>NC_133688.1:17665000-18865000 GCF_048934315.1 Petromyzon marinus | reverse complement strand
AAACACCCTCGACTGATATTTACACATTTAAAACCTAATTTACATTCCATCCACAGTACGTTTTTTTCCCGAAATTAGTAACTTTGCAGTGCAGCGGAAACAATTCACCCTCCACCCTCCTAAAATGTTGAAGTGCCCCGCGCTGATGAGGACATGCAATGTGTCGCATTCAGTTCCTCGACTCTGCGCGACACTCTGCGTGCCACTTTGCGGTGATGTTTCCGGGCGGTTTCACGAAGCGATTCCCCTTTCCTTTGTGGTGAAATTACGACGTTGGTTAGCGGTTAGAAGCCGCGCGATTGATTCTTGAAGTATCGACGGCTCAAATGTAATGTGCAAAGTAATTGAGGGACGGTGTGTTGTTGTTGTTGTCTTGGTGTGTTCTCGGACTTTGTTGTTGTTGTTGTTTTGCTGGCTTGCCCCAACTTTACATTTTCCCCAAACAGGGGGCGCAACGCTGGCGAAATGTTAACTGCCTCGCCAGATACACAGGAGGTCGTGGGTTCGATCCCGAAGGAATTTCAACATACATACATAGGCTCTATTTAAAAGGCATTATGCAGGGGTAAGTGATTATGATGAAGTTGATAATCCGGTAGTTGTCAGCGTTAGTGTGACCAGATTTGTATAACACGATTGGCACACGACACCACCAGTCTGGGATGCGTTTTACTTTCCGGAGCGTTGAACTTCTCCTGAGCATAGGGTCTAACGTTGACTACCCCCGAGCCCTCCGTACCACTCGTCCCCCTGCCCCCACCTCCTCCCAACCCCCCCCCCCCCCCCCTTAAAACAAGGCCACGCCACAGGGTTGATCCAGAACTCTGCTGCGCACCTTCAATCGTCACGCGATGACGAACGTCCATCATCATCACCGCCACCACGTGCCACTCAACACGTCCCCCTTTTTGAGACAACCACCCACCCGGACGGTTGCCACCACCACCGTCACCATCATCACCACCACCACCACCTCCTGAAACAACAACCCCCCCCCCCCAGTCTCTAGCACCTGCAGGCTGCAGGAGCCCCCCGTGCCCCCCCCCCCCCAGGGGAACAGGAGTTCCACAGCTGGTGGGAGGGTGGGTGCAGGAGGAGATTGATTCGTGGTGGAGAGTTCATTATCTCACTCACTATAAACTATAGATAGATATTTTTTTTAATTTTACCAGGTCAGGCTTTTTTTTCAGAAGCGACCTGGCCACAACTGATCGCTCAACCGAGTGGCTTTTCACGTGAACATTTATAGCAGTCAAACACTCGATAATTTTCGGAACACTGCTAGGCTGGCTATGGCGTAGCGAGTATTGGCATAAGGCACTACCACTAGAGTACAAGGTCTATCGTACAGTGCGAATATCAACAATAAGCCTATGTTATTATATTATTATACCCTGTTTTGCTACGCACCGTACTGTCCCCAAGGGCATCTGGTAACAACACTAAAGACAGAGATGCCCCGTATAGACTTAACAAGACTTTTGGGGCAAGTGCTGTTAGCGAGCACCTATCAAGGCCGGTACGGCGCACAAATACGTGGCGTGACCAGTATATCACATCCGCTCGTTGTTGTGAGCGTCGCTCCTCTGCCCTCCGTTGTTGCTGGAGGGCGACTGCCTCCAACTTCCCAGGCAGCGTCCTTCACGAGCCTCCTCCATAGAGGCCGATCTTGATACTGCTGATACCAGTCATGGGCAAGTCCACTCAGCCCCACATCCTTCTGTACCACATCAGTACATCTCTTCTCTAGCCGGTGCCGCGCCCGTTCAGCCACCCTCGATCCGGCCGAAAAAACAGAAGCTGTTTGGGGATGCGGCGGCTGGACACGTGGGCTACATGAACAAGCCACTGCAGCCTCGCCAGCCGGATGAGCTCGCCTGTGAGACTGTGTCCAGATCTTTGAAGGATCTACACACGCCACCGAACACACAATCGCGCACACAAACACACCACCGCAGTACAATATTGAGAACAAACTAAGGGCGACTGAAATGAAGCACTCAGGAGGAGGTTTGTAGAAGAGCAGGTTGATGGAGGAGTCGGGGGAAGGATGGTTGTGGAGGAGGCTGGTGGATCAGCAGGCGGGCCACACGAAGAGCAGAAAGACAAAGCGGGCTGTGAGCACGCAGACACGTGCGTCTCGCATCGTTATCGGCGCCGGAATTAAATCTCCCACTAGCCGTGCGCTCTGCCGACGAAGATGACCTTCATTGTGCGGGGAGCCGAGGCTGGGTCCAGGACCGTGAAGGTCGTTGCACCACGCACGCACACGGACACACGGGCACACGCACACGGACACACGCACACACGGGCACACGCGGACACACGAACACGCGCACACACGACGCAGAACACGCATAAGACATGCACGCTCGAGACACACGCATGATGCATCACACAAGACACACAAGAAACATCACGCAAGACACAGGACACACATCACACACAAGACACAGGACACACATTACACACATACAAGAGACATCACACGCGATACAGGACTCACATCACACACAAGACACAGGACACACATTACACACATACAAGAGACATCACACGCGATACAGGACTCACATCACACACAAGACACATGACTCACATCACACACATACAAGAGACATCACACGCGATACAGGACTCACATCACACACAAGACACATGACACACATTACACGGGACACACAAGGAACAACACAAGACACAGGATATACATCACACACGACACACACGAGACACATCACACAAGACACATGACACACATCACACGGGACACACAAGGCACAACACACACAAGACACAGGATAGACATCACACACGACACACACGAGACACATCACACAAGACACATGACACACATCACACGGGACACACAAGGAACAACACAAGACACAGGATAGACATCACACACGACACACACGAGACACATCACACAAGACACATGACACACATCACACGGGACACACAAGGAACATCACACACAAGACACAGGATAGACATCACACACGACACACACGAGACACATCACACAAGACACATGACACACATCACACGGGACACACAAGGCACAACACACACAAGACACAGGATAGACATCACACACGACACACACGAGACACATCACACAAGACACATGACACACATCACACGGGACACACAAGGAACATCACACACAAGACACAGGATAGACATCACACACGACACACACGAGACACATCACACACGAGACACATCACACAAGACACAGGATAGACATCACACGGGACACACACGAGACACATCACACAAGACACATGACACACATCACACGGGACACACAAGGAACATCACACACAAGACACAGGATAGACATCACACACGACACACACGAGACACATCACACACGAGACACATCACACAAGACACAGGATAGACATCACACGGGACACACACGAGACACATCACACAAGACACACACGTGGGCGCGCGCACGCGCTCTCTGCACGTGCGCGCGCGTGCCCCACTCTGTAATCTGGAAAGTCATCAATCACCAATGCGGCACTTGATAAGGGCGCTGTTTGCTATCATTTGAATGTACTGTTTGTAGTAGGGACCGTACGCGTTGTTTTGAGAGCTGACAGGCGCTCTTTTTGGAGGTTCTTTGTCTTTGATTTAAGATCCGTCCCCTTTTTTTTTGCTTGTGGCGGTGGAAATAGTTAGGATCGTGCACTGCCAAAGTCAAAAGTCAAAGTGTTTTATGTATATTTGTATGCTCGAAACGTAAGGACAATGCGTGTTATGCGGGGCTTAATTCATTTCACACGGAGCTGTCCGGGCCTGAACTCCGGAAAATATTAACTCTCCATTTAAATCCCCATTGTCTGCGCGTAAATTTGTGTTGTTTAACAAACTGTGGCCTCTCTTCTTCTTTGGTTCTTTCGGTAAAGTCACGTAGAATGAGAATAAAATAATAAATTGATAAAATAAAATAACACAATAATATTCTCACGACGTTTCTCATTCTATGTGACTTTACCGAAAGAACCAAAGAAGATGAATCATTGCAGTCACGAACGCTTTAAATCGAAATGTGGCCTCTCTCTCTCTCATTCATCGTTCATCACCAGACATGATCGTAACCATCTCACACGGTGCCTACGACGCAAACAGTCCACCGAGCACCTGTACATGAGCCCGGGTTTCACGGCTCCAACTCGCCCCGGGCCGACGTTTTCCCACGTGCGTTCCATCCCTTGGCCGTCACCTCCCCCCCTCCTTTACTCTTGATCGTCGGCCGTCACGTGTCCTGAACAAGTCCCCACTCACCACTCTTAACAGTCACAACGTGATGTGTGTACGTGTGTACATTGATCTTCTTTCGCACCGTGCGTAGGCAACCGCGCCAATCGGAGGTGCGGGGGAAGGACAATTAAACTAAAGACACAAAAAGCGGTTCTAAAGAAATTAGTTTTCAATCTAAATCATTTAAAAGTGCACAGCTCCAGTAGCTTCCTAATATCGGAAGGAAGAGCGTTCCAGACGGCCACAGAAGCGCATCTGAAAGCGCCACGCGATGCGGTGACCACCGTCTTTGTTCGATGCAAGGATGATCGGATTTTGCGTGGATGATCGGAGTTCGCGTGGATGATCGGAAGTTCGCGTGGATGATCGGAGTTTGCGTGGATGATCGGAGTTTGCGTGATGGTTCATGCTCCTTGACGAGATTAACAAGGCACGTGTTCCCCATTGTGTCCCTTAATGTAATTCCAACCATCGCACACTTTACAGATTATTTAACTTCTTTATCAATACGTCATTATTGTTGTTAACCAAACCTACTTAGTATTTCTCAACAGTGTGAACGATATGTATTTAGCCTGCTCGGGGTGATCGGCCTTTTGCCATTGCAGCTACAGAAGCTTTGGAACAATGCTTTGCCTTCGGTAATAGAGACAATCCAGGTCGTTACATATATTTCAGTCCTGTCTTGAAAACTACCTCTGTAAAATTGGCCTTTAACCCCCACGAGTCCTGGCCGTTTAGCCTGTCAATGCCCTGCCCTCTGCAGACCAGGCCCATTTGGATCTACGGATGAAATGCGCCGCTCTACAAAAGTAAATTATCACGATTACAGTTCTGCGTACGTTCAAAATGGAACAACATCTGAAAAGTGTGCAACGAAGCATGGATAGCTGCACGCTCGCAATGACACCGAGAGACGGGCACGGGGGACACGTGGAAACACGCGACCGGCCTCGCGTGTCTCTCGCGCACCGTTCGAGACGGCTGTCCGTCACATGCAGGGTGACTAAAATCCGTTTCTAGATACCCCGGCTGACTTGGAATGACCCTCTCATTCCCCTCTCAACGGGCGACGACTGTTTGTAGTTCACGATGTCTTTAGCCTGCGTACGCGTGGGTGCGAGCGCGCATGTTTGTTGGAAGGGGAACAAAAACACTGAAGAGTGAGCTCGAGGAGATGCCGCACGCTTGGAACGACACGGGGAGACAGCAAGACAAACAACAACAATCGCAGATTGATGTTTGTCCACAACATACTTCATTCACTCAAATCTGAAAAGGCTCACAGACTTTGACACACGCTGGAAAAAAAAGGCATATCCCCACAGAGCGAGGCGCTTTCAAGAGATATCCACGAGTTGAAGCGGCTCGCTTACTTTCATTCCCGCAAGCCGAGCAAATTCACAAATGCACGGGAGACTCTGACTGTACCGCAGGTCGCTGGCGAGTGGCCTCAGATGGGGATGGAGGCATTCTCCTCGAACGGGATAAGATTCTTCACTATCTGCCCTTCGGGAGCAAAGTTATGAAACTCTCTGAAATGTTTTTTTTAAAGAAACAAAAATTACAACATTTAAAAAAAGTACATTATTATAATTGAATAAAAACCAGGCATCCTGCCACTGTGGCGGTGTCATGGTCACCACAGTGGACTAGCAACCCAGAATCCCCGGTTCGATTCGATCTATCTCTCTCACGGGCCGATCATTGCTATGCATTCGTCCCACATGGGAAATGCCCAGATTTGGTGCCATTTTTTATTGTTTGGAAAATATTTGACCTTGACGTCGGCACGAAATGGCCGACGATTGCGAACTACACCAGGGGCTCTTTGACGTCCAGTGCGAATCGTACGGCGTGTAGCCTTATTGTTATTATTACGGTGCATACACATACACACACCACCGCAGTAATAACCAGGGCGGCTGCTAGGTTCGAAACGCGAAATTCTGCAACAAATGGCGAACGCGCTGCGGCTGGGTTACGTCACTGCCAAAGTTGTGCGTTAGACTGGTTCAACTTATTTGGACTTTGCGTGTCTCTCTCCCCGTGGTCGCGTGGATTTTTCTCCGGGTCCTCCGGTTTTTCCCTCCACATTTAGAATCAACATCACCATGCGCTTAGAGTATTTGTTTAATCTTGATTTGAAGCTTTCGTGACTCCAGGAATCCATACTCTTTGGTTCTTTCGGTAAAGTCACGTGGGTAGAAAAATAATAATAGATCACGACGTTTCGATCGCCACACAAGCGGTCGTCCTCCACCTGATTGGCGAACGAAACGTCGTTATCTAATATTATTATTTATCTACGGGACTTTACCGAAAGAACCAAAGTGTATTTTTGTATTTGACTGCTATTCATTTCCACGTGATAAGCCACTTGGTTGCGCTATCATTTGTGGCCAGGTCGCTTCCGAATGAGAGCTACATAGCTCAGTGGGCCTTACCTGGTAAAATGTAAAAATGTTATCAGTAGAGTTTAGAGTCTTCACCAAAGCCCCTTCCAGCCCTACGCCCCTCCCGATGCAGCTGCAAAGCCTGCACACTCGACAGCCATGACCATGTCTCCCTTGAAAACGCGACTTCTTGGTTTCAATTGCCTCTCGTCTGGCTTAAATAGAGGATATACAAACATACACGCACACACAAACTCCGCGTAATCCTTACGGAATATTGTCCCGGTCCGGCAACACTCAAATCCCCAGACATAACCCCTTCACCTCCCCCGACAGCAGTCTGGTCGCATCGAACAAAGACGGTGGTCACCGCATCGCGTGGCGCTTTCAGATGCGCTTCTGCGGCCGTCTGGAACGCTCTTCCTTCCGATATTAGGAAGCTACTGGAGCTGTGCACTTTTTTATCATTTAGATTGAAAACGAATTTCTTTAGAACCGCTTTTTGTGTCTTTAGTTCCATTGTCCTTCCGCCGCACCTCCGATTGGCGCGGTTGCCTACGCACGGTGCGAAAGAAGATCAACGTACACACGTACACACATCACGTTGTGACTGTTAAGGGTGGTGAGTGGGGACTTGTTCAGGACACGTGACGGCCGAGGGATGGAACGCACGTGGGAGAACGTCGGCCCGGGGCGAGTTGGAGCCGTGAAACCCGGGCTCATGTACAGGTGCTCGGTGGACTGTTTGCGTCGTAGGCACCGTGTGAGATGGTTACGGATTGGCTTGTGGAGGCCTTCATCTGGCAGTGGATAGGTCATGTCTGGTGATGAACGATGAACGAGAGAGAGAGAGAGAGGCCACAGTTTGTAAAACAACACAAATTTACGCGCAGACAATGGATTCGTCAAGAGAATGCGCGCACTTCAAACTCGCGCACTTGGCCTACGCTCAGCACACGAAAAAAACAAATCACAGACAAACAAACACAAAGGCGGCATTCAAATCTCGATATTCCTGCGTGTTCCATAATTCCAGGGGGCTGTGACTTGTGCAACGGGCGACTTGCGCGTAATGGAAAACGCGAAGCCTTATCTGCACCCCCCCCCCCCTTGTCAGATGCGCTCTGAGAACTTCGGTTTGTGGACGCGAGTTACAAGGTAAACGCTTGCGCACGAGTCGTCACGGGTGTCACCCTGGGGGCTGTGTGTGTGTGGGGGGGGGGGGGTGGTGATTTATCGGCCGGGGCAAATTGAGACGTCGCGCAGAAGGGGGAGAGAGGTGGTGGGCTGGGGCGAGGGGGGGGCATCACGCCAAGCTCACGCCACGCAGATAGCGCAATGTCAGGGCCTCGTGGCACGCTGATTTACACGCGAGTTGTTCCCCCGTGCAGATCGCCTTGTCAACGCGCGCGGTTTTTTTTTCGTGTTGGGTTTTTTTTCTCTCCCTCTCTCTCTCTCTTAACTTGTTTTAAAGAATGTGTGTGTGCGCGCGCGCTTGTTTACTGGCACTTGTGTCTGCGTGAACCTCCGATTAGCACGGTTGGCTACGTACGGTGCGAAAGAAGTTCAACATAAATACGTACATGCGGTGGTGGTGGTGGTGGTAGTGGGGAGCGATAGTGTAGCGGTGAGCGCGCTGTGCTACAAACCTGGCAACCTGGCCAATACTGGTGGCGATTATCTGAACTGGTTCTAGGCCTCCCATAGGTTGACTCAGCCTCAAATGAGTACCTGGTGCGGTGTGTAAACATCGCCACTGGGGAGACAAAGGCGGTCGGGCGTGGCGCTGGCCACCCTCCCCCTCGTGCACCATTCCGATACACCCATCCACCTACAGCCTGTTAAAGGCTATAGGGGGAACTTTCTTTTTGTGTGTGTGGCAATGGTGCAATGCATGAGCAGTAGGGGCTGGGGGGGGACTATGGCCCCACACGCCCGATCCACACCCTGCTGAATCTTCAGCCACCACTTTCTAAATTCTTGCAGTCGCCAACACGAGTTGGGGCAATATTTAGCACCAGTGGCGCTTTCTGTCTTCAAGGGCCCCCACCGATTGCACCTCGCCTCTCTGTAAACCCGTCTGTTCATATGCAGGCTCCATTCGACGATATACAAACTGTCTGCTTGTATACTCTTTGGTTCTGTTCGGTAAAGTCACGTAGGTAAAAAATAAAACAACAAAAAATCACGACGTTTCGGCCACAACACAAGTGGCCTTCATCAGGTGAAGGGACCAAACTGTCCAGAGGACAGCGTTGGAGTGAAGAAAGCCAAGCGCAGGTCGCTTCCTTTAAGCTGTGAGGGGGTAAACAGAAAACGCCTTGACAAAGGAATTAGCATAAAATGTACTACTGTGAAAGCTTGGAATTAGCATAAAATGGCATTACACCACCGTGAGAGTTTGGGATGCCACTACTTGAATAAATATACTGTACCATTGAAAATTAGTTTAATGTTTGGTTCGATTTAGAACACCTTTCCAATGGTTGCTTAATTTGAAACCATCTTCTCGGTTGAAATTGTGTCTGTGTTTGTAAATCTGAATTGCCTCGTGGACAAATCTCTGATAAAACCCCGTGGGTTTGCAAAGAACCTTGGTGTCGGAGAAAATTATATCGTGATCACCCACAGCGTTGTAACAGTGATCAGCTACGGCAGAAGAATTCGTTCTGCCGTGTTTCAAATCTGATTTGTGCTCGCGAATTCGGTCATAGACATGTCGTTTCGTCTCCCCGATATAGCAGTCACCACAGGTGCAGATCAATTTGTAAACCCCAGGGTACTGTAAGTCAGGAATGACATCCTTCATGGAAGGGATCAGGTCACGGATTTTGTGTACTGTATTGAACCGGACCAGGATCTTGTGTTTGTTTAGAATTTTGGAGATCTTTTTAGTAACGCCTGCTATATATGGTAGTGTGATGGTTGTGATCGGAGTATCAAGTGGTTGTTTCGGTATGGAGGGAGAAACAGCTTGGCGGATGGTACGGTCAGAGTATCCATTCCTTTTGAGGGCCAGATGTACATGTTTTAATTCACTGGTCAGGTGGTGTTGGTCCGAAATGCAATGAGCCCTGTGGTATAACGTTTTGATGAGATAATTAGTTTGCGTCGGGTGGTGGTGGGAATCAGGTTTCAAGTTGGAATCTGTGTGGGTGGGTTTCCTGTAGACAGAATGTCCCAATGAGCCATCAGGTCTCCTCTCAAACAGAACATCCAAGAATGGCAGCTTGCCATCTTTCTCCACTTCCATGGTGAATTTGATGGCGGGGTGTCTGGAATAAATGTAGTCTAGGAAAAGGTTCAAAGCTGGGAGGCCATGTGGCCAAATGACGAAAGTGTCGTCTACTTATCTCTTCCACAGGGAAGGTCTGAGGGTGGAAGTCTGGATGGCGTCTGATTCAAATTTCTCCATGAAAATATTGGCTATCACTGGTGACAAGGGGGAACCCATGGGGGTACCCTAATTTTGTTTGTAGAAGGTGCCATTCCAAGTAAAGTAGGTATTGGTGAGGCAGTGCCTAACCAGCGCAGGTGTATCGGGGTCTAGTCCATGTTGGACCACATTTTCAATTATTTCAATGGTATCAGGTACTGGGACCTTGGTGAACAGAGAGACCATATTGAAGCTGACAAGGATATCGTCAGGGGACAGTACAAAGTCTTTGACCATAGAGACCAATTGGGCTGAGCTAAGTACTGCTGAGACGGTCTTGCCAGTGAAAGGCAGCAAGGTACAGTATCTGACAGAAAACTGTCAGATACCTTTATCAGAGATTTGTCCACGAGGCAATTCAGATTTACAAACACAGACACAATTTCAACCAAGAAGATGGTTTCAAATTAAGCAACCATTGGAAAGATGTTCTAAATCGAACCAAACATTAAACTAATTTTCAATGGTACAGTATATTTATTCAAGTAGTGGCATCCCAAACTCTCACGGTGGTATAATGTCATTTTATGCTAATTCCAAGCTTTCACAGTAGTACATTTTATGCTAATTCCTTTGTCAAGGAGTTTTCTGTTTACCCCCTCACAGCTTAAAGGAGGCGAACTGCGCTTGGCTTTCTTCACTCCAATGCTGTCCTCTGGACAGTTTGGTCCCTTCACCTGATGAAGGCCACTTGTGTTGTGGCCGAAACGTCGTGATTTTTTGTTGTTTTATTTTTTACCTACGTGACTTTACCGAATAGAACCAAAGAGTATGAATCCTTACAGTCACGAAAGCTTCAAATCTAGGTCTGCTTGTAGTTTGTAAGAGGGCTGGACAATTATATTTAACACAACGAAAATGCGTTGCTTTTTTCTTTTCCTACAAGCTGCGCACGCGGCGGTGGCGGTGGGGGCCGTCGGCGGGGTTGGTGATTGTGGACTCCTCGACAAAAAAGAACCGGGTGGGCCTGCCTAAAGCCAGAGTCATAAAATCATTACCGCGAAGTTACCCGTGAGTTCTGATGGGCGCTCTTGTTTGACCGCTGTTTACTGCGCTAATGTAGCCAAGTGTTCTTGTAAACACAGGGCGGGGGGTCTGTTGGTGGGGGGGGGGGGGGCTTGAGGTGGGGGGCTGGGGGGGCGTTACTTTCACCTGCAGGGCTGCCCTCCTTACCTATTTCAAGTTCTTTAAAGGCGAGCACGCTTCGTGGAAACGACCGACATGAGGTGGTGCAGAGTTGACCGTCAGCAAAACAATGTCTTTACTTTGAACTTCTTTCGCACCGTACGTAGCCAAGCACACTAATCGGAGGCACGGGGAAAAGACGACAAACTAAGACCACAAAAAAAGCAGTTCTAAAGAAATGAGTGTCAATTTAGACGATTTAAAAGTGCACCGCTCCAGTGCCTTCCTAATATCGGAAGCAAGAGCGTTCCAGACGGTCGCAGAAGCGCATCTGAACGCGCGCGACGCAGTGACCACCGTTGCCAGGATCGCGTGGACTTACAACCCAGAAGTCACCGGTTCGATGCCATCTCCTGGAATGGCAGTTGACACAATATGATGACAGATCCTTAAATCTCAACCGCCCACCTCTATCTACCCAGCGGTGTAATTGGGCACACTCGTTAAGCGATCTGTCTGTCGTATCCGGTGGGGTATTGTGTGGGTACTTCCACTTCCTCCAAGATGTCTAAGCCAGCCTGGAAGAGTCGGCCCCTCTCGTGGAGGCTGTGACATTAGCCGATCTGTCACGTGTCAGTAAGCATTTATACTGGAGGAATCCGATGAGCTATAAAGCTCTTTTTCACAGATGTCCTTTAGGAACATCAACAGTGCGGTGGCGGTGCCGGGTGTGGTTCTGGCCGCCCACCCCCTCGTGTGCCGTGCCGGGGTCCGTGTGTGCTCGCTGTCAGCATTTGCCCCAACAGTCTGTTGAGGTTGTACGTGGGCGATCTCTGGTCTGTCTTTGTGGCGGTGGTGGTGGCGGTGGTAAAGGCTCACAGCAGCAGCAGAGACGGCGGAGGCAGCCCGACGCGTGAAATATTAAAAAAAAACATTTTTAAAAGCTGCTTATAAATCACCGGCGTTGTATGGACGCACCGCAGAGACGGCTCGGATTCGGGCCGCCGGGAACGAGGCTCCCGCCTTGCGGGAGCGTCTTCCGTCTCCCGCCGGCCTTGCACCGTCAGATCTGCGGCACGCCGCTGCCAATCGTCCCGTCTCTGGACGACGCTCAAATAAGGACTTTGTTTTACGCACGATCAGCTTTAAGAGAAAATGTTGATGGCGGCGCTTGGGATTTTTGTTGGTATTGGGGGGTGAGGGGGGAGGCGATTTTTTTCTTCTTTCAGGGAGGTCACGAGAGAGAGACAGAGAGAGAGACAGAGAGCGAGACTTTTGACTTTTAAACAACTTTTATTGCCGCCAGCAGCAACAGCACTGGAGGCGATTCCGATATGAAATACACAAAGTCACCAGCAAACAAATAAAACAAACGATATAAATCCACGCGCTGTGGCGCTAAATGCACCGCGCACAACACGAAAGAAAAGTCACGTGGTGGTGGTGTTCATCGCGCACGCCACGGTGACGAGCGAGCGCTTCTGAAGGTGACAGAGAGTGAGACAGAGAGAGACAAATATACAGAGAGACAGAGAGAGACAGATATACAGAGAGACAGAGAGAGACAGAGAGTGGAGTGGGACGGCTGTGTGCGGGTGGTGCACCGTGCCGTGGAATCAAAAACCGCCATGCATGGACCAAGGCGAATAAAGGCGCAGCCCTGCAATTGCCCGCTCAAGCCACTGCTGGTGGAAGGGTCTCCGATAGAGGGAGATATAGAAAACCCCCTCTACAGAGGAGTTTGGCCTATTCTTCCACGCTGACCAATTACATTGGGAGTCCCCACTTTATTTTACCCCGCCCCCGGCGACCCTCCCGATCGACTTAGCGGTGGTCGACAGAGGCAACGGGGAGATTCAAGAAAACTGCCACCCCGTTGCTTCAACGGCCGCGCCGACAAGGATGGACTCGGAATCGAACCTGCAACCGCGATAACCATTAGACACCCCCCTCCCCCACTGTAGCAGTAACCCAACACGAATGGAGATTTACAGAGATTATTCATGTTACCATTCACACCTTTGCCATACCACATGCAGTAATGTGTTTTTTTTTTAAGTAACGGATCGGGAAAGAGAAGAGGGAGCTCATGGCCGTTGAGCTGCCAGAATTGTGCACCTCTTCTGTTCTCGCGCATGATGGCAATGTGGTTCAGCAGCTGCATGCCAATGTCGAGGTCTGGGGCTGGCCGCGACGCGAGGGGGCATCTGGAGAGAGAGGGAGAGAGTTCGCGTCGATTTGCTGTGTACGACGTGGTCAGTAGTTTGGTTTGGACGGCCAGAATAGCACTTTGGCTTGTCTTTAGCGTATCTCGATATGCATCTGTGTGTTTGTGTGTGTCTCAATTTATCTCTGTGGGTCTCTATGGGGTTACTAGATGAGTCCACAGTTTGGGTGTTGCACGACTATGGGTGGCTTCTCTTTAAATTTCATCGAGATATGCACGAATCGTCGGCCTGGTGATGGGGCCGCGATTTGTGAGAGATGGATTGGTGAATGGGAGGGTGTTCTAAAACACCAAATTTCATTATGTCAAAATAATAAAAATAATACGATTTTCAGCCAAGTAATTCCACTGCTGGATGAAAGCCTCCATCACACCGGTGTCATTTACTGGGGGGGTTGTTTCACCATACTTCACCATGCTGGTCAGTGCGGGTTGGCAAAGAGTGGGGGCCTGACTTATTTCCTTTCCGATGTAGACCACTGACCACTAACATACAGCGCTGTATCATGGGTAATAAATAAATAACAGACACAATTCCATCTCCAAGTGATCTGCATATTTAGTTTTTTCTCCAGCAGCCTATGATCCATTCCACGAAAATGTTTTGCAGCAGAATTTAATCGGTCAGAAAAACAACAACTCCGGGTCAGTTTCAACTTTCTGGGGCTCATCAGCAGTGCATCAGGCCCCGTTACACAATGGCCATCTGGCGGTAGAGCGAAAAGGGGGTTCGCACTGGGAAGGTTGTGAGTTCACATCCTGCCCCGGTGGTTGACTCAAACCCATCACACCGCTGGGGGTGGACAAAGTCTCATTGTGATCAACAGTGGTTGTCCTATGGAGACCCCCCTCCCCCGCCATAGGAATGTGGAATTTCCATCACTGGCTCGGGGCTGTAAACAGGAGATGAGCACCGCGCTTTGAGCAGGAAATCACGTTGACGAAACAACTTGCACGTGCTGCCGTGACTCCAAAAGCCTGGCGGACAACCCTCCCCCCTCTTCTCTAGAAAAGACATGGTACATTCCCGCCACATCGCCACCAACTGGGCACGAAGCATCGAGCACGTTTGTGAGGCTGCATTGCGAGGAGTCTTCAGCTGTGGAGCAAACCATTTCTAGGTTAAGGGGGGGGGAGAGGATGGAGTGGGGGGTTGAGTCGGGGTGGAATTCTCGTGCCCTCTCCACACTTCCTCCTCCTCCTACGCGAGCGGCTGCTTGAAAGTGCTTGCGCTGGCTGCTGTCACGGCGATCTTTAGCACAGTGGGACTGGATCTCCTGTTTCCATCCTGGGGCTTGACATTCAGCCTCGGCCGCCTTTCCAAGCCAAATTCCGGCCACCATTTTTTAAAAAAAATAAGAATTGAGAAAATGAAGCTGCGAATTGTTTTCTGTTGTTCGCTGTATTGTGAATTGTAAGGAGTTAAGTGGCAGTGATGATGCTGCCGTCCATACATAATTTATACACGTAACTAAGTTGCAATGACACGAAACTAACGGAATTTGAGTAACTCATTTATTTTACCCCTGCTCTGTTGTGTGCGTATGTGTGAGCGTTTGTCTTCGTGTGTGTGTAGGGCCAGCGGTGGCACAGTTGGTGTACGTACTGCGCTCACGATCCCGGTGACCTAGGTTCGATCCCTGGCAATGGGTAACATTCGTGGCAAGTGACAGATTCCCTGAGCTTTCCCGAGGTTGACTCAGCCTTAAATGAGCATCCGGTACATTGTAGAAATATCGGCAGTGGGGAGACAAAGGCGGACCTGGTGTGAAGTTGGCAGCTCGCCACACAACCCCATCGTGTGCCATGCCAGCTTAAATCGGTGCTCGCCAACAGTATTGTAGAGTACTTTGGAGAGCAGTGAGGCAGCGGTTAGCTGACTGTCCTATGAACCGGCGACCTGAGTTCGTTTTCTGGCCACGACTAACATCAGTGGCAAGTGATATCTGAACGGGTCATTGGTCCTCCACCAACCTGCACTGACCAGCGTGGTGAAGTATGGTCGAACAACCCCCACGACTGACACAGTGTATGGAAGCCTTCAATCCTTTTTTTATTGACACAGGACGGCACATTATATTATTTATTTATTCATAGAACATTCTCCTTGAGTGCATACGACTAAATTTTGATTTAAAGCTTTCGTGACTGCAGGGATTCATATTCTTGGTTCTTTCGGTAAAGTCACGTAGAAGGGAAACAATAAAATAATACAAATATAAAACAATAAAATCTCACGACGTTTCGACTGCAACACAAGCAATTATCATGAGGTGTGAAAACCACAAGTTAAAAGGGTAAAACCTATTCCTATATCTTGTTTCTGGCAAAGGAGGTCTCATAATGTTAATGCTCACCCCGAGCCCTCAATACTCTGATAGTGCGCTGTTTTTGAGTTGTACGCCTTTTGGCGTCTTCTGGTCCAACACCAATGGAGACTAGGCTCTAAGAAAAGCTGTCTCGGGTGTGGACCAATCAAATTCAAGAACAGTGCATGTTATTATCCAGAGTTGTCTTTTTTGTTTGCATTTTGACTGCTTGTGTTGTGGTCATTGCAAACATGATGCCTTGAATAAAGGTGTCAGTTTTTGTGCCAGTTAAAAGGGTAAAACCTATTCCTAAACCAAGAATATGTTGTTGTTTGACTTGCATCCCACTGGGATTTTTTTGCACACAGCGTTGGTGTACGGTGCTTTTTTCAGGAATATTTTGCTGTTTTTTCATGGATTTTCTGTTTGCACAGTCACATAGTCACTTTAAGATGTTTTAAGGTTATCTTTGTGTCTGTGCGCCCAGTGATTGGACTTGTCGATGGACCGGCGTCGGCTGTGTCGAGATCGGCCTCTGTGTAAGAGGCTCGCGAAGGGAGCTTGCCACTCGGCAGTTTTGGGAGGCAGCCGCCCTCCAGCGAACAACAGAGGGCAGATGAGCGACGCTCACAAACTACGAGCGGAGCGCCGAGAAGTCGGAGCAGCCCACAGGTGGTGCAATCCGTCTGCCATTCATCTCGGCCATTAACCCCATCGCGCTTGTTGGATCCGTCCCGTGACCTCCTGAGCGCCAGTGTGAGCCTCCGACACTTCACACGGACTCAAAGTGTACTCAGCCCGGAGCAAGTACGTACTGCAGTGACTGCACCGTCATTTAGCGTTGTGACGTTGCTCAGGGACACTGTCTCGACGTTTCGTTTCGAGTGCAGCGGGAGCTTCTTCGGGAAACTGGAATGGGTAGGAGCTCGCAGCACGTGGAGCGAAACGTCGGACATCGTGGCAAACAACACGCAGCGGCGACGCGTTCGGGAAGACAAGGGAGCACGTGGAGTTGTCGTTTGTTGTTGTTGTGTGCGTGCAATGCAGTTAAAGCAAAGCTTCAGTGGGCAGTTTGAAATTTGAACCCAGCAAAGCAAGTGTGGCCTTTTGTTTAAGGAGGGCGCATTGGACATTTCCTGTGCAAGGCATCGTCAATAAAAGTCCAAAGTGGAGATGAGAATACACGCAGTACACCGCTGCTTTCTATGAGGCCAATTGTGCGTCCGGTGGATGCGTGGCTGGGTGGCTGAGTGGCTGGTTGGCTGAGTGGTTGAGAAGCTGGGTGCATGAGTGGCTGAGTGATTGGGTGGCCGAGTGTTTGAGTAGCCGGGTGGCTGGGTGGATGAGTGGCTGGGTGGATGAGCCGCTGAGTGGCTGAGTGGTTGAGTAGCTGGGTGGATGAGTTGCTGAGTGGTTGAGTAGCTGGGTGGCTGAGTGGCTGGTTGGATGAGTCGCTGGGTGGATGAGTGGCTGAGTGGTTGAGTAGCTGGCTGGATGAGTGGCTGAGGGATTGGGTGGCTGAGTGTTTGAGTAGCTGGGTGGCTGGGTGGATGAGTGGCTGGGTGACTGAATGGTTAGGTGGCTTAGTGATTGGGGGGCTAGGAGGATGAGTGGCAGGGTGGCTCGATGGCTGAGTGACTGTGTGGCGGTAGCCGAAAAGGCAAGAGTGAGGCTGTGGAGCTGGTAGGGAAGGTTTAGCGAGTTGTCTGCGCTGCGAGTGGGTTCGTTGGATTGCACGGGGCACTTGAACGGTCCAGCTTATGCTGCGTGCATTGAACTCCCTATTGGAAGGAGTGTCCAGGTGGCTCGGCTGTCTGAGCTACTGAGCCAGCACGGCTCCGATCCTGAGTTTCAACTACCCGTGTTCAAACCGAGTTTTACAGTGCAGTATCAGTTGATAGTCTCAGCCTCGTCGCCAATTACCGCACAAAAGATGGATAATTTTAAATGCATTTTGTCTCCCAATTGTAATGTTTTTCTCTCTCTTCCATTTGTCTTAGCATCAAGCGAGATACATGTCTAAAACACATCGTACGTATATAAATATAATTTGGCAAATTTACACATATCAGAATTTTGTAAAAAATTGGTGTGACCGCTATGGGGTCAAACATTTCTCAGTCGTGGCAGGGCACGTAAGTGTCACTTGGAAGGGATCTCAGAAGTAGCTCTGTGATATCTCTTTCTGCAGGCCATTGTACCACACCGGGGGTTTCTTCGCTGCACGTGCGAGGACCTCCGAGTGAGCACTTAATCTCACACTATCTCAAGATACCAAGCCAATAGCACAATCGAATTAAAATTCTGGCTAAAAAGCAAACATTTACTTAAGTGGAAAAAAAATAATGAAATTGCTTACGGCAACTGGAATATCAAACTAAAAGTCCCTGCGGGCATCGCTGTACCCCCACTGCAGTGCCCTCCCCTTCACGGTTTCATCTCGCGTGGCTTTTATTATCGAAGGGCGTCTTCTCAGTTACTGCAAACTTGGAATAAACTGCTCCTATTGATTTGATAAATGTTTGAAGTGCATCTGTTTATGATTTAAAAAAAATGTTTTAAAATAGTATACAGTAATAATATAGCAGCAATAGCGGTCGTAATTAATTCTTATTGTGGTCTCCTAATAGGAGCTCTGCTGCTTCTACTGCTGCTGCTGATTCTACTGCTGTTACTACTGCTGCTTCTATTGCTGCTGCTGATTCTACTGCTGTTACTACTGCTGCTTCTACTGCTGCTGCTGATTCTACTGCTGTTACTACTGCTGCTTCTATTGCTGCTGCTGATTCTACTGCTGTTACTACTGCTGCTTCTATTGCTGCTGATTCTACTGCTGTTACTACTGCTGCTTCTATTGCTTCTGCTGATTATGCTGCTGCTGATTCTGATGCTGCTGATTCTGATGCTGCTGTTACTGATGCTGCTGCTGTATCTGCTGCTATTGTTTCTGCTGCTGCTTCTACTGCTGCTGCTGATTCTACTGCTGTTACTACTGCTGCTTCTATTGCTGCTGCTGATTCTACTGCTGTTACTACTGCTGCTTCTATTGCTGCTGCTGATTCTACTGCTGTTACTACTGCTGCTTCTACTGCTGCTGCTGATTCTACTGCTGTTACTACTGCTGCTTCTATTGCTGCTGCTGATTCTACTGCTGTTACTACTGCTGCTTCTACTGCTGCTGCTGATTCTACTGCTGTTACTACTGCTGCTTCTATTGCTGCTGCTAATTCTACTGCTGTTACTACTGCTGCTTCTATTGCTGCTGCTGATTCTACTGCTGTTACTACTGCTGCTTCTATTGCTTCTGCTGATTCTGCTGCTGCTGATTCTGATGCTGCTGATTCTGATGCTGCTGTTACTGCTGCTGCTGCTGTATCTGCTGCTGCTGTTTCTGCTGCTGCTGCTGATTCTACGGCTGCTACTTCTGCTGCTACTTCTGCTGCTGATGTTTCTGCTGCTGTTATTACTGCTGCTGCTTCTACTGCTGCTGCTGCTGATTCTGATGCTGCTTCTACTGCTGCTGTTTCTGCTGCTGCTGTTTCTGCTGCTGCTGATTCTACTGCTGTTACTGCTGCTGCTGCTTCTACTGCTGCTGTTTCTGCTGCTGCTGATTCTACTGCTGTTACTGCTGCTGCTGATTCTGCTGCTGCTGTTTCTGCTGCCGTTGTTTCTGCTGCTATTGTTTCTGCTGCTGCTGATTCTACTGCTGCTACTGTTGCTGCTGTTTCTGCTGCTGCATCTACTGCTATTTCTGATACTGATAAGTGGAACGTCTCGCTTTGACAGATGCGCGTTATCCGCCGCCCGTTCGCGAAACAAGCGGGGAGAGAGGAGGAGGTTTGAGAGGTAACGCGAGCGCCAAAGTCACCCCGGCAGTCACTTCGGGTCCCCCACGTTGATCCCCAGCCGGACGAGCAAGCGAGCGTTCCTTCCACCTCCTCCGACGACGCTGACCCTTACCTCAACCCCGGGAGAGCACACACACACACACGCATGCACACACACGCACACATACGCACACACACGCACACGCGTGGCCGCGCGTGCAAGAGTGGGGGGGGGGGTCCGTGTTTTCATTTGGCAAATAACTGCGCTCGTCTCGCCGCGATAGCCTGGCTCCGAGACTTCAAACAATGGCCCGGGCGAGGGACAATTCCTGCCACCGCAGTCGGGAGTTTTCGTGCGTCTTGGGTTTTTCGTGTGTCTTGGGTTTTCTGTGCGTCTTGGGTTTTCTGTGCGTCTTTAGTTCTTCGTGTGTCTTGGGTTCTTCGTGTGTCTTGGGTTTTCTGTGCGTCTTGAGTTCTTCGTGCGTCTTGGGTTCTTCGTGCGTCTTGGGTTTTCTGTTCGTCTTGGGTTCTTCGTGCGTCTTGGGTTTTCTGTTCGACTTGGGTTTTCTGTGCGTCTTGGGTTTTTCGTGCGTCTTGGGTCCTTCGTGTGTCTTGGGTTTTCTGTTCGTCTTGGGTTTTCTGTGCGTCTTGGGTTTTTCGTGCGTCTTGGGTTCTTCGTGTGTCTTGGGTTCTTCGTGCGTCTTGGGGTTTCTGTTCGTCTTGGGTTCTTCGTGCGTCTTGGGTTTTTCGTGCATCTTGGGTTCTTCGTGTGTCTTGGGTTTTCTGTTCGTCTTGGGTTTTCTGTGCGTCTTGGGTTTTTCGTGCGTCTTGGGTTCTTCGTGTGTCTTGAGTTCTTCGTGTGTCTTGGGTTTTCTGTGCGTCTTGGGTTCTTCGTGCGTCTTGGGTTCTTCGTGTGTCTTGGGTTCTTCGTGCGTCTTGGGTTTTCTGTGCGTCTTGGGTTTTTCGTGTGTCTTGAGTTCTTCGTGCGTCTTGGGTTCTTCGTGCGTCTTGAGTTTTCATGCGTCTTGAGTTTTCATGCGTCTTGGGTTTTTGTGCGTCTTGAGTTTTCGTGCGTCTTGAGTTTTTTTGCGTCTTGAGTTTTTCATGCGTCTTGAGTTTTTCATGCGTCTTGAGTTTTTCGTGCGTCTTGAGTTTTCATGCGTCTTGAGTTTTTGTGCGTCTTGAGTTTTTCATGCATCTTGAGTTTTTCATGCGCCTTGAGTTTTTCGTGCGTCTTGGGTTTTTGTGCGTCTTGAGTTTTTCGTGCGTCGTCTTGAGTTATCGTGCGTCTTGAGTTTTCATGCGTCTTGAGTTTTTGTGCATCTTGAGTTTTTCCTGCGTCTTGAGTTTTCCGTGCGTCTTGAGTTTTTCGTGCGTCGTCTTGAGTTTTTCGTGCGTCGTCTTGAGTTTTCGCGCGATTTGCGTCCTCGAGCAAATTTTTCTTTTGGTCGCGTTTCCACCGCACGCGGCTCTCCCTCGCCAGTCTCGTTACTCCTCCTCGACCGATCGTTCCCCCCTGAACGAGCTCCCGCGTCAGAGATGGCGACCGCAGCCGGTGCTTAATTATTTTTTTTCCGGAATTGTCCGCGAACGCTGTTCACGGAAATGTGTTTTTTTTTCTGCTTGGGGCAAGTCGCAGCCATCAGCCATCTCGCGTTATTTCGTGAGTGCTGGTGTATTACATTTTTTCTCATGAATCCGTTCTGATGTACAGGAATATAACGGAACGACATACGTACAGTTATTGTGGATTCGATGTACGTTGTGCTCTGGTGGTAGTGCCTTACGCCGGTGAGAGATCTACTCCAGGCCAGCTTGGCAACGTTCTGGAAATTATCGAGTGAGAAGTTAAGCCCCCGAGTGTGGCCATCATCACCGTCATCAGCCTGGATCAGTGGCAGTGCCGGCCCGAGGGGGGGGGGGCTAAGCAGGAAGAGGTAGCAATGTGCCGAGGTGAGGGATGAGGGGGATGATGAGAGAGACAGACACAGGTAAGCCGGAGACGCAGTCAACTTGTGAGAGATGCCCAAAGGGCACAACGTTGGACGAGAGAAGAGAGATGTAGACATGATAGGAATTAGAACAAAACATTTTCCTCTGTTAATGTCAATTACGTTTTTCGTTAATTTGGTTCACTACTTTTCATTGATCTAAGGGCCACCTTGAGCTACTTGGGACGCTGATCGATCGTGCGCTTGTCTTGGTTATGCCCAGCGCCACAGCCAGCCATGATCAATCCACTGCTGGATAAAGGCCTCCCCGAGCCCTCGCAAAAATTCGTCGCGGTCCTGCGATGCGACCGACCGCCCAGCGCCTGCGCGTGATCCAACCCGACCGCTCCGTCTCCGCGGTACGGACGCCCAGCCGTGGTGCCGTGTGACAAGTAGGAAGGGCTCACGAAGCCCACAACAACCGGATTTTGGTGATCTGGAAGTGCTTGAACGTCGCGCGGGCTTGCCGCGCTGGTCATGAGCCGAACTCCAGCCCCTCTGTCTCGTTCCCAACCCTGGCTCCGATGCGTTTTTTTAAAATTCCCTCTACCCCCCACCCCGTGTGATTGATCATTCGCATTTGAGATTTCCGTGACATTCAAGCGAATTCATGAACACATATCCTCATCATTCTCCACCGCCGTGTTTGCGTTTCAGGGTTGCGCCGCACCGCGTGTTTGTTTTCGTCACGATGTCCGACGTTTCGCTCCACGTGCACAACGCAGCTTCGGACGAAAGCTCCCGGCACGGTGAGCGTGTCGCGGAGCAACCAAAAATATATATTTGTGGTTGCAAAACCTTATCCCGACGCTTTTAATTTTTTATTGTTGTTTTTTTTCCAGCTCTTTACCACGGAGATGTTAACACAACACCAGCAACCGAACCGCGCATTGGCAAGGTAATGGCCCGCGAACTTGAACTCAAAGGTTATAGCATAGGGGATGATGAAAGTTTGCGATTTCGGTTGCATGCACACACACTGGCACGTGTCCCCCTCTCCTCACGGCGATCCCTGGCGGGCCCTCCACGTGTCCCTCCGTCGCCGTCCCTCCGTCTCCGTCTCTATCCCTCTACCGTCCTTCCGCCGTCACTGCGTCGCCGTTGCGCAAGGACGACCGTGTCCGAGCTCCCCCAGCCGCGCGCCGACAGCCCCCAGCAGAATGCGCTCAGCACCGCTGTCTCGGCGGTGGCGGCGCTCCCGGCCACCGGCTCTGCCAAGTTCCTCTTTGAGCCGCCGCTCCCATCGTGCCAAAGTCCGGAGACTCCTCCGTACAGGAGCGAGGCAGGACCCCCACTCTCCCCCGCGGCCCTCACCCCCCCCCCCCCACCCAGGCTTCTTCTGGCCTTGCTTCCCTCTCTGACCCGCGAGCCCCCCCTGCCCGACCCAGCCAGACCGCGTGTCTCGTTCGGTCTCCCCGCAATGCGGCTGCCCCTCTCCGCGCTCCACACGTCTTCGGCTTGTTTTGCTCTCCTGATTTATTAGATTCTTTTTTTTTGTCGCACACTCACGCTCAATTTACTGCTCCTCAAGGCCGCTGCTCGAGACGAGATCCCACGTGCGCCGTGCCCGCGTGCGCCCGTGCCCGCTCGCGCCCGTGCCCGCGCGTGCACTGCGCTACAAATCCAGCGACCCCGGTTCGATTCCCGCTCACGGCTAACATCGGTGATGAATTTTTCTGAGCCGGTTCTTGGTCTCCCCGAGGTCAATCTCGGAAATAAATGAGTACCTGGCGCGGTGCGTAAACTTCAGCGGTGGGGAGACAAAGGCGGCCGAGTGCGACGCTGGCCACACCTCGCTGACCCCCCCCCCACTTCGTGTGCCGCGCTGTGGGACTTGATGGCTGCTCGCTGACCGCACTTGCCGTGAACCTGGCGGTGTACGACGGAAAGAGCTCGGAATTACCGCATTTGGTGCCACCGTCTGAAAAAGAAGGAAGGAGTGTAAAGAAGATCAACACTTCCCTTCATGGGGCGTGGGGGGTGGCTTTAGAGCGGGATCTTTGTCTCTGTACGTCCACCAATCACCCCGGTGAGTGACACCTGTCATTGCACCTATTTTTTTTTCGTGCCCTCCCACTCCCGACTCCTGATTCTCATTTCTCCCCTCCCTCTGAACGCGAGTTAATCATTGCCGAGGCACTATCTCAATAAACCCCGAGCTCTTATCATCTGCTCCCCTCCCTGCGTGACATACAGCAACACGCAGAGGGGGTGCGGGGGGGCGAGCACAAGTTTTTTTTTATCAGCGCACGGGCTCCATCACGTGAAAGTGAGCCATCCAATGGCGAGGGCGAGGACAATTAGTCTCCCCCTTCTCCAGCTCCGATTTATTCCTGCAGTAAAAACATAAAATTCAGTTTATAACCGAGCCAGAGCAGTGAGCGTGTTTCAGACTTTGACCATCGTGCCGACTTCCGAATTACAGCACTTCGATTTTCTCCGGGCCGCGCGTCCGTTCGCTCGTCCGCTAGTCTGCCCGTGCGGCTTGCAAGGCGAGGTCTACGGTTAAAACTCGAGAGCACGTTTATTGTTTTCTCTCGCAAAATTTTTACTCCTCTGCCGGATTATAATTTTGCGCCGACACCGTTGGCGGCTGCGGCGGCGGCGGCGGCGGCGGCCAGCATCGTTCTTTTCATCGTCCTCGCCATCGTCGCTCGACAGAGAAACAAACCGTTTGGGTTCTTTTTTGGCGTCGGCTCTGACGACGTTGGCCCCCGCGCGCCGTCTCGCCAGCGATGTCGGTGGTGGCCACGCAGGGGGGCCTCGTGCCGGGCCTCTTCCAAGGTGAGGTTCTTGCCACGCCGCTGCCGCTTGACGGATCGGCGGGTGCGCGTCTCGCGCAGTCGGGAGCACGGCGGGGGCGGGGTGACTGACTCTCCGGTCCACAAGCTAAGCAAAAGCTTGGGGCACCCAAACAGCTCGAGGGGGAACGGACCTCCAATTAGCACGGTTGGCGACGCACGGTGCGAAAGAAGTTCAACATACAGACATAAAATACTTTTTAAAAGTAAGAATGAACTAAATATCAGCTCAAAATCGAGATCCTAAAAATGTCGAATTTGTAAAAATATTTTTCACTCAACTTGATCCTGTCGGCAGATCTTTTCCCATCTCACCACAGCCCCGTGTCTTGTCCACACGGCTCATGTTACTGCCTCTCTGTCTCATCTGTGTCTCTCTCATCTCATTACAGCCCTACCTATTTTCCTCATCTTGCTACATCCACATCTCTCGTCCATCATCTCACAAGGAGGGTGTACATTGAGAGTGTGGTTGGGGGGGGGGGGGTGTGGCCCTGAATACCCAGCAGTACCACCACGAGTTCTCTCCACTTGTCACCCCAATACCCAGCAGTACCACCACGAGACCTCTCTACTTTTGTCGTCCCCCGTGGCCACCCTCAGGGGCTGACCGGTGCCCTCGAAAAAACGCAGGCACGCGCAAGCGCCCGGCTGGCCTGACCGTCGTGCGTATTTACTCTTTAGCGGTGGCAGTGGGGAGCGTGGGTGGGTTCGTACAGCAGAATGGACGGTGCAAACAAAAGTTTACGTTCGTCACGCGGTGGCAGAATCGCTGACACGGGCGATTTACGTCTTTTTGTTTTTTAAGTTCCGTTCAACTACGTTCGCGAACCACGATTGTGAACGGAGAACTTAATTCAAAAGTTTTTGGCGGCGATGCTGTTGTTGCTACTGCTGCGTTGGCAGTGGTGCACAAGCACCGATTCACAAACAAACAAGCCACGAAAAAAGTCAACACGTTTGTCAATAACAACATCGTATGTGGCGTATTGCCATTCGTTGACGCGCTGTGCAGAAGGCCCATGCCTGAAACGTCACATTTGTCCTTCATTTTATGGCCACGCTGTTATTGACGAATGTGTTGAGTTTCTTCGGAGAATGTAATTGTCTTGTAGCTTCGTAGATGAAACAAAAAAACATATCATGAGGTGGTGTTGAGGTTTCAAAATGTACCTGGGAATAATCACCTAAAATGCCGGCACTGCATAATGATTACAACCCCGCCTTTTATCTAACGCGTAACGCCATTCACACGTTGGCGTGTCATTAAAAATATACACACACACACATATACGCGGAATAGTTAGACATGAAGGCAATTATTATTTTATCCATTTAAGGACGTTATTTCCGGTACTTCTACATGAGACTGGTGTGGGAAAAAAGCTAAAAATTGTCCCTCCGCAAAAAAAAACCGGAGATAAAAACGCAAACCATAAAAACCCAAAACTTTTGTGGCATCACTGCAACTCTACGGCAATCATTACACGTCCACAGCTAATAACACCCCGAATGTATAATATAATTTTGTGATACTGCATTGTCAGTGGTGGACAAGCACAACTAATACGCCCATTAATCGGCAACGCAGCCCTAACTTAGTGGGAACAACAACAAAAAACAACCCAATCGGCGACGTTTCGGCCAATGGGCCTTCTTCAGAGCAAGGCGGAATGCGTTGAGTTTATCGAAAACAGAAACTCGGCGATCAACACCACCGCCGTCGGACGAACGAAGCTGAAAGCTCAGAACGTGAAGCGAACCCCGACTTTTCCTGACCTCTACGAAAGTTAACAGCCAGGGCGTCACGCGGTGGGGGGGGGGGGGGATGATTTAATTTCAAGTAAACACGTTTATTGTTTTTTTTAGTTTTTACCCAAAAATCTATGAAGGAAAAAAAAAGGGGGGGAGGGGGGGCAACTTATCAACAATTGTGGCTCCTCACGCCGCTGCCGCTGTTTATACAAAAACCACCGTAGTAGCAGAGGCGCTGGCCGATGCAATTTACTGTGTCAGCATCCCCGAATAACAATACCGGGGGGGGGGGGCGGGAGTGTAAAGACGTTGGATGCCGGCAAAGAGCGAGAGTTCATCTCCAGGAGACGGCCGCTAGCTTCAGGAAAAAAAAATCTACGCAGGTTTGCTTTCCTTTATCTCCCCGCGCGGTCGCGCCGTGCAACTTTCTCCCCCCCCGATGCGTCGTCGGGTCGTGCCGCGCGCGTCGTCCCCGACGTTCCGCTCCGCGTGCCGCCGAGGTGACGGCCCCCCGGAAGGCGACGACGTCGGAGAGGAGGATACATTTTTTTCGCGTTTGCTAATTCGCTTTGGAGCGCCGTGGCGATCTCGCAAAAAAGATCGCCTTGCTCGTGGACGACGCCGAAAATACTGAGCGGCGAATCCAGTTTCCGCAAGGGAGCTCCCGGGGATGCTGGCGCCGCGTCCGAGGGTTTGTTCGTGACGGGCGGCGAAAGAATGGCGCGCTGGGTGGTTTGCCCGC
This sequence comes from Petromyzon marinus, assembly GCF_048934315.1. NCBI lineage: Eukaryota > Metazoa > Chordata > Hyperoartia > Petromyzontiformes > Petromyzontidae > Petromyzon > Petromyzon marinus. Next base: position 18,838,113 of record NC_133688.1, on the reverse strand, counting down.
TCGGCAAACGAACGCGGCCGAGATGCTCGCCTCCCGTTCACAGCCCCCTCGAACCGGTGGTTACAATTCCGCAATCCTGTGGCAGGGGCCCAGTTATTCCACAGGGCAGTCACGTACTGTAGGATTCGTGGTTCTGTACAACTTTGGGGAGCGGGAGCACAGCGGTTTAGCGCGCTCGTTTCTATGAACCCGGCGACCCGGCTTCAGATTCACGCTCGCGACCAACAACGGTGACGAATATGTGAACTGGTCCTGTGCCTCCACGAGGTCGGCTCGGCCTTGAATGAGTACACCAGTGTCATCAGCACTTGGCAAAACACAAACGGTCTGGCCGTGGTGCTGGCCACCTCAAGCCCACCTTGCGTGCCGTGCCGGCCTTCATAAAGTGCTCGCTAACAGCACTTGCCCCAACACCTCCGATGAGCGCGTTTGTCTACGTACGGTACTAAAGAAGTTCAACATGCATACAACAGCCTGTCAAAGGCTATACGGTGGTAGGGGGGGGGGGTGTGGATCTTTGTACAACTCGGCCGAGTTCTGTGAAGTGATTTTTGACCCCTCAAAAGCCCCGGCGGCGGCGGCGGCGGCGGCTCGGCAGTAGAGGGGGGGGGGGAGCAGGTTGTTGCCGCGAGCCGTTGGAGCACCGTGGGGTCGCGGGGCCGAGTTGAGCGATGACCTTACCCCCCCGAGCGGCGCGCGCCGCCCGTGACGCTCCGTTGGACGTCTCCCCCGGGCAGAGTTTAAGGGCAGGGAGGGACCCTCACTCTCGTTGCCTCCCTTTGCCGTAACCTTGCACGGTTGAGGAGGAGTTTCCTCCTGGAAATAAATAAACATATATACACGTGTTGAAAATTACCACTCAGCATCAGTGTCTGGCAAGGTGCGTCAGAATGTGTGAGTTTTTGGTATCTGAGCGGATGCAAATTTCAAGCGCTGTTCATCGGGAAATGTTTTTTTTTAAATTGTAAGTTTCATCAGGCTCCATTTTGTAAACAAGTGTAGTCTCCAACTCGTATTATCCACTTTATCTCTCCGGCATCTCTGTGTTTTTTTATGGGTGCCACAGTGGCGAGATGTTAACTACCTCACTTGGTATGCGGGAGGTCATGGCTCCAATCCCGACCCTGATGATGCCTGTATATTTTGAGTTTGCATGTCTCTCTCCCCGTGGTTGCGTTAATTTTCCTCCGAGTCCTTCAGTTTTTCCCTCCACATTTAGAATCAACATCACGCGTTCAGAGTGTTTGGCTGCTATAGATTTCCACGTGATAAGCCACTTCGTTGAGTTATCATCTGTGACCAGGTCGCTACCGAAAAACTGCTACATAGCTCAGTGGGCCTTACCTGGTAAATAAAAAAAAAATGTTTACGTGTAATTTGTACATGCTTGCAAGAAGGGCCATTGTGGTGAAAAGTTGCCCATCGCAAAAAACTATTTTCCTTTTAAGGCGGCATTGTTCTTGTCGAATGCGTCGAGTTTCTCGTTGGTACTCGTGCTGCTTGTGCACTACCGGCATTTCGGCAGAAGCGTTGCCAAATATTTTGTTTAAGAGTTTAACTACATTTTGATGTAAAGCTTTCGTGACTGCAGTAATTCATATTCTTAGCTCTTTCGGTAAAGTCACGTTGAAGGGAAACAATAAAATAACAAAATATATATAAAACAATAAAAAATTCTCACGACGTTTCGACCATAACGCAAACGGTCATCATCAGATGTGAAAAAGCAACGGCAAGAAACATTTAAAAGAAGTGTTTCTTGCCGTTGGTTTTTCACACCTGATGATGACTGTTTGCGTTATGGTCGAAACGTCGTGAGAATTTTTATTGTTTTATATATATTTTGTTATTTTATTGTTTCCCTTCAACGTGACTTTACCGAAAGCGCTAAGAATATGAGTTTAACTACGTGGATGACACAAGTCAGTTGATTGTGTGGCTATGGATGGAGGGGACATGATGGAAGAACAAAAAACGATCAAAAGTGGAGTGTAAGGTGTTCTAGTGGAGCCAGCAAGGGTTATGTTGAAATTGCATATATATGTAGGTAGGTGCAGTCTATCATTGTTGGCAGAAGACAGCGTCAATTGAGCTTTCATTTGCCGTGCCTTTCTGATGTTAGCGAGTGCCGTATGGCGTTGTGATCCTCATCAAAGCGAGCCTGCCTCCACCCCGCCCCCCCCCCCCCCCCCCGGCGTATAAAAACTCACCACCTTCGTCATTAGCAGTGCCATATAACGCACGGTAAAAATAATATAAAGGGGGCTGACGCGTGGGTCCTTAGACCATTCTGCAGAGCGGATAGCACAGAGGGGTTGACGGATGATCGAGAGCCGGCGAACGCACTTCGCTGACGACTTTAAACAAGTGGAGGAATCTGAAACGAGTTGGTGTGTGAACAACTTTGAATTTAAACGTATACAGTTTTCATCATTTACGCAAATGATTATCATCATTAGAAATTATGATGGTATTAATCATCATCGATCCTTTTTAAGACTAAAACGGTCTATTTTACAACAGAGACCTGGGATAAAATCAGCGGCAGAAAACTGATGCCGAGTGGCGAACCCATGATGTTTTTCGCTCCACGTGCTGATGGCTTCTTCAACAAAATCCGGTGCCTGAAGAAGAAGCTCTCGGCACGTGGAACGAAACATCGGACATCGTGCCAATCAACGCGCGACCCGAATGTGCAGTGGAGAGCTGTGCATCAGCAGCAGCAGGGCAGCCGCCAAAATCTCACGCTTGTGGAAGCTCTCTCAAAACAAGCGGCGTCTTGAATTGTTGCGGTGCTTATCCCTTCTTCACAGCCTCGAGTCAGTGGTGGAAATTCTACGGTCCTGCGGTGGGGCGGCGAGCCCATAGGATAACCACCGTTGACTTTCCCACAAAGTGCTATTCATGCAAAAAAAAACATCACTGAGAAAATCCAAACGATCTGAACCAAAAAGTGACCTCCCATCGGCAACAGCCGCGCTCTAAAAACAAAACAAGATGAAATTAAATAAAACGAAACCCCGACCCAATTCGTCGGACGTGCCGGTTGGCCGGTTTGTTGTTGCCGATTGGCGATCGTAGATTGCGTGGCCACTGAACTTGCAGTCCGCTATGTTTACGGTGACGCACGCCACGGCCAAGGCGCCCCCAGGCACTGCGCCAGGCGCGGCGACGTAGGGGGGGGGCGTCAAACAACCAGGGGGCTGGGCCCAGCCACGGGTAGACGGGGACGCTGAGCCGTCCCCTAAGGAGGGTACATGGCAAATTTGGGGCGACTGTCCTGGGCCCCGCGCTTTGGGGGAGGGGGGTAGTCCTCCCCTCCCCCCCCCCCGTGCTTCCACATCATGCTGTCAGATGTAATTCTCTCGGTGTAGTTTGAAGGCGTTGCTCCTCCCCACCCCCCCCCCCCCCCCATGGATATGCCTGCCCGGACGCGGTTATGATTATAACAAAAAAAATAACAACCACCACCCTGTAGACCACAACATCCCCTTCTTGGTCCACAGAGCAGGCGGCTTTGCTCCGAGTAAGGTGGATTGAGTGGACGAAATGGAACGTGTGAGTTAAGATTGGGGGGGGGGATGATGATACTATTACAAGTGTGGATAGTAAATTGTTGCGACGAGGTTCGCGTGAATTATCCTGAATATATATTTTTGCTTGTTTGTTTGGCCATGGCGTTTTTTCTTCTTCTAATGATTCACCCGCCGGTACTTTGATTATCGCGATTCCATGCATCCCTCAATCATTTGCCCCTTTTTCACCGTGGTGAATGGAGCGACCGCTTGTGGCTGTCGTGTTTCCCCGCACCTCCGATTGGCACGGGTTGTGGCTGCGTGCGGTGTGAAAGAAGTTCGACGTACATACACACACTCAGGGCTCGCGCGCCTCCGTCACAACGTGCGCATCGTACCGCAGGTTCCTACGCGCGCTCTTTGACGCACGTGCGAACGAGGTGCTGAAGAATCGACGCGTCGTTGTAAACTGTGACCGCAAGCGAGTGGCCATCATCAGCCACGGTCAATCCACTGCTGGATGAAGGAGCGCCCCCCACCCCAACCCTGCCCTACCACCAAGAGATGAGAATGAGATTCTCAGCCGCTGATTTATACATCAAAAGAAACGAATTGGGAGGATCCCATCCCACACGCATTTTGAGTGTGGCACCCGAATGCACACCTCCACACAAATGTAGTAATGATAGTATTATTACCGTTCAACAATAATAAGTTCAGTTATCAAATGCCAACGTATCCAGGGGACTTCATGTGTTTGTGCACTGCGCACTGAGGAATTGGTCAAACGTTCCAGTGCAGGGCCCTCTTGAAAAACTAAAGAGTCTTGGCCCCCAGTGAGATTTCACCGGATAATCAAACGGCATTATTGCAGGTAACTTATATGCATAGGTGTAAAATATCATGACAATGCTCATGACCTATTCTTAGCTACTGCAGTCACGAAAGGTTTAAATCAAAATTTAATGCTCATGACCGTTAATTAATGTGGGTAATATGATGCAAATTTGTGTTGCGGTATACATAAATTAAAACAATCGCGCGAGCAATTTGGGGTTAATATTAGTTTCATGATAGATTCTAAGACAGTAGAGCACAGCTCAGCTGCCTGCTTTGTAAGACGTTGCGGAGAGCCAAGACTTCTGCCCGGTGTCATCGTGAAGCAAATCTGGTCAACGCGGAACGTAGTCAAGCATCGACCGGATTGTGAGACGCAAACCCCCTCTCCCCCAACGTCTCGCTTTAAAAAAAATATTTCAAGTGTATCTCGTTCAACCAGGCGGAGAATTCCAGAGACCAGGGTGCTTCAAAAAAAATGTTAACACTTCCGAGCTTTTGCAACAAAACCACGTGCTGCTGCCTCCGGGCTCTGCAGAGCACCTGGAGATGATTCCAGGCCACGCGTTGACAACGGTGGCGACCAAGTGGGAGACTCTTTGACTTTTTCAAGCTATTAACATTACATTTGTTATCATGTCACAGTGTATTATCCGTTCTTTAAAAAAAAGATAGTCCCATATAAGTGTTAACATTTTTTTGAAGCACACTGTGTTTATGTATTCACAGTAGTCTCATTTGCAAGAGCTACACGGGGGCATTGATTTGCCTGTGGGGGGCTGTGGCTGCTACCCGCTGTGTGTGTAGGGTCCCCTATTCGGAATGCGATGGCCCCACTCTTACCAGAGACGTCGCGGGATCTCTTAACGTCCACCGCGAAGTGGACGGCGCGCAGTATGGGGTTTATTTGTGCTCACCCCCTCACGGTTATTACACCGTACACCGGCAGTATTAATCAGGGCGGCTGCTGGGCTCGAACCGTGACGCTGCGCGATCGAGCGGCGAATGCCCAAACCGCTAGGCCGCATCACCGCCTCGGGAGGGGCGTGGCGGGTGGGCGGGGCTTGGTAGGGGGGCTTGGTAAGGGGGAGGGGCTTGGTGGGGGGGGCTTGGTGGGGGGGGGGCTTGGTAGGGGGGCTAGTTGGAGGGGGGAGGGGCTTGGTGGGGGGGGCTTGGTAGGGGGAATAGTTGGAGGGGGGGGATGTCTTGGTGGGGGCTTGGTGGGGGGGGCTTGGTGGAGTTAACTTCTGAACTACAGCGAGAATGGCTTCGTCACTTCGAACAACAACAAAAAAACACACGAGCTGGCAAGAACGAACCCAGCACGAGTCGATTATAAAAAGCCACCTTTAGATTCAACGATACGGATCCGTGTGGCTGTACACCGTGAAGTTGTGTGGCTCAGCGAGGTGCTCGCCAACAGCACTTGCCTCTACAGTCTGTTAAGGCTATACGGGGGATCTTTGTCTTTGTAGCTCAGCGCGCTGCGGCTTACGAACCCGGGCGAGCCGAGTTCGATTCCTGCTCACGGCCAACCAACACCGGTGACGATTATCTGAACCGGTTCTGGGCCTCCTCCCCTAGGTCGACTCAACCACAAATGTGTGCCCGGTGCGGTGTGTAAGAACATCGTCATTGGGGAGACAAAGGCGGCCGGGCGTGGTGCTGGCCACCCACCCCCTCGTGTGCAGTTCCGACCTTCATAGGTGCTCGCTAACAGCACTTGCCCCAACAGTCTGTTAAGGCTACACGGGGGATCTTTGTCTGTGTGTCTCGGTACGCAGCTTACTGGGTGGCCCTGTTAGCGCTCCAACGAGTAGCCGAGATCGTGGAGGTTGGAGCGGTGGCGCAGTGGTTAGCGCACCGCCGCTATATATGATCCTGCAAGCTGGAGAAGCGATATCTGAAGCTGTCAGTCATCTCAGTCTAACCAAACTGTTAAACCTAAACGATTTTTTTTTTAATTTTTAATCAGGTAATGCCCACTGAGCTACGTAGCTCTCTTTCAGAAGCGACGTGGCCACAAAATGGCAGCTCAACGGATTGGCTTGTCACGTGGAAATTTCTAGCAGCCAAATCCTGTCGACGCTTATTTATAAAATATTTTTTTTATATATAGGATATTTATATAAAGGACCCGGAGAAAAATCCACGCGACTATGGGGGGAACATGCAAACTCCAAATTTCCTTGCACACCAGGCAAGGCAATTAACATCAACGCATGGCACCTGGGTCTGTAACCCCTAGGGGCCGTCCATAAATGACGTCACGCACCTGGGGGGGCGGGGTCAGACATTTATGACGAAGTGTGACGAAGGGGTGGGGGTTGAGAAATGTGACGTCACATCAATGCAATCCTTTACAAGGATTGCATTTTGACTGCAGGTATTGTGGTTAATGCAGACATGAATCCTCGTAAAAAGGTTTCAGTTTTGTTGCCAGAAATAAGGGGAAAAACCCTATTATTACATTTTGGTACTGGCAAAGGTGGTCTAATGATGAAATATAGAATTGTTATAACAACACCAATTGTTATAACAACATCAGAGTGCAGCGCCACATTAAATACGCACTAACAATGGCAATAGTTTAAAGCGATTTAAAGCATGTTTTATGGTTTTTGGGGGGGGGGGGGCAGAGCTTTGTGACGTCATATTTGAGGGGGGTCTGACTTTTTGTGACGCCGTGTGACGACGGGGGGCGTCAAAAATCGCGTGACGTCATTTATGGACGGCCCCTATAACCTGTCAGAACAGCCTTCAGCACTTCTCGTGGCCTCACGGTGCACTTCGCCTGGCACGAGCGCCGTGGTGACGTCGCCGCCACTTATTGGCGAACGGCGGGTGTTGCTGTGAGCGACGACAGTGGTGGTGGCAAGAATAGGTGCCAATCCCTAACAACACTTGCCCCAAAACAGTGTGTGTTAAGGCTACACGGGGGATCTTTGCCTTTGGTGGCAATGATGGTGTGCACCGTGCGATGTTGGTGATGGTAGGGCTGGGGGATGGTGTGAATGTTTGTGGTCGTGTTGGTGTTGGCGGTAATAGTGGTGGTGGTGGTGACCGTGTTGGTTTGCGCAATGGGTTTTGCCTAAGCCAGAGTGAACGAGTGGGCAGGCGCTACGATCTGTCAGATGCGGCAATTCCTCGCTCAACGCCTGTTTTCGCCATTAACGCGGTACTCCCATTCCAGAATACTTTTTCGCACAACGCGCCCCATTATAACGCGGAACGTGCCCCGTTATAACGTGGTTTCTGAGCGGTCGACGGCGAACTACATCCTTGAGCTGCGCGGCTGAGCGGTGCTGTGATGCGGCACGCGCAATGATACAGTGAAGTGGCGGAGTACCCTCAGTAACCTGTCCCGCCATATCACTGCGTGTGCGTAGTAATAGTAGTAACATCGTACCTAGCCAAACTTTCTCGGTACGTTATTGATGGGGGAAATTGTTTTCGCTTAACGCGTTTTTCGCTTAACCGGGCACTTTTCAGGAACGCATCTACTAACGAGGAGTTACTGTGCATTGAAGTATCCAAATGGGGGGTTTGTGTGCGTACACTAGGTGTGGAGTTATCAATTAATATGTACCGTATGTCTAGACTATTTTTTTACGAAACTATATTTTTTATTTTACCAGATAAGGCCCACTGAGCTATTTAGCTCTTTTTTCAGAAGCGACCTGACCGCAAATGATAGCTTATCGAAGTGGCTTATCACGTGTACATTTATAGCAGCCAAATACGCACGTTTCTAAATGTGGAGGGAAAAACCGGAGGACCTGGAGAATAATCCACGCGACCGTGGGTAGAGAAACATGCAATCCCCAAATATATAGGCGTCAGGGTCGGGGTCGAGATCGAACCCACGAACCTCCTGTACACCAGGCGAGGTGGTTAACATCTCGCCACTGTGGCGCCCCAGATATCGACGCAGCTTGCTTCGTTCGCATCCACGTGAACTTAATTGCCACGAGGTTGCACCACGTCCAGATTATAAGACGCACCCCAAACGTGCGCCTGGTGGCGTCAATTATTAAATGTACACAGATCTGGCCAAATACGCACACACCTACCGGATTATAAGACGCACCCCGCCAACTTTTACTTGAAAAGTTCACGGCCGAAAAAAAGTCATTGGGCCTATCGTTGATGCCACGCACAATTTGTGCGCAATTGGCACGAATGAAAAAAAATGCTTACAGTAATTATATTTGTGGAATGCTAACGCCTCCTTCTTTGAGTGACTAATATCGGGATGGTCCATCGTAATAAGCATGGCCTGGCTCCCGTGTATAATTTTAAAAAACGGGGAAACTTTGTTACTGCCCCATCATGATCACAAGAGCATTGTGTGTGTGACTCAAAGATCCTTCCTCTTTTGTTGGAGGGGAGGGGTGGTGGGCAGGGGGTGAGAGGGAGGGGCTGGACAGGAGGGGGGGGGATGTGACTGCGTATAAACGAGAAACACTCGGTACCTATATGGTTGTAGTAAAAACATAATCATATTTTGTTTTGTTATTGAACGATGTTAAAGGTTTAATGTTTGGTGTATACTCATTTATGTACAGGAGTCTTCGTTTTATATGAAGGCGTCTTTAATATAAATGAAGTTTGATTGATTAATAGGTGTTGTCGCGATATGACTATACTGCGATATTATATCGTACTAATATTCGATCCACGATAAAACCGTATCGACCGTTTTCTTAAATGCCGTGGCAGTATATCGTTCGGAAATAATCGCTGAATAGGTTGCATTCATTTCTACGTGTATATATATACCGTATAATAATACGAATTTTAAAAAAGATTTATGAATTAACATGATCACATTGCTAAATATATATTCTACCAATTCAATGAGTTCTATGCAAATAGCAATGCAAATTCCCGTGCAAGTGACGTTTCGGCGGGTGACATGACGTCATCATTTTCGGTTGTCTGTTGATTCATTAATCGAGCACTGCTGCGTTAGTGATCTGAGTTGCGGCACGTGCGTTCGAGATTTGTGCGACTGTGAGATCTCACGGATTATTATGGGTACCCACGGGGCTTATGTTGACCGAGATGTAGTTAATGGACTTTTGAAAGTACAGTAATGGACTGTAGTTAAATTTTTATTTGCACTCGGAAAGTACAGCGCAAAAACAAACGATTATTACAGTAAATAATACTGCAACATAAATGGCAAACATTACAAGGGTTGCGGGCAATTGATATCGTTGTCATCGTGGAAATTGATATTGTGGAAATTATTATAGTATCGTGAAATATTACATCAAGTTTCTCTCATAACGTACGGTATGCTAAACGAAAGCTATATTTTTTTATTTTACCAGTTAAGGCCCACTGAGCTATGTATATAGTTATTTTTTTAGAAGCGATTTGGCCACAAATTATAGCTCAACGAAGTGGCTTATCGCGTGGAAATGTATAGCAGCCAAATACTCTAAACGCGTGTTTATAAATATGGAGGGCAAAACCGGAGGACCCGGAGAAAAATCCACGCCACCGCGAGGAGAGAAAGACATGTAAACTGCAAATATGCAACAACAGGCGTCGGGATCGAACCCACGAAAGCCCGCACACCAGGCGAGGTAGTTAACATCCCGCCAATCTGGCGCCCCAAGTATCCACTGGGGGGCGAGTCGGAGGGGGTACGTGGTTCGGACAGAAACCCAGAAAGGAAAAGCCTTCTCAATTTTAACGGAGTTACGCTGCATTGTGTTCACAGCTATAATACTTTTGAGAACAAATCGCATTGTTCTTCGGCCAAGAGTTGTCTCTCTTGAGATGCCACAGTAATGGCACGACGACAAACACACACAAAAAAACCGCAAGTGAAAATTCTAATCGTGCCTCTTGACTCGGCCGCTCGCGGCTTCTTTTCCAGTAGCCCGTTTTATTTCTGACAGCGCGTCCCTCTGCATTCCAGTGTGTTTTTAGTTACAGCGACAAATAATCGGCATGAAGTGGCGGTTATTCGGAAGCAAATGAATGAGGGACAGCCATAGGACCTATGAAACGGGTCAGTAAAAAATAATATAAAAACGAAACTACATTTTTATTTTACCAGGTCAGGCCCACTGAGCTTTATAGATCTATTTCAGAAGCGACCTGGCCACAAATGATAACCCAACGAAGTGGCTTATCGCGTGGAAATTTCTAGCAGCAGAACATGCAAACTCCAAATTGCCAGGCGTCAGGATCGGGATCGAACCTACGACCGCCTGTATACCGGGCGAGGGAGTTAACATCTCGTCATGCATGCTTCTCACAGACACGTTGGTAACATACAGCTGTGTACGCCTAAGGCTTCATTTCTCATGGAATACCTCATGAGGACGGAGGGGAGGGAGGGCTAGGAAATATTTTCCGGAGCTCAGCCCCAGCCAGCTCCGGTTGCAATGAAGCCCTTTATGCGTCCGCTTGTCTTGTGTTGCTGTAGACATTTAGTACGCAGTGTCAAGTCAGAATCAAATTCTGTATTTATACTGGAGGAATCCGATGACCTATAAAGCTCTTTTTCACAGATGTCCAGTAGGGGCAAGTGTAAGTGTAAATGAGCTACACGTCACAGGCAGTTTAATTCGGAGACTACTTCAAGAACACCACTCGTGGCGATCAAAGTAACACGATTCAATGTTATTCTAATTAACAAGGATATTCCCTCTTTACCAACCTGCCCTGGCCAGTGTGGTGAAGTATGGTCAAACAATCCCCATGACTGACATTGCATGGGGAGGGAAGGCCTTCATCCAGCAGTGGATAGACACAATGGGAAGGTTGCGAATTCAAATCCGGTTTGGGAGTAGACTCAGCCCATCATCCTTCTGGGGTCGATAAAATAGAGAACCTCTCCGTGGAAAAGTGAACAGCGGTTGTCCTCTTGAGAGACTCGCCATAGGAACGTGGAATTTCCACCATCGGCTCAGGACTGTAAACAGGAGATGGGGGCGGTCAGAGGGGGGGGGGCTTAATTTCCAGGCTCAGCTGACCCCCAAACCAATCCGGGGGGGGGGGGGTGGGAAATTGATAAACTATTTTCCGTAGCTCAGCCCATGAGAGCTCGGGTTGAATCACGTACGAAGTTGTCTGCAGTTGTTTAATTGGCGAGGGAGCGCTTCCGATTCGTAAACAATCGCGACCCGTTCCGCCGCAGGTTTTTGTTTAGTTCATCGGCAAAAGACACCGCACCGCACGCACCGCACAGACACCCCCCCCATCTCCTCCCCCCACACCGCCGCCTCCGCAAAGTATCTTCTTACAAACGTCAACACAACGACGGCCACTAACAAACGAGCCCTTTTGTCAGCGCGGGGGTCTGTTGGGAGGAAGGGCAACCCGCCTGGACGCAAAGCGGTGTTGTCGTCGTCGTTCGAGTTCAACGGAGCGACAGGGAGGAGGAGGAGGAAGAGGAGGAGGGAGGGAGGATGGGGTTTATTATTTGTTTGGAATATATATTATTATTGTGTCAAGAAGCGTCGTCAAAGGACGGCGATGATGCCATTGGGCTAGCGGTGGCGAAACGCGCGACTTGCTCCGGTGAGCGGGGGCGATTGGTGGGAGCTGTGGTTGGAGGAGGTTTGAGGAAGGGGGGGGGGAGAGGCGTGATTATTGAGGATGCAAACACAGCACGCGGGGGGTTTTGTGTGCGAGCGTGAGCGGACGAGTGAGTGAGTGAGTGCGGGGTTGGGGTGGTAGCCGAGAGAGATCGGCTGCAAGTGCATGGATCTCGGGGCTGGCGCGTAGTCGTATCGGGGCTGGCGCGCAAACGAATCGCAAGCGACGAGCGGTGTTCCGCTACTCGGCCGTCGTGTTATTGCCAACGGCAGATCCATCGTCGTCGTCGTCATCATAAGGAATCGTCAACAAAGTCATCAGCATTGTCATTCGAATCATAATTGTCACCGTCATCGCCGTCATCATCATCATCATCCCAGCGCAGCAAAGTGCTGCCACCACAAGCACCACCACATCACAATCATCATCGGAGCCACCAATCAGCGGTGTCATCATTGTCCGTGTCATTATCATCATCATCATCATCCTCCTCCAAGCGCAGCAAAGTGCCGCCGCACACCAAAGAAAGTTAGACAACGACCCGACACTGCCAGCCAGCGGCTGTTCACCTCCAAACTCACCGCGCGCGCGGTCCTTACTCACCATCCTCCTCCTCCTGCTTCTCTCTGCAAACTCCGGCTTCGCCCCGGGCCAACCCCGCGCCGCGTGTCACCAGGAGTCGTCTCGGACCGCCCGTCTCCGCTGTCTCCGCGAGAGAACAGCCCCCCGGCCATGCTGCCCAAGGCGTCCGATTTGCACTGCGATCTATTCCCGGTGGGCCACGCCATGGACTCGCTGCACGAGCACTCGATGGTGGGACACAGAGTCGGTAAGCGGCGGGAGGGAGCATCGACTGGCTAAGTGACCGGGTGACTGGCTGAGTGGCTGGCCGAGTGAGTGACTTGCGCGATTGGCTTTGCGGTTGAGTGACTGACTGATTTGGTTAGCTTGAGTGCGTTCAGCTGACTCAAGAGATGGACATTCACGTATCTATTCACTCGAATACACACCCACACCGAGATAGACACATACACGCACAGAGATACACGCAATGTACATACATACAGTATACGTTCATCCAAAACAGAGATACGCTAACAGGAAGACTCATTCACTCGGGCAGATGAAGACTCGCAGATGCACACTCATTCAAACCGAGACGCAAACATACGCAGAGATGCATTGTCACACTCACACAGATACATACAAAGACAACGTTCCCCACCTATCTACTCGAACAGACTGTTGGGCGAAGTGCTGTTAGCACCTTACGAAGGCCGGGACGGCACACGAGGGGGTGAGTGACCAGCACCACGCCCGGCCGCCTTCGTCTTCCTAGTGGCGATATTTACGCATCGCACCAGGTATTAATTTGAGGCCGAGCCTACCTAGGGGAGGTCCAGGACCGGTTCAGATGATCGTCACTAGTGTCGGGTTCGTAGCGCAGCTCGCTAGGCGTTGGACTACCGCCCCCCCCCCCACACACAGATGCATTCACTCATTCTCACTGGTTCGCCTGCCCACTCGGTCACTGACTCATCTTTACGATCACTGGAGCGTGCTCACGTACACGCACGCACGCGTGCACCGCGGGTTGTCGTCTTGAGGTGTGCGCATGTGAATCGTCGCTATTGTAACGCCAGACTATGTTGGGGGGGGGGGGGTAAGACTGTGTTTGAAATACGTTGATGAAACTGTGTGTGTTCCATTATTTCCGTAGTGTAGGGGGAGCGGTGGTGTAGCGGTTAGCGCGCTGCGCTACGAACCCGCTCACGGCCAACACCGGTGACGATCATCTGAACCGGTCCTGGGCCTCCCCTAGGTCGACTCAGTCTCAAATGAGTACCTGGTGCGGTGTGTAAACATCGCCACTGGGGAGACAAAGGCGATCGGGCGTGGTGCTGGCCACCCACCCCCTCGTGTACCGTCCTGGCCTTCATAGGCGCTCGCTAACAGCACTTGCGCGTACAGTCTGTTAAGGCTATACGGGGGATCTTTGTCTTGTCACCTTATCTCCACGCATGTGAATCGTTAACTCAGCCGATGTATGGTGCTTAGCGAAGGTTCGATTCCTGACTCCCGAACTCACTCAGAGATGAATTCGTTCAGGAACGATACCACACTCGCACAGAGACGCACGCGTACGCGGACTCGCACTCGCTCAGATATTTCACTCGGAGAGATGCACGCACTCGGAGACACCCACACTCAGGGTTGTACATCACCATTAGTATCGTGAGCAGAGTCACGTTGGTCGATGGTCCAGAACTCCGCCGATTCACTCCGGCCACTCAACTCACTCACTGGCAGTCAGTCGCCTCCATATCACTCTTCTATCGCTTCTACCATGTTTACCGTTCCCGTGAACTTCACACTCGTCGGATTCATCCACCCGTCTTGACGACTCGCGTCTACCAGACACCGACTCCTTCGTCTCATCCATCACACTGTTTTCAACCACCAACACTGCCCGTTACAACAACTCACTCACTCGCTCACTTATTCACTCACCCACCCACAATCACCGACTCACCACGCTGCACGTTTACAATCCTTCTCTTTATGATTCTACTCTCACCTCACACTTCTCCCCCCTGGAATCCCCCCCCCCCCTCCTACCTCCATCGTCTATTTTCCCATTTATATAACTGTCCTCCATCCAAGAAACGTATTAACTGTGATCCTCTTACATCTTAAATAGTGCTGTGTGTTGCGGGCCGCTTGGCGTTTGGGCCTTTGGCCACGGGCTCAGCAATCGTGACTTCAAAGCGTCATCATTCATCACGTGCATCTCGTCTTCCACTCGCACTCCTCGTTGATGACCCGCCCATACTGAACATTTGTGAACATAAAAGAGCTTCATAGCTCATCGGATTCCTGCAGGCTCTAATAAACATTCTGATTGCGATTCATTGACACACACAAGTACACACACGCCGGGCAGATAACATTGCCCCAAAAGTATTTCAAAAGGTACCTGAAAGGAAGGCTTGGGTCTGTTTGCAATTCTCTCTTTAACATTTAATTTCCAATGGGACAGAATCCTGCGCGCACAGGATGTTCACTTTATACACGTGCATGATATTCACATTTCCTCCCCATAAATCTCTGCCTAGGTGAACCCACCGACAACACGCGCAGCCTCCTAAAGTTATTGCGCGCGCCCCCTCCAAGATCAAATCACCCACAACACGCGCTCGATCTCGCACGCTAAGCGGGCGTTGAGCCTGGCAAGCGCTCGGATGGTTGGGTGGCCACCGCAGGAGGCTGTGCGACGTGCTTGGGCAGCACAGAGGCAGGGCAGCTACATCAATTGTTGTACCCTACCGCTGTGTCCCCGCGTCTATGCTTAGAGCTTGCATCAACCTGCGCTGACTGACTACGCCTGGTGAAGCAGAGCGTTGTCAAATAACCCCCTGTGATCCGTAGCCCGTGTGTACAGCTTGCACTGGCAATAACAACAACGATTCTGATTATTATTTACAGCCCTTTGTAAATCCATTTATGTATGAAGCTGTCCCCAGGCTGTTTGACCATACTTCACCACGCTGGTCATTACGAGTAGTTGCAGTGTAAGGGCCCAGGACCGATTCCGTCACCGTTCGCCACTAATGTTGATAGCCGGGTTCATGGTGCAGAGAGTGCGCTAACCATTTGCGCCACCGCTCCACCGCAGCCTGCAGTGTGTGCGTGGATGAGTGTAATTCAAAGTCTTGTCCGTTCCACAAATGAGAAAACAAGAAGTGAGAGGAGTGGGGAAGCCCTCTCTTAAGTGCTCGGTGTGTGTATGGCTTTAGCACGTGCTTCGTGGAACCGTGCCGGAGAACCCCCCTGGGTTAACGCGCGAATGAGTTGGCATCCGAGCTAATAATGGTGATGTTACCACCACCAGCGGCAGCAGCAGCACAGGGAGATTGAATAACAAACAGATGGACGACATCGGATGGGCCGGCTGAGTCCACATTCAGTGGAGGAGGAGGACGACGACAACGTCACGGCGAGGAGTGGTGGATACGCAGTCACTGGCCCGAGACTGGTGACGGCATCGCGGTCAAAGGAGGGAGGGGTGGGGGAAGGGCATCCGAGCGGACGATCAGAGAGCGGGGATGCTTGGGATGATATTGGGATGAGATGAGCTTCAGGTGCAGGGGAGTGAAGGCGGATTGCGGCATCGCTGTCCCGTGAGCGATGACGACTGTGGGTAGGAGAGGGAGGCGTTCGTCCAGCGGTGGATAGCCCACGGCTCACGACGATGATGATGATGATTGCATGTACACGTTGTGTTAAAGTTGTGATGACACGGCCATATGCGTGGTGCACACGTGTATTCTCTTGTGTCGAGACGGCAGAGGCTTGAGTGACTGATGCGGGAATCTTGACGACGTTCTGGAAGTGCTACAAAGGTTGCATCTGCCACAAATACAGCGGAATGTAAAATTTTAAAACGTTACTGCAACATCTAAATATCGATATATCTGCTCGTGGCATTTTTTTGCGGCATCTCTCGGTACGCTGACGTCATCCTACGGTTTTACATTTACCACCGAGCTCGTGCTGAACCCGATTTTTTGTTTTACAATTGCGTCATCAGTGAAGCGAGTAGTGAGCCCCCATTCATTGCGACTGTAAAGTCTGTAAAGTCGCAATGAAGCGGTGAAACCCGCTGCTAAAGCGGTCGCCGCTTGTGAGCGCATTATATGACTACTAAACTGTGCAGTGTACACGCACGGTGCGATACGCGCGCGTGCTGTCCATATTGAAGGCACGCACGTGTGTAGAGTGTGGTGGTTAGCGCGCGCTGCGCTACGAACCCGGCTAGCCGAGTTCGATTCCTGCTCACGGCCAACAGCGGTAACGATTATCTGAACCGTTCATGGGCCGCCCCCCCCCCCTAGGTCGACTCAGCCTCAAATTAGAACCTGGTGTGCCGTGTAAAACTTCACGATTGGGGAGGCAAAGGCGGCCGGGTGTGGTGCTGGCTACCCACCCCCGCGTGTGCCGTGCTAGCTAACATCACTTGGCCCAATAGTCTGTTCAAGCTATACGGAGGATCTTTGTCTTTGTGTTTTTTTTGTATATACAAAGACACACATATATAACGCAATTAAAAATTTAAACCGCGTTTCATTATAAGTCGTTGCTCAGCACAGTACAGGGCCTTTTCGCTACGTTATTGCACCTGGGAATGGATGCCATTGCCAAGGGGATGGGAGATGTGGGGGTGATTGTTGGTGTGTGTGGTGAGTGGTGGTGTGTGTGAGGTTTGGTGGATGCTTGCTGGTATTGGGGTGAGCGATGGTGAGTGGTGGTGTGTGTTGATGCGGGGTGAGTGGTGGTGGTGTGTGGTGTGTGTTGATGCGGGGTGAGTGTTGGTGTGTGTGGTGTGTGTTGATGCGGGGTGAGTGGTGGTGTGTGGTGTGTGTTGATGCGGGGTGAGTGGTGGTGTGTGTTGATGCGGGGTGAGCGACGGTGAGTGTGTGGTGTGTGTTGATGCGGGGTGAGTGGTGGTGGTGTGTGGTGTGTGTTGATGCGGTGGGAGTGTTGGTGTGTGTGGTGTGTGTTGATGCGGGGTGAGTGGTGGTGTGTGGGGTGTGTTGATGCGGGGTGAGTGGTGGTGTGTGTGGTGTGTGTTGATGCGGGGTGAGTGGTGGTGGTGTGTGGTGTGTGTTGATGCGGGGTGAGTGGTGTGTGTTGATGCGGGGTGAGCGACGGTGAGTGTGTGGTGTGTGTTGATGCGGGGTGAGTGGTGGTGGTGTGTAGTGTGTGTTCATGCGGGGTGAGTGTTGGTGTGTGTGGTGTGTGTTGATGCGGGGTGAGTGGTGGTGTGTGGGGTGTGTTGATGCGGGGTGAGTGGTGGTGTATGTGGTGTGTGTTGATGCGGGGCGAGTGGTGGTGGTGGTGTGTGGTGTGTGTTGATGCGGGGTGGGTAGTGGTGTGTGTTGATGCGGGGTGAGCGACGGTGAGTGTGTGGTGTGTGTTGATGCGGGGTGAGTGGTGGTGGTGTGTGGTGTGTGTTGATGCGGGGTGAGTGTTGGTGTGTGTGGTGTGTGTTGATGCGGGGTGAGTGGTGGTGTGTGGGGTGTGTTGATGCGGGGTGAGTGGTGGTGTGTGTGGTGTGTGTTGATGCGGGGTGAGTGGTGGTGGTGGTGTGTGGTGTGTGTTGATGCGGGGTGGGTAGTGGTGTGTGTTGATGCGGGGTGAGCGACGGTGAGTGTGTGGTGTGTGTTGATGCGGGGTGAGTGGTGGTGTGTGTGGTGTGTTTATGTGGGGTGAGTGGTGGTGTGTGTTATTGCAGGGTGAGTGGTGGTGTGTGTTGATGCGGGGTGGGTGGTGGTGTGTGTTGATGCGGGGTGAGTGGTGGTGTGTGTTGATGCGGGGTGAGTGGTGGTGTGTGTTGACGCGGGGTGAGTGGTGGTGTGTGTTGTTGCGGGGTGAGTGGTGGTGTGTGTGGTGTGTGTTGTTGCGGGGTGAGTGGTGGTGTGTGTTGATGCGGGGTGAGTGGTGGTGTGTGGTGTGTGTTGATGCGGGGTGAGTGGTGGTGTGTGTGGTGTGTGTTGATGCGGGGTGAGTGGTGGTGTGTGTTGTTGCAGGGTGAGTGGTGGTGTGTGTGAGGATGAGTGGATGCGTGGTGGTATTGGGGTGAGCGAGGGTGGGGTGAGTGATGATGGATGTGTGCTGGCATTGGCGTGGTAGGGTTTGGCGGTGTTATATGGGGTGAGTAGTTGGCGGTATTCTGGTGAGTGCGGGGGCTAAAATGTTTCTGGCGTTGTGGTGGTTGCGGGTACACTGGTGGTGTGGTGTGAGTTGTTGGTGGAATGCCTGGTGGTGTGGGATGAGACATTGTTTTGGGAATTCCGTGGTGTGAGGTGAGAGCTAACATGAAGTGAATCACGGTGTAGGGTGAGTGATGGTGAGTGGGGGGGGTATTGTTATTGTGTGAGTGCTATTGTTATATGCGTGGGTGTGTCGGGGTGGGCTGAGTGACGGTGTAAGGTAAGTGGTGGTGGCAGTGTGCGGGACGCTTCCGTAATACTGGCTGTGTCACATGAACTGGGTCGAGGATTGGCATTGTGTGTTGTTCTACGCGTCGAAAACCCTTTCAGACACAGTGGCTTAATGCGCGTGTCGGTGTTTATCCGTGCACCCTCACTTTCACCCTAAATACACGGCAATCACTCCTAATCCGGGATTTCTGAAACGCCAGTCTCTCCGGGACAAACCCCACCACCGACACCGCCGCTGCCACCACGAGGGCAGGTTTCAATATTTACTAACCATCGGGTGCGTGCAGCGTGCAACGTGATGGTCAATTTCTCGTTGCGCTTGTACAGAATTGATAAATGTGAAAAGTAGAACCCAAGAGGAATGTTGAGGTTTGAACGCTAAACCACAAATATTAATCAAAGTAATTTTTTCCCC
Source organism: Petromyzon marinus (assembly GCF_048934315.1). Classification (NCBI taxonomy): domain Eukaryota; kingdom Metazoa; phylum Chordata; class Hyperoartia; order Petromyzontiformes; family Petromyzontidae; genus Petromyzon; species Petromyzon marinus. The sequence continues at coordinate 18,818,779 of NC_133688.1, read as the reverse complement.
TAAGTTGGTTGCATAGTTGGCTGCGTAGGTGACTGGTTTGTAATTGTTTATGCAGTAGGGTGGTTGTGTTGTTTAGTGGACGTGTAGTTATCTAGTTGTGGAGTTGGTTATGTAATTGTTTATGCAGTAGAGTGGTTGTTTTGCTTAGTGGACGTGTAGTTATCTAGTTGTGAAGTTTGTTGTGTAATTGGTTGCGCAGAAAGGTGGTTGTGTTGTTGGTCGTGTAGTTGAGTGCACGGTTGTGGTTGGATGGAATCCGAATATTAACCAATACCACATCTCTCTGCAATCATCATATCATCATCATCCCGACAGCCACAATAAAGTCCACTCACGTCCACTCATTGCGTGTAACAGGTGTGTATACATTGTGCTCCCAAATTAATCACACGCGGTGTTAGCCATCAATATATTCGCACGTGGGCAGATTACACATTCAGTCAAGGCTTTTTTTTACTGAGCCCACCACTGTAATCGAGAGGCGCGGTAATTATAAGAGTGGCGTTGTTCAATGATATTATAGACTCGTTAGGACGCGGGCTAAGAAGCCACGTTGTAGGGCATCGAGTGCTTGCGGGGGAGTGGTGTGACTCAAGAGAGAGACGTCCGCGATACCGTGCCCATCACGAATACTATTGCAATATCGCCGCATGTTTGCATTGCGAAGAGGGAGCGGTGGCGCAGCGGTGAGCGCACCCCATCGGTGGCGAGTGATATCTGAACCGTGCGTCTTGCTGACCAGCGTGGTGAAGTATGCCCCCATGACCGAAAAGGCATTAGGGAGGCATTTATCCAGCAGTGGATTGACAAAGGGCTGTAAAATGCTTATGATATTGGTGGGAGGGATGGTAATTGCATCCGTACATGTGGCAGGGTTGCGGTTTTTGGCGCTGGTGATGATGATGCTGCAGCTTCAGCTGATGGTGGTGGTCGTGATGGTAGTTCCCTTCACATACATCTGGGCCCCCCACAGTCTGGCAGACTGCCCCCCCTACCCCAACTGGATAGCAAAGTTTATGAACTGCAGTGGAGTCCATCATTAAAATGGATGTATCCATTGTAAAAAATGTGGCTTTGCAGTGCATTAAGCTCGCAGGCACACTTATGCAAGCTGTGGTGTGTGTGTGTGGGGAGCGGTGGCGCAGCGGTTAGCGCGCTGCGCTACGAACTTTCCCAGCGGGTATCGATTCTCGCTCAGGGCCAACAGCAGTGGCACTTATCTGAACCGGTTCTGGGCCTCCCCCTAGGTCGACGTGGCCTCTACTGAACATCAGTGAAAAAGAGCTGTGTAGCTCATCATCGGATTCCCCCCCAATGTCCTCAGTATAAATACATATTCTTATTCTGATTCTCAAATGAGTACCTTGTGCGGTGGGTAAATAGCGCCGCTGGGGAGACAAAGGCGGCCGGGCGTGGTGTTGGCCACCCACCCCCTCGTGTGCCCTCGCGGCCTTCATAGGTGTTCGCGAATAGCAGTTGCCCCCACTGTCTGTTTACAGGCAACACGGGGAGGATCTTTGTCTTTGTGCAGCTGCGTGTGGCGTGACTTCCAGTGTCCGACGCGGTGGAAGTCTCAGTCCTGAACTAAATATACACACGGCCGCATACCCGCACATCCCCCTATGCCTACTGTATGTCCATATCATAGCCAATTTTATAAACATAAACACAGCGCAAGCGTTGAGGACGGACATTGGCTTCGTGTTAATTATACCGGTGAAGGCCACGCTGGGGAGGTTGGTAGTGGCGTGGCGTGTTCGTCATGGGTCCTGGTGCAAGGGGTGAAATGAAGGCCGGGTGCTTGTGGGTCTGTGGATCTCTGTGTAAGTCTGTGGGTTTCTGTGCAAGTCTGTGGGTTTGTAAGTCTGTGGATCTCTGTGTAAGTCTGTGGATCTCTGTGTAAGTCTGTTGGTCTCTATGTAAGCTTGATAATCTCTGTGCAAGTCTGTGGGTCTCTATGTAAGTCTGTGGGTCTCTATGCATGTCTTTGGGTGCGTAAGTCTGTGGATCTCTGTGCAAGTCTGTGGGTCTCTATGTAAGCTTGATAATCTCTGTGCAAGTCTGTGGGTCTCTATGTAAGTATGTAGGTTTATGTGTAAGTCTGTGGGTTTCTGTGGAAGTCTGTGGGTCTCTATGTAAGTATGTAGGTTCATGTGTGAGTCTGTGGGTTTCTGTGGAAGTCTGTGGGTCTCTATGTAAGTATGTAGGTTTATGTGTAAGTCTGTGGATCTCTGTGCAAGTCTGTGGGTCTCTATGTAAGCTTGATAATCTCTGTGCAAGTCTGTGGGTCTCTATGTAAGCTTGATAATCTCTGTGCAAATCTGTGGGTCTCTATGTAAGTATGTAGGTTTATGTGTAAGTCTGTGGATCTCTGTGCAAGTCTGTGGGTCTCTATGTAAGCTTGATAATCTCTGTGCAAGTCTGTGGGTCTCTATGTAAGTATGTAGGTTTATGTGTAAGTCTGTGGGTTTCTGTGGAAGTCCAGTGGTGAGGTGTCAGAGAGAGGCCGGATAGGGAATGACCCCGCCAGACGCGACCTGTCGATCATAAGTTTGTGAATATACCCATTTATACTGCTGGGTGGTGCAGGGTCTGGATTTAAGTACTTGAGTTCGATTCCCGCTTACGACCAATAACAGTGGCGGATATTTGAACCTTTCCTGGACATCCCCTAGGTCGACATAGCCTCACATGAGTGAGTGGTGCTGCGTGTAAACATTGCCACTGGGGAGCCAAAGGCGGCCGGTCGTGGTGTTGGCCACCGGCCTTCATAGGTGCTCGCTGATAACACTTGCCTCAACAGTCTGTTTGAGGCTACACGGGGCATCTTTATCTTTGTTGGCTGGGCGGTGGAGAGGCGCGTCACTCTGTGTGTACACGGCTCCTCGTGTCTGCTCCGCTGCCTCTGCGCTGCTCGCCGTGTTATCTCAGCTCTTGACGCCGCACGTAGCGTAGCGGCCTGGACACACACACACACGGCCTGGACACACACACACGGCCTCAACATACACACACACGGCCTCAACACACACACACGGCCTCAACACACACACACACGGCCTCAAAACACACACACGGCCTCAACACACACACACACACACGGCCTGGACACACACACACACACGGCCTGGACACACACACACACGGCCTCAACACACACACGGCCTCAACATACACACACACGGCCTCAACACACACACACGGCCTCAACACACACACACGGCCTCAACATACACACACACACAGCCTCAACATACACACACACGGCCTCAACATACACACACACGGCCTCAACACATACACACACACGGCCTGGACACACACACACACGGCCTCAACACACACACACACGGCCTGGACACACACACACACGGCCTCAACACACACACACACACGGCCTCAACATACACACACACGGCCTCAACACACACACACGGCCTCAACATACACACACGGCCTCAACATACACACACACGGCCTCAACACACACACACACGGCCTCAACATACACACACACGGCCTCAACACACACACACACGGCCTCAACACATACACACACACGGCCTCAACACACACACACACACACACGGCCTCAACATACACACACACGGCCTCAACACACACACACACGGCCTCAACACACACACACGGCCTCAACATACACACACACGGCCTCAACACACACACACACGGCCTCAACACACACACACACACGGCCTCAACACACACACACACGGCCTCAACATACACACACACACGGCGTCAACACACACACGGCCTCAACACACACACGGCCTCAACATACACACACACGGCCTCAACACACACACATGGCCTCAACACACACACACATGGCCTCAACACACACACACACGGCCTCAACACACACACACACACGGCCTCAACACACACACACACACGGCCTCAACATACACACACACGGCCTCAACACACACACACACGGCCTCAACACACACACACACACGGCCTCAACACACACACACACGGCCTCAACACACACACACACACACGGCCTCAACACACACACACGGCCTGGACACACACACACACGGCCTCAACATACACACACACGGCCTCAACACACACACACACGGCCTCAACACACACACACACACGGCCTCAACACACACACACACGGCCTCAACACACACACACACACGGCCTCAACACACACACACACGGCCTCAACATACACACACACACGGCCTCAACACACACACACACACGGCCTCAACATACACACACACACGGCCTCAACACACACACACACACGGCCTCAACACACACACACACACGGCCTCAACATACACACGCACGGCCTGGACACACACACACACGGCCTCAACACACACACACACGGCCTCAACACACACACACACGGCCTCAACACACACACACGGCCTCAACATACACAAACACACGACCTCAACACACACACATGGCCTCAACATACACACACACGGCCTCAACACACACACACACGGCCTGGACACACACACACTTGTTGCGCAACCACCACCACTAACAACCACCACCACGACCACCACTAGCAATGCAACGACGAGAAACACAACCACGAGCCATAACCACGAGCGACACAACCACCACCATAAAATCACGAGGCAACAAGAAAAAACGGCACTGCAACTACCAACCAATCACAACCACCACCTCCAAAAACAATGGGATGTGCCAACAACGCAACTTGTTTCAAACGCGTCTCGTCAAGATGTTGGAAGACCAGAACTGCGCGCGGTCACTCTAGAAAAAAAAGTTTATAGCGGCGTGTGAGGCTAATACGACGAACAGGGCAGACTTAATGAAACCCGCTATATCCCAATGCGGGGTAATGGGTCCAAGTTGACAGTGAAACCCAGTAGGCAAATTTTGACATAAAACTTTCGTGACTGCAGGAATTCATATTCTTGGTTCTTTCGCTAAAGTCACGTAGATAGAAAATAAAACTAATCAAATTAAAAACAAAAAAATAAATAAATTGAAAATAAAAAAATAAAAAACCCGGTGGGTGTTTTATTTTTTACTTTTTATTTTTATTATTTTTATTCCCAGTAGGCAAGTTACTCGGGCAAGCTATAGGTGGACTGGTAGTAAGTCAGTAGTAGGTCAGGCAGGAGAAGGGGCAGTGGATGCGGGAGGTGCGGGCGTTAGGGGAGGGGGGGTGGAGAGGGTGGGGGGGGGGCTGCCCCCCCACTTGCCTGGGTCGTGGGACTCACAGGTCTGTGTCCCAGCGAACAGCTGTCTTTGCCGGCCGCTCTGTCGTGGCGGGGCAAGTGGCGACTGGAGTGGGTCTTCTATCGACCCAGGGAGTACAGCGGCTCACGCTACGCTCTTCTCCGCAAGAGAGCCCGAGAGAGAGAGAGAGTGTGTGTGTGTTACAGGGTGGAGAGAGAGGAGGGGGGATGGGGGGGGTCCAGGGGGTGGGGGTAGAGATGTACAGAGGCTGAGGAATATGGGGAAAAAGGGGTTTGAGAGTCACGTGGATTAATGTGCGGTGCAGATGTATGCACCGCACTGAAGTTGGTGGCGATCATTTCTCTCTCGAGAGAGAGAGAGTAGGAAGCAATTGTAGCTGTGCGCACTCACACCTCGACTGAAAACTCATTTCTTCAGAACTGCTTTTTGTGTCAAGTTTGTTGGCGACCTCCGATGAGCACGGTTGGCTACGTACGATGCGAAAAAAGTTCAACATAGTGCATTATTATAATCGTAGGGGGAGCGGTGATGCAGTTGTTTAACGTATTGCGATCTAAATTCGGCTAGCCAAGGTTCCATTCCCGGCTACAGCTAACAAAGGGGACATCCAGTGAGTAGGTAAGCAAAGATCTGTCAAAACGTGAACCCCCCCCCCTCCCTGTATGCACGCGGACTTTTTACACCCCGCCTGCGTACGATTGACGCACCCCCTCCCCCCCCCCCCCCGCATCCTATAGAACGGCCGATATTTAATCCACGCAGAAACGATCAAAGATTAATAATATTAACGTGTTTAAGCGAACACGTTAATATTAAATAATTAAGTTGCGTACCTTGGCCACTGATTTTGCTGAGATGCGTGATGGCAGCAGTCAGGGGCACGGTGGCACACGAGTGACACCTCTCCCACAGTCCCACTTCTCCTGCTAGTACTTGTTGTCTGACAGCTGAAGATTGTCAGTAGACCCCCCCCCCCCATACGCAAGCGTACGCATTTGGGTTAACCTCCCCTCTCCCCTCCATGCGTACGGACTCAATGGGTGGCCCCTAACCCGCTCCCCCCAAACCGCCTATCATCAACCCACACTGACCAGCGTGGTGAAGTATGGTCAATCAAGCCCCCTCCCCCTCCCCCCCGATGACCGACACAACCCCCGTAGCTGATTATGGCCAATTGGTAATTTATAACATCACAGAGTGCGCGTGAAGTGTCCGCGAACCGGACTCAGCGCGTGAGGTTCTATCAGTTTCATATCGAAAATACAAATTGCTAACGACCGTATTCTCACGATTTTAAACGCACCCCCCCCCCAGCCAGCCAGCCAGCCCTGTATTTTAAAGCAAATGTTGGGGTGCGTTTTAAAAATCCCGTAATTGTGTGTACGTGTGTGTACGTGTGTGAGACCAGATTTGCATAGCTTTATTGACACCTGGTACAATTAGGGGTGCGTATTACTTACAGGTGCGTCCTATAATGTCAGAAGAATAGGTAAACAAAGGTCGACAATAAAAGACTCGCATCATAAGGGGCACAGAAGTTAATAATTATAACATTTGTACCATAAATAAAAAAAATCGTTCTTACACAACAAGTCAGTGCTATGAATACATTATAAATGTACCTATTTAATATTCGAAAATAATAAGCCCCCCATTGATATTGTAAATTAAAAAGAAATAGGCATATGTTAGGTGTATTAGAGGTGTTAAACAACCTTTGGCGTTTCAACTTACTCAGCCTCATGCTGTTGGCTTAATGTCAAAATAGCGACGCATAACGCTCATGCTTTCGTTTTCTGACAGAGGAGTTAACACTCAAAGAGGCATTTTCAAAAGTAACTGTAAACTGTTGACAGGTGTGTGTAGTAAATTGTGTTAAAAAGCGTTTTTTTTTACACCGTATTTATAGATCTCTGTTTGTTGCGTTCACGTGTATGCAATTTGCATGTGGGGAGGCGGTGGCGCAGTGGTTAACGCACGGCGTTACAATTCCACGGACCTACTCACAACCAATAACAGTGGCGAATGTTGGAACCGACCCTGGGCCTCCCCTAGGTCGACTCAGCCTTTAATTAGTACCTGATATTAGTAAAATAATTTCAGCACCCCCCCCTCCCCTCGTGCGCCGTGCCGGGCTTCATTAAGTGCTCGCGAACAGCACTTGCCCCAACAGTTTGGTAAAAGGCTATACGGGGGATCTTTGGCTTTGTATGCAGGCCAGTATAAAGGGGATCGGTTAATAGCACTTGCCACATGCAGTCTGCATGGCTATACAGAAGTGGAAACGTCTTTTGATACGGAGTGTAATGAATATGCATGCGACATGTCGCGTATTATGCAATACTCTGTGTCGGCTTTGATCGTATGGGTTTATTGCAGTTGTGATGAAGGCCCATCGTGCAGAGAGACGACACTTACCAATACCATCTGTTCAAGCAGCAGTATGTGTTTATTAGTACTGCTGATGGGCTCCAGAAATGTAAAAATTGGTCCGTAACTTTTTGCTTAACAAATATTGCTGCTGGTTAACACGAAGTGTGGAAGGCCGCTAATTACACGGACGAACATCCGTTTAATTTGTTTTGCTGATAAATGTAAGGCATATTTATTTATTTAAGCTAATAAAGTTACGTTTTATAATATGTATACAATTGCAGTGTATAAAATTCGAATGAGTGGTTTTAACATTCAAATGCACGCTGGCAATGCCTACACAGTCATAAAACATATACTGTATAGACTGTAGTGAAAGCGAGTGTAATTATCGCGACAGATGCACAAATGTTAGACTTGTACACACTGCAGTATATAAACTCTATAGACTGCACATTCGCTGCTATATATATTTTGCAACGATACAAACTGTATTATATACTGTCAAACTGGTGTGTACGCATTCTCCACAGTATCCTATGTCGGTCAGATGCGTGTATGTATATACACACACACGGTTAAGTACACATTTTCTATGCGGTTACATTCATGCGTAAATACATAGGCAATATGTACTGCAGTGTATTTTATCGAAGTGGGGATGACATAAATTGAAATTAAAATTGTTCTCTATCAGTCTATGAACAAAAATAACCCCCAACAAGTGAACAACACCGCCTTTAAAACGTATAAAATATTCGACGTTTCGGGCAACAGCCCTTCTTCAAAGCACTTAAAAAGCAGCCTTTGAGCTCTCCTGACCACTGTTTTCCCAGCATCGTTTTATTAAGCAGGTAGATCCTCCGGGCAGGTTTTAACTTTTCTAAATATGATAATAATCCACAATATGCTAACGTTAACATGCACATACTGTCATACATGTGTACGCGTGTTTACATTCATACGCGTTTAATAATAATACAATACAAACATTTACGGCCTCTTTTTGAATCCACTGTTGGATAAGGACGTCCGCGCAACATTGTCGGTTAAAAGTTGTTGTTGCATTTGACCATACTTCACCGCGCTGGTCAATGGCGGTTGGCGAAGCTTACATTTCTTTGCATTTGTCAAAACAAGCGCATACACACGCGTGTGTGTGTACACTATATACGTCGCTCTGTAGTTTACGTGTATACACAGTATATATGCGTATATGTTCATAATGATGTAGTATACATACAGTATATGTATACTGTAATATATATTGTAGTTCACCAATCACCACATCGGCACCTGATCTCGGGATGCAGATTCTTAATCTCTGCGTTCGCAAAGTCGAGGCCATGCGGCCTCACCACGAGACTCCAGCATCTCACCGTGCGCGGGGCAGTTTCAAAGCTCGCCTTAAACTAAAAGTTGTAACACGCTTCCGTGCATCAACCTCTTTTCAGCTCCTTTGCGCAAACGGCTCTCAGCAATCGATTGTATTATTTCGTCCATTTTTGTAGTTTCTAAGTTGCACGAGATTGTTCCGTTGCGCCGGGCGCGTTAAGTCCGGCGCCTTGAGATCCTCGTTTAATGTCGCGAGTCATACATCGAGACATCGTTCGGTGTGGATGATTATACGGTGTGGATGGAGGGGGTGGCGGCTCCATCCAGCAGTGGATTGACCAGGGAGAAAAGTCTCCGTTGCTTTCGCGTGGATGCGATTCGGCCTCGCGCGCAGCGGTGGATCAAAAAAAATAAACAGAGAATTACTTACGCCACCTTTCCAATCGTATTTGTCCCTCTGCGTACGAAGAACATACATGTAACGTCGTTTTGTTTAGACATTCCGTCATCGAACGGCTGCACGGTATTTCGGATTGACATATAATGTGTACTTTATTTCACCTTTATTCAACCAGATAAAGAAACCTCGAGGTAAAAAAAAACCTCTTTTGCGAGGGGGGGGGCTTGGCAAGAAGTCAGCAAAAAATAAATCACCACACACACAATACTAAATAGTACAATTACAATATTAAGCAATAAAAGCAAGTCCAATGGTAAATGCCATTTTCTTCTATCAGAGCTTTGTAATCAGACGGCGATCGCCTCTTCTCCACTTTTAAAATCATTCATTCCAGGACCGAGGGGCATGATAGGAAATTTTTCTGTTCCCCATTTTCGTCGTTGCCCTAGGAACTGTTCAAGAGAGCACTTACTGAGAACGAAGGCTGTATGGTTGTGATGTATATATATTTTTCAGCAGCCATTGCTTGTTTTAATACAAGGAAGAATTGTTAAACCGGTCTCGACTATTACTTGTCTCATCATCAGTGCCAAGCCAGGCCTGCTGCTTGAACGCATGCTGGTTGAACTGGCCCGATGTTCTGAAGGCAAAAGGAGGACGCTCTTCTCGGCTCGAAACGGGACCTAACCTGGTTCAACGCAAAACAAACACAAAAAAACTGTAACGCAATAACGGCAAGGATCAGGCGTTCCGTCTGCCTATTTGATCACTTCACCGCGGACGCTCAATGATCATTATGTCTCTCTTGGTTACCGATTCTAATGACTCATCCCCCCCTCCCTCCACTTAATTGTTATTTATATACCCACGTTTCCCAACAGCACCCACCCACCCTGCTCAATGCATTGTTAAAGGCTTTGGCCAGGGTGCCACAGAATAAAATAGTGTCTACGCGACACGTATATCACGAGCTCACACATTGTCTCCATTGTGTCGTGACCAAATATATGGGCTCGCGGTTTGCATTCAGCCACCACAGAATAGAGACCCCGCGAGTGCGATCCACTCTCTACTGCTGCCCTAGATCGGCACATTCTCTCTCTCTCTCCGTCAGTTTCAGTCGGCCGTGCGTGCGCGTGTGTCAGTCCCCCGAGGTCGACTCAGCCTCAAATGGGTACCTCTGGTCGCGATGTGTAAAACGTCGCCACTGGGGAGACAAAGGCGGCCTGCGCTGTGCGTGGTGCTGGCCACCCAACCACCCTCGTGTGCGGCGCAGGCTTTCGTCGGTGCTACTCGCTAACGGCACTTGTCCCAACAGTCTGTTAAGGGCTATATGGGGGGGGATCTTTGTTTTTGTTCGAGCCGCGGCCACGCCGCCTCTCTTGTGTGGCGGGCAGGCCTTAACACGTACTCGCAAACAGCACTTGCCCCAACAGTCGGTGTAGGCCACACGGGGGACCTTTGTATTTATAAATATACACGCGTACTACCAATCATTACCCCTCTAGTAGTCTAGTATACGAAAGGAAATCGAAAGTAATCATTACAATCAGCCATGATCAACTCACTGCTGGAATGAAGGATTCCGCACGCCGTTATTGGTCGTGGGAGGTGTTGTTTGGCCATACTTCACTTTGCTGGTCAAGGGGGTGGGCCGGTGGGGGAGTGTTTCATCACCGGTTCTCACTATCTCTCCCCACTGATGGAAACTGAGGTCTATAACGCAGTCCGCTAACCGCTGCGCCACCGCTCCCTCCGTTCAACACGTAGGCGCATGGGATCTTTTTCGTGAATGTTTCCCCACCCACGGGGGTTGTCGCACTGCGTAATGCGATGCACCTCTCTTGACCGACGTTCGAGTCGCGGCTAACATCGGCTCGCGGGTGAAGTCTAAACCGGTGCCTGGGGTTTACCGTTACCCTTCGCCCGCCTGCATCGAGCAGCCGTGGTGAAGTATGGTCAAACAACCCCTAGGAATGACACGGCGTCGGGAGAGGCCTTAATCCAGTAGTGTGTTGATGGAGGGCTTGACATCTGTGAAAAAAGAGCTTTATAGCTCATCGGATTCTTGCAGATTGAATGCATATTCTGCTTCTGAATGATTGCGCACTTTGTTTAATTATTTTAAATGTTGCGAAAATCCACAACTTTTCGGGACGTTTCACATTTTAATCTAGTACACGGTTGCCAAGAGAATCTGCACGATTGTTAAGCGTGAAGGAATGAAATTATCCGTACGCGATAGTTGTATAGTTGTGCGTAATAAAGTAAAACAATGTAACGGAATGCTTCCTTGGTGGAGCGGCGAGCCCACTCGGCTTACAAGCCAGAGTTTGAATCTTGACTTTTAAAGCTTTCGTGACTGCAGGAATTAATATTCTTTGGGTCTTTTTTTCTTTGAACTAACCTCCGTGATTTTACCGATTTCTACCGAACTACCCAGAGAATATGAAAGCCAGAGAGTTCGCCTCCGTCTACCCACGGCGGTATGAATGGGCGTAACAAATAGAGAGTGGGCACCTCCCACCTCGTCCAAGACATCTGGTGAGCGTGGCAAATTCGGCCAAGATACTGCAGCTCTAGAGACGCTCCCTGGAGTGCTCTCTCGTATGGAGGTCCGTCCATCAACAGTGTCATGAGCAAGCATCTGCAGGGCTGCACATTCATTTATACACCCTTGGATACCAACACATTAATACAAAACTAGAAACTATTTATTTTACCAGGTAAGGCCCACTGAGCTATGTAGCTCTTTTTCAGATGTGACCTGGCTATCACAAATGACAGCTCAACGAAGTGGCTTATCACGTGGACATTTATAGCAGCCAAATACTCTAAAGGCACGTTTATAAATGAGGAGGAAAAACTGGAGAAAAATCATACGCTACCACGAGGAGAGAGAACAGGGTTGGGATCAAATCCATGACCTCCTGTTTACAAGACGAGGTAGTTAACATCTCCTAGCCACCGTGGCGCCCCACGGTGGCTAGGAGATGTTCGTGTGGATATACGAACCTGCGATGTGGATTATTTACATCGCAGGATGGTGGGGAGGCTCTCATCCAGCAGTGGATTGATCACGGCTGATAACGATTGATCACGGCTGATAACGATGATGTGGAGTCACGGAGAATACCCATAACGCTGCCCACTAGAAAGAACCACTCGTCCGAGGCTCTATTAACCCTTATAACGGTTTGTTTTCACTTACTTAGATCGCGTCAATATAAATGTCTCATAAATCCATCACCACCCGACACAGCCAATTAGTAAGGTTTGTCACGTAAATAAAACGTGCCAATTATTTACGACTTCAGCACGCACCGGTGTGTTGGAGAGTACAGCCACAAAATGTACAATCTGAGTACGACGTTTCGCTAGTAATTACATCCGGCTTCATCAGGCAATTTGCCAGAATTGTGCCCAGTGAAGGTCCTCCATCACAAATGCGGCTGCTGCTGCGTCTCCTCCTCCCCGCCGCGCGAGTGTTTGCCGAGCAAACACGCCGGCGGACAGGTTGATAAGCCAACACTTGGCATTTTCCCCGCAGTGTCAGTTCTTCCACCAGGGAAAGTTGACACGTGTTACTGGCTGCCTCCACCCCACACACCTCCCCCCCCCCCGTAACTTCCTCCCAATCAACCGAATCTCCGACGAAAAGTTCAATACGTGCATAGTGACTTGTTTACACGGTGCCGAGGCACCTCCTTTTAACAGCTAAATTGTGCACACCACTGCTGGCGGAAGGTCCTCCGGCTAGAGGGACAGAGTTCTAGAGAAGCCCTCTCGAGGGGACAGTTGGTCAGCGCTCCCACGCTGACCAACAGACATCTTAGAGAGGGAGTGGGAGTACTCAAATAAAGTACACCCAACAACTCGTGACTTACCGACTCACTGGTATCACTGTTTACGCCGATGGACACATCAAACCGGCGATCTCTGGATTGTAAGTCCAGGCGTGGTCACTAATACTCCACCGCGGCAGCTTGTGGTACATAGCTAGACAAGGTGGTGGTGGTGTGGTGGTGCATCGCGCTGTGAACCCGGCGGGCAATCAGAGTTCGGTTTATATTGAGTATTTGCCTTCGATAAATGTCCACGCAATGACGAGCCACTTCGTTGAGCTATCATTTTGCGACAGCCAAGGTCGCTTTTGAAAAGAGCTACGCAGCTCAGTGGGGGGCGGGGGGGGGGCTTACACCTGGTTAAAATAATAAACATCTCTCGTTTATTGTTTAGGTTCCTGGCCACGGCCCAGATAAGTGGCGAGCGATATTCCAACGGGTTGTTTGGCCTCACCGTAGCCAACCCGTACCGACGTGAAGTATGGTCAACCAGCGCCGTCGGGGAGGTAGGCACATGCGGATACACGAAGCGTTTTTGCCCTCAGCCGCCCCTGATGAGGTTAATGGCAGGTCACCGAGGCACGCGTTGATTATTTAAACGTGCTTACCACGTGGAGGAGGAGGAGGGGGTGGGAGGGGGTGTGCAAATCGTCACACGGTTGTTTGCGGTCAGAGTTATTCTTTTACAAAAAATGCCCACGCTATCTCGGAGTCCCAAAAACCCGTGCGGTTAGGCACTTCCCATATTTACCAAGTTTCGGTTGATACGCTGAAACTAGATGGGAGGGTTGCTGGGGAATTGGGGGGGGGGGGGCTCTGATGGGAGATAGGCGGGGGGGTTACTCGAGAGAGAGAGAAAGGGGGTTGGGGTTTGGGCCGGTGAGTGATGGTAATGTGAGAAATATCACCACAATTAAACCGTCTAGTCCCTCCCGCCACCCCTCCCCGACTGTCTCCCCTTCCTCTGATCTTCTCCCTCCGTGACAGATCCCACGGGATTAGTCTTCACCACCAACTCGCACCTTCGTAGAGCCTCTTCGTCGAAGCCATGGCCCCTGCAGAAGTGTAGTCGTTCACGCATATGACGAAGGAGGCGTCATCGCGGCCACTCCACGCTGCTACTCCTCAACCACCTCGATGCAAAAATTGTCGCTGATGCTCTCCGGCAATATCGGCCATACAAAATAAGTTAGTCACGATCATCGTCGTCATCGTGATTATGATCACCGTCATCATCAACCCTCCCGCACCGCTCTTCTGCACGTTACCTTGTATGTGGCCATTCCGCAGGAATCTAGGACGCTAAGCAGAGCCTGGTTAGTATTCAGCACTACTCGGATTGGATACTGCCTGAAAGTTGGCAGGCATTTGTAGCCTTGAGTAGCGAGGCAGTCAGGCGACTGCAGTGCAACACATGATATTGAATCTATTTGGGCAGAGAATTGAGTGTTTATGCTGTTCTATAAGTGTTCTGGGTTTTCCCAGGGTAGTCCGGATTATTTCCCACTCCAAGCCAAACTCTCATTGAATGGAACTGGCCAACACATCTCAATTTAGCACAGGACCCTCCTGACATAAACAAAAAAAGTCCGGAAACTCCGTAAGACCTTTCTAAGGATCAAATATAGGCACGTGGCATGTGTTGAATATGTAAATGATGTTCCTGTGAAATCTGCAAACTATGCCACGAGTGAGTGAGTCAGGCCCAGATTTTGTGAGACTTGTGAGTCTGAGTAAGCGTTGATTTTATTATTATAACTATGGTTAGGCTATCAGGGTAGCAGCGGTTTGGTGGTTTATCTGTTGCGCTGCACTATGAACCCAGCCACCTGAGTTCAATTCCCAGCCGAGGTTGCCATCAGTGTCGCATGACATCTGAACCGATCCTACTCTCGCCCCCTTAAGCAACCCGCACCGACCAGCGTGGCGAAGTATGGTCAAAACAACCCCCATCACCGACGCAGCGTAGCCAGCCATTCATCCAGCAGTGGATTAACAAAGGAGAGCGTAAATTATGGTCACGTGTTTTTTTTACACGTGCTCAACTTTGAGAATATTTCTCAACACTACATGGGCATGTCGACACGTGCGCGTGCGTGTTTGTCTTTGTGGTGTAGAGACGTGCAAGCGCACCTAGCCTGTCACGAGAGCCTTGGACTTGGGAGTGTGTGTGTCTATGTGTATATGTGTATATGTACGCGCGTGTGAGTGTGTCAGTCTGAAATGAGTACCTTGGGGGAGACAAAGGCGGCCGGCCACTCCCACCGCCCTCGAGCGCAATCGCCCGGGACTCAGCAGGCCCTCGCCAACCGCGGCACTTGCCCCGACAGTCTAATAATGCAGTCCACCTGGGGGATCTTCGCCTCTGTCTTTGCGTGCGCGCCCCACGCAGGCGAAGGGCACAAGGTGCGGGAATTCCCCTACGAGGAGGAGCTGGACGAGCTGTGCCCGGTGTGCGGGGACAAAGTGTCGGGGTACCACTACGGCCTGCTCACCTGCGAGAGCTGCAAGGTGCGCCCACACACCTGGACACCTGTGTGGGTCTCTACAGGGCAGTCCGTCCACCTGTACACGCTGACACAGCACACCTACAGCCTGCACGACACACACCTGGACACCTGTGTGGGTCTCTACAGGGCAGCCAGTCTACCTGTACACACTGACACAGCACACCTACAGCCTGCACGACACACACCTGGACACCTGTGTGGGTCTCTACAGGGCAGCCCATCTACTTGTATACGCTGACACAGCACACCTACAGCCTGCACGACACACACCTGGATACCTGTGTGGGTCTCTACAGGGCAGCCCGTCTACCTGTATACGCTGATATTGCACACCTGTATCCTCTAGAACACACCAGTACCCACTGACATGCTTAGCTTTACAAGCCTCCACAACATATATATGTACACGCAACAGTTTATATGATACACCTGTAGACCTGTGACAGTGTATATTGTGTGCCTGCGAGAGTCTCAATGATACGTCTGTACCACCTGTGTCAGTCTATGGTCTCTACAAACATACCTATGCACCAACAATGCAAACCCATAGTCTCTGTGAAACACCTGGAGCCATTGGCTAACTTATTCATCTCTCGACACACCTGTGCACTAGTGACAACAACAACAACACACATACACCCGGGTTTGCTTTACAACACATCTGTTCTTCTGTTAAGTTAACAAAACAATATGCACACATCCATATTGATATCATTTACTTTTTAAATGTGTAGAGTTTCTCGTAATAAAGAGTGTGGTATTTATATATATATGTTTTGCACCCCTGGCATTTCTTCTAATAGAGGCCCACTGTCTCAACGTGCTGTGACCTGCAAAGGAAAGTTCACTCGCTGATTGATTTATTGATTGCGGAGATGCATTATCTCGCTTACCTATGTGTGTGCGTACGTACGTGTGCGTGTGTGTGTAAGTGTGGGCAGTGGTGGCGTGTGGCTGATGGGTTCGTGCATGCGATGGGGAGTGGTAGTGTAGTGGTTAGCGCGTTGCCCTATAAACGTTTGTATGCATGTTGCATTCCTTTCGCACCAAGCGTAGCCAACCGTGCTAATCAGGGGTGCTACGAACCCGAGTTCGATTCGGCCAACACTAGTGCCGATTATCCGAACTGGTCCTGGGCCTCCCCGCGGTCGACTCAGCCTGAAATGAGTACCTGGTGCGGTGTAAACATCACCACTCGGGAGACAAAGGCGCCCGGGCGTGGTGTTGGCCACCCACCCCCGTCGTGTGCCGTGCCTGCCTTCAGAGGTGCTCGCTAACAGCACTTGCCCCAAAAGTCCGTCCTTCTTTCGTATGGTCTGTTAAAAGTCTGTTCGGGCTATAACGGGTGAGCTTTGTCTTGTCGTCGTACACACGCACGCACGCGTGTGGCCACGCCTGCAGGGCTTCTTCAAGCGCACGGTGCAGAACAACAAGCGCTACACGTGCATCGAGAGCCAGAGCTGCCCCATCGACAAGACCCAGCGCAAGCGCTGCCCCTACTGCCGCTTCCAGAAGTGTCTCAGCGTGGGCATGAAGCTGGAAGGTGAGCACTGTCGCTCTATCTGGCTCAACTCGGGCGCTGTTGCTTTACACGCCCTGTATGTGAACATCGTTCGCAAGTTCATGCAGAGTGAAGGTTTATATAGTTCGGGTGAGATCGCGTAAATGTAAATGTGTCGTTCACCCGCCACCTCCACCCGACGCAGCCAATTGGTGATGTGTGCCGTGTGTACAAAACGTGGCGAATTAGTTACTACTTCGGCAGAGAGAGCAAACCCACAACATTTACAAGTTTATGATTACAAAATGAATGGATAGCGCGGTTTGCTGGACCACAGCTCCAAAAAGGCGTCAATGAAACGGCAAGTGGCCAGAAGCAAAGAGCACTGTGAAAGCGCGTAGCATAAAACAAGTGTTCCTTGACTTGAGCATGGTTATTATTTTGTATTATTATCGCTATATAAATCCTCGATAGAGTTAGAATAGAAAGTTGCCTGACATAGACGATGGCGGTGAGGAGGAAATTCCAAAATGGAGCAGTGTGGAATTAACAGTGCAGATAACAAGGGAGAGAGAGAGATAGATACAGGGAGAGACATTCCCAGGCTGTGGGAGCAGCATCAGGAGGAGCAACCGAGGAGCAGTTAGTGCTGGGATCAGTGCCGGAAACTTCGGTTCAGCGTCGGCCATAGCGAGCTGTCTGAGAGCCATTCAGCCAGAGTGTGTCATCAGACATAAGGTAATGCTTTGGTTGGCATTATTACTAACCCCCTTTATACGTGTGTAAATACGGCTCGGTTTAAATACACACAAATATATAAATACAATCCATGGCACAAAAGCTTTGCCAATTATTCGCCTATACAAATGTGAGTTTTTCAGCGTCATTATTTGGAGTCTCCACGCCACCCCCTCCCCCCACATTCCCGCTCGCGGTCAGTTAATATCGGCTCCTAACAAGCAAACAAAAAAAAACCCCTACAGTTTTGTGAAGCTGCGTTAATGCAGAGACACTCCTTTCTGTCCGGCCGTTAATTAATTTAGCGTGAGTGCCTGATTGTGCCGGGACCTACCTCGACACGGCGATGATGAAGCTGTGCCCCCCCCCCACTGCACAGACGCCCCTCTCCGCCCCCTAACACCGCGCTCCGCCGCTTTGTGTGTGCCGAGTGTGCGCGTTGCACGAAAGCACTCGGCGCCACGACCTCCGCGTGCTATTCACCGATTGCCGAGACCACGTGTAGCACAGAGACAAAGATCCCCCGTGTAGCGTGAACAGACTGTTGGGGCAAGTGCTATTAGCAATTAGCGCCTATGAAGTCCCGCACGGCACAAACTATTGGGCCAAGTGATGTTAGCTAGCACGGCACACGCGGGGTTGGGTGGCCAACACCACGCCCGACCGCCTTTGTCTCCCCATTGGTGATGTTTACACACTTCACCAGGTACTCATTTGAGGCTGAGTGGACATAGGGGAGGCCCATGACCGGTTCAGATAATCGTCACTGGTGTTGATGGCTGTGAGCGGGAATCAAACTCAGGTCGCCGGGTTTGTAGTGCATTGCGATAACTGCTACACTACTGCTCCCAACATGCATGCAGGCACACACAGACACGCACATAGGCTCTCGCACACACGTCATTTAGCCTAAACAAAATGCTCTCTCTTGCAGCACGTAGGAATTCGTTTTCATAATTTGTTAAATGTTCCAGATATGCTGAGGTCTGTTTCCAAAGCACATGTATGGAGAACAATCATATATATTAAACAAAAATATTGTTATTATTATTAAGGCAGTGCATCCGCGAGGACAAATAACACATTCTCTGGATTATATATATATTTTGCTGTATTGCAAAGAAAAGGTTGCGGGTGAGTCTCATTGTTTGGTAGGTGTGAGTGCGTGTGAGTGTGTGTGAGTGTTAGTGTGTGCGCATGTTACTGCACGTATGTGTACCTGTGTGCGCGCGTGTGTGTACTTGCGACGTAGATTTGCTAACTTTATTGACGCCGGGCACACGCTTGGGGAGCATTTAACATTCCGGAGCGTTTTATAATCCTGAGAATATGGTAACATGATCAAACCCACCGAATTATCATAGAATTAGGAAAATACATAGGCTGACGTTGTGGGAAATGACCCATTGTCAGAAAATATGACAGGATCATTGACCGACATGCAGTTGGAGATTGCACTGCACATAGTGGGGCCCTTGGATGCAGTTGACAAATTGTCAATATTGACAATTTGTCAACTGCGTTTCTTTTAAAATAACACACAAACATATTTCCATTTGTCGACACTGAATAGCAAACAATCCATTCACATTTATTTTACATTTTTACACGTAGGTTTTCACGACCAACATTATGTATCATTCATGTTTTTTTTTTAATTTGGGAGTAGGTTTTGCAAAACTTTGTCCTAAACCTTCCGCCACCCGGCCCAGCCGAACAAATGAAGTTGTCACATGATGGGCAAAAATATGCCAATACATTTGGAGGAATTTTAAGAAGTGCAAGCAAAGGCTTTTTGTCAATTCCATGCGTAGACATTTCACCGGCGATTACACCGAGCAACAGCAGCAGCAGCATCATCATCATCAGCTGTTGCCAGCAGCTCAGCTCTCGCCAGATTGGCTCCGTCGGGCAGCGGAGGCTATCGCTAAAAAAAGTCGCCATCCGTACTTCTGCCACGATCAAACCCAAAACAAAACCAATCGCGAGCCTAACCACCCGCGCTGCGAAGCCGCCCAGCGAGCGTGGCGCGGCCACAGCAAGGGAAGCGAATGCCGCCGGTTGGTGAAGTTTTCAGCGCGCGAGGTCCCTGGCTGGGAGGGCGCCGCGGGTCGCGCTCGATGGTTCTTCGCCCGGAGGGTCTCTGGCTGGGAGGGCGCCGCGGGTCGCGCTCGATGGTTCTTCGCCCGGAGGGTCCCTGGCTGGGAGGGCGCCGCGGGTCGCGCTCGATGGTTCTTCGCCCGGAGGGTCCCTGGCTGGGAGGGCGCCGCGGGTCGCGCTCGATGGTTCTTCGCCCGGAGGGTCTCTGGCTGGGAGGGCGCCGCGGGTCGCGCTCGATGGTTCTTCGCCCGGAGGGTCTCCGTGACGGCTGCCGACCCGGCACCTGTGAGCAGCTGAAAATCGTAGAGACGGACGCTTCGGGCCAAATGAATTCTTGCCACCCCCTCCCCCGGCCTGCATCCAACCTTCTCCCCCCGTCCCCTCCCTTCCCCCCCCCCCCCGGGGGGCCGTAGGATGAGCACATTCGAAAGAGGCCCAATTCCCACGAACCGCGCGGCGCAGCGCGGGAGCCAACGTTTCGTGGTAATAGCGGGGGCCAAGATGAACGATTTAGGATTGAGTGTGGTGGGCGGAGGGGGGAGGGGATGGGGGATTGCGGTTGAACGGAGTTGTGCGACGTGAAGCAGCGTTTCATATCTGCCTCCGCTGTGCTTTTGCATCTGCGTTCGTCATTATCGCGGCGCAACACAAGTTTGTCGAGTTTTTATTTCGCATTGAAACCCGCGAGAACAACATTCTTCTTTTTTCTCGGTTGCAACGCGCACGCACGCAGCCACCCTCTGGGAGTCCATGCAGATGGAGTGTGCATGTGCGTTGTAACGGCGTAGATATGCGGCCCCAGAGCAACCATAAAAATGCGTTGCAGCTCCAGGCCCCCCCCCCCCAACCGTGTATGTCACATGAGAGCGTTTGCGTTACATCGCACGCATCGCGTTCAAAATCGGTTTAAATCTAATGGATTCCCGCCACGCGCCACGCGGCTGAAACCAATCGATCATCGCCCCCCCCCGCCCTCTCCCCATCACAACGGCGTCGACGCTCACGGTGGGCCTATTTGTTGTCGTCGCCACCGTGTCCCTCTCTGTTCCCGCCAGCCGTGCGAGCCGACCGCATGCGCGGCGGGAGGAACAAGTTCGGCCCCATGTACAAGCGCGACCGGGCCCTCAAGCAGCAGAAGAAGGCGATCATCCGTGCCACGAGCGGCCCTGGCATCCTCAAGATGGAGACGTCGCCGGAGCAGGCCAACCACCACCTACCGCCGCTACACCACCACCAGAACCACAACCACCACCAGCAGCACCACCACCAACACCACCACCACCAGCAGCAGCAACAGCAGCAGCACCACCACAACCACCACCAGCACCACCACCACCAGCACGATGACTTTGAGCAGTCGGCGAGCGTGACGCCGCTGTCGTACGGCCACGGCTCGGCGCGGTGCGGCTACGCTTTCCCGGCGGTGGCGGCGGCGCCCCCGTCGGCCGGCCCGCAGTCGGAGTTCGAGCACCGGGGTCAGTTCGCGGCGTCGCCGGGCGGCGTGCCGCTGCCGTGCTCCTATCCCGCGGCGTATGCCAGCCGTGGCATCAAGTCGGAGCACGGCGATCCGTACGCCGACGGCTCGCCGGACGCGTACCTGTCGTCGGGCGTGCCCGGCTACTCGCCGATAGAGCGCCACGCCGACCCGTACGGCGTCCACGACCACGCCGCCGACTCGCCCGTCTACCCGGTCCTGCGCGTCTCGCCGGGCTGCGCCGGGCTGGCCGCGTCGCCCGCCTACCCGGGCGCCACGGTGTCGCCGTCCTACCCCGGCGTCGGCGCTTCCCCCGGCTACCCGAGCGCAGCGGGGAGCGGCGCTTCGCCGCTGCTGGCGCCGCTGCCGGCGCCGCAGCGGGCGCCGGCGCCGGACGCCGCGGTGCCGCGGCTGCTCGCCGAGCTGATGCGGTGCGAGCCAGACGAGGAGACGACGCGGGCGCGCGTCACGGCGCAGCTGCAGCAGGACGAGTGGGGAGTCGGCGGGGCTGGCGGAGGAGTCGCGGGTTTGGGGCCTGGCGCCGGCTGTCTCAACGCCTTCGGCGGGGCGGGCGCCGTCGGCCGGGCGCGGCACGCGGGAGGCGCGGGAGGCGCGGCGTTGGCGTCGCACCACCACCACCACCACCTGCCCCGCGCCGACCACCCCTCGGCGTTCGCCCTCATGTGCAAGATGGCCGACCAGACGCTGTTCACGCTGGTCGAGTGGGCGAGGAGCAGCGTCTTCTTCCGCGAGTTGAAGGTGCGTGGGTTAAAAACGCGGAGAGGGAAATCACGCGCGTGGACACACGCGCGGATCGCGTAGCTCGTCCCGCGCTACAGCGCGTTCAAACGCTGCGGTCGGACTCCACGAGGAATCGAATTCGCGGCACGGAAGCCATCGATGCAAAACATGCTTGCAAATTGTGCCTTTTTATGCTTCGGTTCGTGTGTCCCCGTTTTGGTGTACGAACCTTCGATCGATCTGTCCGATTTTCAGTCCCCGATAGCAATGCAACTGCACCCCGGAAGTAAAATTCACGGTGGAACATTACGGACGGACGCGACGCGTAGACGCTCGCAACCTCAGTTGGCGTGCGTTAAAAAATCCGCCCGTGTGCCCCCTGTTCGCTTTTCGTGCACTTCGTGCGGGGTTGCGTAGGCCTTGTTTGAAACATTCATAGTCGCTCGGACGCTTAAAAATACAAAGGTTACTTAGAGAGAGGATGTTTTGCGTGGCCACGTGTCTCTAAAGAGTGGTTGCAGAGTTTTTTCCACGGTAAAAGTTCATAACCGGGGCAAGGGGGGGGGTGCTGGGGGCGGGGGGGGCTTGACACTCTTTCTCGGACTCGAGCAGAGGTTGCTCGTGTTTTTTTACATCCAAGGCCCACTGAGCAACATATCTCTTTGTCAGAAGCGACATGGGCATCACTAATGATGGCGTCAACGATGCGTCCTACCATCGCGTGGACATTATTAGCAGCCAATCACCTCTGAACGCGGGATGTCGATTCTAAAGGTGGAGGTAACAAACCGGAGGAGCCGGAGAAAAATCCACTCGAGCATTGAAACAGGCCTCAAGAGATCAGGGCCTCGTTCTGCCGCTACGGAGTTGGCCCTGTGCGCGGGCGTCGCCACCTTTGTCTTTTGTTAGCCACCTTTGTGTTTAATGCGCCGACGAGAGAAATACGCGTGCGTTTTGCGTGTTGCGTGTACGTGGGGCGGAGCAGCGGCGTGGCGGTTCACCACGCCGCTTTGTGGAAGCCGTCGACCCCCGAGTTCAATTCCCGCCCATGGGTCCCGTCGGTGCCGGGTGCGATCCGGACCGGTCCTGGGTCACTTCCCCCGTGGTGAAGTATGGTCAAACGACGGAGCGTAGTTGCCGTGTGTCCTGGTGCAAGCGGTGAAACAGAGCCCCCTGTCAAATGTAGCCCGGTGGCCCAGCACCCCCCCCTTCCCCATTGCCTGACGGTGCAGTTGCACCGCCTGCGCACTCGCTAGCTAGGCCACCGAGGACGCGGCGTATTGGAGACATTCATCCAGCAGTGAATTTGCAAAGAACTAAATATTACTTATCATGTGTGTGTGTGATATATATAAATAGTGTGCGTGGATTGCATCTGTACGCACAGACTTGCGTGCGTCTGTGTGCCCCGCGTATATAAAACATTGGACGGAATCATCGCGAATTATCCCCATGGAGACGTCTCGAAAAAAAAAAGATTCCCAGCGCTCCACGAAACTTAAAAAGATAAAACTTTATCACGCACATTAATGGGATAAGCAGATATCGCGAGCGTTTGCTTTTTTTTTGACGAGGCGGAGGCGAGTTACCATCTGCGAGCCCCTACCCCCCGCCGCCCTCCGCTCGAGCCGCGCCTTCCCGCGCGCAGTGTGAATTGTTCACGAAATCTGCCTCTGGAGGCGCGGCGTTAAGAGGCGCTGGGAAACTCAGCTGCGATCGGCCGCTGGTGCTCGGAGAGCCATGGGGCTCCGCGGCATGGGAAGCAACGGGGCGGGGGGGGGGGTTGGGGGGGGGTCACCGCCTGCGCTGGTGCGCAATGTGCTCCGGCAGACCCCAACGCACGTTTGCGATTTCTACCAAAAAAAAAACTGAATCTGCGGAAAAAGAGTTGCGACGTCACTCCAGGGCGTGCGGGGTAGGGTGGGTGGGGGGCGAACGATCGGATACCGCTCGTGTCTCTTTACCTGCAGCCAGACGCTAAAAGGGCCCCCACCCACCCCCTCCGACCTGAGACACTCTGCTCTCCAGACTCCAAAGTTCGCACCTGGGCGGATGTTCGCCGTGCGAACGGAACGGGCATTGCGCGAGGGATGAAAGTTGCTCGCCCGGGAGCGTCTCGCTCCTCTGCACCTGTTGGTAAGCGCCGCTGCCGATTCGAGCTCCGTTTCTCAGTTGCAGCTCGGAAGGGCGCGAGTTGCTTAACCGCTGTGTAGGTTTTCTCGGAGCTCGACGTCCGACGTTTCGCAAACCACCTGCTGGGAAACTAACTTCTTCAAGGAACATTTCAGAGCGAAGCGTCGGACGTCGTTCGGGTAAACAAAAATAATCCCTCCGCGGCACTCAACTCGAAAGGACACAACGGAGAGAGCTACGGTTGTTCACATTTTAAACGCACAACTCCTCCGGCAGCTGTGCGGAGTCAGTTGTTACACAGGTAGATCGATCAGCAGTGGTGGTGGTTCATCGCTGGTGGTTTTGTAGATAACGGGGTGGGGGGGGGGGGGAGTGGGGCGGGGGCGGGGGTGGAATCGACTTCACAGTGAATTAGTGAATTTGACCGCACACAGAGAATTCACGTCAGCGCTTCAGGGTTCGGCTACTGCGTCACGCTGAAGACGTGTGAGCGTGCCGCACGCGGCCGCGTTTGTGTGAGTACAGCACTTGTGTGTGTGTGTACGAGATTTGGGGTTTGCATTGCGCAATGACTCTGATTGTGACCGGGAGCAATCCGGATAGCCGCCAGCTTCCTCTACCCGGGGGGGGGGGGGAGGATATGGGTGGTGGGGGGGGGGTTGGTGGTTTTTTTTCTGTCTGGTTTGGAATAATTTCTGCGAAATAACGGGATGGTAACCGTAATTAATTCCAATTCCATGAGCACGCTGCGCCACCGGTGTCTCCTGGGGATCATCGCGGCGATTCGGCTTCGTGGTTCGTCTCGAAGTTCGCCCGGACGCCGTGACATCGCCTCGCCGCCCGCGTGTTTGCATCTGTGTGTGTCTGTGTGGGGGGCGGTAGCGGTGGTGTCGCGGTTCACGCTGCGTTGAACTACGAACCCGGCAACCCGAGTTCGATTGCCGCTCACGGCCAACACCGATGGCGATCGTCTGAATCGGTCCTGAGCCACCCCTAGGTCGACTCAGCCTCAAATGAGTACCTGGTGCGGTGTGTAAAACACATCGCCACTTGGGAGACAACAGCGGTCGGGCGTGGTGCTGGCCACCCACCCCCTAGTGTGCCGTATCGGCCTTCGTAGGTGCGACTCGCTAACAGCAATTGACCCAATAGTCTGTTAAGGCTACACGGGGGAACTTTGTCTTTGCACCGCAGCGTTAACGATAAACATCCGATGCCGCCCAGAGCTGTGGCGAGTGCTACAACTCTCGTGGGGGTATATTCTGCGGCTCCCCGACCTCCATTTCCCCAAACTCCCTCCCCTTCTCCACTCTCTTCTCCCCAGTGGGGGAGGCGGCGGGGCGGGGGGGGGTGAGTGGGGCGGGAAATATTTTCTCTCTGGAGCTCGGACCTGGACAGCTCCTGGCTGATATTAAGTCCCTGGTCACTGCGCACCGACGGACCGACCCACTGGTACAGGCAGGTAGGCGGCAAAAGTGAACAACAAGAGCAATTTATTTCGATTTCGGTAAAAAAAACACAAAACCCTTCAATATTGCAAGAGCCACAATGATGCACGTGGGTGAATGCGAGACTGGCGGTCCTTAATAAATAACCTTCACGAAGCAGTGGTCCTTACGGAGCCGGGGCGCGGCTCCGGAGCCGCGGGTTTGCCGATCCCCTGGCGCTAGTAGCACTGGGGCGTCGGGGCAAGAATGTGCGTTTGAGATAACCGGTGCGAGATTAGGTGCGGGCCAATTTCGTTTTTTTTTATTTCACGCACGCACGCACGCACTTGCGTTTGCATGCGCGCGCGTGCTCAGCGATGTTTGTTTGCTAAATTTCCGCTTCACAAGCGGCGGGCGTCGTACGAGCGTTTCGCCTGCAGCCTTGACGCATTTTGCGGGAACTTCACGGCACCGCCCGTTGTGCGCGATCGTCCACAACGCAGGCGAGCGAGCGAGCGAGCGACCGAGCGAGGGTGGCGGTTCGAGATTTGAGGGGACGGAGGCCTGCGCCGTTTCATTCGTCGCCTCTGGCACGGTGAGCCCGTCGGGAAATCTCACCGCGCGGGAATCTTTCTCGCACCTCCTCGTGCGAGCTGTCGCTACGATGCAGATGATGACGACGACGACGACGATGCGTGCCGGTTGCAATTGAAGAGGGTTGTGCCGCTTGCTTCCGGCGGGGCTCGGAGAGCCACTCGGAGCTCGCACTAGAGGGGAGTCGGAACGATTTTGTGCGGCGAGAGGAGGAAAGCGACAGCGGCGGAAAAAAAAAGAGAGAGAGAATTTCACACGCTGCGGGGTCCCTCTTCATGGCTGTTTACTCGAAGCGTGGGGAAGTTCAACCTCCCCCCCCCCCTCCACGTGCCCCCTGCCCGATGATTCGAATCACTCGAGCACGATTCAGGATCGCGACGCGATTCAAGATGAATCGTCCCCTTTTCACATCTATTCCATCTGTTCTGTCTAATTTTATTTTACCACTGAGCCATACGGCAGGAGCGACCTGGCTATCACAGATGATAGCTCGACGGAAGTGGCTTATCACGTGGAAATTTAGAGCGCCCAAATACTTTAAACGCGCGTTGATTCTAAATGTGGAAGGGAAAAAAACTGGATTCACACGCCATCACGGGGAGAGACACGCAAACTCCAAATATACAGGCGTCAGTGTCGGGATTGGACCCACGCTTTCCTGCATACCAGGTTAAAATCTCGCCACTGCGGCACCCATCATTGTGGTGAACGAAACTGGTCGCTGGCTGCAGGAGGTCACATGAACCCACAGCATGCAACTTATATATATAAACAATTATACATTTCTCACGTATTTAACGGCATTGTGATCCTGAGCTTCATAAGAAATGTCGACTTCACGCACTGTGGCACCTCTTATTAATGGCATTTACCGCAGACATTCACATGCAGCGCCTCCAGGAAATTGATATCTTGAGGATAGACAGGTCCCCTGCCATTGGAAGGTGGAATTTATGACACTGGCTTTGGATCACCTCAGCCAGAGCAAGAGACTTAAGCTCATTCAAGCGGGGTCACATTCGTCAAATTTTCCTTCCCGTGACTTTGCCTTTCGTTGAAATCTATTGATGAAGTCTCCGGCGCATGGGTTCCAATTGATAAGTAGGAGCGATGGCTCAGATTGTCTGAATCAAAACGTGTTTCGTACAAATGGATAATGTTTCACCTTCGAGGGCTGCGACTGGCGTTTGTGTGCTTTACTCCACGTGGTGGTGCCATGGGAACATCCGGGTTTGCGACAAAGCCAAAAACAGTCGAAAGTGATTTCTTGCCCAGATGGCTGTTCAAGCCGCACTCATCTCCTGTTTACAACCCTGAACCAGTTGTGGAAATTCCACGTTCCTCTGCTGGGGGCGAGTCTTATCAATTGCATAACCCCCAGCCAGGCTCCGAAGTCTGAACCTTCCCGAGCGAGAGCCGCTCGTTCTGTCGCTCATCGTAGCTCGCGACCCCCCAACGTGCGTTATAATTTCTCCGGCACGGTATCAACAGAGGGTGGACAAAATGTGGACTGCGGTACGAGTTGGTAAACTTTACACGTCCAAAGGGTAGGAACAACAATGGGGAAAAAACAAACAAAAAAAACACCACTTCACGATTGGGCTCGCGATCGCCCGGCACCTCGCAGTGCCCGAGCTGTACACGTCAGAAATTGCGCGTCCGGCCTTCGCGCGTAAACACGCGCGCACGGCGCTCCGTCGACGCGACTCCACGGCCAAACCCGGTGTCATCCTTCCTGCCAAAAAAACTCCTCTTAAGGCAGCTCACGGATTTCCTTCCAGCGACTGCAGCGGCCGGTGCTCGTCGACTCACGTGATTTGGCCGGCAGTTTCCCCCCCACCACTCCCCTCGTGCCCGTTGATGTTTTGGGCACCGCGTTTCAGGAGGAGGGCGCTTCCACGCGGGGAAATGTGCGCGCGGTTGCCCCGACGTTGATCGCTCACAGGAGAAACTCCCACAGGCGCTCTCACAACCGGCCAGCCGCACAGCCACCCATGTACACAACCATCTACCCAGCCACACCGCCACCCATGTACACAACCATCTACCCAGCCACCCAGCCACCCTACCACCCATGTACACAGCCATCTACCCAGCCACCCAACCACCCAAGTACACAGCCATCTACCCAGCCACCCAGCCACCCTACCACTCATGTACACAGCCATCTACCCAGCCACCCAACCACCCTACCACCCATGTACACAGCCATCTACCCAGCCACCCAACCACCCTACCACCCATGTACACAGCCATCTACCTAGCCACCCAACAAACCTACCACCCATGTATACAGCCATCTACCCAGCCACCCAGCCACCCTACCACCCATGTACACAGCCATCTACCCAGCCACCCTACCACCCATGTACACAACCATCTACCCAGCCACCCAGCCACCCTACCACCCATGTACACAGCCATCTACCCAGCCACCCAGCCACCCAACCACCCATGTACACAGCCATCTACCCAGCCACTCAGCCACCACGCTGTTACCTACTCATTCACCCAGCCACCCTACCACCCATGTGCACAGCTATCTACCCAGCCACCCAGCCACCCTACCACCCATGTAAACAACCATCTACTCATTCACCCAGCCACCCTACCACCCATGTACACAGCCATCTACCCAGCCACACCGCCACTCCGCCACTGGGTGCCAGGTTAAAGTTGTTTGCCTCAGGGACACCGAAGCAGAAACGATCCTCCCCAAACAAGTTTGCACTACTCTGTTTGGTTTTGTACAGGCAGATTCCATTCTGTGTCTCCACGTAGAATAAGATAGTTTTTAGTCCATCAGACAATAGCCAATAGGCTGATGGACGAATGCAGTAGTATTACTGTGTTATAGTTCATTGTTCATATTTGCTACAGATGAAGGGGCATTGCCCACAACGATTGCCTCGTATATCTATTTCCCTCTGCCCAGCAGTGTTGGTGATGAATGAGAGTTTTTACCACTTTTCTTTCAACTAAATGTCCCGTTTGCACACCACTGCTCTTCTCCACTCCCCACTCCTCCCGCTTCTCTGTTCTTTACATTTCTGTTTTATCTCTCTCTGCTCTCTCTCTCTCCCTCAGCTCTCTCCGCACTCTCTCCGCTCTCTCCCTCAAGCTCTCTCCGCTCTCCTCCTCCCTCCCTCTCTCTCTCGTGGTTTTTTTTGCCGTTCTTGTTGGGCTACTCAGACGGCCGTGTGTTTTGAGACGGATTACCGGGCTGTACCAACAGCTGTCATCCTCGCTCGCAGAAGCGGGGAGGCTCTGAGTGACCTTTGTTTGAAATGGGAATTACGCTCCACTCCAGGGGGATCTCTGCCAACAGGGAAGTGGGGTCCGTCGTCGTCCGTGATGCCACTCACACCGCCTCTGCTGTTTAACCTCGTCGTGTCCTCGTCATTCCGGTCCAGTCGCCCGCCCCCCACCCCCTCCGATGCCCCCCACTCCCATCCACTCGCCCACCCACCTACCCACCCAACCACCCACCTAACCACCCACCCACCTATCCACCCACCTACCCAACCACCCGCCCACCGTGTTCCGGCCGATGAGACGAACGAACGTCGAGTCGTGGACGATCGTTGTCGTGTTGGTGGGCTCACACGAGCACAAATTAATGATAATGGTGGTGATGGAAACTCAAAAAAAAATTTCTAAGGAGGAAGAAAAAAACCCCGATAGGTGACGTTTCAGGCATTACCCCCCTTATCCATGGTGGAGAGATCGCGCCCTTTTTTGTTGTTGCTATGACTCAAGGGCCATTTCCCGAAGCGTCCGCCTGTCACGTCTTCTTTCCTCTGCTGGTTGGGGTTGTTGACGGCCCTGCTGGGTGTTTGCTGCTTTGTGTTTTTTTTTCTGGGGGGGGGGGGGGAGGGGTCAGGGGATGGTGAGACGACGCTTTTAATCCGACGGCATAAATTACTCGCAGGAAAGTTGTTCGTGTTTTTGCATCGCGGCGCTTTCAGATGCGCTTCTGCAGCCGTCTGGAATCGCTCTCCCTTCCTATTTTAGGAAGGCACTGGGAGCTGTGTGCTTGTAGATCATCGACCGCATCTCCGATTAGCACGGTAGGCTACGTGCGGCGCAAGTGAAGTTCGCCATCCACGCATACATATAGACAACCCCTCCCGCCTCCGTCTGCCCAGCGGGATGGGGTGTGAACGTGCACGCGGCAAATGGGAGTCGGTTGTTCCACGTGGTGGGGTAAAGTGTGGGGTCCTCACACCTCTTCCAAGATGTCCAACCGGCGTGTAAGAATAGCACATCTGTCAACCCCTTATCGGTGCCCGACCTTATTACCGACCAATTCAGATCCTATTGGTCACCCCGTGCCCTTAAAAATCTCAACGTCCATCCTACATAGCCCGTGTTTAAACGGCTGTACGCCGTATGGGCCTGAAAACTCAATTTCCCTGTACAAGAGTACGGGGTAAACCGCATGGGTCGACAGGTATAGACTAGGCCGAACACATTCTCAAGGGTGCTCTTCTCCAGGACTCAACTCAAGTTGGAGGCCCTTCTGCCAGCGGTGGCGTTTTAAGCAAAACAATTGCGTGGCTGCAATTTTTTTTTCAAAATCATTTTATTCTGCCGGGCTATCCCTACGGGTTTCCTTCTTGAGTTTGGTGGCAGGAGCAACGCGTTCACGAGCTAAGTTCCAATGTTGAGGTCTGCTGCTGGCCACGACCAGTGGGCTTCAGGGGGTAGAGAGTTCGTGTCGTTTTGCTGCTCCTCCTCGGTTGAAGGAGCGCGGACCTACAGTGGGTTTACAATCCCTGCAGTAATCGTGAGAATTTCCCAGCTCTGATCCTCCACCATCATCCGCTGTCCCCTTGCATCGTTGCGCGCCCGTGCGTGCACAGTAAATACCTCGCCGGCCGTTCGGTTTCGCGCATTTGCCTTGGCGTGATCTCTTTGAAACGTGATGGGTGCCAACGTGTCGTTTGGCAAGTTATTCTTTTGTTTTGATATTATTAATGCTTGTTCAGGGCAAATGTTTACGGCTTTATTGTTTTTTTGCAGTTGCACATTTTAATGGTTGAGGAGTTTGCGCGAGCCCGCAAATTGCTTCAAGCCGAAGTCCGTTCATAAAACCGTGCGAGTCTCTGATCTCGCGTGCGGCGTGCTGGTGATTGTTAGGTGCGTGCACCCGCACGGCGTGTGCAGGTGCGCGCGCACACGTGTGCGTCTGTGCGTCGGTATGCGTGCACACGCGTGCGTCTGTGTGTGTCGGAGTGTGAGCGGGCCTGTGTGGTGCGATGTGTGAACATCGGCACTGGGAAGACAAAGGCGTGGTGGTTGGCCACCCCCCCTACCCCCTCGTGTGCCGTGTCGGCCTTCATAGGTGCTCGCTAACAGCACTTGCGCGATCAGTCTGTCAAAAGCTATACGGGGGATCTTTGCCTTTGTTTACGTGGGGCAGTTGTGGAGTGGTAAGAGCTCTGCCCTTCGGACCCGGCGACCCGAGTTCGATTCCCGCTCGCAGCTAACATCACTAACACCTGAAGCGTTCCTGGGCCTTTCCGAGGTCGGACCCAGCATTGCTTGAGTTCCTGGTGCGGTGTGTGAACATCACAATAGGGGATACAAAGGCGGCCGGGGGTGGAGACGGCCACACCACCCTCCCACGTGTCGTGACGGCATCCATAGGTGCTCGCTGACAGCACCAGCAGTCTCTATAGTAGATATGGGGGGGGGTGTCTTAGTTTGAAGAATTCCTGTTGCTCTCGTGCAGTGTGATCATTAACCTCCCTGGCTGTAAACGTCTGCACAGGGCCCCACATTTTGTAAGGCACTGTTCGGTTGCTCCCTTTTGCTCTCGAACCTGTGTAAAGTCAGTGAAGTTGTGGCGGCAGCGGCGGCGGCGTAAGAATAACCAACGTGGCGGAAGACCGAACATATTTAGATCCTATTCCGAGCGTTTAACAATGCTGCCTAGGGTGAGGATTTATATCCTTTCACATCTGATATGGTCGCGTTGAGCCCGAGTGCGCTTGCGAAACGAATCAGCGGTATGGAAGTGTGATTATAGCTCCGAAATGCACAGTTGAAGGAAGGAAGGGGGGCGCGCAGGAAGGAGAGAAGCTATGTTATGTAACTTCAAAAAACGGGGAAATCTAACCGATCAGCATCCTTAGACATGAAAGGCGCAGACGGATCACGGCACGCTCTTCGTTTCACAACTGTGCCCATAGGTCGGTTTCCGCTCGACGAAATATAATTTCATATTTCCCATTTTATTTCCTACCCCCGCACCTCCGACGAGCACGGTTGGCTACCTACGGTACGAAAGAAGTTCAACATGCATGCAAGATGAAGTGTCCATGCGGAACTGTGTGTTTAACAAAACTAATTATGGCCCGCGGAAGGGAATATCACGGAACTACTGCTGAGATCCCTTTATCCACAAGCCATCCACATGCACCCTACTGTGTAAATCAGCATCATGACAGTCCAACATTGATTTTTTGTTAATTATTATTGGCAAAGTAGAAATGTAATCAAAGTGAAGGATGCGCGATGTTGGGTGTCATTCTCCTTTGGCGCGCAGTCATCGTCGACCGGCCTGAGACCATGAATCTCGCCGCAATGTGAGAATCCGCTTGGGCGGCGGGCGGCAGGAACCCGGCTTTGAGTGCAGGGCCTCTGCGGTACCGGCTCAAGGCTCTGACCTCGGAGCCGTCCGCCCCATACCTCCCCGGCGCTGTCCGTTTCGCGTGAGCCGTTTGTGAAAGTTTAAGCAAGCGCGCGTTTTTCGAACGCGCCGTCGTTTGGCCTTCAGTCGAATTTGCCCCCCCCCACTACCCCCCGAAATGTCACCGCTGTCCATAATGCAGGTTTTTTTGGGCTAGATCGCGTAAATATTTTCCATCGAACAACAAAAAACTGCTTTAAGTAAATGAACCAAAAAAAAATCACCGCTGTGTAAATAGCGGTGTTCACTTAAATAGGCGGCTAATTGAATAAATGAAGTCAACGGTAACGTACATACACACAGTGAACTGGGAAATACAGACATCTCGAGCCTCGCCTGGGACCCGTCGTTGCTTTGTGCGCGATGCTGCGGCGGCGTGCGCCTGGCGAGGGCTCGTGTCAGTGTGCTCGTGTGTGCGTGCGCGAGCGTGTTCGTGCGTGACCCTGCGTGTGTACGCGCAAGTGTGTGCGTGAGTGTGCGTGAGTGTGCGTGCGTGCGTGTGTGCGCCCGATTGGGGCAAGACGTAGGCGAACGATTTGGCCGAACTCGGTGACAGCGCGGTGTTTCTGAACAACGGAATAATTAACGGTCGTGATGAAGCAATTAACTCGCCCTGAGCGGTAATTACGCTTGGGCCGACGCGAGTGCCTTTTTGTGATTAAATATTGAAATGAAAATTTCGATAACGCTAGTTTATAAAAATGGAAATGTGCGCCGCTACGGCGGCAGAAACGTTTCCCGCCGATATGTCTTTGTTTGATTTGATGAATGACAAGAGAGAAACTGTTTACAACTAATTTAAAAGCTTTTTTTTGCATCATTATTTTTCAACAATATGAAAGCTTTGCTAATAGTGCGGTTATAACGTAACGCAATGGATCGTGGCGCCGACCCTTTTTAAGTGAGTGTGTTCTCAGTGTGCACAGTGAGAACATACGGAGGCAGTTGTGCAAAACGTGCATTATAATTTGTGTGTCGGTAGCCAAGTACGATAACGTAATTGTTATGGAAAGTGAACATTTTGAATACGTGCAAAAAATATATAACTGAACCCGTTGTTGATATTGTTGTAGATTCCACTCCCCATAAGTCACGGCCGAGCTACGAAGAGGGGGGGGGGGGTAGTGAGATATGAGACAAATTGGGTCATCCCCCCCACCGCCCCCTCCCAAATGTCATTCTTCTCACCAGGGCTCATGCCAACCGCAGCACCGCCACTTGCCACAGCATCGCAGTGATGCGACCTGCAAGCGGTCACCTCGGCAGATTCATTCCCACATTCAGGCCCATGTACGGGTGAGCGGTTAGCGGCGGGCGGCTAGCGGTAGGGGAGATCTGTTGGGGAGGTCGGTGTTCTGTCGCGGTTCTAGTTTGTCACCAGCCCTGTTCAATGCCATTGCTCGATAGCGTGTTCACGGCAGGGTGAGATGTGTTCCCGCGATAGCGGTGTTCTAGCTCTCGGGAAAAACATATTTGCTCAGCATCAGGGCGACCAATGCCGCCTTTGTGGGAACTCGACAGAGGTAGTTGCCCCAATGGACTGCCGCCGCATCGCCCCCCCCGACCCCACCACGGGAACGTGGAATTTCGCCCATCGGCCTGGGGCGACTGCGCACATCAGCATGGCTGCATGCTCGTTTTAGCGGGGGGGGGGGGAGACAAAATTAACTTTATTTGATCGTCTTCATCATCAGCCATGATCGATGCACTGCTAGTTGAAGGTCTTCCCACCCCCCTCCCCCCGCTAAAACGTGGGAGGACGTCCAGAGTACATTGCAAGCAATCATACAACAACGCCCGTTATTCCCAGGCAGTCCCCAATCCAAGTATTAGCCAGACTTTGGAGATCTGACAGAGTCGGGCACAACCCAGGCGATGTGCTTGCAGAGGGAAGCAAGCGATGACGAGGTGGTGGAGGCGCTCGTATTTGTTCACGTAGTCTCAGGCCGGTGGTGCTAGCCCATTGGCGGCCCCGAAACAGAAATAACTTCTCGGTTGCCTCACGCGACTACAAACCTTCTACGCTTTGACAAGCTACGACGTTAAAACGTATGGCAGTTGTGTGAAAGCATCATCACAATCAGCAGCAGCAGCTTTGGTCAAACCAGCGCTGGAGGAAGGACTCCCCCATGCCGCTGACAGCTGTCACCATCTTGCGATGTAACAATCTACCTTAGCCCTTCTCATGAACTGATTTCCTTCGCTCGACCTAAAAGCAATTAAGTTAACACGCTAATTACACTACGTTTTAATGGTTGGATTCGAATGATCAGCGTCTTTTATTGTTTCTAAGAATCCGAATTTAGGGTTGATATTTGGTGCACTGCTCTCTCTTTGCGAGGCCCGCTTTGATCCTCTTGGGGCTCTGCGCGTTTTTTGCTCACGCCTCGCGTCACCCACCACCGCTCACCATGCCCGCAATGAACAAAAAGCTTAGAGTTGGCACCACGAATTAGGGGGCACACCATGGCGTGGGGGACGGGGGACGACACGCGGAGGTTGTGCCCGCGTGAGGCCTGCGATGGCGGCACGACGGCCGCGGAAGACGGCAGGACTCCTCGCGAGGTCCCTTCCGCCCCGGGGTCTCCGGGGTGCAATGAAGGAAGAGGGCTTCTCTGTAAATCTTCACCCTCCCCCCCAACCGCCCCACCGCTCCCATGCCTGTGAGCGGACACCAATCAGGAAGATGCACACGAAACTCTGGAGCCCAATTTTATACCACGGACGGATGCGTGCACGCACGCCGGCCGGCATTCGTTTTTAGCGCGGCTATAAATACGCACGCGTTGGCGGTGGTGGTGGTGCTTGTGGTATTTGTGTAAAGTGATTACACAGGCGCACACCTGGGACCTGTAAAGAAAAAAAAACATGGTTTAAGGTCAAGCAACTATAGATATGCACGTGCGTGCGTGTAAATAGATACGTGCGCGTGTGTAAAAATATACATCACGATTGTTGTTATAAATACGTGCGCAAAAATTACGGCGGGCGCGTCCGTGTGTGGAAAGGTACTGATTAGTCCCTCTCGGGAAGGGCAATCAGGAATCAGGAATTCCGCGAGAAACCCTTGCACCCCTAGAGTGCGACGTCCGGAGTTCCACCCGCTTCTCCTAAGAGACGGTGCGATTCTTGAGATGGTATATCTTCGACTGCCTTTTTTTGTTGTTGCTACGGAGCTCTGCAGAAATTTCCTCTGCTCGTTTTTTTTTAAGATTACGCAGAAACCCAGAGAAAAATCCACGCGGCCACCACGGGGAGAGAGAACATGCAAACTCCAAATATACAGGCATCGTCAGGGCCGCGATTGAACCCACGACCTCGATGCATACCAGGCGATCGAGTTAACATATCGCCAGCAACTGGTCGAGGCTCGTTGGGCTAAGGATGACGCAAAACACGCCCCGGGCTCGTGTGCGTTCACACGGGCAGCAGGAGGCGGAGAGGCAGAGAGGCGAGGGCCTTGCCATTGGCTTTAGGACTAAGCCAGAGATTGTTCGAGCGGTGTGGTTCTCTCACGCCCATCGGCAGACGCGCCACCGCACTCAGCCCCCGGCCCAACCCAGTCGCGCAAGCCAAGCTCGCTCCCCGCCTGCCCAAAACCGTTACGCGAATTGAACGGCGAAAGCCCCGCTGAGTCTCGCGACCCCCCCCGCCCCCCCCCCCCCCCCCAGTTGCAGCAGGGTCCCGGGTGTGGCTTGTTTGGCCGATTGCTTTCACGAGTGTTTGGCTTCAAGTGAGGTTAAAGAGGCATACCTGGAGGTAACCTACTTGGACAAGGTGGTAACGCTCAAAGGTCTGCAAAGATAGGTTGAAGAATCCATTTCTGTCCTGGCAGTTCCTGGGCGAGTCCCAATGGCACCATGATAACGATGATGTCACGGGTGGCAGAAATCAGTGTGCGATCTGACACTTGTTGTTTTGTGACTATAAAAGACGAAATTAATTGTTTCTAATTTTAAAGCACGCAATGCACACTCGAATAGTGCCCAAAGAAGCGTGGAGAGTTTGGACATTTGGAATTACACTGAGAGACAGGAAGAGGAACACGTGGGTCAGAAATCATAAGCAAGCTAGAGACGCCATAATTACTGTTTTGAAAAATATTTGAGCCTGGGCAAGATACATAGTTGGAAGGGTGGATGGCTGAAATCGTGAGATCAACGTTAAAACTCTTGGTGCATTTTCGCGACGCTTCCCTTCACGGCGGGGACAACTTTTGACGCGGCATTAAAGCGCCGCTGGCTGATCCGCGCAGAAACCTGTACTTAAAAAACAGAGAAAGAAAAATAACTCGTAGCAAAGCTCCCCGCGCAGAGAGAACAAGCCCTCCCTGCCACGAACGTGATATCCGGGCCAATTTTCGTGGCAGCGATCAGCAGAAAGCCACCCCGAGATTACTGGCGGCTGGACCCGAGGATACGCGATCGAGCGGTCGTGGTCAAGCCGACTGCCCCCCCCTCCCTTCGCCCCGCAGTCACAGGGGGACGGAGATTCCTGCCTCGAGGGTGGGCCGACGCTAAATGCAGGGGTATTGCGCACACACTTGCACTCCCGCGCCCTTGATGGCCGGTTGTTGGGGGGCGACCCGCTTTCGCTTTACCCGTCGTCTGCTTGCCTGAGCTGCGCAGGGTCTGCCGTCCTTGAGGCCGAGAGACGCGCTGTGGTTTCACAGGCAGGGAGCGTGGGTCGAGATCGACATCCCCCTTTCTCGCGAAGTGCGACGCTGAGTGGCGCCGTGCTGCAGTTTTGCCTCCCGCGCGCAAGTTTCACGGCGAACTTTGAAGTCGCCAACAACAACAACAACAAAACAGCAGCAACTTTGTTTTGTCCGCTTCGTATTTTTCTTTCGTTGATTATTACATATTAACATTTATATACAGTTTATAGCTCGCGTGACTTTGTTGACGTATGTGTCGGTATGTTGAACTTCTTTCGCGCACCGTACATTGGCCGACCGTGCAAATCGGAGGTGCGGGGGATGGACAGCGAACTAAAAGCAGTTCAGCGATTTTCTTCTCGCGATCATCGTTATGTCAATTTTAGCGGCCATGTTCCATTTCGTTCTCTCTACTTGACCTCGTAGAGCACGCCGTGTCCCCCCACCACTCCCCCCCCCCTTGTGCTCTCCCCTAAATCACGGACATGTGGCTGAACGATGAACGAAGATTACCTCTGGGAACGTGGTAACACACAAACACAAAAAACCCCTCCACACCTATAATTTATCCCACGCTCAATTAATGCCGGCAACATAGGCGGCCCATGTTCACAGCCAAAGTGGACATCCACGGCCCCCTGTCGGGCGGGTGCGCGCGCTCTCTCTTCTTGTCGGACACAAGAGGAAGCTGTCGGGCACGGCTAGCGTCGCGAGTAGTCGGGGCTGCTTGGGGAATCTGCGCGGGATGGGAGGTGGGGAGTGAGGTGGGGGTGGTGGGGAGGATCAGGGAGGGAGGAAGGCGGAGGAGCTACCGGACCTATCGTCTGTCTCTCCCCCGGTTACTTTGATTGCAGGGATATCCGCCGTCCGTCATTAACATTTCTGCCGTAAGCTGCTCTTTCTTGCTCGGAGCCCCCCGCACCATATCTCTCTCTCTCTCTCTGCGTGTCAATGTCCTCCCCGCCCCAGCTACTCTTTGGTGCCTCGCCCAACTTGTTCGTCCGTCCGTCCGTGCGCGTGGGTTCGTGGGTCCCACAAACTGGCTGGCTCCAAACGGAACCAAATAAACCTGTTGTTTAAACAAGCGGGCTACCCAATCCCCCCCCCCTCCCCCTCTGAATGTACCCCACCACCACCACAGCCCCGCCATCCTTTAAAATAAATAACCGTTTGAAAAATTAACAAACAAACGCAAACAAGCCGCACGCGCGTGCGGCTTCGCTCGACCAGCCGAGCCAATTCATTCGGAAGATCTGTCCTTGCGGCTGACGGTCGTTGACGACGGCGTGCTAATTAAGTAATCAATGAAGTATTTTCTCGTTTACTAATTGTATCGGGCAATACTGGAAGTTGAGTCCATCTCGTGTATGCATTGACTAAGGTCAGCGAGACGGCACATTGATGCATTGGTTAATTGCATCCACTTCCACGGATAAATGGGCGATAGTAAAAAAAAACACCCACCCTACACGTTTTACACTGACTTCATCATCATCATCACCATGATCATCATCGACACAATCGGTCACGGTCAATCCACTGCTGGATGCAGCTCTCTACAATGCGACGCCGCCTCTCACGATCGTGCGATGTGATAACAAAGACAACACAAAGATCCCTCCGTGTAGCTTTAACAGACGTGAGAGGCAAGTGCTGTTAGTGCGTGGCCCAAGAGCAGATAGAAAGCGGATAGAGCCTGCTGCCAGCCAATTCCACTCACTCATTAATTTCCTTTCAAACGCCGTCGCTGTCTGAACTCGTTCATACACCGTACGTACGTTGAACTTCTTTCGCACCGTGCGTGGCCAACCCAACCGTGCTAACCGGAGGTGCGGGATTGTGAGAAAAAGCAGTGACGAGAGGCGACCGATTGTTGATGTGGGGCGGGCGCGCTCTGGCACGGCCAACCGAGTGCAGCGGGTGGCGTGGTGCCAGCGAGATGCCCTCCCGTGCCCTCCCCGCACCGCAGGCCACTCGTCCCCTCAGCCCGCTCGCTCGCTCACCCGCCGGCACTTAGCACAAGAGCCAAGGGGGTTGTTCCGTACCACTTGGGGTGGCAGATGCTAACATTGTCCACCATGGACATTGTCCACTATGGGCATTGTCCACTATGGGCATTGTCCACCATGGGCATTGTCCACCATGGGCATTGTCCACTATGGGCATTGTCCACCATGGACATTGTCCACTATGAACATTGTCCACTATGAACATTGTCCACCATTAACATTGTCCACTATAAACATTGTCCACCATGGCATTGTCCACCATGGGCATTGTCCACTATGGGCATTGTCCACTATAAACATTGTCCACCATGGGCATTGTCCACTATGGGCATTGTCCACCATGGACATTGTCCACTATGAACATTGTCCACTATGAACATTGTCCACCATTAACATTGTCCACTATAAACATTGTCCACCATGGCATTGTCCACCATGGGCATTGTCCACTATGGGCATTGTCCACTATAAACATTGTCCACCATGGGCATTGTCCACCATGGGCATTGTCCACTATGGGCATTGTCCACCATGGACATTGTCCACTATGAACATTGTCCACCATGAACATTGTCCACCATGGGCATTGTCCACTATGAACATTTTTCACTATGGGCATTGTCCACCATGGGCATTGTCCACCATGGACATTGTCCACTATGAACATTGTCCACCGTGGACATTGTCCACCATGGGCATTGTCCACCATGAACATTGTCCACCATGGGCATTGTCCACTATGAAAATTTTTCACTATGGGCATTGTCCACTATGGGCATTGTCCACCATGGGCATTGTCCACGATTAACATTGTCCACCATGGGCATTGTCCACCATGGGCATTGTCCACCATGGGAATTGTCCACTATGAACATTGTCCACCATGGGCATTGTCCACCATAGGCATTGTCCACCATGGGCTATGTCCACCATCGACATTGTCCACTATGAACATTTTCCACCATGGGCATTGTCCACCATGGGTATTGTCCACCATGAACATTTTCCACCATGGGCATTGTCCACCGTGAGCAGGGGTCGGCAACCTGCGGCTCCGGAACTGCATGCGTCTCTTTAAGGACCGCTTCGTGACGGTTATTTATCAAGGACCACCGTCTCGTATTCACCACCACCACAGTGCATTGCACCTCTCGAAATATTGAGGGTTCTTTTTTTACCGAATTCGAACAAAAAAAATTGGCTCTTCTTGTTATCTTGGTTGCCGACCCCTGACCATGGGCAATGTCCACCATAGTCAGTGTCCACCATGAGGCTTGGCGTATATCCCGTCTCTCTTGCAGACACGCTTCCTGTTTATGTCCATGTCTCGTAGATGTTTCACATCACATTCGTTTCCTCCTCCCTACCGCGCACAAAGAAACCCCCAATATTCTCTATCAAACTTACTAGAACACCCTTACAAAGCTACCACGGAGTTCTTGCTATCATAGATCATGATGTTCTAGAGATGAAATGCTTCAAGATAATCTCGGGTAGCATTGGCCACCCTGGGTGGTACCGACAGGCTGCTTTTGGGCCGACGTCTCAGGGAAAGCAACTATGGCCCAGCTGTTCGCACAAAATCTGTCGGCGGCGGGAGCGGGGAGGGGAGCTAAGAGCTCTCGGCGAGAGGGGGGCGAGAGCGAGAGAGCGACCGGGAGGCGTCGCTTTAATAGCGGCCGCCGGGGAGGGGAGGGGATTTCGGCGGCTCTCCCACTCGTGTTGGCCGCCCCTCTGCCACCTCTGCGGTGGCCGATATAAAACCGTCAAACAGCGATTAGGGAAGGTCGTTTAGGGGGTGCGCATCAAAGCGGCACAGGGAGCCGTGGAGCGGCCCCGCGAAACGGATGCATTGACGCCGCCGCGCTCGCACTTGGCTATGGATCGAGCACTTCCTCCTCCTGCTCCTTCTGATGCGTTCGCATTTAGTCACGCGAACGTGATCGGTGCCCATGTACTGACTCGGCGCGTGCGCGTGTTGGTGTTAGCGGGGAGCAGTAGCGTAGCGGTTAGCGCGCTGCGCTACGAACCCGGCGAACATCGCCACTGGGGAGACAAAGGCGGGCGGGCGTGGTGCTGGCCACCCACCCCCTCGTGTGGCGTGCCGACCAACAATCTTTGTCTTTGTGAGCGTGCACGAGTGTATGTGTGTGTGAATGAGTGTGGGAGCAGTAAGTGTAGTGGTCAGCGCGTTGTGCTACGAACCCGGGACACCTGAGTTCGATTGCCCCTAACGGCCAGATGATTATCTGAAGCATTCCCCATCCTCACCTAGGTGGATTCGGCCTCAAATGACCACGTGGTGCGGTGTGTCCCCTACATCAGCGTAGGGGAGATAAATACAGCCCGGCATGGTGCTGACTATACCACCCCCTCATGTGCTGTGTTGGCCTTCATAGGCGCTCGCTAACAGCACTTTCCCCATCAGTCAATGTAGATTACCCAGGGGACCTTTGTCTTTCATGCGAAAGTGTGAGCACACTCTGCAATGCGGTGTCGTGGTTAGTGCATTTACGTGACACGGCCAAGGCTATAGCTAGCATCGGTGGGGAGTGAGTGACATCTGAACCTGCCCACGGTGTTAACCCCTCGCGGTTCGACTCGGCCTTAAAAAAATACACGACCGAGTGCAGTGTGTAAACATGAAGCACCACGTGGAGGATAAGGCAGCCCGGATGTGGTGTGCCGGGATTACACCAACCCCCCCCCGCCCCCACCATCAGCCTTAATAGGTGCTCGCGAACACAACGTGTGTCCGAAGCCCTCCGTCTCGTCTCCGTTGTGTTAGCGCGTCACTCCACGGCCTGAAAAATTGTAATGATTATTTTTTAAACGATTGGTGAGTGTGTACCTTTTCTATACGACGCTTGTGGTATCATTATAACGGTGTTAACATTTTTTAAAAAAATATGAAAAAATTCTATATACATATATACACATATACATTTATATATCAATTATCTAAGTTTTATAGAAGTGTTGTATTAATTAATTACATATGAATGTGTATATTAAT
This sequence comes from Petromyzon marinus, assembly GCF_048934315.1. NCBI lineage: Eukaryota > Metazoa > Chordata > Hyperoartia > Petromyzontiformes > Petromyzontidae > Petromyzon > Petromyzon marinus. The sequence continues at coordinate 18,775,994 of NC_133688.1, read as the reverse complement.
TTTCACGGGCTCGTTTTATTCTGAGCAGAATTGCAAGGTTGGCGATTCAGTGCGATGTGCGTAATGCGCTGCTGGGCAACAGGGGAGTGCGATGTGATGCGAGATTTTCAAGCTGCTTTGCCACGAACTGAAATCTCACCTGAAGCAAGGAATGAACGGACCGATGCAAAGGGCGGTTTGTCTTTTCAGAGCCCATCACCGAGAGGCGATCGACTGTGAATCCCTGTAGCATGAAAGACCGGAGTAAGGATTTAATTATTTGTCGGCTGCAATTAAACTATTATATCGTGCACTATAAACTAATATAAAATTACGTTTAACAATGTAAGCCGTCATATTTTCAAACCTGAAATTTTAAATACCATATAAAAGCACGTCTATGTTTGATAAAAAAAAACGAGTGTACAGTGTCTTTTCAATGTCACCGTCATCATCAGCCATCGGCAATCCACTGCTGGATTAAAGTCTCCCTAAGCCTCCGCCACCTCTCACGATCCCGCGCTGTAATAATCCACCGTGGGCCCTGCGCGTGATCCGATTTCGTCTTTCCGTCTCCTCGGACGCGTTCCACGGGGGAGCAAGGAGGTCACGACGATGACTGGATGCGTGCAGGAGTACGTGCAGTAGGAGCGCTGCGGTGGTGAGATGTTAACTACCTCGCCTGGTATACAGGAGGTTGCGGGTGTGATCCCGACCCAGACGCCTGCGTGTCTCTCTCCCCATGGTCGCGTGGATTTTTGTTCGTGTCCTCTGGTTTTTGCCCTCTGCATTTGGAATCAACATCACGTGTTTGGAGTATTCGGCTCCTATACATGTCCACGTGACAATAAGCCACTTCGTTGGGCTATCATTTGCGATAGTCAGGTCGCTTCTGAAAAAATCAGCGATATATATCAGTGGGCCTTACCTGGTGAACTTTTTTAATGTATATAGTTTTAACATGACATCGTTCCGGACGTGGCGCCCGCTGGCAGATCGACAAAGCGCCGCACGGGGGCCCGCGTCAAAAAAATCACTCGCGAGCGACTTTAAAATAATCTGGGGAAGAAACACGTAACGGGGGCGAGCAGGGGCCTCGTCGGAGGAATGTTCCGGCCCGTCCGTCGGGAAGGGAACGTTTATTTTGGCCCGCTGCGGCGAAGCATTTGTGCCGGAGTGGGCCGCGGCAGCCAAGTGGTGTGAGTCGAAGCGTGTGCAGAGACTTGCTCGGGGAGTACAAGGAAGCGGACAGACAAGAGAGAGACATTATTATATTTTTTAAAATGTGTTTTTTTTTGTTTTGTTTACGTGGGCGGCATAGTTTGCCGTGAGGATTTAAAAGCAAGCCAGGTGGCCGGGTGACTCGGGGGTCAGGGCGCTGAACTGGCGCTTCTGTTATCCTGGGTTCGAATCCAGCTATCGGCCACCTGCGGATACAATTGGACCTCGTGCGTAATGTGCTGGCGGTGTTGGTGCCTCGTCGCCAATGACTGCACAATAAAAAAATCCATCGCGTTAATATTTGATTCTGCACCTCATTTGGCCAAATTGCAGCTCAAAGAATTAACATATATATGATACATTTTCTCTCATGTTCAGAGCGAGTACGAAAGTGGTCACTTGCAAGGATCTCAGAGGTAGCTCTTTGATATCTGCTTCTGTGGGCCATTTTTTTTTTTACATGGAGGGAGGGTCGCACTGCTGTGCCAGAGATAGGGATGGATTCTTCAGCTCATGGCAGAATCGGGAAGGAATTGGGGAAAATGACAAAGCAATCCAACGTATCTTCTTCCAGAAATGAGCTTCGGGCAGCGAATGCCGGAAATTCCTTATTCCTTTGGCTGAGGTCAGGCTGTTCACGTAACGGCCATGGATGAATGGGAGGATTAAAAGTAACAATCTCCGTGGAATTACATCTTCTCAAATGTGTGCTGTGCTTGGGGCGTATTAACAAAGTATATATTTAAATGATGTGACTCAATGGTGCACAATTAAGGCGGTGTCATGGAAAAACTTGACAACCCACATTTCATTTGTTGTCATATTTAAAAATAAACCCAACCCAAATGACACACGTAGGCTTCATTCCACTTGTCAGATGTTGATTTTATTGAATCATCTCTCAACACGTGACCACCTAATGATTCCACTTGCATTATATTATCATCCTACCGAGTCCACCTACTCCAAAAACCAAACCCGATCTTTTGGAACAGTAGCTTGTGTGGAGTTAGCTCATCACTGCCTTGAATGAGTCAGCTGTGTAAACTCCTGACACGGTCAAGTTGTCGCCCGCCTTGAGAGGTTTCACCGCTTATTTTCACACACGTGTTGAGTGGCGCTGCACTTGTCAGCGCACCGCCCTGTTAACGCGGTGACCTGAGTTTAATTCGCGGCCACGGCTAACATTAGCAGCTATTCATATCTGAACCGTTCCTTGGGTCGCCACCAAAGCCTTTGACCGGCTAATGGTCAAACAACCTCCACGACTGGCCCGGCATTGTGAGCCCAATAGTGTATTGATGAAGGGGCACATGTTACGATTGTGTAACTATTATGCACATACCGGACTTTATTTTAAAATGAACTTCATCACCTTAGGGGAACGCTTAATAATACGCATGCAGTATTCACCAGGTCCTGCAGCTTTCTCCCCACACGCCAACACACACATTGACCGCATTGGTCAAACATCCGAACGCGCAGGCCTTGCACAGTGCTGCACGATGCACGCCGCGCAGACTCTGGTGTGTCGATCCGTTGCTGGATCAGAGGGCCTCCTCATGCCATGTGCGGTCATTTGCCCCGTGCATCACCGCACCGCTGGTGTTTCGTGTATGGTGCGAAAGAAGTTCAACGTGCATGCGTGCGTGCATGCAAATGGCAGCGTTCTTTCCTTTGACCGCCGCTATAAACCCAGCAGCCGTGAACCCTTCCAACTGCGTTGCCTTGCTCGCCCCGGGCCCAAACAGCTGTACGCTTCCAAATGGCCAGCACCGATGTGGGCTTCGGTTTGGTTGGAAAAAAAACCGGGCAGCACGTGAACGTTGCCCAAACGACCAAAAAATAATGAGTCGCTCTGCCGCACTGTTGCTGCTTCTACGCAGCAGAATTATTGAGACTCGGTGTTCCAAGCTTTCCTGGGCCGGGCAAATGAAATCATCGTGAACCCTTGAAGTCGGTGATTGTTCGGTGTGTGTGTGTTAACAATCAGTCAGGAAGCGCTCCCGTAGCCGCCGCCGCCGCCGCTGCTGCTGCTGTCAGCTTCCCTCGCCCCCGCGTTTCCACACAACCCAACCACCCCCCCGTCTCTCCCCCATCCCCACCCCGAGTTCCCTCCCCCGGGGGGGTCCTCCCCTAGCCGTCGGGGGAAGTGTCGTCTCGCGTGTGTGGGGTTTGCACAGCTGCTGCTGCTGCTCTGCTGCTGCTGCTCTGCTGCTCTGCTGCTGCTCTGCTGCTGCTGCTGCTCCGCTGCCGCTGCTGCTGCCCCCGTGACTCAGCGGAAAGGCGCGCGCGCATTTTGCCTCCCTTGCTCATGGACCGAGCCCGCACCCGGATGGAAAATGTTGCGTTAACACACACACACGTGTAACACACACACGTGTGTAACACACACACACACACACGTGTGTAACACACACACGTGTAACACACACGTGTAATACACACACACGTGTAATACACACACACGTGTAATACACACACACGTGTAACACACACACACGTGTGTAACACACACACACACGTGTAACACACACACACGTGTAACACACACACACAAGTGTAATAACACACACACACGTGTAATAACACACACACGTGTAACACACACACACACACGTGTAACACACACACGTGTAAAACACACACGTGTAACACACACACACAAGTGTAATAACACACACACGTGTAACACACACACAAGTGTAATAACACACACACGTGTGTAACACACACACGTGTAAAACACACGTGTAACACACACACACACGTGTAACACACACACACGTGTAACACACAGACAGGTGTAACACACACACGTGTAACACACACACACAAGTGTAATAACACACACACACGTGTAACACACACACAAGTGTAACACACACGTGTAACACACACACACACAAGTGTAATAACACACACACACACGTGTAACACACACAAGTGTAATACACACACACGTGTAACACACACACACGTGTAACACACACGTGTGATACACACACACAAGTGTAATAACACACACGTGTAACACACAAACACGTGTAATACACACACACAAGTGTAACACACACACGTGTAATACACACACATAAGTGTAATAACACACACACACACGTGTAATACACACACACATGTAACACACACACACACACGTGTAACACACACACACAAGTGTAATAACACACACAAGTGTAATACACACACACACACGTGTAACACACACACAAGTGTAATACACACACACAAGTGTAACAACACACACGTCTTACAAACACACATACACACAAGTATAACACACACACACAAGTGTAACACACAAACACACACAAGTGTAACACACACACATGTAACACACACACAAGTGTAACACACACACGTGTAACACACACAAGTGTAACACACACAAGGGATGTCGTTAACACACAAGGGCTGGCGTTAACACACACGAACGCCGCCACCAGCGTCCGTACCGCCCCGTACGCGGTCTACAACACTCCCACTGCTGCCAGGCTGTCCATAGTGTAGGCGCCTTCAAACGGAACTGAAAGTATTACCCCCCCCCCCCCAAAGCGCGGGGCCTGGGGCGGTCGTATCGATTCGCTGTATCGCAAAGGGGATGGCTCTGATTGCTGCAACCCAACCGAACCGTAAGGGCCGACGTTGTTGCTCCAGCGTTGGGCAATGTTTCCTGCCTTCGTCTTGTGTTAAGATGCTGCAATGTCAATTGCCGAGGAATTGACCTACAGTGAGGGAAAAAAAAGTATTTGATCCCCTGCTGATTTTGTACGTTTGCCCACTGACAAAGAAATGATCGGTCTATAATTTTAATGGTAGGTTTATTTGAACAGTGAGAGACAGAATAACAACAACAAAATCCAGAAAGGCGCACGGCGGCAGAGTTGTTGATACGGCGTTGGCAATGTGCGGCGTGTACGCGTCCACACGTGCGTGGGGAGCGGTTGCGCAGTGGTTAGCGCACCGCGCTTCGAACGCAACGGCGACCCTAGCTCGATTCCCGCTCGCGACATGCAACCGGCGGTGGATATTTGAATCGGTCTTGTGGCGTCCCCTGAGTTGAAGCAACTTTAAAAAATTAGTTTTGTACCTGGTGTGGCGTGTAAACATCAGCACTATTGAGAGAGACAAAGGCGGCCGGGCGTGGTGTTGACCACCCACTCCCACGTGTTGGCTTTCATAGGCACCAGCTAACAGCACTTGCCCCTAAAGTCTGTTGAAAGGCTATACGGTGACTCTTTGTATTGTGTGTGCACAGTACATCTGCAGGATTGAATAGGCAAAACAGATTAGCCAGTTGTATCATTAATGTGGAATGCGGTGAAACATTTTAACTATTTTTATTTAAGCACATGTATCCATGTTTTGCGTGTGAGATTCTCTGGCTGGCTTTCCCCAGAGCTCCCTACAGACGCGGGCACTCTGCGCTCACACACGTGCACAAAGACAAAGATCCCCCCTGTAGCCTGACCAGACTCTTGGGGAAAGTGCTCTGAGCGAACTTCTATGAAGGCCGCCAAGGCACACGAGGAAGGGGGTGGGTGGCCAGCACCACGTCTTCGACCGCCTTTGTCTCCCCCAGTGCCGATGTTTTGACACACAGCACCAGGTATTTAGAGTATTTGGTCGCTATAAATGTCCACATGATGAGCCGCTTCGCTGAGCAATCATTTGTGGCCAGATCGCTTCTGAAAAAAAAATATCTACGCAGCTCAGCGGTCTTTGCGTGGTTAAATAAAAAATAGTTTTAGTTTTACTAGGTACTCATTTTTGGGCTGAGTCGATCTCGGGGAGGTCCATTAACCGGTTAAAATGCTCCGCCACTGTTGCTGGCCCTGAGCGGGAATCGAATTCGTGACTCACCAGGTTCGTAGCGCTCCCCGCACTGGCGTGAGTGTATCTGTTGCGGGAGCGGTGGTGCAGCGGTTAGCACTATGCTGCGCTACGAACCCGGCGCCCCGAGTTCGATTCCCGCTCACGGCCAATATCTGAACCGGTCCTGGGCCTCAGCATCAAATGAGTACCCGGTGCGTTGTGTAAACATTGCCACTAGGGAGACAAAGGCGGCCGGGCGTGGTGTTGGCCACACGTCCCCTCGTGTGCCGTGTCAGCCTTTATAGGTGCTCGCTAACAGCACTTGCCCCAACAGTCTGTTCAGGCTATACGGGGGATCTTTGTCTTTTTCTTTGTATATGTCTGTACCCGTGCGCCCGACTATCTGAGTTCGATTCCCGCTGATCATAGCGAACATCAGTGACGAATACCTGAACCGGTCCCGGGCCTCGTCTAGGTCGACTCAGCCTTAAAACGGTTCCCGAGAGCAGTGTAAAACGTCGGTCGGGTGTGTGTGGTGCACTGGCCAAGCCACGTGCTCGTGAGCCCTACCGGCCTTGATGGGTGCTCGTTAACAGCACTTGCCCCTAAAGTCTCTGCATGGCTATACGGGGGGATCATCTTTTGTCTTTTGTGTGGGTAATGAGCCGGTGTGGTTTTTGCATTGGTCGGTCCGATCTAGTTTGAGCACGCAGGTGGCGAAGCTGCAGTCACTTCCAAGAAGACTGCTAGGCGAGCACGATGAGCACGGTTGGCTACGTACGGTGGGGAAGGTTCAACAAACGTGTACACTCGTGCTGTTAGCAAGATCCGATTGGAGCCGAGCAGGTGGCGTGGAGAGCACCGCTTGCACCATGTACCTACTCATCTAATGCTGAGTCGACCTAGGGGAGAGCCGGGGTCGATTCAGATGGTCTCCATCGATGTTAGCCGTGGAATCGAACCCAGGTCGCCGGGTTCTGTGGCGCGGCGATGCGCGAATCACCGTGCCATCTATCCACATACACACACACACACAAAGACAAAGATCCCCCGTATAGCCTCAACAGACTGTTGGGGCAAGTGCTGTTCGCGACCACCTATGAAGGCCGGCACCGCACACGAGGGGGTGGGTGGACAGCACCACGCCCGGCCGCCTTTGTCTCCCTAGTGGCGGTGATTACACACCGCACCAGGTACTCATTTGAGGCCGAGTCGATACATACATACATACACACTCGCACACATTCACTTACATACACATTCATACGGACATACACTCTTGCGCAAGTGCTCCCACACACACAAACAATGATCTGCAGCACTAAACCGCATTCCCTATCTTTTCATTACTACCATATATATGAAGTGTTAACGCAACGCAGTGTTGTTAAAATCTCGTAGACATGGCTTCTTCTGATTATGGGTTGATTTATACGTACATTAATGATTGCTTATTATTCGTGGTAGAAAAATACTCATTGCTTATATATGATTGCAGCGGTCGTATATATAAATGTTCTGACGTTATCTCATCGCTCCGCGTAAATCTACAACAAACTTCAACACGATCGTCAATAACACCGGTGACCGTAAATGGTAAAGTGTATAGTAGGCGACGTTTCGGGCAAAGGCCCTTTTTCAGAGCATATCAATAGAGAGGCCAGAGATATAGAGTTCACTCTACACCCTCCCTGGCTTCCCTTTAATTAAATTACAGGTCAGCACATTTTTAAAGCGAGTTTAATTTAAGATTGAGTTTAATTGTATTTTTTCCCGGCCGCAGATTTTTTTTTTAAATTTAAATGATTAACTTACATTTTTTTTCACCACGATAATTTTAATTCCGCAATTCCTGGAATAACTCTGGGCATAGTTGTGACAAATCCAGTACGGTCCACTTGCTGCCTTCCGCCGATGTTCTATTGGCTTGGGAGATAAGGCAAAGCGAGCGGATGGAGGGAGAGGAGACCGGTGGAGAATGCGCAGATCCCCCAACTCAACGCGGCAGCCGTTGGCCGTGTCCTGTGAACTGCGTGCCAGATGTTGAGCTTCGATACGTATTAAATGGGAAGTTGCCGGGTTTTTTTCCTGTGCCCGCTGATCAACGCTCAGCGGTGGGATCGGCTCGGGCGCTGGTTCCCGACCTTCTCGTTTCACGCGATTGGACCCGCGACTCGCCAATGCAATATCCATCTGCAGCACGTGCGCCGGACAAAAAAACCACGGCAGGCCTCGCGGCAGATGTCACCTCTTTCTCTGGCTTTCTCTCCGCGGCGCGCCAACTGTGGGAAAGACGATTTTGTCATTCCATTCGCCCACTCTGCCCGGTTTTGTCGTTTAACCCCCCCCCCCCCCAAAAACGCTTAAATAGCGACCCCCACCCTCCCCTCGTGCGCTATTTCGCGTTGGTTTGATTGGCGCTCATCTCCCCTGGTGGTTCTCAATCAGTGGTGGATATTCCACATTCCTATGGCAGCGATCAGGGCGCCGCCCATTTACGATATCACAAACATTTCTTGGATCATCATATGGCGCTCATTTTTTACCGGCCCCCGGAGGGATGAGAATGAGCCAAACCCTGTTCTGGATTTGAACTCGTGGTCTTCAATGTTGAGGCTCCCTGCTGCTCTGTCAAGTGACATCATCGCCTACCGTCCTGTGCAGCTGTAATCCTCTCTCTCGTGCACACGCCTCTGTCGTTCCGTCTCCCACTTTCCCGTTCCGTCTCCCACTTTTTCCGTCCTGGTCGTGTGTGTTCCCTTCTCTCGACTGCCACTCGATTTTTTTTCTCCCCGGTGCTTTTTTTCTTTTGACTTCCCGCACGCAGCGTCCTTTTGTGTTTTTGAGGCTTGAAAGCGACGAACGGTTACGCGGCGTTGTAAACATCGAGACGCGCGGGCCGTCTAATGAATCGACGAGCCTTGCCGTCAGCCCGATCCGCTCCTCTTAGACACATCCGCAGAAAGCGTGGCCACGAAATTCTGAAAAATTGTGCGCCGAAAAGAATGTTCCGGAAAATAGTCAAGGATGTATCTGAGATGAAATAATATTTGGCGGGCGTTCAAAGATTGTCTTGGGTAAAGAAAAAAAACAATCGTTGGGTTTTAGTTTTATAACCGCGCTTTCTGCTTGTCCGGACACGCGCGGAGAAGTGCGACCTCTGAATGCTTTCACGGGAGGGGGGCGGGGAGCGGATGGCAGCGCAGCTTTGGAGAAAGGCCCAAGCATCCGCACAGCTCACGCTTAATTAAAACATTAAACAGTGCCCCTTTGTCGGTCCGGGGTATGTCGGTCCGGTGGGGCGGTCGCGATGAAGTCCGATAAACGCTACAAGCCGCTGATAAACGGCGCGAGGGAGACGCGGAGTGAATCCTGCAATTCTTTGCCGTTCGGGCGCTTTGCGCCGGATAGAGAGAGAAAGAGGTGGGTTGTGGGTGGGGGGGAGGAGGATCTCGAAGCAAAACATTGACAACGACGAACTCATACCGATGAGCGTTCGGACAGGGCCGCTACTGTTTTAACCCCTCCCCACCGCGCACCTGCGCTTGGGAGAAATAATGCTCTTAATCAGGTGTTTATTTTTTGCACTTTCAAGTTCCCCACACTTGCTGCGCCTATCTCTCCCGCGTGCAGGCCCTCCTCTCCTTTTGGAAACATTTCATCGCGGACAGCGAGTGCCTCCCTCTCTTAATTAAAGCCGTTCCCACTGACCCGCCGGTGCTGTTCTCACACGGAGGAGGCACTCGGAGGAATCTCGGCTCCGCGAGCCGTGAAAATTCGAGCTCCGGCCGCCAGTCGTATATTTCTCCGCTCGCACGGCAGTCCCCACGCTTCCTTGTAGCGGTTTTCGCGTTCGTCCGCGTAGGTTTCGCGGATTGCTTCATTCGTTATCGCGCCGATGAATGTGGCGCATTGTCGGAGTAACGTTTCCACACCACGAGCAACGGATTCCAGGGAAGGGCACGCAAACGGAATGCTTGTCCCAGGCCCAGCACTTTATATATATAAAGAGACGTGACTTTTTCTTTTCTATTAATAATACATACCGGCTTGAGATTAGCTTTTCCCCTTTTTTTCTGGCAACAAAACAGCTGTGTTAAGATGTTAAAACACCAAACTGAAACCTTTTACAATGAATCACGTCTGCATTAACCACAATACTTGCGGCCAGGTTGCCTGTTTAGTTGTGTTAGAATTTCTGCTTTGCTTGTTATGCGAACGTGTTTGAGTGCAATGGGCACGTGCGTGTGTGTTTGTACGGCAGTGGCATCTCGCCATTGCTTACTCGTCTAGCTACCAGCGTAAAAGACGTGGAGATTCGTGTTTGCATTGGAGTGCGTCCTGCCAGCGACGGTGGGGGATTTGTGTGTGTGTGTATGTCAGGTCGACTCAATCATCACCACTCGGGAGACAAAGGCGGCCGGGCGTGGTGCTGGCCGCCCACACCCTCGTGTGCCGTGCCGACCTTCATAGGTTGCTCGCTGGCAGCACTTGCCCCAACAGTCTGTTAAGGATGTACGGGCGATGTTTGTCTTTGTGTTTTTTTTGTCCACCGTCAATGAGTCATTTCATACTCGGCAGCTTCATTTGAAAATTCTAATTTGGCTCTAAAATCCAACATTTTCTTTCCTCAAATTGAAACGTTGAATATCTGATACATCGTTTTAATCGGACACTCAAAAATCGAAGATCTGACAAAATGCAAGTTTCACCAATTTAACTCCCACGTTCACTTTGGTGCCAAGTTGACACGTGCTCCCACAGACAGCGCGTTCTGCTGGCCCGCGGCTCGCATGTGTTTGTGTTGTCTGCTTTCCGGCTGCGCTCGCGTGTTTGCTCGTCGTTGCACGGCACACGTATTGCCCGCTCTTGTGAACAATGTCACCGGCTATCGTTACGCCCGGGACGCGAGCAGACAGGACGTACTCTGTGCTGAACGCCGTGCTTGTTTGACAATGTTCCCGAGAGACACTTTTATCGAACACGTGGGGTCGACGACGGGCCAGGTCAATGGCCATCGAACCTTGGACTGGAGAGTCGCACGCGCACCCCCAGAATGTCGTGAACACCCGACTGCCACCGCCACTACCGCCGCCGTCCACCGCCACTGCCCAAAGTGAATCAAAGCTCTGTGGCATAGCCGTGGCTGAACACGGATGGACTCTAGTTTCGAAATGGATACATTTAAAAAAAAAATAGAAACGTCATCATCATCACCATCATCATCACCATCATCATCGTCATCATCATCACCGACATTTTACACGTTGCATCTAGGACTCCATTTAAGGCTGAGTTGACCTCGGAGAGGTTCAGGTCAGGATTAGAACCTGCTTGCCATTTGAAAACAGCAACAGAAATATAATTTCATTGTTAATTTTGCGAGCCATTCCACGGCATCCAGGGGTAGCAGTCGAACTTGGCTCGGTGGGATTGTAACGGAGGGCGTGGGTCGCAGCGGCCGTGCCGTGACGCACGCGCAAGAGCTCACGTGCACGTGCCACGGAGGCGGCAAAGGGCTCAATTATATAAACATTTTTTTAAATCATTGGTCAGAAAAAAATGCGGATAATATTTCAGCTGACGTGCCTCCTTCAAATCCTCCCGCTAATCTCGTCGAAAGACCATTCGGAGGATCTTAAGTGAACGTGTTTGCAATGTTTATTTTCAAGTTGTGCTTTCGATGGTAGTGGTGGTGGTGATAATTATTGCAAAGGTGCTAAGAGTGGTAGTGATGATGATGATGATGGCGATGATAGTGTTGATGATCCATACAAAGGAGGTGATGGTGGTGATGGTCATGGTAATGACGACTCGATAGTGTGGATGTAAACACTTTTCAGATTTCCTTATCTTAAAATATATTAATACGTCAATATATTATTCAGGTTCCATAATGTTACATATTATTCGCGTGATCGGTTCACATATGCATTTTGAATGAGTTTCGCTGTTGGTACCATGTTTTTTTGCTTTCATAACAATTACAGTTATAAATCACAGCCGTCAGTGAAATCCACTGCCGGATGAAGGCCCATGGCTTCCCAGTGAACGTGGAACGTCGGATAGAATGCGGGCTGTCGAACGGAGGCCGCCTCTGTTCGCATTCGCCGCTCGCCACTGCCGTTGTCCGTGGCTGACGCGTGGCGTGCGTTGCGCTCGTGGGCAGGTGGACGATCAGATGAAGCTGCTGCAGAACTGCTGGAGCGACCTGCTGGTCATGGACCACATCCAGCGGCAGGTGCAGCACGGCACGGACGGCGCCATCCTCCTGGTCACGGGGCAGCAGGTGCGTTGCCTCTGCGGCGGAAATGATGATGAAAATGATGATCATGACCTGACGATAATGGTCATAAGGTGAAGATGATGGTACTCAACCTGCCATAAAGGAAGATAATGACTCCAAGTAAGAGGAAGACGTGGATCAGAGAAACAATAAACTAAACACATTTTTTTTTATTTTACCAAGGAAAGGCCACTGAGCTAAATAGCTCTTTTTCAGACGCGACCTGGCTACAAATGATAGCTTAACAAAGTGGCTTATCACGTGGAAATGTATAGCAGCCAAGTACTCTAAAAGCGTGACGATGATTCTGAATGTGGAGGGAAAACCCGGAGGATCCACGCGACCACGGGGAGAGAGAGACACGCAAACACCAAATAGACAGCAGCAGGCGTCAGGGTCGGGTTCGAACCGCCGACCTCCTCCGTACCAGGCGAGGGAGTTAACATCTCGCCACCGTGACGATGGTTGAGCGAGTTTGTGCAGGACGCGTCGCTCGAGAGGACGACAGCCAATGGCCGAGATTAACTACGGAGAGTTATAGCTATGCAGTGCCGGGGTTATGTTGGGGGGAGGATTACGCCCACCGCGGAGATGGAGCGACAAATTCGGCTCGTGCGCGTGCAGCCGGACGGATGGTCACGTTCGCGGCAACCGTGAGCGATGGCTTGGGGAGGCGTTCGTGGCCGATCGGTGACGGTGGTGGTGGTGGTGGTGGTGGTTCGGTGGTGGCAGGTGGACCTGTTCTCGGTGTCGGCGCACGCCAGTGAGGGTCTGCAGTCGCTGCTGTGCCGTGCCCAGGAACTCGTCTCCAAGCTGCGCTCGCTCCACGTCGACAGCCACGAGTTCGTCTGCCTCAAGTACCTGCTGCTCTTCAACCCCGGTGAGCCTCCCGTCCCACAGTCCCCTCTCTCTCCCGTCCCACAGTCTCCCCTTTCTCTTCCCTCTGTCTCCTCCCTGCCATGCAGCAGGACCACTGCCCGAAACGTCGTCTATTTTAACGTCCGTTATGCCACTGTTATCGACAAAAATCTGTTGAGTTTTTTCTGGACGTTGGGCCCCAAGTGCTGCTTTAAAAAAAAAAAGAAAGAATCTCGTCACTGATGAAGTGAAAGCAGCGCCGTGGCCTCAAGGCTGCGTGCGGGGAGGCAGGGAGCGGGAGCAATGATCCTCTAAACTCCTCCATGAGAGACCAAGTTTCCCAATTAACGTCCTGCACCTGCACTCTCTGCTGCACCCCCATGGGGGGCGGAGGAGGAGGGGAGGGGAACGTTCTTCTGCTCGCCCTGAATCCGAGTCCATCTGTGCTCCCACCAGACTCTTCGGGGTTTACGCTGGAGAGTTCACGCACGCGCGTATTCGCGCGTGCGTTAACGACGCAGCTGCCGTGTTCGCCGCGTGAAGAATCCGCGGGTACTCTCCGACGCGATTTCGGGTTGGGGCCGCGCGTTGTTCGGCGTGCGACGTCCGACGTTTCGGTCCACGTTGCTGGGAGCTTCGTCAGGACTGGAAACCTGGAATTTGGCCCAGATGTGGTGGAGGCTATGCTTGCAGCTTGATAAATACGAATCCTAGTCTTTTGAACTTTTTGGCCCACAGATAATCATGAGGTTGGGATGTCAATTGGATTCACTCGTAAGGCAGGGTCACAGTCAGCCTAAGGTTACAAATAGTCATTTGTCTCCTGTAGAGTGTGACACTAGCATACCTGTCAACCCATACGGTTCTTGTACAGGGAAATTGAGTTGTCAGGGCCATACGGCGTTTCAATACCGGCAAAAACATGTTTTTTGGTCTATTTGTCTGTGTTTCTCCCTTGTGATGGGATTTTGTAGGATGACTATTGAGAGTTATGAGAGCACGGGCTGGCCAATAAGGTCTGAATTGGTCTGTAGCAAGGTAGGCACTGATACGGGGTTGACAGGTGTGCTAAAGCTTTGAGAAAGCAGCCAAAGCATAATATTTGTAACGAGTAATTCTATACACATTCAAGATGTATTGTTCTGTATATTTTCATGGAAATGTTTCACGATATAGCAACTGGGTATCTATTTAAAATCCATGTTGAAAGACAGCAGCTACGTTTCAAACCAGTTAAGCAATCATCATCAATCACCGTCACCACTCGTGGTCAATCGACTGCTGGATGAAGGTGTCCCAAGCCACCTTCACCTCTCATGATTCCGCGATGTAATAATTCACGGAAGCACCTGCACACAAACTGATTTCATCGCTCCATCTCCCAGGTGCACAAAATCTTGGATGCGTTCAATTCCTGCAGGCAATGTCATGTAAAAAAAAACATTTAAATAAAAATGCGCTTTATCATTCCACGCTAAGCTCTTTTGGCATTGTGCCTTTTAACCAGTGCCAGAAGTCCGCACCACATTTGAACGAAGTAGTAGAAAATATAAAAAAATATATATTTACTGAAACATTTTCTCCGGCCTGTTTTAACGCACGTGTTTCAGGCACTCGCCACCCAGGGGCTGTGATTTATTCCAGACACGCGGGGCCGTCTTTCGTCTTCAGCATCAGTGGGATTTTCCGGTTCTCCTACTTTAGCTCTAAGCAGTCAGCGCATCTCTCTGACAAAACGGACGGACTTATGGGCCTCCCCAGTCACATTCCCCGTTGGCATCGTCTCAAACGCTGCGCCTACGGCTACTAATGTACACGCGCGGCCCTTTGTGTCAATCGACTGCTGGATGAGGGCCTCGTGTGCCGTGCGGGAGGCCCTGACCGTAGTTTCCGGGGCCGGGCAGTGCAGGTCGCGTGACCGCAGTTGACCACGCCGGTCGGTGACGGCGCCGGGAACGAATGCAGCGGCGTAGAAGTACAGCACAACGATGGATTTTTTTTTCCCGCGCTCAAAATCTGCTGCCCACCGTTGTCGCGCCGCAACCTATAAACCGTGCTGTGCGCGGAGGCTGTCAAACCGAGCACGTAAGATTGATGTGATTAATATAAAATTGTATTTTATATTAATAGAGCGCCTTTATTCAAGGCGCTTCACACGTTAAACAACGGTAACATAATCTAATGATTTAGATTGCAGAGGCGTGCATAGGCTGAGGAATGAGTGGCCGTGATAGAGGGGTACTTAGGAGTCACGATCGGGTAGGAGAGAGACTGGAAAGGAGTGGAAGGGCGAGGGGAAAGGGGAGGAAAAGAATGGGCAACATGTTAACATTTGTGACATCCAATAAAAGGAAATCGCCCAAACATCAGCCCTTCTGCAAAATGTTATCGACAGAGTGGCAGCAGGACGTCAACAGAGAGAGATGGAGCAACGGGATAATTGCGCGTGCAGGTACTCAGGTGGCGGATCCGGGGAGACGTTCATCCAGCAGTGGATTGAGCATGGCTGATAGTGGCAATGACGATGAACACTTGTGTTGCGATAAAACTTGCTTGAATAGCGCAAATGCTCACGCGCGCAGCCGTGAATGGGCCCGACTCTCCGATGGGCACGGTTCGCTACGTACGGGTGCGAAAGAAGTTTCACGTACGTCCACGTGTACGTCTCTGAGCTTCTGCGTGAGGCCAATATCCATGCACCTGCCCCGAGCTACAGAGCCAACGGACTCCCAGTCGAGCCAGTCCATTTAAATATATATCTGCGTGTAGTTTACTTGTTTTTTTTGTAGAAGTAAATTATGCTCGAAACGACTGCGCCACATGATTTTGCCATTAGGCGAGAGGTTTCGTGTTGTAATCCTGTTGGCCAAGAAATCTCTCCAGTTTTACTTTCTTTCTAATATATATATTTTTTCAGTTTTTTTTTAGTTTCTTTTTCTCCCCTCATCTCTCTGGAGCTGTGGTGGGATTTGTCGGAAACTTCTGGAATTGTGATTAAGGCTCCTTGGAGCTTCGGCCTCGTGGTCGACCGCTTTCATGTCGCCGTCGCCGTCACGTGCGTCCCAGAGATGCAATTCTTTTCTCCGAAGTGGAATTTCAAAAATGTGTGGATGCTTTACGGAGTGATGTAATGAGAGCGAGTTTTTTTTTTTTAGCAATAGCAAAAAAAAAAACCGTGAGATTTTAGTGTAACAAAAAATATTTGAAATAAACCAGGGGGGAAGAAAAAAAAAACTCGCTAAATAATTTGTTAAATTGGGTTCCTTGCCAGATGAAAGTTTTGGGAAAATGTGGAACGCTTCATATTTAAACAAACGGCGCGCAATCAGCTAAGAGTGTCTAAGATATGAAGTTGTTGATTTTCCACAAATGAAGCAGAAAGTGCGCAGCGCATTTCGCCCCCTCGTAAATAAACGCACCAAAAAAAAATAAATAAGGAAAAAACGCTCCCGTTATCAGAATTGAAACACGGGCGCAAGAAAAATAAGAGGAAGAAAAAACAACCTCAACGATAAAATGTATTCTTTGCGCTGTGTCATGTTAGCACGATGGCGGTGGTCACCGAGCGTGTTTGGATTTGCCGGGCCGCTGATGTTATGGGAATGCTGGAGATGCTCTCAACCGAGTTCCACAACAAACACTCTGGTCGGTAAACAAGTCTAGACGGATTCTTAAACAACGAGGGGGGATCGCACTGAGAACACAACCCGTGCCCTGGCGGTGGAGACGCTGACAGTGAGCGCAGCGCAGCGCATATCCAGAGGGGAGCTCTCCCACAAGCGCCCTGCATGGGTGTCGGTTTTCTTTTCGTCCTATTTTAATATCGAGACCGAGTTACAGATTGTTTATCGAAAATGTAAAACGGTCGTCGTCATCGTCAAGCTCATAGCTGGCATTCTCAAAACATCGGCGTGCCGCGGAGGGCAATTTGAATTGTGGCGTTTTATTTCAGGAAGGGGGTGCGGGGGAGGTAAGGGGCCGTTTTTGCAGAGTCCGTTGCAGTCTCACCTAGTAGGAGGCCTGTATTGTTGGGCTGAAGATTGTGAGGTGTGCTCTGCGTAATAAAACGTCTATTTGCCATCGGTCTGAATTGTGTTTGCAATGCTGTGGAGAAAAGATACGATGGCATGACGATGTTTGCACAGGATATTCATTCGTTAAACTGGTAATTAAATTATCACGTGCACGGCAATATATTTATATGACCAGAGCCTGTTTTTGTTTAAGTTCTTATTTGACGGTAATTTAACCGACCGGGTAGGTGATTTGTGGGACTTTGCCCCTCCGTTTCGGGTTTAACGCTATCGGAAATTCTTTGCCCTGTGGAGCATAGCAGCGTTACTGTACTATATTTATATATTTTTTTACCGCTTTTTTAAAATCCCTCTTGCAGTACGGCCTCGCCGTTAGAAATGTACAATGAATGAGCGGGGCCATCTCTTTGGGAGATTTTCGCCGCGCAAAGCAAACACAAGTGACGGGGTTTAACGTGAGGTTAAGCGTGTCGCGTCGCGTCATCCGAGATTTGTTTTTTGTTGGAACCCAACGATTGGCATCGCGCGCGCATTTGGATCTATGGACGCAAATGATTATCACGATTATTATTATTATTGTTGTCGTTCGCCTTCGTTAAGACAAAAACGATTCGATCGTCCACCAATGCCCCCAGTCGTTATTACCCCACTGACTTGGCAGCGTGGGGCCACCCGTGGCAGGGCCAGTGCAGGGTGCCCGGGCGTGCGCGTCATCATGCCTTGGCCGTCTCTTTGTCCGCAGCAGCAGCAGCAGCAACAGATCCAAAGGTCATCGAGCTTATCTCTTCGTGGCAAGAGGCCGCCCTCCGTTTGAGATTCTTGAAGGAGCTTTCGTTACGGTAGCCTCGGCCGACGGAGGAACTTAAGCGTTGGGTGGGGGGGGGGGAGAGTGGAGGGAAGTGGTGGGACGGAGGCTGGGGGACTTCACCTCACCAGGTTCCCACATAGTGGCACCGATGCTGCAGTAGACATCGCCTGTGATTTAAAATGTAAGCACCGCGGTTGTATTTTTCAACTTCATGGCGATTTGGGTGTTGAAAAGCATTTATTCCGTGAGCTGATACGCTGGTTGATGCGTCGCCTACATTTGGCGAGGTCACGTGACCTTAGCCAAGCAAAGAGTCTTCCACCGCCTTTGCGGTTGTTATTATTTTTTTTCTTGCTCACAAAACAAATTGTTTATTCGTTTACCTATTGACCGTGTCGCCCCCCGCCCACCCGCCGGCACCTTGGCGGAGCAGACGTCAAGTTCCTCGAGAACCAGGCGCTGGTGGAGAACGTGCAGGAGCAGGTGAACGCCGCTCTGCTCGAGTACACGCTGTGCCGCGCCGCTCAGCCCCCGCTGCACCACCACCACCACCAGCAGCAGCAGCAGCACCAGCACGGGGACAAGTTCGCGCAGCTGCTGCTGCGCCTGCCGGAGATCCGCTCCATGAGCATCCAGGCCGAGGACTACCTCTACTGCAAGCACGTGAACGGCGAGGTCCCGTGCAACAACCTGCTCATCGAGATGCTGCACGCCAAGCAGGCGTGAGCGACGCCCCCCCCCCCCCCCGCACCCCGCCGCCCCCTGCGCGGCAGTGGCCCCCCCTCTGGCCGCCCGCCGCCCCCCCAACTCGCGCCGTTGTTTGCTCTCCCTGCCGCCCCCGCACGCCGTGGGGGGGGGGGGGGGGACCCGCCGGCTCGTGTCCGGGGAAAGATGGAGAGCCGCCAGCGTCGAGATTCATCCGGATGGCGGTGCTGAGACGGTGGTGGTGTCGTCGTCTGACGATGACGACGACGACGATGAAGGCGGCTGCGTGGGAGATGTCCGGAGTCTGCCCCGCGGCCGGCGCCGCGTCGTTTGGTTTTCGCTCTGCGAAGACGTCGCCCTGCCGAGGGGGGGGGGGGGGGGGGGAGTCGTTCGAGTGAAGGCCCCCTGAGAGAAGGTGGCGGTGCTGCAGAGTTCTCTGGCAAGGGGGATGGAATGTGACTTGAATTTGGTATCCAGGGAGCAGCAGTGCCACGTCACACAGTCTGCCCGTGGAGGTGGATGTCATTCACATGTTTTTTTTCCCCTTTAAAGCCTTCATTCGCCCTTTAAATTTTTCGGTTTTGCTTCCGCCGGTGAGACGTCGGCCTCGGCCGTGAAGAACTTTCACTCGTGAAGCTTTCCTTCATGTTCTTAGTCTCGCTGAAGCGTATTCGAATGGATAGCTGACCTGTGACGTTGAGAAGGACTGCACAGCTGCTGCTGTTGCTGCCTAGAGGCTCCGGCTGATGGTTTCACAAATTGGTTTGTTTGAACAAAAGAGAGAAATACACTGCCAATACAACCACCAAAGGTCCACAGGCATCAACCAATGCCTCGACGATGATGATGATAGCCGTAGCGGATAACTATTGCTGATTAGTGTTACTCAAGTATATAAAAGCACGTGGCATTTAGTTAAGTATTTTGTTTTATTAAGGATGTCAAGTGTGGGGTGAGCAGCGACTGCAAGCTTATCCCCAACACAAGCTTTATTTTTTTTCTGTTAACCAAAACTCGTTGTAGCATTTCAATCTCGTCTATGGATAGGTTAAATGCGCAGCCCCTGCAAGCGCTTGCTCACACCAACTGCTGCTGGAAGGGGCCTTCACTAGACGGAGCTCCAGAGAGAGCCTCTCTCGAGGATATTTGGCCTACTCTTCCACGACGGCCGGACGTCTTTTGAAGAGGTGCGAGCGACCGCAAATCTACCCCACCGCACGCGAACCTGTCGATCGACCGACTAATTTACGTTGTTGCAAAAAGAAAACACCCCCCCCCCTCTCACACACACACGGAAGGGGTGCTCTGACTGTCGTTTGATCTCCTCCGGCGCGTCTTATTGCAGCGCGCTCTCAAGCACAGGCGTGCGCGCAGCGACGAACGGCCCACGGAATAGGTACGGTAACATTTGGGGCTCCCTGTCGACTTTGCTCCGGAGAGAGAGAGAGACGGTGACGCCGCTCGCCGCTCGCGTTGGCGCTGGGGGGACGCGCCGGAGGGGGGGGGGGGGGTGGGTGAGCGGCCAAGGCTCGGAGCGAGCGAATGAAGCGAAGCGATGAGACGATCAAAGCGGGCGACGCTGCCGACTCGGAGCGACGAATTGCGGGCTGCTGTTGCTTCTGTCGCTGCTGCTGCTGCTGCCGCCGCCGCTACAGGGTTCCGACTAAACTGTTGCGTTTGCTTATACGCCGCGGGGGGGGGAACTGGAGAATTCGGGACGTCCAAAGCGGTTGTTGAATTTTCGAAGTCAAGTTGTTCACCCGTGGCGATGCTTTCTACAGTCACAAAACTCATTCAATCGTCATCATCATCATTTAGCAGTAGCCATGATCAATCCACTGCTGGATGAATGCCTCCAACAAGACGTCGGGCCGTCTTAATGGTCCCGCGATGCGACAAATCCACGTGGCAACTTGCACGGCCAGCCGATGTCGGAATGGCGGCGAAGGTGCGCACGGAGCGGCGAGGAGGAGACGACTTCGGAGCAACACCTGATCGCCACGGTGCAGGGTCGTCGTCCTCCTCGACACGGCAAACGCCACCCGTAAGGAGGCAGCTCGTCTCCTCCTCACGCTGGAGTGGGAAAGGGATGTATAGATACCCATACTTTGTCCCGCCCCCCCCCCCGCCTGCAGGAAAATCGGTGTGCCAGCCGCCTAACCAAGATGCGTCGTCCCCTTTTGCCTCTCAATGGCCAAACATAACAATCAGCTGAAATGAAAGCTTGCCTCAGAATTCAGCTGCCTTTTGGCCAGGAATCAACCCGGCACCTTTGAACCTCAAGTCCAACGTGCCAACCTTTGACCCTTGGCAGTGACTCCCGTGATCTTTCCAGTTTGGCTGCGAATGTCACAATTCGGGGTGTGTATCGACGAACAAAAATTTTTTTTAAACAAGATTTAGTGTGGGTTAGAAATGGAAGGCATCTCACAAAATGCATCTCGAGTGTTTTTTTTATTTTTTTTAAAGCAAGAAGTGGCATTCTAGGGCGCATCCCTAAGTTACGTATTTGGAACAATCGGTTGCAACACGCGCGACAGTTTAAGTGTTGACACGTAATCTTGTCGTGGCGTTTTTTCCCGTCGCGGTTTCGTTATTTTTGTGGTCCGTCGTTAATGTTTCGAAGCCACCGAAAACAAATCATTCACTGTCCCAAGTTAACGTGAAGGCGAACTCGATCCTTAATTTATTTACAACGCGAAGAGTCACTTGTCTTGGTGAATAGCGCTTGATTGACAAAAAAAAAATTCACTTTCAGTATCCACTGCATCGATGGGATCGTGCGTTTTCTGTAAAAAAAAAAACAACCCCCACTTACGACTGCTAAATTTATGCCAAAGCACTGATTCAAATTGCTCTTAACAGACCCGCTGCATCTTCTCAGATACGCCGCGTATTAGGCCAGGGGAGAGTGTTTCGCTGAAGGACAGAGATGCCCCAAGGTCTTTGGCGTAGTCTCCAGCCAGTCGAACGTTACGTGCATACGTGACATAACGTTGAACTTCTTTCGCACCGTACGTGGCCAACTGCGCTCTTCGCGAGATAGCCCGTTTAATTCGGCAGCCTAATTGCGGCCTCCCTACATCCCTCGCAAAGTCGATGCGGCCGTTAGCGCAGTGTGTGGAACGAGCAGATCTTGGCATGAGACGCCGTTGCCCACAAGAGCGCCGCTGTCGTGCGGGACGTGTGGCGTGGCCGTCCGGTGAATGTTTTAGGGTTGTGCCGCGCGTTGTTCCGCACGACGTCCGACGCTTCGCTTTCACGTAGCCGGGAGCGTCTTCAGGAAGCCTAAATGTTCCGCGAGAAATTTCAGCTTGTGCAGAAAAGCCCTTGGCGCGTGGAGCGAAACGTCGGACGCGTGGCGCAACCCGAAGGCGAATCGGGGGAGCTTCACGGCAGCACAACCGCTAGAAACCAACGCAGCCGTCATGAGTGTCGTGTTGCCCTCTCGTCCGTCTTACATACACAGGCCGAAACGTTTGTCGAGAATGTCGTTTTTATTGCTTTCAATGCCATGCATTGTTGTTCCTCTTGTTTCTCCGTGATTTTTTTTCATGTTGAGCTCCCGAGTCCTTTTTCGTTTTAACGTCAAGCGTAAAAGCGTACCAACCCCGAGTATGTGAGTATGTTGAACTTCTTTCGCGCCGTACATGGCTAACCGTGCTGATCGGAGGTGCGGGGGAAGGACAACATTTTAATCACAAAAATCAGTTCTACAGAAAAGAGTTTTCAATCTAGATTTAAAAGTGCATATAGCTCCAGTGGTTTCCTACCATCGGAAGGTAGAGCGTTCCAGACGGCCGCAGAAGCGCACCTGAAAGCGCTCGATGCGGTAACCGTCTTTGTTCGATGGCCAGACAAGAGCCGCCACTGCCAGGGTGACCACTGGAGTTCGTGTGTCATGGTTTTTGCTCCTTAAACTAAAAACTATTTTTTTTATATTATTTTACCAGGTAAGGCCCACTGAGCTATTCAGCTCTGTTTAAGAAGCGACCTGGCCACAGATGATAGCTCAACCAAGTGGCTTATCAAGTGTAAATTTATAGCGACCAAATACTCTAAACGCGTGTTTTCTAAATGTGGAGGGGAAAACCAGAGGACCCGGAGAAAAATCCACGCGACCACGGGGAGAGAGAGAAAACACGCGAACGCCAAATATACAGGCATCAGGTTTGGGATCGAGCCCACGACCTCCTGCATACCAGGCGACGTAGTTAACATCTGGCCACCGCTGCGCCCTTTGAGAGTGAGAGTGTCGGACGTGCCGGAAGGCGATGCATCGCGTGAAGCTTTACCGCCTGTCAACGTGGCTGGGGGGGGGGGGGGAAGCGGAGTGGGGAGGTGCTAACCCAATTACTGGCGGCATGCACGGCGTGGTCCCTGCTGAGCTATCATCGCGTGCGAGGCCGGCCCTCGCTATTTGTTACCCCGCGGGCCATTGAGAGCACGCCGTAGCCATCGGTGGCGGGCGGCTCGGATTCGACACCTTCGGAATTGCATTCCGGCCCGCGTTGACAGCTACGGGTGTACGAGAACAAATTTCTGTGATGGAGCGCATGAAACGAAAATAAAATAGCTGTTTGTGGAAATGCAAGCACACAATTCCATTCTCGATGAAAAGTACCAAACGTAGTTTGGGTAAGCGGAAAATAGCTTTAACTGGTTTTTGTTTTCAATCTGCAAGCCGTTGGTGTTAAATGTAAAATGTACTTTTTTCTTTTAAAGTGAAATGTTTATGCTGCAAGGACGCTAAATGTCACAGTGACGTCTGGCGTGTTATCGTTGTGGTCTTTTGTTTGAATGAAGGTTCTGCGTTTCAAATGTCTTATTTTATAACCAGTACAAGTTCTTTTTCGAAGTCATTGTTGCGCGTCATCTATAAATCGTTACGAAGGGTAATTCGTGCTTTATTTATTAGTTTATTGGGCAAAGTGTACAGATGAAATGCTCAGCCAAGAGTTACGAACGGCGATAATGCAAGCAATTAAAAACCCAAACCAACCCTTTGATGAAACCAAATGTTTTCAAAACAAGTGGGCTTAAAATAATAATAATGTAAATATCTGAAAAAAATACGAAATTATACTTAAGCGTATATGTGATTACGATTTAAACTTTACGTCACAGAATGCCTTAGAAAAATACAAGTACGAATTGTATATTTCGCGGCGGTAATTTTTACAGTATGTTTTTTCTTCTTCTTCTTCTTCGCGAATGGCTACCAAAGCGGGTTCTTCGTTCCGCGCTAAAATCAAACCTCTTGCTCCGGAACCGCGCCACCGCAGCGTTTCTTGAAGCAAGCGTTTCGTATTTTTAGCGGAGAGGAGGCACGTTCAGCGCGGAACGTGCCCCCCCGCCTCCCCTACACCTTCAAACTGTTCGCCGAGAATTGCCGCGATTCCCAACGCCGCCGTTACGACGTTTCTTTCGCGGAGAGGGTGCGCTTTTTTTTTTCTGGCTGCCACGGACGGACGACGTGCAAGCCTCGACGTCGCGTTCGTGCGTTCGCCTATCCAAATAAGCTACGGTGCGTGTCTTAAAAAAAAGAAATTGCACAGCAGGTGTATTGGTTAAAGGTAACAAAGTAACTAGAACAGCCTTATTTTATTCTCAACTTGCGCCGGCCACTGTAGATCTTTTTATAGCTTTAAATAAAAAAAGCATCTCAAACCCAAAACAGTGTGTATAATGTAATTATTGATAGTAAATGAATAAAATAAATCGACGTGCCTTTAATCAGCCGAGTGGTGTGGTTTTATTTTTTGACACGAGGCCGTGACGTTGTGCCGCTCGTGGCGTGTGTGTGTAAGGAGTGGTGGTGCAGCGATTAGCGCAATGACCGACGAACCCAATTTCTCGAGTTCGATTCTCGCTCACAGGCAAGAGCAGTGGCGAATATCTCAACCGGTTCTGGGCCTCTCCTAGGTTGACTCACTGTGTTGTGTTGTGCTGGCCATACTAACCCCCCTCGTGCACCGTATCGGCCTCAACAGGTGTTCGCTAAGTGCACTTGCCCCAAAGGCCTGGAAGGTCTATTCAGGGGATCTTTGTCTTTGTACGTTGATCACATGTTGACCTTTGTCGGAAGGCTGCACTGGGTTAAGATTAATTTTAAAGCCAGTACTCACTACCTGGGCGTGATAATTGAAATTTTAATTTGGGAAGTGTTTACACGGTTGTTTTTTGAGTATGGGAATTAACCGGAATATTTGTAGACAACCCACGCATAAAATAGGCCTCTGTTCCATTCGGGGGAAATTGTATTTCTTCACAACAGAGCATAATGACTTTACTATTTTGTATGTATGCGTGTTGAACTTCTTTCGCACCGTACATAGCCAACCATACTAAAAAAATTTGAGCACTTAGCCCCATTGTGAAGGTTGGAGTGCTGTTGTCAGTGACCTCTGGCGAACCGGCAGTATTTGTTTAAGAAGCATAGCTCTGCTGATGAGACCAAAAAAATCGAAACCGGTCCAGAGTTTGTGCATTCGAACACTTATTGCTGGGAGGCATAGGTCTACAAGACTCATAGGGCGATAAGATTTATATATATTTACGTGTAAATACAGCAGCGGTCTATTTATCTATTTTATGAGTTTCAATCAGCCAACAATACCTACCCAGCAAATAAGCTAAACTAAACTATTTTTTATTCTTGGTTCTTTCGGTAAAGTCACGTAGAAGGGAAACAATAAAATAATTATATTCTAATTACAATAAAATAATTATATTCTAATTATTTTATTGTTTCCCTTCTACGTGAATTTACCGAAAGAACCAATAATATGAATCCCTGCAGTCACGAAAGCTTTAAATCAAAATTTAAACTATTTTTTTTATTTCACCAGGTAAGGCCCACTGAGCTATATACTGTAACTCCTTTTCAGAAGCGACCTGGCCACAAATGACAGGTCAACGAAGTGGCTTATCACGTGCAAATTTAGAGCAGCCAAATACTCTGAACGCATTTTTTATAAATGTGGTGGGAAAAAAACCGGAGGACCTGGAGAAAAATCCACGCGACCACGGGGAGAGCATCCAAACTCCAAATATACAGCAGGCGTCAGGGTTGGGATCGAACCCACGACGTTCTGTATACCAGGCGAGGTAGTTAACATCTCACCACCGTGGCACTTGAACAGTGTACACAGACAGAGGAAGACGTTGATTGCGTGTGCTGCTGCGTTCGCTTTCGCGGCCTCGCCCTGCACTGTCGCCGCTCTGTGTTGTGGCCGCTCTCTGGCGGCGTGTCATCAGAAAGTGAAACCTTCAGCCCGTGAAGAGGCTCCCCGGAACGTGGAAGCGAAACGTCGGACATCGCGCGCGGAGCGACGCGTGGCACGGCTCGAAAGCCGCACCGGAGGGCGAGACCTTTGCCGTTGTTGTTCTCCTTCTGAGAGACGCGCCGACGTCGATCCGCACGCGGCACTCGATCCGCCCGACTTCATCAAGCGCGAGCAACGCGGGTAGGTGTCGACACGCACGCCAACAACACAGGGAGACCGGAGCGCGCGGTGAGTCACGTGCCCGAGGCACGGCGAGTTCCACCGGGACCAATCGACGGGAACCCCGCGGGGGTGACGCGGTCCTTCGTTGCCCCGTGCTTCGCCGTTAGGACGTTCGCGTCGCAACGCAGCTCTGGAATGTTGCGGGCCTTGCGTCGGCTCGGTCCCGCTGCGAACTGGGCAGCTCTTCGCGCTCGCGACGCCACGGCTGTCGCGAGCGCGGTTTTCGAGGGGCGTGCCGCTGCGCGTCGCACGGCACGAAGTCCGACGTTTTTCGCCGCGTGCCGGAGCCTGAAACGCTTTTCGCGTTACGTCGGACGTCATGCCAGCCACACAACCGAGAAAAAAAATAAGAAATAAAACATTCGAGACATTGTAGTTTTTTTTATATATATGTTATGAACGACTGTCATTATTATTATTTTCACTATTGTTCTATTTTTTTTTAACACGAGGCCGTGACGCTGTGCTGCTCGTGGCGTGTGTGTATGGAGTGGTGGTGCAGCGATTAGCGCAATGACCGACGAACCCACTTGCTCGAGTTCGATTTCCGCTCACGGGCAAGAGCAGTAGCGAATATCTGAACCGGTTCTGGGCCTCTCCTAGGTTGACTCACTGGGGGAGACAAATAGGGCCAGGTATGGTGCTGGCCATACCACCCCCTCGTGCACCGTACCGGCCACAACAGGTGATCGCTAAGAGCACTTGCCCCAAAGGCCTGGAAGGTCTATTTCACGTCACCCACTGGATACGGAGAACGAGTGAAACTCCACTAAGCCGAGCGAGGGATAGCACACGAGGGCTTTGTTAGGACACTTATCAACCGTTCCTTTGGAAGATGAAAGGTACCATGAACCCAGTTTCAACTTAACGATGAACCATGTTCGTGTTATTAGAGTGGCGATAGGCGGTGCAGCCTGGCCTACAACTTGATGCATAATGCTGCTGCTACGTTTTGGCCCCTGTCAACAACATGTTGGTGTTGATGGGGCCACGGTGGTGAGATGTCAACTACCTCGCCTGGTATACAGGAGGGCGTAGGTTCGATTCCAACTCTGACGCCTGGATATTTGGAGTTTGCGTGTTCTTTCCCTGAGGTCGCGTGGATTTTTCTCCGGATCCTCTGAAATTTTCCCCAAACGTTTACAAACAAGCGTTTCGAGTGTGGTATTTGGCTGCTCTAAATTTCCACACGACGATAAGCCACTTCCTCATTTGTGCCCATGTCACTTCTGAAAAAGAGCTACACAGCTCGGTGGGCCTTACCTGGTAAAGTAAAAAGAGGAGATTATCGTACAATAGCATCATACTTTTCAAGCTGTATATACCGGCGTCCATGCAAGGCTCATCTCGAAACGCCGCTGTGGAATTTGAAAGCCGCCCAGTTTTCCCACGGAGGCCTGCGCGGGGAAACCCGAACCGGCGCTTCCAACAGCGACAATTGCCCGCGCTCTGTGGTCCTACATTGGAATGTTTGGCCAACCCCGTTAATGAGTGTTTACACTCGTTGGTACAGAGCCTCAAACGTTGTTGCAGCCCTGGAGGGTTTAGGCAAAGGGTTTTGTTTTCATGAGGTTTTGTCGAGCCCCATGCAATGAATACCCCAGCAGCGAGTCTCCCATTAATTAGCCTCTGGAATAGAAGAAAAATAACCCCACGGCCGTTCAGCGAGCCGCCTTGCCGTGTGTGAAAGGGAATATGTCACGGGCGAGCAAAAACAATTTTAATTTACGTTTATGCATGCGCCTTCGCGCCTCCGCGAGTCTGGAGGTGCGCGCTTGGGACGGCGACTCCAAAAACAAGGAATTTTTTCCCCAAGGCCAAGTTGGTGATAATTGTGCACGCGAAGAGATGTGGGGGTTGGAGGGGAGGGGAGGGGGGGAAACGATGGAGACTTGGAGACTGAAGCAGGATGGTGCGGAGGGCAGTGGTGGCCAGTCTCTCCAGTTTGAAAGTCCGAAAAAACCCTGCATCAGGTTGTTTTAATTATCAGGCAGCACGTACACGCAGTTTCATGGTGTTACTGCTACTAGCACGTGGGTTGTAGGAGATTGCGATCCTTCGCTCGCTCGCTCTCTGTGTTGTCGAGTTGTCCATTCAGTTGCCGAAGAAGCCCCCGACACGTGCGGCTCAACGGTTGACGTTGCGCCAAGCAACACAACGGCGTGCGGCGCAGGCCAGCAGCACGCACACGAGGATCTCGCCGTGTAAATTGGAAGGCGACATCCGTGGCTTTGTCGCGGCTTCCTCCACGCGGTACAGACAACGGCTTCCCAAGAGAACCAGGCATGCCCATTACCGATACTTTTTGGTGGGAAGTCGGCGCTGGCGGTTTTATGGACAGGATAACATCTGCCAAAGGAATGTTGAGTTTCCCAACACTGGCTCGGGACAGCTAACAGAACTGAACACGAGCAAATTATCACTTTCATTTGGAGAAAACCTCAACTTTTACCTTGGTACGTGTTGCATTCCAACGCATTCCAATTAACGATCTGCACCTCTTGGCCCATGCCACTGGAATTTGGAATGAAAAGAAACTCCCGACCTGAAAATGCTTAATTTGCGCTGACTTTTGATGAAAATGGGCCAATGGGCTCCATCGCCAGGAATGGGGCAAATCTGTCACGTGGCCGGGTGGCTCGAGGGTCGAGTACTGAGCTGGCACCGCTGAGATCCTGGGTTCAAATCCAAGTCGCCACCCCAGATTACGGTGACAAAAACAACTCAACACGTTCGTCGATAGCAGCGCGCGTGGTCTGCAGCGGATAAATATAATGGTGCGACGTATGAGGGCTATCGCCCTTATTCGTAGCAATTAAATGACGCGATTATATTCGGCGCTCGCCACGTGCAGCAGGCTCATGGATTCAGCATGGTCACTAACGACTGCAACAAAAATAAAAATACCATGCATTTGGTTTTCCACCGAAATTTGTCCTAAATGGTCGTTTTTTTCGACGTGTGCCGAAAACTTAACTAGTTGCAGGACATGACGAGGATCATCTCGTGGGGGGGGGGGGGGAAATAAATAAAAATTAAGTCGATTGAAGTGATTTTGGAAGCAACTGCGCGTTGCCATAGCTCAATAATTGGTCTCTGACACGTGGTGGTGATGCACTGAAAAACTTTTCGAGAGCTTCCAACGGCGAAGTCGCCATCCCACAGCGTGATACCAGTGAGCACAATTGTAAATAAATTTGGGGAAGAGAGGAAAAAAAAGCAAAGCAAAGAAAGAAAACAATGTGTGTGCACGCACGCGGATTACGTGAAGCCTGCCAACGCGCGATTGTCTTCGGTCGTAAATGAATCAGCGGTACGGAAGCCGACGGACAGGTAGGCGTTTGGGCAAAATGCATTGAGCAAATTTTCAAAATGGTACTTTTTACTCTGGCTTGCGTCTCACAGTTTTTCGGAAACACTTTGATCAAAGTGGCCAGTTTTCAACAACAGGGTGTTTAATAGCAACACAACTCTATGCTACAGGTCGGTTCATATTGGTTCATGTTCACGAGCGTTACAATGGCCCCAGCGCCCTCCCCGTGCCCCCATTACGGACGGACAGACAGACAGAGCTAATGCACAAACACTTTCAACCTTAGTTGGAAGGCATGAAAAACACAATGGCATATTTTCGCCAGGGCGCCCCGTGGTCATTTTGTCAAGACAAGGATTTGCATTTCGAGGGGGCTCGCTTAAATTCCTTAGCATCCCACCGCGCCTCACACATCCCATCTCCCCTCAACGACCATTGCAGCGCACCGCTACGGCCCAGGGGGCCTCACAGTGGCAGCCGTCTCAGCGCGCGGCACGACACGTGAATGTGGAAAGTCCGAGACGGTCGTTTGCCGTCGCCCGTAAAACCCGAGCCATCACTCTGCCGCCGCTGCCCGATGACAGCGAAGAGCTCCTCACTCAAGGAAGGTGCTGCTGCAGCGGAGGCCGGCGTCGTCGGCGGCGGGCGATGAGGAGGAGGCGGGAGACGAGGAGGAGGGCGATGAGGAGGAGGAGGAGGAGGAGGGCACCCAGTCGCGGTCTGAGGGCACGTGCAGGCTGCAGCAGGGAGCCAGCACGCCGGGCAGAACAGCCTCACACACCTGCAAGGTATCCGTGCGCACGTGTGTGGGTGTGGTGTGTGGGTGTACGTATGAGTGTGAAAAACATTGAAAATGGGAACAAAAAAAAAACAGATGGAAGTGGAGGGAGACAACAGAAATATGGAACGGTCTCATTCATGTATCAGCAGACAACACTGCCCCTCATGGCAAATGCAGAGAGAATATTGGTGAAATTTTATTCTGCAAATATCCGCAATATGGAATATTTATCACAAAATCCATAATACAGGTTTTTTTTTTGGGTTCACCAAATATTGGCAGCGACTGCGTTTACACCAACGTGTGCCAGGTCAGTGGCAGATCCAAGAAGGGGGGCGATGGAGTCGATAGCGCCCCCCCCCAACCCCCTTCAGACCCAGAGAATTTGTATTCTATTGATATTTATGAGAGAAAATAATTTGTATTCAATTAATGTAGGGCCCTATTTGATTAGTTTGGAATTTCAGGAGCGCCGCCTCCCCACCCCCCTTCCTTGAGGCGTTTCTGCATTCGCCTCTGTGTGTGTGTCAGGTCCGTAACATTTTGCGTGGAAAGAACCAGGCCTGTATAAATATGCAGGGACCAGGCCTGTGTACATTTTAAATAGAGCAATTTGAATGACATTATTTCATTGGCTGGTAAAGTGGTTGGCGCGCTGAGCTGTGCACCCAGTGGCCAGAGTTAGATTCAATAAATGGCGCGCGATATCAGAACCGATCCAGCCCCACCTCGCTCCGACACCTTGGCCGACCTGCACTGACCAGCGTGGTGAAGTATGGTCGAGCTCCCCTAACCTTACCCCCCACCTCCCATGTTCGACACAGCCTACACCGGTTGGCGGATTTAGGGTGGCTGCAATGTATTGTTTTTATTATCTTGTTTTAAATGTATTACCCCCAATCACTTGATGGATTTTCAGTTCACATTTCTTGCAATAAATGTGCCATATATTGGACCGCATATCGTTTGAAAAAATCAGTTCGGAACGCAATTAATGTGTTTTTAGTATGTGACGAAAAATGTTTTGGGGAAGTAAAGCCGCATTTCATGGATCCCGTCCAAATTGGTGGTTATAAACGGGACACTGCTGTAATAACAGAGCATAAATCACAGCGCACACTCTGCCAGTAGCAACTGATGAAGTGAAACGCTTTTGTTTTGTTTTTAGGTAAGCCGTGTCACCTCTCCATCTTCTT
Organism: Petromyzon marinus; assembly: GCF_048934315.1. Lineage (NCBI taxonomy): Eukaryota > Metazoa > Chordata > Hyperoartia > Petromyzontiformes > Petromyzontidae > Petromyzon > Petromyzon marinus. Next base: position 18,744,466 of record NC_133688.1, on the reverse strand, counting down.
AACTCAAAGAGAACCCAGCGAATGTTTTTTTTTTCTTGTGCGAGCGATGCATTTGCTTGATCACGCCACTGCTTCCAGAAGGGCCTCCACTCCAGGGAGCTCTACGGAGACCCTGTAGAGAGTGATTGGCCTACTCTTTTACGCTGGCCAGACGTCTTTGAACAGGTGAGAGTAGCCACACTTTGCCCCATCCACGCGCGATCTGCCGACCCACTGACAGCGGTGTGCGCGTTTACTGGAGACTGGTGCGTGGACAGGGCACGGCTGGGCTGCCATGCCGGGAGGCGGATTTTAACCGGTGACCTCTGCATTTAAAAAATCCAGCTTCCTGACCATTACAGCACGCCAGCATCTCGAGACTTAATACACGTGAACTGCTTTGTTCGCAAACGGCCGTCATTTGATATCACGTAATGAGCATTTAAGTGGTTCAATAGTCTTAATGTTGAGCGCTGGACGAATTGTCGCATCGCAGGACCGCGAGAGATGGCAACTGCTTGTGAAGTTGTGGGGGCCTTCATCCAGCAGTTGATTGATCATGACCGATACGACGATGGATACGATGACTAAGGAGCACTTTATAAAGGGGGCTTTCTTTTACTGGACATCTGTGAAAAGAGCTTCATAGCTCATCAGATTGCTCCAGTCTCGGTAAAGATTCTGATTATTCGTTAAAGCCACACCTAGCCCCCCCTTCCCCCCCCCCCCCACATCTTTGCCAGCAGTCCCACCCCACCAATACCCACCGCAACCCTCGATTCCCAATGGACAAATACAGCAGCCGCCGTTCTTTGAGTTTCAAGACTCTCAAGGCACCGGGCCCTAATGAACAATCACCACGCTACGCGGCTACCGCTTCCGCTGCACGGGGCACTGCGAGGGCACTCGAAGGGGAGGCGCCGAGTGGCTCGCCCCGAGTGTTTGCACGCACGCGCGTTTTGCCGTGCCGTGCGTCCAGGGTTGGGCGGCAGGGTGGCGGCGCGCTGGTGACGTTTGTCTTGAACGCACGTACGCGCGTTGAACTTCTTTCGCACCGTACGCAGCCAACCGCGCTAATCGGAGGTGCCGGGGAGGAGGAGGGACGGGCGTTTGTGCCTCACGGCAAGGAGGGAGCTGGGTTCGATTCCCGACTCGGGGCGCTCTTTATGTGTGGGGTTTTATGTTCTCCCCCTGTCCTGCCTGGGTTTTATCCGGGCTCTCTGGTTTCTTCCCATAGGTAAAACAACAAAACATGCAAGGTAATTCCTTTTAGGCCAAAACTCCCAATGTTCCAAAATTACCAACAAATCGCTCACTTGGGATTACACATCAGCAGCAGTAGCAACAACTTGGTAGCAAACTCCTGAAAAAACGAGTATTGAGACAATGGTAGTCATCGCAGTAAAAATAATAATAAGGGGGCCAATCAATCCAGTGGCACAGCAAGGTCAGTGGGCAATGTGCCCTGGCGCAAGGACAGAAGTGAGGCCTCATCGAAACTTCGTAGCTCGACACCTTAGGGCCCAACGCCTCCACTCATCAATCCAAGTCACCCAAGAGTTGACACTTGACCACATGCATCATGAGCTGCTCGTGTATCAACGAGACCTGTTCAACGTGGCCTCAGAACGAGTGCCTACAACAGCATTGTTAACTCGATCTTTTATTTATTTTTAACTCATTTTATAGGATGAGAAGCGGGCAAGGCAAGGTAAAAATGGGTAGGTGGGCAGGGATGCTGCTGACCACACGGTGGTGGTCCCTCAAGCTCAGGAAGTTAGACAATTTATTTGGCGCTACGCTGGCAGTGGTGTACAAGCACAAATAACAAAAAAATTGAATCTACACATTCGTCATTAGCACCGCGGCCTTAGGCATATGAGAGGTGACGTTTCGGCCAATGGCCTTTTTTCATAGCACATGCATTAATTCAGGACGGCAGTTATTTTCAAACCTGTAATGCAGCCCAAAGCATGAATTCCATAGGCCAGAGGAGAAACTGGTATCATCTTAGGTGGTGCCAAGCTGATGTCTACGTCTCATGAGAATTAATTACTTGATAACCTCACTGATTTCGAATGGTCATCGCGCAATCCACCGTTGTTTGGCCACGTAAAGGAACTGAAACCACGAAACGTTACGGTCACCTCGGGCTCGTGCACTAATTGTCATCACGAAAAGTGAGTGGGCCAATCTCTAAAGCTAACGTTCCCACTGAGACGAAATGATCGAGCAATTCCGTATCGGAGCAGACCGCTTGCCCGTCTACTCGCGCTGACAATTCTACATCAAGTGCAGGCCTGGTAAGAGGTTTTTTTTTTGCTGCGGAGAAAACTGCTTTTAGTCTCGCTCACACAAATGAACGAGGACCCTTGAGAGTAATTGTGTGGCACGTTTCACATGAATTGGGGCATCAGCATAACACACAGATGGTGCAACGTAATAATGAGAAGAATGATAAATACTTTTGACAGCCCCTTTGTCGATTCACTTTGACTGCTGGATAAGGGTCATGCTGTGTGAATCGTGCGGGTTGTTTGACCAAACTTCACCATCCTGGTCAGCGCTGGCCAATTGCGATATCGTTCGCCACTGATGTCAGCGGTGGCTGGGGATTGGTTTTCTAAATGAAGTAAAGTGTTTGGTGACGCTGTCGGAAAGCCTCACACGTGAGTCTCAAGACTCTTTAATATCTTTTTTAAAGAGGGTCCTGCCAAGTTCTCGCAGTAGGCGGCGATGAAAGCCACGTGTAATCCCCGTGCAGTAATTTGCGGGTGAACATTTTGTGTTCATTTACAGCACGCCGCCACTCCACCCCAAATGAACTCGACGTTGTTTTTTTAACGCTTTTCTATTTTTGTTTGCAAGTGGCTCACTGGCACCTGGGCCGTTTCGCACGCACCCCACGCCATGCGCGCGGGTGCGACGCTCATCGTTGGCGGCGCCAGCTCTATACAGGCAAGAGGAGATCGGTGTCAGCTCGCGGAGCGAGACAGCGCATCGATCGCCATGGAGGTTCTCGCGGTTGTGGGCTTGTTCAAGCTCTCCAGTGTGATGTGTTTTGTTGTTGTGGTTTTGTTCGGGCTTCTACCGCGCGTTTTGTTTCGCCCCACCTTCTCTGAGCTTGTAAGAAGCTCAGAGGAGGAGGGGGCAAGAAACGTCAGACGCCGGACCGAAAAACACGTGGCTACAACCCCGATATACCACGTCAAGAGAGCCGAGCTTCGATCCATCGATTCTTTATTGCGTGCGTCGAACTGCGTACGTATGGATCGATATTCTTCATACATGTTGTATGTAATGGGTTCAGATGACCCCCTCAGATATATTTCACCGAATCGCCACTGATGTTAGCCGTGGCTGGGAGTCGAACCCAGGTCGCCGGGTTCATAGCACAGCACGCTAACCAGTGAGCCACCACCCCTGCTCCGCCTTCTCAAAATCTCTGGTTCCCCCACTCATAGGTGGCTGGACTGATTTTTTTTTGGCGAGAAGCACGCCGTTTGGAAAGTTCGGCTAAAAATAGGCCCATCGACGACTCTCTCGCGAGGTTATAAATAAAAGGCGCGAGCAAATAAAGAATATAAGTTAATGAATGAATATATCAAACAACGATCTCACGTGTTGTGTCTGCAAGTGGTGGGGCGTTAACGGCGAGTGGGGGGGGGCAATATGGAGCCTGGAATTGGAACATTTTTCCATAACTGCCCTCGGTCCCCAGATTCACCCACCCAGACAAACATTGCCTCAGTCTGTCTTCATCTCAAGGCGTTTAAACAATCATAGTTGACACTTATAACCCCCCCCCCCCAAAAATCTTGTTGTCTCTCGCGTCTGAGTTTGCGCACCCTTAGCTAACTCGTAAACGCACTGCCGATGTAGATTGCCCCTTAAACAAGCATCCAAGCCGCCCAAGCTTGGCATATTTTGCATTTTTAGATAACAAAAAAAAACACAAGCCTGGCTCCATAAAAAAAGGAGTGGAACAGCTAGACTATTGTTGTGTTTTTTTGGCTCGGTATTTACCAACGCCGGAATTTCTCGAGAGTGAGACTTGTGTGCCGCGCGCGTTACCGCTGATGATGACTTCGTGTTTGGTGTCGACGTAAAAACGCAAGCGAGAGAGTTAATAGTTACAAGAGGCTCCGCAGTTTGACTTTGTAATAAATCCTTTGGCCCTATGTATTTTTGGATGTGTAGGTCAAACAAGCGACTTAAGTTGGCCAACATGATGTCGAACATTTATTGCATTTATCGAATTCTCGTTTTGCACCTACTGGGTCGCTCGGCAGGTCACTTGCGGTATACTTCATCACAAGGCCACGTGGCCAGCTTGGACCATTATGCCATAGTCCTCCTAGAGGGGTTTCTGTTGAGCTAAACCAAATTGGAGGCCCTTCTACCAGCGATCGCCGAAGCAAGCAATTGCAGGGCTGCGCATTTACCACCCACCTATGCACTGAAGCTGGTTAAATGTATGTTGAACTTCTTTCGCACCGTACGTAGCTAACCATGCTAATTGGAGGTGCGGGTGGACAACAAACTAAACACAAAAAGCAGATACATAGATGGTTTTAATCTCATAAACGATGGTTTAATCTATAATAGATGGATTAATCTATAAACGATGGTTTTAAACTATAATAGATGGTTTAATCTATAAACGGTGGTTTTAATCTATAAAGTATGGTTTAATCGAAGGCGAGGCCTCGGTTTTTTTCATTTTCAATAAAAATTCACAAATTGGCCTGAGCAGGCCATTGCATTTGAGTCGGTGACTCACGAAATAATTTCAGATTCAGAGTCTTGATTTAATTATGGAGACATCCGACGAACTACGTAGTTATTTTTCACAGATGTCCAGCGATTGAATGTGCTGGCCTAAAGTGGCCATGGTGGCCTAATGCGGCCAGCAATAATTGCAGTCGGCCCTGTGAACGCTAAGGGCAGTAGTACAATGTAGGCCTCTTGCACACGTCACAGTCAGCCACTCAACAGTGAACGCACGCGTTGGTCTGAAACAGAGGGCCATCGCGGGCCCGGGGCCACGTGCGGCCCGCATTTTATTTTTAGTGCAAAGCTGCGAGGCCCCTGGCGCACAGCGACGGTGTCCGCGGAACGTCTCGCTCGCACGTCTACGGACGTCACCGTCTCAAGAGGAGTGTCACCATGCTTATTATTTATGTGTCCCGAGCCACGGCGGGATATTCGAAACAAAGAGTGTACTGTATCCTGTAAGAGAAAGACACGTCCCGCGTAAACTCTCCCTGGGGATTGGGGGCGGCCTATCTGGCGGGAAAAGACAAATAAATCGGGGTGCTTGTTTTGTTGTCCTGACGTAATTTTTGTTTTATTTCACCTTTATTTAAGCAAATACGTAACATAACAACCGCCATTCGCCACTAAGTGGCGGTGACGTCACCACGACGCTTGTGCCAGGCCATGTGCACCTTGAGGCCACGTGAAGTGTCGAACGCCCGCTGGCAGGAGGTCACGGGGCAGACCCAAGTGCCACGGGTCGACTAAGATGACTGAGATGGCTGGCTGATGCACCACCTGTGCCCCCTACTGTGCCAACCTGCTGTGCTTTAGCCACCCGGCGCTCCACTCGTTATTGTGAGCGTCGCTCCTCCGCCCTCCATTGTTGTTGGAGGGCGACTATCTCCAACTGCCCAGTTGCGTCCTTCACGAGCCTCCTCCACAGAGGCCGATCTTGACACTGCTGGTACCAGTCATCGGCAAGTCCACTCAGCTCCACGTCCTCCTGTACCACATCACTCCATCTCTTCTCTAGCCCGTGCCGTGCTCATTTCACCCCCTCTATTCGGCCGAACAAAAGCTGTTTGGGCATGCGGTGATTGGGCCCAATCACACACACACATACACACGTACACACATACATACATACACACACACACGCACAATACGAAATAGTACAATTACAATACAAAACAATAAGAAAAAGTACAATAGTCAGTGACATCTTCTTCTATCGGAGCTTTGAAATCAGAGAGCGAAACCCTTTTCTCCAGTTTTAAAATAGTTTGTAATTCATTCCAGGACCAACGAGAATGATAGGATAATTATTGTTTCCCCATTGTAGTCATTGCTCACGTTGAGTCTGGGCCGCGAGCTCGTGCCAGAAGCCTGGCTCAGACGAAGCGCAAGATGCAAGGGCTCAAGGTGGGGTGGAGAGGCTGTGGCATAGATGTAGGGGTGCTATGGGGAATAAACACATGGCACGGGAAGGTGTGGTTCACCCACACCTTGGTGGCTACAACAACGTCCGCTAAGGCTCCAGTGGGTATAAAGTGCGGGGAGCCAGGGAGCTCGGGGCAGAGTGTGGGGCCCGAGGCTGAAGCAACCAGTGAAGAAAGAAGGCCAGCTAGGTGAGACCCTGGAACTCCTGTGACCGCTGCCGTTTTCAGGGCCGGCACAGCAAGCCGGTGGTGCGGCCCCAGAGCCCCAGAGTCAGAGTCCTTTTAAGGGCCGGTCTTGTCGGCGGGGTGCCGAGATCTGTGCCTAACCAGGGCCGGATCTGATAGCCTCCCTTAGAGCCCTACCAGGAGGAACTGGGAGCCTAGAGCTTAGGCTAGAGAGCCTGGGGTGTGTTCCTGAGTTATACGGGTGGAGGGGCCGCTACCCCTTCTAGTGTAACCCTTGTTAAGGTTTAAATAAATAGTGCTGCTTCTATTCTGCCGTCTCCGTGTCCTGGAACCCACTACATAGATACCGTGCAGGAAGTTATAACTTGTGCGGTGGGGGGGGGGGGGTACGTCAGCGTCACGCTACGGCAAAACACTCTGATACACAACATGAAACACGTGCCTCACTCACGCAGACACACAGATACAACAACATGAAACACGTGCCTCACTAACACAAGACACACCGATATGCAACATCGAGCACGTGTCTCACTAACACAAACACACCGAAACACAACATGAAATACGTTCCTCACTAACACAAAACACACCGATATAACAACATCAAACACGTGCCTCACTCACGCAGACACACAGAAATACAACAACATGAAACACGTGCCTCACTAACACAAGACACACCGATACGCAACATCAAACACGTGCCTCACTCGTGCTCCGTTGACTGTAGGCGTGGGACACGTGGTCTCTCTGTGTAAGTTTGTTTGTTTTTGCCTCAGCCAGGATGAGAACGCTAGAGGCCAGGATGAGTCTCGTGCACAACAGCGACCTGCGGCATTAGTCTGCCAGTAGGGGGCAATGATCACCGCCGTGTGTGCGATCCTAATTGAGTCACGTGCCGCGCAATCTCTCTAAGACTGACAAATTTGGACCGCGACACTGGCACACAGTGGCCCTATGACGTCGGAGGATCTTTAAACTCCACCGTGAAGGAGACATTTCGTCGTATTGTCGCGAAGGCTCTTCCAGCCCGCAGTTGTTTCCTCAGGAGGGCAGCCACTGGATTCGAACCGTGACCCGCTGGGCCACGTCACCGCCCTATCGTGACCTTAGTAACCTGGTGAGGGGGAGCGGGGTGGAAGGGATGGCGCATGGGCTGGTGGGAAGGGGGGGGCAGGAACCAGTGGTCTTGATTGGGAGGCCACTCCACCAAAAATGTTGAGAACCACTGGGCTAATGATAGGCCTATTGAACGTGTTGGAGGCCTGCAGCAATATCCCAAATGAAGCCCCCCTTTGACACCCCCCCCGGCTGTTAACGAGGCCCCTTTCACTACCCGTGGCCCTCACACCCTACTCTGTATGCCCCCCTTCCCTCCCGCTGACTAGAACTATAAAATAGATATAAACTCTTTTGTTTTTAACCAGGTAAGGCCCACTATTTTTCAGAAGAAACCTGGCCACAAATGATAGCTCAAAGAAGTGGCTTATCACGTGGAAACGTATATAGCAAGCCAAATACTCTAAAACGGCGTGATGTTGATTCTCAATGTGGAGGGAAAAAAGAAACGGAGGGACCCCAAGATAAAATCCATGGGCATGAGAGACACGTAAACTCCAAATATACACCAGACGTCAGGGTCGGGATTGAAACCGACGACCTCCTGCATACGAGGCGAAGGAGATAACATCTCGCCACTGACGCAGAGCTCATGCGTGGGGCCATTTGCACAGTGCGCAATCTGTGGTCCAATAGCGCAGCGAATGGAATGCCGAAAATTCGTGACGGCAGCTAGGGGGGGGGGGGGCAGGGTGGGATGGTGGGGGGGGGGGGGCTTTAAAAGGGACGTTGAGCTGTCACGATATCGGGACGACGAACAAAGTCTGAAATAAGGTGGCTGTTTGTACAGCAGGTTACATGCGTGTCGGCATGCTTGTGTAGAGAAAGAGAATGTCAAAGATCTCCCTTCCTCCCCCACCATATAACCATAGACCGCTGGGGCGAGTGCTGTTAGCCAACACTATAATGGGCACATTATTTGACGATACTGCGTGGCCAGTGGTGCACAAGCGCAAAGAACATGAAGCTCAGAGCATTTGTGTCAATAGCACTGGACATCGTATGCTATGCAGAAGGGCCATTTTCCCCAAATGTCCCCTATTGTCAATATTTCTTTGGCGTTAAAGGCCACGGCGTTATTGACGAACGCGATTATTTTGTTTTATCTGCTCGGGGCAGCGCGGCGCACGAAGTGGCGGTGTCGCCAGCGCCGCGCTTGGCACGCCGGTGCCTGGCTTAGTGCCGCACGCTCTGCGAGTCCTACGGATGCGTGCGGGGAGCCTGCCGAACTTAATTCCCTCTAACCGCATTGTAGAGTTCCGAGGAGAAATGCGTAAGAATGAAACGTCAATGTTCACGAATTGGTATGGTTGTTTCTGCAAGACGGGTACGCCGATAGAAGGGTTTGAAAAGCGGCAGCCTACCGCGTAAATCCACAGGGTCGCAAAGTACGATGCTGATGTTTGCAACAAGGTAGTCTTCTAAGCCCGAGTCAACCTAGGGGTAGCCCAGAACGACTTCTGATACCAACGCACGAACCGCTACTCCACGCACGTCTCCCTTGCAAAGTGAAACTCGTTATCGCGACGAGTGTCCACCTGCTCAGACGTGAAATCGAATTTTGTTTCTCGATTCAGGACGTTGTGAGCTTAAGCGGTGGCGGCGGCTGCTGCAGATGCAACAGCCGTGTGCGCTCGTGAACAACACTCGGGGAGTGAATGCAAATCACCGGACAAAATGAAGAACATCTGCGGTCGATAGACCTTCAACCAGACATCGCGGAAACGTTGACTATCACTCTACTTCTTTTCCGAGCACTCAATGCATTGCCTACTTCTTGAAATTATTCTGTTTCACTGCTGCAAAATAACTATCGCGGCCAGCGTCCAAAAATACGAATGCTAGTCACGGCTGCTTTTTTTGTTTTTTTGCGGGAACCTGCGGGAAAATATAAATTTGAATCGCGTGTGGATGACAACTTGATTTCATATATATATAATTGTTTTGACATATCACCGACGCGTTATCTGGTTGAACCGCGTGCCGTTCGGGACGATGCCCGGGCTGCACGACGCTTCGTGCATCGCGAAGCGATGGACACCACGCGGCACAACCCGGCAGCGCGTCAGAGAGCGATGCACCAAATAACTTTTGCGAGAGAACTGCTGCGCATGGAGGCAGGGTCAGGAGGTTAAAGGGCCCCGACGTTCGAATCGAACGTTCGGTGCACTACTTGGCTGGTCTCGTCAAGGAGCACAAAGCATCACGCGAACTCCGGTCGCCTTCCTCGCGGCGGACAAGGACGACGGCTACCGCACTGCGTGGCGCTTTCCAACGCGTCTCCGTGCGGCAGTCTGGAACGCTCTTCCTCCCGATGTACCAGATTGAAAACGAATTTCTTTTGAACTGCTTTTTGTCTTTAGTTTGACGTCCTTTCTCCCCGCACCTCCGACGAGCAGGGTCGGCTAGGTACCGGTGCGATATAAGTTCAACGTGCACGCACGCACGCATGCACACAACCGTTAGAACCCCACGCAGTCGCCAGATTCTCTTCTGTCTCGCGTCGCCGCGGTTCTCGCGTCGGGCCGAGGAATCGGACGTCGCCCCTCCCCCACCGGCGAGCGCTCGGCACCGCATCCAGTTACCTTTTTTGCACGCAGACGTGAAACTTGTCACGATGGTGCGTCTGTAAACAAAGTACAAAAGCGTCCCCGTTCCGCACACGCGTGTTGGGTGAAAACGAGAGCCGCGCTCTGCGTGTGGCCTAGTTTTTGCTTTCGTATGTCTAAGGCTCGAGTAGCTGGCCAGAGGTTTTCTGAGTGTTTTTGTGTGTGTGTGTGTTTGTTTTTGTGTTGATGTGCAACACCCGTCTGCGTGTAGCGTTGTCGTGCGGGTTGGTAAGGGCCCCCCTGGTGTAAGGAGTGAAATGGGGCTAAACTATTGTCCGATTCACGACCCCTCCGTGCCCGCCCCCCCTCCCCACTGCACCCCCACCTCCTCGTCTCCTTCTAGGTAGCGCGGTGCCCTGGGCCCCGTGTCCCTTTTGGCACCGGCGCAATTGCACCGCCTGCACACGTGACATCCGGCGCAACTTATAAACGTGCGTTTAGAGTATGTGGCTGCTGCTGCTGCTATAAATGTGCAGCACGACGATAAGCCACTTCGTTGAGCTCTCATTTGTGGCCAGGTCGTTTCTGAGAATGAGCTAGGGTAGCTCTTTTAGAAACTTGTTAAACGATTCGCAGGAGTCCCCGTAAACATCAGAGGCGGAATTTGATGGCTCCGACATGACCGTGGCTTTGTTCACCCAAAAACCCCGTCGCTGAGAACGTTCACATTTGCCCAGATTGCCACTTTATCAGTGGCAAAAAAAATACAATTATTACGCGTGACTTATCAAAGCCCTGCCTCACAATTACACTCCGCACACTACTTCACCTCCCGTTGTCTGGAAGCCCGTTTGTCCACGAGCCTTTCCCCGTTCAACCGTTGCCGTTGAAAGAAAATATAAAAAGACAACAACAAAAACCACGTACGCCCTGTACACAAAGTCCATTTGCCACGTGGAGCGACGGTGGCAGTTTAGCGACGATGCATTACACGCAGCGGTTAAGAGCGATACCTCGCAAATACGACGCACATGCGTAGTACCGCGTGGGCAGGGATGCACGCGAACCGTCCAGCCCACTAGAGGTGCCTAGATTCAACACACGTGCAGGCCTATTTGTCAATCCGCCGCTGGATGAGAGAGCCCCTCCACCGCCTTGCAGGCACTGAGGGTTTGTTTGACCACACTTCACCACGCTGGTCAGTGCCGGTTGGTGAAGGCGAGGTGAGTACAGAACAACAATGGATGTTGCTGCCCTGACCTCTCTTGCCCACAGTGCCGACTGCATCTGTCTTACGCGTGGTGGTCGCCCATCAAGGGCTCTTTTCAGGCTCAAGCCTGCTTAGCTTCCGAGGGCCAAAGAGGGATCGGGCGGGTTCCAGGCGATTTGGTCATAGGCACGCACATTCAATGCAGTACAATAGACACATCCAACAATGTAAATGCATAGGCATATTCAGTCGAAACAATACAATGCATTCAATACCTAGGCACATTCATCACAACACATTCAACAGATTGAATACAAAGGCGCATTCAACACATACAACACATTGAATACACAGGCACATTTAATATATAGGCACATTCAACACAACACACTGAATACATAGGCAGATTGAATACAAAGGCACATTCAACACATAACAAAACATTGAATACACAGGCACATTTCATATATAGGCGCATTCCATACATTGAATACATAGGAACATTCAGTGCATACACACATTAAACACAACACAATCCGCATTTACGTAGCATCTACATGCAAACAATTTCTCAAAACGCTGCAAAATGTGGTGGTGACATGTGCATCATCATTGGGAAGATTGTGTATCCAAATTATATGCGTAGATATATATATATTTTTGAGAAGCTGGTACCGGATATGAAAAAACAACATCTGTAGAAATACGACTAAACATGTTATTCTTACAGCTGAAGAAGCGGCAAGCGGGCGCTGGCGCGAAGCAGGGCGAAGCCACAGCAATGGCAACAAAAAAACATGGAATCTCGATCCGAATCGTAGCCGTGGATTGTGAACAATCATTAAATTGCAGGTGTGGGGGGCGGAAGGTGCGTGGGAGGGGGGGGGGGGCAGGGGATTTCAGCGACCCTCCGTGGCGCTGAGAAAGCTCTCCGACAGGGCCGTCCCGGAGGGGGGTACGGGGGCCCGGGGAAAACCCCCACTGTGCCCCCCCCCCACCCCTCCAATGCCTTCTAAACTAAACCGGAAGTATCTGACACTGTGACGTCGAAGCGCCGCCCCACACCCCCACCACCCTCCAAAGCGCGGGGCCCAGGGCAGTCGCCCCCAATTAGCCGTGCACCCTAGGGAACGGCCCTGCTCGACAGAGTTAGATTTTTAACTATTTGTAGTTTGTGCACGGTGGGGGGGGGGGGGGGGGGTGTTACCTGTCGCTTTGTAAGATGTAAGCTGCACAGCCTAAGAAGCAAAAAAAGAAAAGAAAAAGAAACAAAAACAGGAGAAAATAATTAATTACAGCGGATGGAGGAAGCGGCGTGCAAAAACACACACACACAGACACACACAGACACACACACAGACAGACACACACAGACACACACACATACACACACAGACACACACAGACACACACAGATACACAGATACACACAGACACACACACAGACACACACAGACACACACAGACACACACAGACACACACAGATACACAGATACACACAGACACAGATACACACAGACACACACACACACAGACACACACACACACAGACACACACACAGACACACACAGACACACACACGGACACACACAGACACACACACAGATACACAGACACACACACAGATACACAGACACACACACAGATACACAGACACACAGACAGACACACAAACGCACACAGAAACACACACATACACAGATACACAGACACACAGACACATACACACACAGACACACAGACAGAAACACACAAACAGACACAGACAAAAAAACAAATATCCCCCATATAGCCTTAACAGACTGTAGGGGCAAGTGCTGTTAGCGAGCACCTATGAAGGCCGGAACGGTACACGAGGGGGTGGGTGGCCAACACCACGCCCGACCGCCTTTATCTCCCTAGTGGCAATGTTTACACACCGCACCAGGTACTCATTTGAGGCTGAGTAGACCTAGGGGAGGCCCGGGACTGGTTCAGATAATCGTCACTGGTGTTGACCGTGAGCGGGAATCGAACCCGGGTCGCCAGGTTCATAGCGCAGCACGCTAACCGCTACACTATCGCTCCCCACAACAGACATACACACACAGACACACACACACACACAGACACACACACAGACAGACACACACAGACAGACACACAGACAGACACAGACAGACACACAAACGCACACAGAAACACACACATACACAGATACACAGACACACACACATACACACACAGACACACACACAGACACACACACACAGACACACACACACAGACACACACACACAGACACAGACACACACAGACACACAGACAGAAACACACAAACAGACACACACACAGACACACACACAGACACACACACAAATGATTGTAAACAATGAGGGCTAAACGCGACAGACATCTGCGCAGCAAAACAATGGGCCAGCAATGCGGGGATATGAACACCTCTGCTAACGTGCGAATGTACTCAAGCGGGGATGCTGTACGCACGTGGGCATGCTGTGTGTACGTGGGGATGCTGTATGTACGTGGGGATGCTGTGTGTACGTGGGGATGCTGTGTGTACGTGGGGATGCTGTGTGTACGTGGGGATGCTGTGTGTACGTGGGGATACTGTGTGTACCTAGGGTTGCTGTGTGTACGTGCGGATGCTGTACGCACGTGGCGATGCTGTATGTACGTGGGGATGCTGTGTGTACGTGGGGATGCTGTATGTACGTGGGGATACTGTGTGTACGTGGGGATGCTGTGTGTACGTGCGGATGCTGTGTGTACGTGGGGATGCTGTGCGTACGTGCGGATGCTGTATGTACGTGGGGATACTGTGTGTACGTGGGGATGCTGTATGTACGTGGGGATGCTGTATGTACGTGGGGATACTGTATGTACGTGGGGATGCTGTATGTACGTGGGGATGCTGTATGTTCGTGGGGATACTGTGTGTACGTGGGGATGCTGTGTGTACGTGGGGATGCTGTGTGTACGTGGGGATGCTGTATGTACGTGGGGATGCTGTGTGTACGTGCGGATGTTGTGTGTACGTGGGGATGCTGTGTGTACGTGGGGATGTTGTGTGTACGTGGGGATGCTGTGTGTACGTGCGGATGTTGTGTGTACGTGGGGATGCTGTGTGTACGTGCGGATGTTGTGTGTACGTGGGAATGCTGTGTGTACGTGCGGATGTTGTGTGTACGTGGGGATGCTGTGTGTACGTGGGGATGCTGTGTGTACGTGCGGGTGCTGTGTGTACGTGGGGATGCTGTGTGTACGTGGGGATGCTGTGTGTACGTGCGGGTGCTGTGTGTACGTGGGGATGCTGTGTGTACGTGCGGGTGCTGTGTGTACGTGGGGATGCTGTGTGTACGTGGGGATGCTGTGTGTACGTGCGGGTGCTGTGTGTACGTGGGGATGCTGTGTGTACGTGCGGATGCTGTATGTACGTGCGGATGCTGTATGTATATATGGTGTTTTTTTTTTAAAACGTTCCAACTGAGCAGTATCGTATATACGGGTACGCCCACGGTCGATCGGCAGGTCAACATCATGGGTACTCCCACCTATCTTGCAAGATATCTGGCCAGGGTGGAAGAGTAGGCCAAAAACACCTCTCTGGAGTTGGATGTTTCTGTCGAGCTGTCTCTTTTCTCGAGAAGGCCTTTCTGCCAGCAGATCGATGAGCAAGAAAACTACAGCCCTGCTGTTGTCGTTACACCACCTATATACATGACGCGTGATATCTCTTATCACGGACGGAGGCGTGTGGGTGGTGGCCCACGTGTGCGCGCGTGTGGTTTCTTTTTTTCCCAGGGATTAGCGGCCTGTCCCACGGACCCGCTGCCTTTGCTGGCCCCACCGCTAATGAAGGGGTCGGTGCGGCAACGCGTACGGCGGCTACCCCCGCGGGGGGGTGGGGGGGGGGTGGAGCGGTGGATCGGTCACACGGCGGCTGGCTACGACCGCGAATGGCGCAGCTGGAGCGGAGCGCTCGCCCGTGGGGTGCAAAGTGCGTGGATGGCGGACGCGCGAGATGGGTGCAGGAACGTGGCGCGGCCACAGCAAACAAACGACAGACCGACAGACACACACAACACAACACGCACACACTGCCAATGGTCACGTGGTACATGCCACGCAGGTAAATGGGTGGGTTTTGTGTTTTTGTTTGTGCCACTTCGCTTAATAATTTGTATAATGAGAATCTCACGGGGCAAGTGATAGGAAAGATTTACGCGCTCCGGGATGAGATTTTTACCATAGATTATTTTCGCATTTTTTTACTTAATTTTTTTGCCACTTTGTTTATGCGTCCAATGGCATTATTTTAAATGTGAAAAGTTTTATTTTCAACCTGCAGGAAAAGCACAAAAGTGATGTCACAGCACATTTTTGGATCGTTCAAAAATGTCCATCTTGAATTTTGATTTAAAGCTTTCGTGACTGCAGTAATTCATATTCTTAGCTCTTTCGGTAAAGTCACGTTGAAGGGAAACAATAAAATAATAAAATATATAAAACAATAAAAATTCTCACGACGTTTCGACCATAACACAAACGGTCATCATCAGGTGTGAAAATAAAAATGTCCATCTTGGTTCAACATTTACGGATTTTTTGGAATCATTCTAAAAAAAAGCTGTACAATGCACTCAATAGATGCCTTGCAAACGTTCGTGGTTCCAACCTAGCGGCCACCCTGGTTAATACTGTGGGTGTGTTAACCACGCTGTCGGGGCGAACGTTGTAAACATCCCGGCGATGTAATTTAAAAAAGGATGCCACAGATCCCGCTCCAAATATTGCACGTTTGAAGATTTTGCGTACTCACAAATTACTTAATTGGGCAAAAATCACACAGCAACAACGCACCCCCCCTGCTAGCAGACTACAATCGTCTGTGCAAGACGGCGTCTCGAGCTGCCACCTCTGGTTCAACAAATGAACTCGATAGCCGTGACAGCCTCGAGCTAGGAGAAGGGCACATCAACCAAATGTCCTTTTTTGTTTTATCCTAGCCGTTGGCTTCTGCAAACGCAATTCTTACGTCTCTCGCGATGGGTTTGGCGGCAGTCGAGGGAAGCAACAGGGCAACTGGGGGTGGGGGGCATTAGGGTGAGGGGCAGTGGCGGGGGTAGATTTCCCTTGGGGGTTGAGGAGGGCAGCTGTCTCACCTTCTCCCCTGGCACTACGCGGGACATGCACCCCCCATCACCACCCCCGCCGCCACCCCCTGCCCTGCGTGGCTGCCTCCAAGTTTACTAACATTGTTAAGAATACAGAAGCTCGCGACGCTAACCAGAAGCAGCACACGGACGAACTGGAGTTGGCTGATGACGGACGGCCGGCAGGCGTGCGTCTAAGTATTTCTGTCCCACGCAAGCAAAAAGAAAAGAAAGAGGCCATGAAGGAGCTGTACCCCTTGCGCAAATCTCAATGGATGTCGAGCGAGAGTCAACGAGACGATAGAAATCTTGCGCGGGTTTAGAAACGCGTGCCACGCTTTACCCCCCCCACCCCCCTACAAGTGTTGTGGCGCGTGTGCGTACGTGCACAGCCTCGTTTTGTCAATCCACTGCTTGGATGGAAGGGCTCCTTCCCGCACCACGTGGTCCGGTTTCACAGTCGATTTCCTTTTCAACACTGCGGTGAATGATAGCGGCCTCTAGTGGCTGAAACGATTCCTTTTGTCAATCAACGGACTCGACGAGGTCGTCCTCACACCTGGCGGCTCCTCTTGGGGGTTGTTTGGCCGTACGCAACCACGCTGCTCAGCAAGGGTTGGTTAAGGCATGAAGCCGCACTGTCCTCTGCTGGCCACAAGGTAGCCTCCATAGCCTGTGACAACCTGTTTAATGCATGGCGGGCGGTCACCCGTCTAAGCACAATACATTATAGAGGCGCTCTCTAGAACTCCCTCCAGTGGTGGCCCTTCTGCCAGCAGTCGCAGTAAGCAAGCAGTTGCAGAACTGCACCTTTAACTTTTACATAACCATAAGGGGCCGTCCATAAATTACGTCACGCACCTGGGGGAGGGGGGGGGTCAGACATTTGTGACGATGTGTGACGAGGAGGAGGGGGGGGGTCAGAAATGTGACGTCACGTAAAAATGCGCAACTTTAAATAAATATAGACAACACGTTCTACTTAATTAAATAGACTTTGTAATACATGTTTTCTCCTACATCAGAGTGCAGCGGCACATTAAATACTCACTACAATGACAATAGTTTAAAGCGATTTGAAGCATGTTTTATATTTTCGGGGGGGGGGGGCAGAGCTTTGTGACGTCATATTTGAGGGGGGGGGGTCTAACTTTTTGTGACGCCGTGTGACGATGGGGGGGGGGGGGGTCAAAAATAGCCAAAAATCGCGTGACGTCATTTATGGACGGCCCCTAATAACAATGGCTATTGTAAAAGTGATGGAAAAATCGGCCATTGCTGAGTGGCCAATACTTAGTGACCTTGGTCAGGTGGTGCTTCCTAGTTGATTTTAACTGGAATGAGAAACAGCAGAGAGACTTTGCTGTCTCTCTACTGTTTCTCAATGCTGCTCAACGGCCCAATAAAGATATTGTTGATTACCATTCCGAAGAAAAGTAAAACAAAACAGCAAAACTTCCGCCTTTCAATATTTTAATGAGCCTTCGTAAAACGGAAGGCAGCAAAACAAAAAACCGCCACGTGCTGAAACAAAAATGGCCGCCCTCTACTCACCTGTAAACAATAACCACCAGCCCATTTTTGGACTCGGGAATTGAAACGTCGTTGAGAATTTTATTGTTTCATATTTTTATCAGTTTATTGTTTCCCTTCTACGTGACTTTACCGAAAGAACCAAGAATATGAACACCAGCTCATTGTCGCTGTTTTAGCAGAGCTCCCACTGGCCCTGTTGGCAGGACACGTGGTGTGCACAAGCACTGCGTTATCTCGATTTCTTGAGTTTTGTTTGGGCTTGGGTGAAACCCGTGAAAGATTGAATGGCAAACAGAGATCGAAACTCGTTAACCACAGACAGACAAGCAAGCCATTAAAGGCTCAGAGCCAGCTGATGCCATAATAAATCCATTTTACATTATTGTGGGCCGAGTTTATTAGGGCCGTCTGATGCAGGGTTGACTCAGAATCCATGTCAAGGATGTTTGCTCCCGAGTTAAACGTTGCTGCAGGGGCTGCTTCGCTCAGACGCTCGTGCCCACCATTTGTGCTCCCTGCAGAACCATGGGTAGATGTATCCATCAATGACATCAGACGAGTGAGCAGGCAGAGGCCGCTAGAAGGGATGACAGACGATGGTCAAGAATAATAACGGAGTGGCGGTCGAGCAGTGGGAAGCATCCAAGAGGAAGTCTATTGAAGAGATGGAGCGATGAATTAAGTTCGTGTGCAGGCGCTGGGCGGATTGTTGCATCAAAGAAATCGTGAGAGGTGGTGGTGGTGGTGGCCTGGGGAGGGCTTCATCCAGCAGTGAATTAACCATAGGCGATGATGATTATTATTTAGATACAGCGCTTTGTCAATCCACGCCTGGATGTTTCTATTCAAGAACCTTCAGACTGCCAAAGTGCAGACTGAAAACGTTACTCTTTTGTGTATACAACTTACATTTCTCCATTCTTGAACCTATACTTGTGTGCTGTGTCGGTCGTCAGCTGTTTGTTTAAACACATGTCACCATGCAGGTCAGCAAGGGTTGGTGATAATTGGAGGGGGCCCAGGAATTGTTCCGATATTACTCGCCACTGATTTATCCGTGGCCGGGAATAGGACTCGGGCCGCCGGGATCAGAACCTTTCAGGATCAGAATTTGTATTCATCCTGGAGAAATTCGATGAGCTAATAAGCTCTTTTTGACAGATGCCCAGTAGTCACAGATGTCCAATAGCGCGGATTATGGTGCGGTGCGTGAACGACAGCCCCGTCGCTTGAAAATGTTCTTAAATTTGTCACCCGTACATTTATGCTTACAGATTCTGCTTTTTCGTGGAAGTATATGAGGCCCGAAAATGTTGTGAGGAATTTTGTTATCCATACATTTTGTGAAATAAGCTAAAACACTTTACCTAAGTCACAAGCGGTCAATTTCATTTAAGGTCAGGCTCATAGGCGATACATTTATCTACAAGGTTCATGGGCTGCAAACGATAACGCATTATTCCGCGCTTGTTTTTATGTCCCAAGCTGTTATGCAGCAATGTGTGTTGCGGTGGAAGAGAAATAGGTTAGCCTTGGCTGATGCAAATTATTTTATGAACCAGCAATGTGCAACCACAAAATTTCAAAAACTGCAATTCATGGCCTATAAATTGCTAAGAAAAAAAAAGAATTGACCGACAATTTCCCTTTGAAAGCTGTTCACGTAATTATTCGAAAAACGAATGAAGGTTAAATATCGAAGCGAGAGAGAATACGCGAATTCTGAAATAGCCCAAAGACCTCAACTGACCGCATGTGAAAGACAGTGCTGAGTGATTAGAAAGCTGACCCTGCATCCAGTCTCTTCGTTGAGCTATCATTTGTGATAGCCAGGTCGCGTCTGAAAAAGAGCTATATAGCTGAGTGGGCCTTACACATGGTAGAATGAAAAAAAGTTCAGTTTAGTCTTGGTAAACAGCATCGGGATTAACCAAACGTCATGAAGCCAGGTTGATCGATGATCCAGCACCCGCTAATGCACTCCTGTCGCTCGCTCGCCAGCAGTCAGTCCCCTCCTCGTCACTCATACTATCGCCGCTACCATGGTTACTGGGACTTCACTCACTCATTCCTCCACCCATCTTATCCACACTGTTGCAGGCCACAACGCTTCTCCTTCTGTTCCTTCCCTCGCACTGCTGCCCTTTGGAATTCCCTCCGATCATCGTTGTCTCTTTTCTCGACTTCACAACATCGCAAAATTCAGGAAACGGGTTCACTCTAATCTACTACGTCCTTGATGGTGCTGTTTGCCGCAGGCCCCTTAATGTTTTGGGCCTTTGGGCCCTGTGCTCAGCAACCGGGGTTAGAGATCAAAACCAACGCGCCTACAATCTCATCAGAACTCCAAGCAAGTCACGCCAAATGGAAGCTAAGCAGGGTTGAGTCGGATCAGTCCTTGGATGGGTGGCCAGGGCTTGCCCCGGGCTTTGCGAGGTGTTGTAGGCGTGGGGTTGTGAGGTGCGGCCAGGAGATGGTGTGCGTGAGCGATGCCCCCTCGTGCGCCTGGTGGGTTCTCTCCGGGTTCTCCGGTCTCCTCCCACATGAACGCCAAATTCTCATTCACGGAGTTCACCACAAGTCAAGAGTCGAAAGCCTCCTAATAAAGAGGCTTGACACTCAGAAATATTTTCTTGGGTAAATTAGTGGCGCATTATAATTATTATCACTCTTATTAAATGAAAGGGTCGCAGGATGGTGCCGTGCTAATGCTTGTTCCTCAAAATAAGAAGAACCTGGGTTAGATGTTCTCCCCCCTTTCTGCATGGGTTTGTATTGTGTTTCGATTTAAAGCTTTCGTGACTGCAAGGATTCATCTTCTTTGGTTCTTTCGGTAAAGTCACGTAGAATGAGAATAAAATAATAAATTGATAAAATAAAATAACACAATAATATTCTCACGACGTTTCGGCCACAACACAAGCGGCGTTCATCAGGTGAAGGGACGAGACTGTCTGGTAGGACAGCGCTGGAGTGAAAAATGCACGCTCAGATCATGACCTTTAAGCTGTGTGAGAAGAAACAAAGCGCTTTGACAAAGGAATTAGCATAGAATTTTAGCATTGAAATGGCTGAGTGATTAGCTTGTGACTGGTCACAGAAATGGCTATGTTAAAGTTAAAGCATACACATCCGCAGAGGCACCCCTTGATGTGTATGCTTTAACTTTAACATAGCCATTTCTGTGACCAGTCACAAGTTAATCACTCAGCCATTTCAATGCTAAAATTATATGCTAATTCCTTTGTCAAGGCGCTTTGTTTCTTCTCACACAGCTTAAAGGTCGTGATCTGAGCGTGGCTTTTTCACTCCAGCGCTGTCCTACCAGATAGTCTCGTCCCTTCACCTGATGAAGGCCGCTTGTGTTGTGGCCGAAACGTCGTGAGAATATTATTGTGTTATTTTATTTTATCAATTTATTATTTTATTCTCATTCTATGTGACTTTACCGAAAGAACCAAAGAAGTTGTATTGTGTTCTTTAGTTTTCTCCCATAGCTAAGTAAAAAAGCCGTACAATATAACTGGCATTGGCCACACATCCCAATGTTGAAATGTTACCTGCAAATATGACCTACACTCAATTACACAGCAGCGACATCACCCCCTCTACTGCAAAAACCTCACAGGACCCCCCCCCCCCCCCCAGCAAAGAGACTTGAGACTAAATAAGGCTTTCTTGGCGAAAGAAGTGGGGAGATATAAACCAAAATTATAATTTTATTGGGTCAACCTAGCAGTTTGGTAAATAAATACAAATGCATACCATGGGTTTCATAGTAACAGAGTAACATATGTGCATTTCGCATGTAATCACACACCGGTTGATTGCTTAAAGTAACTTCTTATGCTCACGATACGTGCATACAGTGTGGAGTGTGCATGTTAATATTATTCATGAGCTATGCAAAATAAGGCAGACGACTAAGGTGCGTATTGCTAAGGTTGCGTTGAGGCTAATGGAGCGAGCACAACTTTGAAGACGAGATAGAAAGAATGAAAAAGACTACAAACGAGAAGGTAGAAAAAAAGTAAATGAAAGTAATGGATTTAAAAAAACAACTTAAAGTCTAACTGTGGGGAGCAGGGTGATCTGATCCATGCCTAGCGTGGATCTTGAGTATCAATCCACTGACGTGCATTGCATGTTCGTAGTCATTAAACACCAACTCCAGTTGACAAGGGTTGTTGGCCTGATTTCCCCCAAAAAGCGAGTTGAAGGGCAAATTAGGGTGGGTAAAAAAAGCGACCATTATATAATATTTCTCGTTGTTCGCGTGGTCATGTGAGATGGGCACGGCTTTCCCAGAAACACTTCTGAGTTAAGACTTGTCTGGAAATTCTCGCGAGTTTAAAGCCACGACCGGGTTTTCTGCCATTTTTAACAAAATGGTAAGTGTGAAATGAAAGTTCAATCTTCACGCCATCGCCGATTTAGGCATGGTTGGCTACGTACGGCGTGAAAGAAGTTCAGCTCACATGCATACGTAGATCTGGTCATGCAAATTGTTAGGCCAGCCCCTGAAACGACACCGCCCCATGGGAAATTTGAGCTGGGGCCAGAATTCACGGTCGACTCTTGTTGACAAAATATCAGCACATGAAAATAATAATAATACGTAAATGTGCCACTGTGACGGCAGCTCAAGCTCAGACTCGGGTCACGTGGCTCATGGAGACCGTGTATTATTATTTGCGTAATAGATTTTTTTTAGATCCACTGCTGGATGAGTGCCCTCCACCCACGCCGTATAATTTTCACCTGGAAAATCCCTTGAGATAAAAAAAAATCTAATTTGCAACAATGTCCAAGGTGTCAATTGACGCACACATAGCAGGCACGTAATGACACGTATAGAGATATATTGCGTGGGGGTTATTTTACCATACTTCACCACTCTTGTCATTGGGGGTTGATGGAGGTGGATAGAACAGATGTGGGAGCATAGATGCGCAGTACAATACCTAGGCTGTGGCAAGCAGGGAGCTCTCTCTGCTCTCCACAGCATGGGTACGAGTTATCAGTGGTGATGAGCTATCGTTATTACGAATCGTGTTAATGATTTCATTGTTTAAAAAAAAAAAACAGCCCTTACAAATCGAGTTGCAATAGTGTTTTGGGCTCTATGTGTGTGTGGTGCCACGCACCTGTTGTGAAGTGTCGTGGCTGGGGGGGCTGTAGGCGGAGGCTCCGCCGGTCCCCGTGGGCCCCAGGCTGAGCGTTGACACCTGCCCTGAAAATGAAACACGCATTGGCGTTTTCAGTCTTAGCGGAGAGACATGGGAGAGACAGAGGAGAGACACAGAGAGAGAGAGAGAGGAGAGACAGAGGAGATACAGAACAAGAGATAGAAAGAGGAAAGACACAGAGAGAGAGAAACACAGAGAGAGAGAGAGAGGAGAGACAGAGATAGACACACAGACAGAGGAGTGACAGATGACAGAGCGAGACAGAGGAGAGACAGAGAGACATGGGAGAGACAGAGGAGAGACACAGAGAGAGAGACAGAGGAGAGACAGAGAGAGACACACAGAGAGAGGAGTGACAGAGGAGAGACAGAACAAGAGATAGAAAGAGGAAAGACACAGAGAGAGAGAAACACAGAGAGAGAGAGGAGAGACAGAGAGAGACACACAGAGAGAGGAGTGACAGATGACAGAGCGAGACAGGAGAGACAGAGATACATGGGAGAGACAGAAAGAGAGAGGAGAGACAGAGAGAAAGAGAGACACAGATGACAGAGGAGAGACAGAGGAGAGACAGAGAGAGAGAGAGGGGAGACACACGGGCAGTTCCGCCACACTTCGGACACTGCTTTTGCGGACGCTTTAAGGATGTGGGTAATCGTACGCAGTCAAGAGTGATTTCCTGCTCGAATTACTATTGAGGCAAAGATCATCTCCAGCTCATAGCCCTGAGACGAGTGGTGGAAGTTTCACATTTTCTATGGTGGGGTCGAGGATATCCATGGAACAACCGCTGGCCACTTCAGCCAAAAACTGGTACTTATTTTATTGAATCCAGCGGAATGATGGGCTGAGTCAACCCATCACCAGGATTTGAACTCGCAACCTTGCGATTGCGAGCCGCTCGCTCTGCCCTTGAGCTGCCTTCAGAACTGTGTGTGATATAGGACAGAATTGAATCTCCTAGCGGATTAACATCGAATTCATGATAGATCGGGACTGCCCATTTCATTTGTACAGAGTCTTTCACAGTCAGCTGGAGCTGGTGAGCTGTCAGCAGCCGGATTATTTCACGCAATTTAATCTTTGCTGCATAAGCACCGGTCACTGAACGGACCAACAACAGAGAGACAAGTTGCGCGGGAGCACGCCTCTTCCGCGTTCCCTTCTCATCTTCGAAAGCTTCCGAGTGCGTAAAAGCAGAATGTCTGCCCCTTCTCAGATGTGCGCTGAGCACATGACGGAAACGAACTCCGCACTCGTGTAGACTCTCCTGAAATAACAATTGGTTCACACAGACACCCACAGATAAGGATTTAAGAATGAGCACGCGCACGGCGCTTACTCGAATGCCTCGGCAAGCCACGGCACCTCGCATCGAATCAACCCCGCCGCAGTCTAGCCAAGGGGGCCCCCCAAGCGGCAGCTGCCTCTGCGCGGCACGAGCTATTACGCCGCGGCACCGGCTTGCGAAACGTTCATTGGGGGGGGGGGGAGGGCATGGCGGTGGGCGAGGAGGGGAGCGGTCACCGTTACCCACGCGGTCGCGCCACTCACGCTCCATGACGGGGTTCTCGTAGTGGTGGCAGCGTCGGGGGCTGTCCTCGCACGCGAAGCCCCCGCGTGGGTCCAGCGCCACGTGCTCCGACGGCCGCCGGATCGCCGACGGCGGCGGCGGCGCCGGCGGCGGCGGCGTCGGCCGCCGGCGCCGCTGCTCCTGCTGCCGCTGCCGCTGCTGCGCCGGCGGCGGCGGCGGCGGTCGCGGGGAGGCGGCGGGTGGGAGAGGAGCCGCGGGCGGCCGTGCCGAACCCGCAGTGGGGGGCAGCTCGGGGCTGTGGGCCGTGAGCCTCGCGGCGCCGTCGCCGTCCGGGCCGGTCGCCGTGGTGGGGCGCGAGCTCGTGAGCGAGCTGGAGGGACGCGAGCTGGCCGCGCAGTTCTGGAAAGCGATTCGGTTTGTCGATTAGAATTTTGGTTTCGATGGCGTTCACCGGCCGTGGCAAGTTATGGGTGCCAGGAGGCTGCACGCTCTCGAGCAGTGGTTCTTAACCTTCACTGCAGACTTGCAGCCCTTCGGTTCTCAATCGTAATTGTTTTCATGTTAATAAACACATAGGGGTTTGATGAAACAAAGCAGTTGAACTTACGTGGCCGTGCTTAAATTGTGTTTTGATGATTTCCCTTCGAAAACAACCTGGCCAGGTCTCGCACCCCCATGTTAAAAGACCTTGCATCTTGAAATTTAGACTGAGGGCATCGCTAAGGTCACGGAGGCCCTGGAGCTTTGCTCTGAGAATCAGATTAGAATCATTATTTATACTGGAGGAATCCGTTGAGCTATGCAGCTTTTTTTCACATATGTCCAGTAGGGGCAACGGAGTAAGAACGTCACGTGACCCCGTATTTGAAGTGCAGCAGCTCCTACAACCTCGTCTCCCACCACCGCCTTGTAGGAAAAATACAGTAGAATGTCTTCGTTAGGACAGTAGATACTTACCGTTTTTATAAGACAATAGTTTAATTTACAAAAGTGTTTACCATCTGTATTATTAGCACTATTACGGATACCCCAATGAAGCCCGAGTATATTGCTCATACGAAATAAATAACGCTGTCGGGAACACAACCCCATATAAGCAATGATATAACGACCCCTTTTACCGCTGATTCGATTAGCGCCCACTTCTCCAGGAACGCATCTTGAGCGCTAAGTGAGGTGTGCTTGTGTATTATGTTTCGCAACAAAATATGATTGATTTCTGCCACTATATAGCACGTATTCTTGGTTCTTTCGGTAAAGTCACGTAGAAGGGAAACACTAAAATAATAAAAATATAAAACAATTAAATTCTCACGACGAGTTCGACTGCAACACAAGGTTTTCTTGCTGTGGTTTTCACACCTGATGATGATTGCTTGTGTTGCAGTCGAAACGTCGCGATAATTTTATTGTTTTATATTTTTATTAAATTAATGTGTTTCCCTTCTACGTGACTTTACCGCAAGAACCAAGAATATGAATCCCTGCAGTCACGAAAGCTTTAAATCAAAATTTATATAGCACGTGTTTGTCGTGACTTAAAAGACCCCCATCAGTAGCTGCAGCAGCAGATGATGATGATAAAAGCCTAGCGTTTACAGGCCCCATGTTTCGGCTATGATACGTTAATTAACTCTTAAACTGCGGCTTTTCAAAGTCGACGATTTTCGCAACGTCTTTCAGAGATGACTCACTGGGAGAGGACAAGAAAAAATGTAAACGATTCTACGATGGCCACCGCTTGAGTTCTTTTTAGTTTTGGGTTCCCACCACACATCTGTCTTTTTCTTTTAATTCCTGCACAATTTATTTTTTGTTTTCTTCTGAAACGCACGCGGTGCCGATAAACATCACTGTGGCTTTTTTATTTTGAAAGGATTTTTGGGTAGAAAAAATAAAGTAGCGGTCTTTAGTTAGTTACGTGCGTGCATATAACACGCAGTGTAATGACTGTTTATAGCAATGTAGTAAAACGTTATGGATGATGTTTGAACATTATTGTTAGGTTTTGAGAACAAAAAAACCCTACAATTTATGTTGGTTTATACTTTTCTTGCGGCTGCAAACCCCAAACGATATGGACCATATCGGAAACCCATAGAGGTACAGAGACTCATTGAGATACATCGAGACCCATAGAAATAAAGAGAGACAAATAGAGATACACAGAGACACATAGAGACCTACAGAGACACAAGGAGATACATTTAGACCCAGAGATTAACATAGAGCCTCATAGATATACTGTACATAGAAGCTGGAGCTGTGCTTAGCTTGCTGCGCTATGAACCCAGGCGGTCCCGAGTTTGATTTCCAGCCGTGGCTAACATCAGCAGTGAGTGGTATCTGAACCAGTCTAGGGTTGCCCACCTTTATCCAACCTGCACTGACCAGCGTGGTGAAGTATGGTGAAACACAGCGAGGCTCATTCAGTACACCTCGAGCTGCCAGAGCTATGGGGTATTTGAGATGATTACCGAGGGATCAGTACCAGACACACACTCAATAATGGTTTCATGTTCAGCAAATGAGAAAAGTCATCCAGGAGTGGATTGAAGAAGGAATGTAAATTGTTTTCACTATCATTATTATGTAGAAAGCATTCGGCTAAATTGAATGTGCAAGTTAATGTCAATGATGAGAATGCAGAACTGTAAAGTGTAACACATGCATCAGAATATGTCACGTACCCGTGTTGTCCAAAGTGTCTTTTTTAACTGCTCTACAAATGCATGTTGGCAGACGCGTCAAGTGAAAATGTTTGACGCATCATTTCCACAGATGCATATCGCCTTAAATGTCTTATCTTACTGTGTGTAACGTGTGTGCACCGTCGACAAATCAACACGTGCCGGACATAATACATCTAAACTCTTTGGATCTTTCGGTAAAGTCACGTAGATGAAAAATAAAAAAATATTAACAATGAAAATAATAATTTAGCTATTTTCATTTTATTATTTTCATTATTAATCTTCTTTATTTTTCATCTACGTGACTTTACCGAAATAACCAAAAAGTATGGATCCTTGCATTCACGAAAACTTCAAATCTAGAATAATACATCTAAACGTATTTTGAAGCGGGAAACAAAATGAATTATGCAGATGCAGCGCTCGTAAATATATATTTTTTTGCCGCGTAAAGATAATCCCAATATTTCGTGGAAACTGCAAAAAATCCTCTGAACCCGGAGCCCGCATGCAAATACTGTTCTTTCCTGCAGTTTGGTGAGTCACGGAAACCGACCGCTGGTATCAGCTTCAATTAAAAAAAAATTTAGCCATCACTTTAAACGGGAGCCTTTCGCGGCCCGAACTGTTTATAAAACATTTCCCTGCAATAAAATCTGAAGGGAAATACAAAAAAGACCACGGGGTAGATCCGCAAAGAGTTGCTGCAGCTGTGAATCGCCTTCTTTTCGTCGGCTAATTATTATTTTTTATCTGAGGTGCGTCTCTCTCTCTCCCTAACGCGAGACAATGCCGCCTGTTTGTTCCATCGCTGCTCACACACACACACGCGCGCACACACACACACACGCGCGCACACACACACACGCACAAACGCGCGCACACACGCGCGCGCGTCCGTAGACCAAACAACACGTTGGTTTTTTTTTGGTATTTGTATTTCCGCCGCTCTGGTCACCCGCACGCCGGCCGGCCGTGGGAGCCACTTAAACGTGAACACCTTGTTTTTTGTGCCACCTTTGACCTCTGACCCGTGAACTCGGGCCGGACACGCGGCTTGCCCAGGCTGGGATTGTTCTGTGCCGGTGCATTTTGGTTTAAATGTTTTATCCACTTTTAACCATATTTTCATGTTACGTCTTACGGTTGAATTTGCTCACTCGCTGCGGTTAAACTCTACATTATTCAAATTTGTATTCGCGTTATATGATGTAAATAGTTGTTCCTCTAGAGAGTCTAGAGATGCTCCCAGTATTAAGACGCTACATCAAATTAAATTCTCATATACATTACCAATGGTTGTGTCACATGCCTCATTCATGTCATCATTTATTACTATCAATTAAAATATTTCTCACATCATTATTTTTTTCTCTCTCTCAAATTAAATGCACACAAACCAAAATGACACTGCGACTACATTACAGTCAACATTTAAGCAAACAGACCTTTAATCAGCCTGTCGGGAATTTGATTTGTCTCAGCGCGAGACAGCATTTGCAATGCTGTCACATGTTTTCCCCAAACAAAAAAAAAGCACCAACAGCCACAGAGTGCGAGAGAGAGAGAGAGACGGAGTAAGAGGGGAGGGGGGAGAAGGAAGCGGTGTCAATGTCAGTAGTTTTTTGCGAACACACTTCGCATATCTTAACATCATTAGGATTACAGCAGCAGCAGCCACCACATAGCCAAACATAAACAGTGCGCTGCCAGGCTTTGCGTTTGTTAAGTTACTAGCATCTGGGAGTCAGACCACACTCGGGCTGGTGGGTGGGGGAGATCGCATCGGACGACCCTCCGCTCGCTAAACCCGATCCGACGATCCTTTCTTCCCTCCCGGCCACCCCTTGCTTGGTCCTTGAGCCATTGCCACCGAAAATAGATTATTGGTACCACCCAGGGTGGCAAATACTTGCCATGATTTTCTTTGAGGCGTGTCATTTCTAGATCACAAATGTCTATGATAGCAAGGACACCCCAAGGGTAACACAGTTTGTTCGATTGAGAAAATCATAAATAAAATACAACAAAAAAACCCTAATAATTATGGAAGTGTGAACACTTCCCATGGTGAACACTGCTCGCATTTGCCACTCCAGGTGGTTCCGACCAACCCCCCCCCCTACTCTGCCCCCGTTTCATGGGCTACTGCTCGGCCGCCACCCAGCGCTTGCCACAAACACCCGCACCCCCACGACTCCAACCCAGACCTCCACATCGCCTCCTCATCCCTGCCAACCCCCCACCACGACCCCCCCCCCCCCCGAGCACAGCCCACCACATGCACCCTCCCTGGGGTGCCGCGCAGGCCGCGATGTATAAACTTTCGCTTCCGAGTGAAATTAGCGGCGGCGACAGGTGGCGGAACTCTATTCGTGCGATGAAGAGGGCGCGCGCTCCCGTCGGTGCCCTCTGGGGTATTTAGCCTGTCGACGATGATGACGACGAGAGGACCGGGGGGGGGGGGGGGGAGCCGCAGCGGTGGAGAGGACCGGTGGCCTGGAGGATGAACGGTGGCCCAGGAAGGCCGTGGGCGGCCACCGGAGGCCACAGCGCTCGTCGGAGTTTGGTGACGGTGGCGGTGGGGGGTGGAGGAGAGGAACGATGTCTTGCAGACGGAGGTGCCGGTATAACAAAGTGGCGTCTGTAATGAACTCTTTCGTTGAAAATTAATAATTTTATTGGAAGTAAGTCACTCAGTAATGCATTCCAATCGAAGTTTAAATTTGAAATTGATAGGATGGACTGTAAACATCCTGCCTAAAGACATATTCTACTTGCGAGCAGAATGAATATCGGTACATCCTTAACGGTTCAGCAGAATAAATTGATTAGATTGTGGCGAATAGATTTTAATTTTAAATAATCCACGTGACGGATTCTGTCCATGCTGTCTCCTGCTGGATGAAGGCCCCCCCCAAGTAAATCACCACTCCCCCCCCCCCCACCCCATTGACCCGGCAACATCGCGGTCCATCTCACTCCTGCACGTGAACTGATTTCGTCGCTCCATCTCTTCACACCGACCTTCCTCTCCGTTGCACACAACTCTCTCTCTCCCTGTTGGCTGCCCCCATTCCATCGGCAGGCTCGTTTGAGCGGCCTCAACTCTCGCAGCGAGCGACGTGTCCTGCCCCCCCTCTCCCCCACACTTCATTTCGCTCACCGCACGACGTCTCCTGCTTCGGACGCCTTCTCCCATCCGCGTCTTTCTCTTTTCGCGAAAATAGAACGCGAAGGTTCGAGGAGCGCGCAAAGAAGCGAGTGGGTGACAGAGAGAGAGGGGGGTGCACAGCTTGGAATCGTGCCGGGCAGCAGAACGGGGAACGCGCCTGGCCGGTGAGATTGTAGCATCGCACGACTTGTGAGGGATGAATTTTGATTTAAAGCTTTCGTGACTGCAGGGATTCATATTCTTGGTTCTTTCGGTAAAGTCACGTAGAAGGGAAACAATAAAATAATAAAAATATAAAACAATAAAATTCTCACGACGTTTCGACTGCAACACCTGATGATGATTGCTTGTGTTGCAGTCGAAACGTCGTGAGAATTTTATTGTTTTATATTTTTATCATTTTATTGTTTCCCTTCTACGTGACTTTACCGAAAGAACCAATAATTGTGAGGGATGGTTGACGACTTAGGCCTTCATCCAGTTCGTGGATTGATAATGGATGATGGTGATGATGATTGATTGATGGTGATTTAGTTTTTTAGAAAGAAGTTAACCGGCGTCTTACTCACCGAGAAGGAGAGAGCTTTGCGTCTTTCCTTCATTCTCTTGATCGTGTTCCGTACCTGTATCAGTAAAGTCACAAACATGAAGGCACGTAAACCCCCCCCCCCCACCTCTCCACGTAATTTAAACTATTTTAACAACTTTGTATGGCCCTTTAAAAAAATAACTTAACATTTCTCCCAAGTTGAGATATTATATTCATTATGATTTACAGGTCCATCTTCAACATGTTTAGACAATTAACGAACTTTATTGTTCCTAGTAAGAATGTGGATTCATAAAAAAATTGCCGTATTTTTTATGGAGTTGGTCAATAT
Organism: Petromyzon marinus; assembly: GCF_048934315.1. Taxonomy (NCBI): domain Eukaryota; kingdom Metazoa; phylum Chordata; class Hyperoartia; order Petromyzontiformes; family Petromyzontidae; genus Petromyzon; species Petromyzon marinus. The sequence goes on along the minus strand of NC_133688.1, from coordinate 18,713,057 downwards.
TACCCTCTCTGTATAAAGACTAGGGTGGAGTGGTGACGCAGTGGTTAGCACACTGCCACATGGATCCAGCAAGCTGAGTTTGAATTCCAGGGATGGGGTTGAGAAAGTATATACATTACATCGAATAATTCAATAGGATATAGCATTTGGATGGTTGTTTTTTCTTAAACCATGAAACCTAGGTTCAAGGACATAGGTTGCATAACCACTCATTATGAATACCATGGGTTCCTGATTCCTTCCGGTTAGAAGGGGACCCTCATTCTCCTCTCCATGATGGAAATGAGCAAAGCGAGAGTGTGACTGACTCACCGGTGGGCAAATTAAGTTATAGTGTAAGAGTGATACTGCATTGGCAGTGGTGTACAAACACAAATGACAACAAATCAACACATTTGTCAATAAGACTTCACAAAAAGGGAAACATATATAAAACAAGCGATGTTTCAGGCAATTGTCATTGTTCATGGCATCGATCAATGGCCTGTTTTCCTCGAGTCTCTCTGATATGAAGAGCCATTCCCCAAAACCATCATCCCTTACATATATTTTTTCGCTTTCAAGGCAGTAAGTCTTCTGATAATCGTAAAGCAGACCTGGGCAGGTGGGCGTCTGGCAGTCGATTGTCATGTGAGGCCCGGAGCCTCGTTACTAAACACGCGGCGAGTCCCAGACTCCTCGCACACTCACCTCTGTGTTGTACACTCCGTAAATGAGGAAGATGAAGAGCCCCTGTGGTGAACAAAACCAAAAAGAACCAACAAAGCAATCTCAAGAGATCCGGTGATAGGGTTCACAAGAGCAGACCCGTGTCTGTCAGGGCAAAGGGCTCAAATTCTCAAATTCAATAAAGCAGACATATTAGTAGCGCACGACGTATCGTGGTTTTTAATGCCAGGGGTGGATGTTATTTTTGTTGAATGCGGTCAGGTGCTGATACGGTCTTGAGACAGTCCAGCTATTGATCTGACCCTGTGAAGTTAGCTGCACGAGTCTCACAAATCAAACTTCCCCTGCCGATGCCGGACATTACGGTGAATGAGATGCGAACATCTCTCCGGTTCTCTCTCTCTTTCTAGGGAATAAATTCGCTTTAAAAATACCCGCTATGGAATATGGATGCGGAACAATTCCGCTGTGAAGTCTCGCCGTGGGTGGCTGCCGTGGGATAAAGGCAGTGGATCGGCACGCTGGACTTCATAAAACGTGTTAAACTGACGCTGGACTTCATAATACGTGTTAAACTGACGCTGGACTTCATAATACGTGTTAAACTGACGCTGGACTTCATAATACGTGTTAAACTGACGCCGGACTTCATAATACGCGTTAAACTGACGCTGGACTTCATAATACGTGTTAAACTGACGCTGGACTTCATAATACGTGTTAAACTGACGCTGGACTTCATAATACGCGTTAAACTGACGCTGGACTTCATAATACGTGTTAAACTGACGCTGGACTTCATAACACGTGTTAAACTGACGCTGGACTTCATAATACGTGTTAAACTGACGCTGGACTTCATAAAACGTGTTAAACTGACGCTGGACTTCATAATACGTGTTAAACTGACGCTGGACTTCATAATACGTGTTAAACTGACGCTGGAATTCATAATACGTGTTAAACTGACGCTGGACTTGCAATCCAGAGGTCGCCGGTTCGATTCCGTCTCCCGGCGGCGCGGCAGTCAATCCGACGGCGTCGGTTCTTAACTCTCCCCCACCGTCTCTGTCCGTCGAACTTCATGAATGGGCTCGCCGCGCTTCTACAATCGGCAGTGCGCGTGTGGTGGGGTAAAGTGTGGGTACTTTTGAACCTGAGATTGAAAACTAATTTCTCTGATTTTTTATGTTTAGCTTGTTGTCCCCCCCCCCCACCCTTCCCCTGCACCTCTGATTAGCGTGGTTGGCTACGTACGGTGCATAAGAAGTTCAGCATACGCACATACCTACACACTTTCATTTGGCAAGCATGAAAGAGGAGGTCGAACACCCCGCAGAGGGAGCTCTCTCTGCCAACAGTGGCGAGAGATAAGAGATTCGTAAACCGCACGCCGACTCCTGTAGTCAAGCGAGCGAAGTTACAAATCAGTGTCGTGAACTTTATTTCAACATTATTATTTTTTCTGTATTCAATAAAAAGTTCACATTGTACCTCTTGTTGGTGAAACAAAACAACGTCGTGCGCTTGAAATGTTAAAATATCGCGCGAGGCGGTACGAAGGTTTTCTTTTCCCCCTCTCCGTCATTTAAAAACAAAACATTCAAAATAAACGTCGCAATGTCATTCGTGCGCACACTCGCCCATCGCGTGCAGCTCCTTCGTTGGCTGCCTTATCACGGATATGGGATGCCGCGGGGATGCGAGAGGAATTCACGGATCTGGCCATTAATATTCATCAAGGCGCTCGTCTCACGCCATGCCGGCAGCGGTGCATGAAGTTACGTGGGGAAGCTTCAAATGGGATCTTGCCTCGTTTGTCGCGAAGACTGAATGTATGCTGCCTCGTGATCATGAGTTGCAAAGAAGATTGATTCGTGGCGGTTGTGGTGCTTGTAAGTAGATTTAAAGCATTAAAACACTTGCGCGTCGGCAATTTAGCAACGCGAGTGAAAGCATACGGGGGACAATCTGTGGGTGAGTATACAGTAAGTAATAATAGGAAACAATACCAATTCGTTATACAGAAAAGCCCCACCGAGTCTCAAGTGTGTTTTGCAAGAGGCGTCCTGCATTGGGATGCTTGTCCAAGATTATTGATGACAGTCTGGCTGCATTGTCGGAGGAAACTTAAGAGCACCCGGAGAAAACCCACTCATAAGAGGGGGGTAACACGTGATTATGTTCTTATTAGACTGAGGGAAAGAAAGAGAACAACATGGGGTGATGAAATGAGCTCGTGTGTGGATGCTCGGCAAAAATCGAGATATGGTAGGATCACCGGAAATGGCACGGATTGGAACGGCCTTCATCCAGCAGTGGCCTGATCATTACTGAGGCTGATGATGATAATGATGATGGCTGCGAGGGGACGGGCAAAGTGTGGCAGCAAAGCACTACGTGACCTCAAGCAACAGGGGCCCCAAACACAGAGGCGCGAGGGGTCACGGCTCGTGGGTGGGGGTCACGTGAGTCTCTGTGTGGCGTGCTCCCTTGCCAGGAGGGCACCGTCGCGGCTAATCCAGCTAGCCGGAACCCAAGCGTGGCTGGTCTGTAGCCCGCGATGCCGGATTACTGCCGGATTGCTGTGGGATTCAACGCCGTGGCCTAATTAACCGGCCGCAGTCCTGTTTACACAGCGGTCGACGGGCAGGTCGCGTGCGGTGGGGTTACGGTGACCGCGCCAGACTCGCGAGTCAGAGGTCGCCGCTTACATTCGAATAATCGAACCCCGCGCAGCAGATGAAATAACGAGGCAGTTTTTTTTTTGCTCTGTTTCTTTCGAATGCCTTCGCTGCTGTCCACCCGGCAGTTTAAAGGGGTACGGAGCAGTTGCTCGATCGGCTGGTCACGTGTGGTGGGGTAAAGTGTGGGTACTCGTGACCTCTACCAAGGCATATTGCCAACGTGGAAGAGTAGGCCAAAATGGCCCACTTAGAGGGGGCTCTGTGGAGTTGTGCGAGTGAGCGATCGCTGCTGTTATGCTCGCCATTTGTGTTTCTGTTCGAGTGAAGTTATCATTAAATACATTTCACAGACGTTTCAACTGCACTTTATTTTGTGTGACGCAGCCCTTCACGCCTATTGGGGACCAAACAAAAACAAAGTTACCATTTGTTGGGAAGCCCAAATTTTGTCTGTTTTATAGACTCCACCCCACCATAAGCTCTGTGGACACTCTACCGCCACTCCTGTGAAGGTACTCCAAATCCGGAGAAATTAACGGATGTATGTATTCAAATTTGTTTTCTCTAAGATTTGTTTTCTTGTCGTGTGTATTTTACGTATCCATTTTTTTATTTGCTATGTAGTGGGGTTTTGTATCACCTGTGTACGGAACTGGATAATTGATGTGCAGCGTTGTGGGATGCAATTGCATGAATGACCCTATATAAAATTAAATTATTACTAGAGCAATGTGGAATATCCACCAGGGCTGTAAACAAGAGATGAGAACATATCCTTGATTTTTTTTTGTTTCAGCAGCAGGAAAGCCACTTAGATTTTTTTTATCTGTATGCAAAAAAAACCGTCCCCTATTCAACGGCAGTTTCTCTCCGACACAGGGCAACAGAATCAACAGCACCTCGGAATGCTGTTGACGCTGTAGCCGACGTAATTTACCAGCAGCGTGGGCAGGTAGCGGTGAGCAACACACCCATTGCTTTCGAGGCGGGCACCTGCAGCGCCGACAAATCTCGCAATGACCGCCGAGGTGGCAAGATGTTAACTACCTCGCCTGGTATACAGAAGGTCGTGGGTTCGACCCTGACGCCTGCTGTATATTTGGAGTTTGCGTGTGTGTCTCTCTCTCTCTCCCCGTGGTCGCGTCCCTCCGGTTTTTCCTTCCACATTTAGAATCGACGTGCATTTAGGGTACGTGGCTGCTATACATTTGCACATGATGATACGCCACTTCGTTGCGCTATCATTCGTGGCCAGGTCGCTTCTGAGCTACGCTGCTCTTGTTCGAACCACGGGGAGAGAGAACGCGCAAACTCTAAATATACATCAGGTGTCAGTGTCGGGATGGAACCCACGGCCACGTGCTTACCAGGCGAGGGTTTAACATCCCGAGAGAGAGAGAGAGAGGAGGGGGGGGCAGCGGCGAGCAAGCACGAGTGAGCCCGCGAGCACCTACCTGCAGCGAGTTGAGAGCGATGAACAGGTAGGCGAGTGCGGGCGCCAGGTGCACGAGCACTCCGCAGAGCCACGTGAGTCCCAGGATGGGCAGCAGGACGATCACCGCCTTGATGGCCGCCCTGCGCGCACGTGACAGCCCTCGTCATCCGTCACGTGACAGGGATTCTCAGTCATGGCTCAATGCTAAGGTGTGTGCGCGTTATAGCAGCACGCGGCCTGGCACACGTATTGGAAAATCCCTGTTCGGTACTCGGTAATGTATAGGTCCATGACCCCTTGCTGAAAAGAAATGCACTATTTGTGGCTGAAAGCGTAAAATCAGTTTCCTTAATGTGTTATCTAAAGCGCCGTAAAATAATTATTACAAAATATAGTATTTTGTTTGAACTGCCAATAAATGAAGATGTGGGGTAAAAGCAATAATGCGGCGGTTAGCCCACTGCGATATGAACCCAGCGGCCCACGTTCGATTCTCTGCCACGGCTAACAACATCAGTGGTGAGTGATATCTGTGGTGAGTTATATCTGTGGTGAGTTATATCTGTGGTGAGTGATATCTGAACTGGTCCTGGGTCCCCCTCCAGTCTCACCGCTCACCCCACTCCCCAACACAGTATGAGCCCGGCCTACATCCAGCAGTGGATTGATGAAGGCAATAAATTATAACCGCATTCTCTGGATTACAGGAACCACTTTCCCCTCCCTGCATTTCAAAGCGTAAGTTTTAAAGCGTATGTTAAAGTTTGGGAGGTACATGATGGGTGTGAGAGTCTGCATTTGGTGCGTCTTACTTTCCAAAGCGTCTTACAATCCGGAAAAAAACTGTCTTAGTTGTATCCCAACATACAAGCTGTACGCTGTTGCTTTATTCAGTGCATGATGTTTCTTGATAATTTCTGCCCATGTTAAGATTGGGTTACCCTGCTATACTGAGATGGCATGGTGTTTCACTGCCACCCTGTGGTGAGAATGCTCATAGACACTCTCTCTGACCCTTGACTGCCAATGCTCATGTTGTACGCTCGCACAATTTGAACACTTGGATATATAGTCACTTTTACTGGTAGGAACGAAGTTGTAAACTGAGTGTACCAGCCTGCAATAGATTAATGTGTCCGTCCGTCCGTCCCCTTTCAATACTTGAACGAAGTGAAAAATTCCAATGTTCCTACCAGCCCACCCTGCAGGGACCTGTTATAGGTGACGGGTTATAGTATATGGTGGTCATTATAGAAGCGATAGTGGAAGTGATGCATGCGGAAAAAGCTGGTGTTGGTATTATTTCGGTAATTGTGGCGGCGTTATGGGTGGCGGTAATGTTATTGTGGTGTGTTAATGTGTTCATGATAGTGGTGGGGATTGGGTGATAACACTGGAAGCAGTGACCGTTGGGGTGCTGCTCGTGTTTGTGGTAAATTGATTTTTTAAAGTGCGGGAGCGGTTGAGAAACCAAGGCGACTCTTGTTAAAATCACCCAGTAGGGTTCCAGAGGGTTACGGAACACGGATTGCCTCTCATGTTCAACAAAATATTTGCACACGGGGAGGGCTGCCCTCCCTGCCCTCTGTCCCCTGCCCAATTTCCCCCATGCTCCTACCCTGCCACTGACTTTAACTGCCCCCCCACCCCACCTCCCCCGGCCTCTCTCGATTTCCCCAGTGTCTCTCCTCATGCTCCCCCTCCTGTTGCCCAGTGCTGCCCCCTCCCGCTGGCATGAGCTGTCTTATTGCAAGCTGTGTCCTCCATGGGCCATGAGCCAAGGCGGATTTTGGCCGGTGCAACCCAGGGGTGGAAAATGCTGCGGGCATCCACCACCATGGGCATAAATCTTAGCGTATATCCTCTCTGTTTTATAGACGCACTTCCTCTTCATTTTCATATTCTGTGCACGTTTCATATCGCATCAGTGTGTGCTTTTTTTAAGTGTATAATTTATTTACATTATCTTTCAAACGCACCCCGATACCATTTCTATTACATTTTATTTTCTCACAAAAAGCTACCACCGTGACCTTGCTATAGTATATATTTGTGATCAAGAGACAAAATGCTTAGAGGTAATGACAGTGAGCATGTACCACCCTAGGTGGTACTGATGAGCCGTTTTAAGGGCCAATGGCACACAAGAGACCACTGTGCACTGTACTTGGGGCGGTGGCCAGCCATCAGATCTAGGGGAAGAAAATTGCCTCTAGACCTATGGAATAAATTATTTAAAATCCAAGAGACATCATCGGGATTGCAAACGTTTAATTGCTTAAGTAATATAACAAGAAATTAGTTTCCCATGCCGTATATTTTGTTATACAGTTAAATCATCAGAACATAAAATGTAGCATTTAAATAAATGCTTCGCGTCCTAAGGGGCACGTATCTCAATAGACTTTGACCTGATCTAAATAAAGGACATCGAAATTAACCCATTCGTGCATTAATTGTCAAAAGCAAAAACCAACTACGCTATAGCTTTGGTTAAATGTGATTTTTAGACGTCAGAGGAAATCATGCAAATGTATTTTCAAATGTTTTACGTGACTCAATTGCAGTCAAATAAATCATAGCAGTCCACCACAGTCGGCTTGATGCACAAGAGGATTACACACAGGCAATGTAGTCTGTAAAGAGGTTTGTGTACTTAATTTTTTTTTAAACAAAAATCTGCTCTATATATTTTTATAAAGAAAGCATATAAAAAATCAAGGCAGTTTAACAAAAAATATACATCCAATTGGAAGGATAAAAAACAAACTTTCGCAATTCGCCAGCAGAAAATATTTATGATAAAAACAACCTCCCGCTCGTTTATGAACTGTAAAATTTTAACGAACATAACAAACCCACGCAGAAAGCCCTCTAAATCTGAAGGTACAACCCCCCCCCCCCACAAACCCTCTAATCTGGAAAGCCCGTCCGTAGTCGTGGCAGCTGCCAGCCAATGACAAAAGAACCCTTTAACGTACTCGCCGGTCAGTGTCCGTGGCCCTGGCCGTGCCCGCACATGGCGAGGCTTCACCTTATTTGATCGTAGGCCTGCTCGGTCGGACCGCTGCTCACGGCCAGCATGATGGAGCGCCGCTTGGCCGTTGCCATGGTGATAGCCAGCACCCGGCCCAGCACGAGCACGTTGACCTGCGGCGGGAGGCGAGTGGACACGGGTAGCAGTCGGGGCAGTAGCGGGGCCAGCGTCCCGGCCTCGCGTCATAAATCACGCGGAATAAATTTCAAGTCGCTCACGAAGCCGCGCGACCCTTCGCCTTAAAGGAACGGCCCACGGAAGTAGATATCACAGAGCTATCTGCGAGAACCTCTGGCCCACGCAGAAGATGTGCCAGCACTTTTGAACGTGCCCTTTCACACAGAATATATATTTTTTCTCTCACATGGCAATCAAACTGATATTTTAATTCGCAGAACTGGAATGTCACCAAATCAAGTGCAGGACCAAATTTAAAGTGATGGCTTTTGTGTGCAATCATTGGTGACTGGGCTGAGAAAATCAACTTTCTCCACGCAAGAACGCAGTTTAATCATGGGGTATCTGCACCATTTTTTGCACCTAGGATCTTAGCCGTACTGCACAAAAAAGGAAATGTTAAAGTTTTTATTTGCACTACTCTCTTTTTGCGTATGATGGCAATCTATTCAGGAGCTAAATGCCAATGTAGAGCGTCAGGAGAGAGTTCGTATAATTTAGCTAATCCTTAGTTGACGGGGCGTAGCCTACAGTGGATTACTAGAGGGTCCACAGTTTGGGTTGCATTGCCACGGTTCGTCTTAAATTTTACATTCATAAAGGAGATGTGCGCATCGGCCTGTTGACGTTCTAATGCAGTTGATGGTTACACCACCGGTGTCTTCGAGGAGGAATGTCAAAGCCATTAGGGTGCGACGTCTGGGTCCTTGAATTTATTTGCACTCAGCGTTTGCCAAACCACGGCAGTGAGACTTCACGCGAGAGCAGAATCAGCATCAGAGTTTATACTGGAGGAATCCGATGAGCTGTGAAGCTCTTTTTCACAGATGTCCAGTAGGGGCATGTCAAAAGTGTACAACAAACAATACAAGAACACGATACGAGTGCAAAGTGTGGGAAAGGTAAGCAAATAGCAACAAAAAAGTTAACTAAACTATTTTTTTAATTTTACCAGGTAAAGCCCACTGAGCTACAGCTTAAATTTCAGAAGTGACTTGGCCACAAATAATAGCTCCACGAAGTAGTTTATCACGCGGACATTTATAGTAGCCAAAAAAAATAATCTAAACGCACTTCTAGTCATCGGGTCTAACCACGTGGGCAACCAAAACCTGGATTCGAACCCAGGTTCTCTCAGCGGTCCCAAGCTCCTAGCGAAGTGGCCCAGGAGAGGTGCACCCCCCCCCCCCCCATCCCCAACCAAGGCCACCTCGGGCTCACCGCGATGATGAAGAGCACGGGCCCCACGAAGGCCCAGATGACCCCGCTGTGCACGTTGAGCCAGCAGTGACGCGCGGCCGTGTAGTCCTCATGTGCGGCCGCCAGCGTGATCCCCACGATCAGCACCGGGATTCCTCAAGTGGTGAGGCCGGGAGGGCGGGGGAAGGGGTTGGTGGCGCAATCAAAATCAGAATCGGAATCTTGATTTGTACTGCTGGAGGAGGAAATGCGATGAATGTTACAACAACAAACGATGCAAAAACGCGATAGGAGCGCAGAGAATAGGAAAGGTAAGCACATCACTCGAAACAACTTTTTAAAAAAAAAGTCTTCAGAGGTAAATCCCACTGTGCTCTAAGCTTATTTTTCAGACGCATTATTGAACGAATCATCATTGTTCATTTCTGGAACGGTATCTGTTCACCTATAGGGATGTGAAAGCTGGTGAATTATACATACCCTACCTACAAAGCAAACTAGAAGCAACATAATTTTTGTTCATGAAGGTTGTTAACAATGACTAATGGACGGGACCAGATGAGTCACATGAATGCATTACGGATCGGGTAAAAAAGAAAAAATAATCACATCTTGATTTGAAGCTTTCGTGACTGCAGGGATCCATACTCTTTGGTTCTTTCGGTAAAGTCACGTGGGCGTAGAATAAAATAAAAAAATAAATCACGTTTCGGACGCAACTCAAGCGTCCGTCATCAGGTGGGAAAGCTGATGACGGACGCTTGTGTTGCGCCCAAAACGTCGTGATTTATTTTTTTTATTTTATACCTACGTGACTTTACCGAAAGAACCAAAGAGTATAAAATAATCATACTTAGAGAAAGGCAAGTTAGATCTATTGGACATGTAATGGGTACACAAGAGACTGAATATGAATGTGCTTTGAGTAGGAAAATGCGAGGTACAAGGGAGAAGACAGCTAATTAAGTAAACAAGAAATTTGAACAATTGGATGCAACGGGCAGTATCTCATGCAAAGTTCTTTGGTAACATCACGGACAGAGATCAATGGAAGGCAATGATCACTGACGTATTTGAGAAAGGACGATGGCCCGTAAGATGCTTTATTGCATCCGTAGTCTTAAGCCGGGCTTCCGTACCGGAGTTGAGATCGGTTGCGTGACCGAATTGCTGTCGAAATGGCACGACTGGATCGCGTGCTCATTGCATATCACAGATTCAGAGAGTCGAGTCGCAGTGATTTTCCTATTAAAAAAATAGCTGAGGTTGGTGCTCATCACCCGTTTACGGCCGTGAGACGTTGGCAGAAATTCCGCGTTCCTATGGCGGGGACGGGTTCTCTTCATAGTCATCGTCGACAAATTTTTTTGAAAGCAAAATATTTTTTAATCGCGTTCATTTTTTTCTCTCTCTCGATAATTTCGAGGGAAACAAAAATTTGAGGAGCAGGGTTAGGGGGCTGGATAGAAGCGGATTAAACACGGATCTTGTGAAAAGCTCAGCGACTAATTTACGTGTTTGGCAAAATGGACGAAACGTGACACTTTAATGCAGATCCCATTTAGCTGTTGAAAATTGATGGGAAAGTGTTTCCTGCTGATGTGTGAATTAGGTCTTGAGCCCTTTCCGCATGAAAGTAAATGCACGTTTGTTGGCACTGTTTGGAGTACATTACCAATAAACGGCGAGTTAAAAACAATTTACCGTTCGAAATGTCGCATCAAACGTATCGTAAGTTTTAAAGGAGGTAGTTTATTTATCGGGAAAGTTTTGGATTACATTTTTTTGCTCTTCTAAAACAGGACAGACAATTATCTGGCATCACGCAAACTAATTTGTGTTTTTAAAATCGCATTTATTTTAGATAGACAACTTTAATAGGATGGCCAAAACTGTTCGGCTGCATTCTAGATTTAAAGCTTTCGTGACTGCTAGGATCCATACTCTTTGGTTCTATTGGGTAAAGTCACGTAGGTGAAAATAAAATAACAAATTCTCACGACGTTTCGGCCACAACACAAGCGGCCTTCATCAGGTGAAGGGACGAGACTATCTGGAGGACAGCGCTGGAGTGGAAGAAGCCACGCTTAGATCACGACCTTTAAGCTGTGTGAGAAGAAAAAGACCACGCGCCTTGACAAAGGAATTAGCATATAATTTAGCATTGAAATGGCTCATTGAAATAGCTAAGTGACTTTACCCAATAGAACCAAAGAGTATGTTCGGCTCCAGCCAGTTTATTTTCCGCTACGTAAAAAGGGTTCTATATCCAGTGAACCTCATGGCCAGTATATAGCAAGGTCACCAGTGGTTGTTATGAACAGGGACCACAATAACCCCACTATGCATCACTTTTGAAAGCTCACAGCACGTTGAGAACAAAATAATGATACCGTTAGCTCACGAGCCCTCACTGACGATCCCGTTACATATCGTACAAAGGATGGGAAATGTACGGCGACGTGAATTTGCGGGCGGTAGTGTGTGCACGTGTGCTACTTTTATTTCCTTTTTTTTATAAAGAACATTTTCAATCGGCGTGTTTCGCATACTTCAGGCTGCCGCGTTGCTATGTGCCATTCCTGAAGGGTTTGAGCATTCATCATCGGGCCCTGGGCGATGCGTTCTTCCAGGTGTCACCCTGACCATCACTCCGGAGACGTTGCGTGTGAAAGGGAGGACGGACAAGCAACCGAGATGTTCCCTGTGCCCGTCAATCAATCAAGCAGGGGAGGGGGTCCTAACGCGAATGGCCAAATTTGTCCGACTACTTGAGTATATATATTTAAAAAACTATCAAGAATCAGTGGTGTAGCCCATGCTCTGCAAGTTATCAGAATCTTTAATTTAGACTGGAGGAATCCGATGAGATATGACGCTCTTTATCACAGATGTCCAGTAAGGCAGGTGCTACTAGTGAGTGGTTCCCGGTGGTAATTGGATAGATTACAGGCAGGAGCTGCGACGTTGACCCCCCAATTCATCACGGATAAGAGCAGTCCCCACTGCACTACTATTGCTGGAATACTACTGACTCGGTAGCGAGTCTACAGTCTGTGCACCACCGGATGTATCTACCAGGGTCGGTCAGCAGCCACAATCAGCATTTGCGTCACCTCGTTGAAGGCAGGAAAACATACCTTGAAACCTGCACAAAATGTTAGCCATATCTAAAAAAAATTCTGGGTGATCCCTATCCATATAAAAAAAATTAAACTATTTTTTTTATATGGATATATATTTTACCAGGTAAGGCCCACTGTGCTATATAGTGATTTCTCAGAAGCGACCTGACCACAAATGAAAGTTCAATGCACTTGCTTATCATGTGGAAATGCATAGAAGCCAAATACTTTATACGGATGTTTCTAAGTGTGAAAGGAACTGGAGAAAAATCCACGCGACCACGTGGAGTACACGCAAGCCCCAAAATATACAGCAGGTGTCAGGGTCGGGATCGAACCCACGACCTCCTGTGTACCAGGCGAGGTAGTTAACATCTCGCCACCGTGGCATATACCGTAAAGTATGTATATACGACTACGTGGGTGTCTCTGAGCTACAGCATCTGGCAGCAAAGCGCAGCGGCCGTGCACTGCGCGAGCAATCAACAGCAGCCGACGTCACGGCGAGACGGAGAGGGACTGGGGGCGAAGAGGGGGGGAGGGGGGGGGATTTTCCAAAACAAGGAGGAAAAAAACCGAAAGTCTCCACCGGCGCTACGAACACGTGCACGCTGTAACACCGACACGCGTGTGCGACCCATGATCCAGCACGAGGGGTGGGGGGGGGGTCCCGGTTAATCCCCAATGACGCGTGGTTGTGAGGAAAGGAAAGGAGAGGTCGGTGGGATTTTTGGTTCTTCTTGGGGTGGTGTGTTTTTGTTGTTGTTGACAGCTGCGCGTAAATAATAATCTCCGCCAGCAGGGGGAAGGCGTTGGAAAGAATCACGGCGGAGCGGGGATGGCGAAACGACGGCTACAACAACAGTGGGAGGTTGGGGATTTGTTTTTTTTTTTATATCAAACGTTCATGTAAATGGGTTAATTATACAAAAAAAAGGCTCAGTTGTATTACTCTGGGTCGGAGCGGTGATGCGGTGACCGGCAGCGCCGCGGTACGAACCACGGTGACCCGAGATTCGTACCCGACGGCTCACGTCCGTGGCGTGACAAACACACCGGGCGAATATCATGGAAAGGATAATGAAGTGTGTGAGTACCTCGTCTTGAGCGGTGTGTTATCACGCGGCTGACAATCACTGGGATTTCTGTTTTTAATGTCCCGGGAAAACTGACAGATAGCCCAGGCAAGTGGCTACCTCAAAGAGCGGAGGATTCTGGGAGAAACCAGTACAGGTGAGCGACCCTCAGGTATCATGTGTGTCGAACTTCTTTCGCACCGCACGTAACCAACCGTGCTAATGGGGTATGATACACAAACCGTTCCTGGGTGGGGGTGGTGCCCCCCCCCCCCGCCCCCCCGCCCCCCCACCTTTCACCAAACCGACACCGACGAACGTGGTGAAGTATGGTCAAACAATCCGCTTGTGTGTCGGTCTTTGTGTCTTTGTGTCTTCTTGTCTGTGTCTTGTCTCTCTCTCAAAAATGTCACACTTAACTTCTAATTTAGCAATCTTTGGAAGAACGTAATCAACCAGGCTCTGCGTTAATTGTCCTCGTGTTGTAGGATTTCCTGCAGTCACGAAAGCTCCAGATCTGTCATTGACATGCTAATGTCTCTATCACCCCCCCCTCTCTCTCTGCCCCCCTATCTCTCTATTTAAGGCCTTGACACAGAGGCGTTGTTCTCTGTGTGTCTATGTGTATGTCTTTCTCTGTGTTATCTCTCTGCTTATGTGTCTGTCTATGTGTCTCCGTGTCTGTGTTTTGTCTCTCTCTCAAATGTAGCTTTCTTTTTGTAAGAACGTAATCAACCAGGTGGGGTGTTGACTGTTATGTTAGCCGACTCTCTGTGTTGTATTGCATTATATTTCTAAGTTTACTAGGTTTATTTTCTCTTTCATACGTACCTGATGATGATTGCTTGTGTTGCAATCGAAACGTCGTATGCTATTTTTTGATAATTTTTCTTTCTACGTGACTTTACCGAAAGAACCAATGAGTAATCCGCCAGTAGTCCACGCGGCAGTGGATCCACGTGCTGCGGTCGACCGCCTCGTCAAAACGACGTCCTTCCCCTCCTTCCCCTCCTTCCTCACATTCGGGCCGCGTCCCGTGCACCCCGAGCAAACAAACTCGATAGCGGGCGGTTCTTTTTTTTTTGCTGTAAAATTTTATTTGGAAGTCTATGAAGGGAGTCTACAGTTGGTGGATCCTTGACCTTTAGCAATCACCTCATCTATATGCAGAGCACTTGACCTGCGCCGAGTGCGACGAGGGGAGGGCGTGAGTGCGCCGCTAAGATTGGGGTTATCCGAAAGGGGCTCGGGGTTTTGACACTTAATGTCCCCCCCACCACCACCCACCACCACCCACCCCCACCCCGGTGCCGTTCAATCGCTGCGCTTTGCCGAGTCAATCCCCTCCGTCCTCTTGTCGGGACAGACGGAATGCGCTGGGGCGTGTTTCCAATTACTCTGCCCGTGAGTGTGGGAGTGTGTTATTAATAGCGCGCACACACACACAAAAATCAATATATGCTGAGAATGAAAAACATAACCGCGTGCGTTCCAGCTGACGGGCACTCACGAGAACTTTAGAATGTCCCGGTATAGGCTGTCTCGATGCCTTTTGCACTCTTCATGGTTTCCTTTTAAAACATTTGTGGATTATATATTTTTGTTCTTGTGACGTATGATTGATTTTTTTTAAATCAAATAACCCGCTGGAATGTTTTCAACAAGAACTGCACGTACTGATTCTGCTAACATTATTAAGCCAGTCACCGATATTAACACGCGCGGTGTGAGTACACGAGTGGCTACCCACAATGTATTGGGTTTTGGGGATTGTTTGACCATACTTCACCACGCTGGTCAGTCCGGCTTTGGTGAAGAGTGGATCACCCAAGGGCCGATTCGGATATCACTTGCACCTGATGTGAGCTGTGGCCGTGAATGCAACTCAAGCTAACACGTTCATAGCACACAGTGCGCTCACCATCGCAAATTAAATTGTCACGTGGTCAATTATCGTTTCCGCTCACTCAACCGATAAGTTTAAGAACGATTTTCACAACCAAGTGTAGCAATAAGATAACGACGTTTTGCTTTAAAGTATCGTCAGGACAAGAACCAAGCGGTCAGATAAAAAAAAGTGAAGCAGAATTCTGAATTCCTCGATTTCCAGGGCCTAACCCAAACAATCGAGCACCGTGGTGGGGGAATGTTAACGGCCTCGCTTGGTATGCAGGGGGGTCGTGGGTTCGATCCCGATCCCGACCCTGACACCTGTACGTTTTAAGTTTGCGTGCTCTCTCTCCCCCTCTCCCCCGTGGTCGCGTGGATTTGTATCCGCATCCGCCGGTTTTCCCAGCCACATTTAGCATCAATGTGCGTTGAAGAGTATTCAGTTGCTGTACATTTCCACACGATGAGCCACGTCGGTGAGCTATCAATTGTGGCCAGGTCGCTTCTATAAAAGAGCTATACAGCTCAGTGGGCCTTACCTGGTCAAAAAAAATAGTTTATAGTTTTTTAAGAGTTAAAGAAATAACGAGGCGACGTTTGTCGATGCCGTCGACTGATGCGGTGGGTGGGTGGAGTCGTGGTCGTTTTTGGCCCAGGCTCACCCCAGCCGATGAGGTAGTAGTGTTTCATGCGGCTCTCCTCGCTCAGGTTCACCGTGACCACTTTGCTCCACAGGAGGAGCCCCTCCACCAGCATCCACATGAACGCGGCCATGAAGAAGAGATGGAGCAGAGCCGTGACAGCTGTGCACGCCACCTACAGTCAGAAGGGAAGGCAGAGGCACAGGTCACCCGTGTAGCCGCGGTGGCGAGATGTTAACTACCTCGCCCAGTATACAGGAGGTCGTGAGTTCGATCCCGACCCTGACGCCTGCTTTATATTTGGAGTTTGCGTGTTCTCCCCGTGGTCGCATGGATTTTTCCTCCGGTTTCTCCCTCCACGTTCAGAAACGTGCATTTAGATTTTAGAGTATTTGACTGCTATAAATGTCCACGTGATAAGCCACTACGTTGAGCTATCATTTGTGGCCAGGTCTCTTATGAAAAAAAGCTATATAGCTCACTGGGCCTGACCTGGTAAAAAAAAAAAAGTTAAGTTTTTAGTTTAGTTTATACTGTTGGGGCAAGTGCTGTTAGCGAGTAGCAGCTACGAAGGCCAGTACGGGGGTGGGTGGTCAACACCACACCCGGACGAATTGGTGTCCTGAGTGGTGATGTTTGAGGCTGAGTCGACCTAGAGGAGGTCCAGAACCGGTTCAGAGAATCCTCACTGGTGTTGGTGGTCATAAGCGGCACACACACAATACACATATCCCCCTGTGTAGCCTTTCACAGACTGTTAGGGCAAGTGTCGTTACCAAGAATCTATTAAGGGTCAGAATGGCAAGGTGTATGGGTGGGTGGCCAGCACCACACCGGGGCCGCCTTTGTCTCCCCAATGGTCATGTTTACTCACCGAACCAGGTACTCTTTTAAGGCTGAGTGAATACGGGAGAGGCCCAGGAATGGTTCAGGTGTTTGTGACCGATGGTGGCCAGGAGAGGGAATCGGACTCGGGTCGCCGGGTTCGTAGTGCAGTACACTAACCACTGCATTACCGCTCCCCGTACTTACACGCTCACGTGCACAATCTCGTGAAACCATTTTTACAACTCAGATTGGGGGTGGGTCTGAGTGGAAGGATTCTTATTTCTGTTTTACAGCTCAGTGGCAAAAAAAACTATATTTATATGACTGGGGGCAAGTCATTTCATAAGACAAACTGCACTTTTGGACTTCTTACAAAGTGGTTTGCTGTGATTGTTCCACCTGAAGACGGAAGCTTGTGTTGCCTCTGAAACGTCGTGATTTAATTTAGTTGTTTTCATTTATTTAATTTTTACCTACGTAATTTTACCGAAAAAACCAAAGAGTATGAATCATAATTGGACCTCCTTTGCCAGTACCAAAATATAATAGGGGTTTTCCCCTTTTTTTTTACAAGGATTCATGTCTGCATTAACCACAATACTTGCAGCCAAAATGCAAAAAAAAACACACTGATAATATATGCATTGTCCTTGAAACTGATTGGTCCACACCAGGGACGGCTTTCTTTGAGCCTCGTCTCAATTGGTGCTAGACCAGATGACGCCAAAAGACATACAGCTCAAAGACAATGCACTATCAAAGTAATGAGGGCTCGGGGTGAGCATCTACATCATTGGGCCTCCTTTGCCAGTGCCAAAATATAATAATAGGGTTTTCCCCTTTTTTTCTGGCAACAAAACTGATATATATATTTTTTACAAGGATTCATGTCTGCATTAACCACAATACTATTATTATATTTTGGTACTGGCAAAGGAGGTCCAATGATGTAGACGCTTACCCCGAGCCCTCATTACTTTGATAGTGCATTGTCTTTGAGCTGTACGCCTTTTGGCGTCATCTGGTCTAGCACCTATTGAGACAAGGCTCTAAAGAAAGCCGTCTCTGGTGTGGACCAATCAGATTCAAGGACAATGCATTTATTATCAGTGTTTTTTTTGTTTGCATTTTGACTGCAGGTATTGTGGTTAATGCAGACATGAATCCTTGTAAAAAAGGTTTCAGTTTTGTTGCCAGAAAAAAAGGGGAAACCCCTATTAGTATGAATCATTGCAGTCACGAAAGCTTCAAATCTAAAATGTATTTCACCCATGACTAATGTGTAAGATATTCTCGCAACATTTTTCATAAATAACATATTTTTTCAATAACATTGAAAATTGTAAAACATTTTAAAAATAAAAACTTTGACAATTTCTTTTTTTACAAATTTTATAACATAAAATTCCAAGCAACAATGGTCCATCAAACCTTCCATAGTTTTTTTTGCATTGCTCGCAGGTGAAATGAGGTGCCCAGGGTTTGTCTTGATCCCTGACAGGCATGCCGAAATATGCCTTGTAGGCCTCACACATCTTAGCAGATGCTTCTACAGAGTACTTTTTCGCTCTTGTCTTGATAAATTGGCCGCAGACATAGCAAAATGCGTCTGTCGGACGCTTGCAGCCTCTTGATACCATCTCAGAAAAATTCAGATATGTATCCACTTAGGCAGCTGGAACTAAACTGAACTGGTGGGCTTATACTACTATTTATATTACTGGAAAGTTCTAGAATGTTCTAAAAGTTACTCCAAGTTTACGCAGCACTTAATCTATCTTGAAGGTTCTGTAAAATAGGTAAATTTCTAAATATCACTGTCCTGGTCACAAAAGCAAAGTTTGTGGGGAATAATAGCCATTTTCTGTACTTTTGAGGCATTAGCAATTAGGAAATTACACTTACTTTGTAGCACATTGCTACGAACCCCAGCCAATACGAGTTCAAATCCTCTGTCACGACGAACATCAGTGGTGATGAGTGATTTCTGAATCATTAGTTTACAAGTCAATTTCTCTCACCTGGGACCCCCCCCCAGCCCCCTGTCTGGATTAAAGCAGAGAGCCACCGTACTACAATTAATAATAATAAAACATTAAGGCTCCCAGCGTTACACGTCCCTGGGACTTTTCAAGCTGCACATTTGTCCTTGTTATCCCGCGTCGGTAAGCCCGCCATGATTGCACCGTCCCCGCCCCGGCAACAACGTTTGCCCGATGCTCTTTAAATGTCGCAGGTAATTGGTGACCTTCGGGAAGGTCGCATTTCCCCACAGCTGCTGCCCGTCCGTCCCCCGTGACGAGACGGAAGGAAGCCCTGAGCCGGGCGGGGAGTGGAGGGAGGATGGCAGGACTACTCGCTGCGGGCGATACCACCATTTGACAATTGAGGGGGGTAACGATGCATGTGACGATGAAGCTGTCAAGTCGACAGAATGCAGCGTCTACTCTGTGTGAGGCGCTGTAGCCGAGGGTTGATAGTACGCACGATTTGATCAACACGCAAAGGCGACCCAGGTCCAAATTCCCTGCCTGCAGCCCCCCCCCCCGCCCCCACTCAATCGCCTCAGCTGCAGCATCCTGCCACTGCGTGCGCTGTCTGTCCTGAACGAGGAAGGTAATAATTCACGTGGATTTTAATTGTCAAAGAAGAAGGTCCTTGTTTTACTAATGCATACATTTCATGCCTAAAGCCTATGACCAGATCACCCTAAATTTGCCCGATCTATATTGGATCTCCAAGGTGCTCAGCAGAAGCTGAACCTGGTTCGTAATTGTATTGGTGACCACCACCACGACTACGAATACGAGGGCTTGCCAGGCGTTGTGGTCGCGGGGCTGCGAGCTGTGAGCTACGGAGACGACAGCGTCGAGTGTCTCCCCTCGTGCAGGGCAGCGCACCCATGCGGGGTCTCTCCAGGAGGGTTCTCTCCTCCAAACGCCCGTCGCCAATGGGACTGGTGGACGAACTTCCCAGACGGAGGACAAGACCCATCCTCAACAAAAAAACTAATCTTGAGACTCGGGCTGTGAGGGCTTTAGAGTGAGGCTGGGAAATCAATGTCCATCTATCCCCCTTCGCCCGCAGGGGATCTTTAGTGGGGTAGGCTACAGCGGATTGCTCGCCCCCCTCCCCTCCCCCCAGCTGCATAGCCGTGACCCTGTTTAAAGACGGGGGTTGGGGGGGGCACAGTCAATGTTAAACAAACAGTTAAACTAATTTGAAAGCTAAACAGAATGAGTAACGATACGATCTGCCTTTGTCTACGGTGCATTCGTCTCCAGCTCTCTCATCCCGTGTGTGTGTGTGCGTGTGTCTGTGTGAGCAATGGGCTAAAGCAACAAAAAAAACGCCGCTGGTGTTCGTAGATTTCGCACCAACATTTTTTTTATTGACTTTGACAATTTGGAACGGGGGTGGTTGGAGGGGGGTAGGGGGGGGGCTCATCCCCCCTCTAGCCCCCCCCCCCACGCTAACGGGACTGTAGTCGCACAACCAACCGGTCTTCTATGTGGATAATGTGGTAGTGGTGCAGGTGAATTAGTTTTACAACGCCCTTTGTGAATCCACTGTTGGATGAACCCCCCCCACAACACCATGTTGGCCGTGGAGGATGTTTGACCATACTTCACCACGCTGGTCAGTGTGACTTCGTGAGATTGTGGGAGGGGAAGAGGGGGGAAGGGGGTTGAATCAGGGCCGGTTCAGATATCACTTGCTACTTTATTTTGGGGTTGGATGTCATTGGCGTGAGCCTGCACACGTGTGTGTGCGGAGCGGTTAGCGCTACGCTGCGCTACGAACCCCGCTACCCGAGTTCGATTCCTGCTCACGGCCAACACCAGTAAGGATTATCTGAACCAGTCCTGAGTCTCCCCTAGGTCGACTCAGCCTCATATGAGTAGTTGGTACGGTGTGTTAAAACATCACCACTTGGGAGACAAAAGTGTACGGGCGCGGCATTGGCCAACCACCCCCTCGTTTTGCTGTTCTGGCCTTCATAATTGCTCACTGACAGCACTTGCCCCAACAGTCTGTCAAGGCTATACGGGGGATCTTTGCCTTTTGTGCGTTTTGTCCAGCGCCTTGTGATCTCCGGGTGAAAGGCGCTTAAGAAGTGTACATCATTATCATATTCTCTGGGTCTTTCGGTAAAGTCACGTGGCTTTACAGAAAGACCCATAGAATATGAATTCCTGCAGTCACGAAAGCTTCGAGTCAAGATCATTATTATAATTATTACTGATGACAGCCTTGGCCAGAAATTCAACTCTCGCCACTCGGCTCGAAGCACGGAGGAGACCTACCCCGTTGGTGGTGGTGGAGCCACTGCACAGCAACACAGAGGGGACCTACCACGTTGGTGGTGGTGGAGCCACTGCACAGCAGCACGGAGGAGACCTACCCGGTTGGTGGTGGTGGAGCCACTGCACAGCAACACAGAGGAGACCTACCCTGTTGGTGGTGGTGGAGCCACTGCACAGCAACACAGAGGGGACCTACCACGTTGGTGGTGGTGGAGCCACTGCACAGCAACACAGAGGGGACCTACCACGTTGGTGGAGCCACTGCACAGCAGCACGGAGGAGACCTACCCGGTTGGTGGTGGTGGAGCCACTGCACAGCAACACAGAGGAGACCTACCCTGTTGGTGGTGGTGGAGCCACTGCACAGCAGCACGATCTGCGCTGCCGTCAGCGCGAGGAAGAGGTTCTTGTGGATGGACGTCCGGTCGGACTTGGGGATGCTGCGCGCGGCCACGGCGCATTGAACACACCGAGGGAGATCGGACGGAAACACATTGAAGATTTAGGCACTTCTGGACACGTTTTTGTCGATAACAGGTTTTGGGTTGGAGCGAGGGGCTGCAACGGTGAGCACGCCACGCCATGAGCCTCGGCGAACCGAGGCTAATTGATTGATGTTGTAACGCTCTTACCCGCCCCTACTGGACATCTGTGAAAAAGAGCTTCATAGCACATCGGATTCTTCCTCCAGTATAAATACATACTCTGATTCTGAACCTTGATTCGATTCCCGCTCAATGGTTAACATCAGTGCTGAGCCGAGTGATATCTGAGTCTCTCCCCCCCCCCCTCCAGTTTCACCAAATCTGTACTGATCAGCTTGGTGAAGTATGGTCAAACAACCCCAACCGCCCAGGTCTACACGTGGTGTGGAGGGCTTCATCCAGCAGTGGATTGCCAGAGGGCTAAACCTTATAGTTATTCAAATTTAATTATTTAACACATTTCATGACAAAAAAGTGGCTACATTTGCAGTAGTGCAATTGACCAAATATAAACATTCTCCACATCATTCGTCTCATTAAAATAAAGTAACTGGTTAGCCAACTCGGGAAATAACTAAACAAAATGACAGTCCTTTGTCAATCCGCTGCTGGATGAAGCTCTCCCGACACCCCGCTGGTCACAGACGCTGCTTGACCATACTTCACCATGCTGGTCAGTGCAGGTTGGTGAAGTGGGGTACGAGTGGGGAAAGCATCGGTTCAGATATCACTCGCTACTATTGTTCTCATCATCAGCATTTATTATGTATTATTGTAATTATTTATACCATTCCTCTCATGTAGTAAATCTCAAAGCACCATGGCTGGGAATGGAACTCGGCCCATTGAGCTCACAGCGCAGCGAGCGAAGAACTCGGCCACGGCTCATCACCATTTATAATGAACTCGACTTTATGACTGTATGTAAATCCCCTTGCCTCACAGTTTCGGAACTTGCAGTCAAACGGAGACTTTTCAGCACCGGCATAAGACCTGACCACCTGTTTAACAAGTCCTCTTCTCTGTTTCGTTCTCTATCTCGTCTCTTGAAGTCTTTCTCTCCCCGGTTACTTCTCACCGATTCTCCTCCGTTATAAGCATGGCCCTATGAGATCCATTGTTGAAGGTCACCTCATAAATCTAGTTCATTTTTTCAGATGTGTTGTTTTGGGGGGAGATGGTCGTTCTTTCAGAGCAGGTGGAGAGCGAGAGTAGGAAAGACTGACTGGTGTAATCACAGACCGCTCTTTGCAGTGCCTTGTCATGAAAACAAAAACGAAACCCCGTTGAAAAGCGTTGAACTTGGAAACGGGTTCTGAAATGATATCTGAATATTTAATGATGAGCCGAGAATTCGATGTTTCATTTTTCTAATGACCAATTGTAACAAAAACTCATGGCTGTGGTTCAGTAAAACAAAATCTTGCCTGTGTACATTTTTCCTACATATTCTGAAAATGATAAATATTTATTCTTGGGTCTTTTGGTAAAGGCACGTAGATAGGTTCAAAAAAAATAACAAAAAACTACGACGTTTCGATCGCAACACAAGTGGTCGTTTTCAGACGTGACTTTACCGAAAGACCCAAGAATATTAATTCCTGCAGTCACGAAAGCTTTAAGTCATGGTATATATTTATAATTATCGCAATTTTGCTACACAGTAATGTCTGCTGTCAGTAATATTCAGCAGTCGGGAAAAAACAATGGCACGGACCCTATGAACTTGGCTTAATAAAAAACACACGGCATCGTCGGTTAAACATAAATTAAATCTTGCGTACGCTGCAGATTGCCACGCTTTCATCGAAACTTGGGCAGGCAGCTGAGTTTGGGCAAAACATCGAGGCGCGTGAGTCTCGAACAAGAGATCAAGAGTGCGGGGTGGGGGTGATCGCTGCCCTGACAGCATGGCTCTGTTCCACGTCCGTCTGCACATCCAAGTCTGGGGGTTTTGTAACTTTGCTGAAACCGGCTCATACGTCTGTAAAATACACACGTGGACTGGATGGACAACGTGCGGTGATTTGCTTGAGTGAGTGTGTTGCTGTGACTACCAGTGGGCTGAGCAGGTGAGTGAGTGTGTTGTTGTGACTACCAGTGGGATGTAGCAGGTGAGTGAGTGTGCTGTTGTGACTACCAGTGGGGTGTAGCAGGTGAGTGAGTGTGCTGTTGTGACTACCAGTGGGGTGTAGCAGGTGAGTGAGTGTGCTGTTGTGACTACCAGTGGGGTGTAGCAGGTGAGTGAGTGAGTGTGCTGTTGTGACTACCAGTGGGGTGTAGCAGGTGAGTGAGTGAGTGTGCTGTTGTGACTACCAGTGGGGTGTAGCAGGTGAGTGAGTGTGCTGTTGTGACTACCAGTGGGGTGTAGCAGGTGAGTGAGTGGGCTGTTGTGACTACCAGTGGGGTGTAGCAGGTGAGTGAGTGTGTTGTTGTGACTACCAGTGGGGTGTAGCAGGTGAGTGAGTGAGTGGGCTGTTGTGACTACCAGTGGGGTGTAGCAGGTGAGTGAGTGTGTTGTTGTGACTACCAGTGGGGTGTAGCAGGTGAGTGAGTGAGTGGGCTGTTGTGACTACCAGTGGGGTGTAGCAGGTGAGTGAGTGTGTTGTTGTGACTACCAGTGGGGTGTAGCAGGTGAGTGAGTGTGTTGTTGTGACTACCAGTGGGGTGTAGCAGGTGAGTGAGTGAGTGGGCTGTTGTGACTACCAGTGGGGTGTAGCAGGTGAGTGAGTGTGCTGTTGTGACTACCAGTGGGGTGTAGCAGGTGAGTGAGTGTGCTGTTGTGACAGTGACCATGGTAGTAGCGATAGAAGAGTGACGAGGAGGGGAGCGGGTAAGTGGGTGTACACAAAAGGCGTCTCACTCGAGCACGACGAAGAGCGTCAGGGTGACGACGAGAGCACAGAGCGACGCTCCGGACCCAACAAAGGTGAGCACATTGAGGATGTCCTCCTCGGCGTCTGTCCGCTAGATGGGGGGGATGGGGCGGGGGCACAGGGGAGCGCTTTTATCTCGCGCAGAGTCACGACCACACTCACCCCAACTCCCGAGAATACCCAGGGAGTCGCCATTGCCCACCACTCCGCTCTCATCTCACTCAACTCCCCCTCCACGCACTCTCCTGCCTCTCCCCTCTCATCTCACTCTACTCCCCTTCAAGCAATCTCCTCACTACTCTCCCCGCTCATCCCACTCTACTCCCCCTGCACATGATCTCTGCTCCAGAAATCGACGCCTTCTCTCGAGACCTCGAGTCTGCCTTTGTTCAGTGGGACGTCGCTCATTCTCCTCTACTGCCCCCATGGCCTGAAACTCCCTCCCCCCAGTGATCTGTGCTGCTGACTCCCTGCCCCGATTAAAGTCCAGGCTCGAGACCTTTCCTCTATTGCTCTTACAATGACTGACTGCCTCTTTTTTATTCAAATACAAAAATAAACCGACACACATTCATACCCATTTTCCATATGAAGCCTAAATACCATTTTCTTTAAGCAACATGCTCCGATAGAGTTGCATTTTGATAGTAATTATAACTTAGTACATTTGGTATTCATGCCATCCTTATCGCACAGGGCTGTCACCACGGCGCTATGATACACAGACACAGTGTGGAGTAGTTTCAAAGCAGGGGGTGATGTTGCGACGTGTAATCCCTATTGAACAATTTACAAGTAGATTTTTAAAAAAATGTCTACAGCGACACCGGCACACAATGGCTCATGCTCTTTTCGAACGCCGCCACGGGGCCTTTAACGCCCACCGCGAGTGAAGCAGACGCCGCGTATTTTACACTTGATACACACCGCACGGCATTAGCCAGGGCGGCCTGCCGGGGAGTCGAACCACGAACCTCTGGCAACGAGCGGCGCTACCGCCGGGCCAACGTCACAGCCAGCCCTGCTGCCTGCCGCCCGCTGCCTCCGCAGCCGCTGGATAAATCCAAACCGTATTGCGCTCCTCTCTTGTTGTGTTTTAAGAGAATGATTTGTGCGTATATCACGGGAGGCTGTAAAAGCTGGTCACGCTGAAGGCTGAGCAGTGGACATTTGGCGGGGGGGGGGGAGGGCGGGAAGTTTGTTCATTCAAAGAAAGTGTGCGGAGAAACAATGAGCTGCACATTCGTCAGCTGAGACACAATCGCGCCGTTTTACGGCCGAGCCAAAGGGGCCGTGGTCAATCGCGCGAGCGGACCGCCGCAGCGTGTCGAATCTCACGGTGTATTTTTTACGATGATATTTTATTTTACATTTTTGTTATTATTATCATCGCCGCAATGAAACGCTGTTTGGGACGTCGTGAACTCCTGAAAACCTGTGAACACGGTTCCTCCGTGGACCTTGCTTCAAAGCACGTGCCAAAAAATGCGAACATTGCCTCCTGCAAGGCAGACAGGGCATATAAATCGAAGCTCTCTCAATGATCTCAGCCCGGGTGCCAATAAATGCTCGCGATAAACCTGTCGCGGAGTGAATGGCCACGCATGATTTGGTCATAGGGCTGCAAATGGGCAGTGGCTGGCCAACGGCCCGGTGCAGCATTGGCAGAGCTTCCATCCGTGGGGCTCTCTGTTGCAGGGGTTCGCACGTGGTATGTTAGGCGGTGGTGGAAACGGAAATTTATAAGTCGCGATATTAAACCTGTTTGTCTGGCAGCCTACGTTAGTTGCCATTCCCCTCCGTAGAAATTCTGCCGTGTAGGCCTGGGAATCATTCTGAAAAGTGCCGTAGTGGCATTCGTCGCACGTCGGTAATTTTCCACCACCGCACAAGGGCGGAGGAAGGTGGAAACGAATGACAGCATGTCTAGCGGACACCCGCGGGCTATCTGCCCACGGATCGTGATGATGATGTCCTGTAAGATTTAGTCTGCTTGTGATGATTCGTCGTTGATCTGATCCGTGATCCTTTCACCCCGCTGGGTACTCACTGCCAGCCACTCGTCTCTCTTCCTTCCTCCTCTTACCTCTCTCTGAAAGTACGTGCCTCCAACCCTTCGTATTTCCCTCTTGTCTCCTAGATCACAGCTCTAGGCACTTAAATTTTCACATGGGCATCCCGATCGCCTTCATTCTGTGGACTCCGGCTCTCTTTGTTGTTGTTGTTGTTGAAAAATACAAAACGGAATGGCCAAAGCTTCCGCCAGTACCAGAATGGCAGAGACTGCGGCTTAAATTGGCAAAAAACTGGAACAATGAGGATGAAAAGGTTGCTCTTCCTTTTAACCGTAACTCGTCAAACTTTTGCTGCCGTGAAAATCAAACGCCAGATTTTTTTCCGCAATGCAACAGGAGTAGGAGAAAAAAAGAAGAATCGGATGATGTCGTGGGGTTTTTTTTTTGAGCCACTAGAAACAAACTCCGTGAAAAATAATACGTGATAGTAAGTAAATAATAATAAACATTTATCCGGCGTACATTGAATTAGTAACAGCAAGGTGACATTTGATGTTACAGCTCACGGTGCAAAAAATAAAATGTAAAAAAATTGCGAGCTCTAGAAGGTCAGCGTGTGCGTGATGATGAAGGCAGAGCGGCAGTAAAGAGAAACTCGTGAACCACAGAGCAAAATATCAAATTTAAACTAAATGAATTTAACAACATTGGAAAGAAAAATTGAACTTGCATTCCCGGTGCGGCTCCGCGGTGGGGGTGGAGGGGCGTGTGTCACGCCGCCCATGCATGCTATATGAGGTTGCCACCTGTTTTCCTTTTCCCAAAGATCGTCCCCTTTTTGAGGCAGCTGTCCTGGGAAATCTACGAGTCTTCCGGAACATTAAAAGCCCCGGCTTTTTTTTGTCACTTGCATAATAATAATGATAATACACAGCTCAAGATGCCTCATTTACATGCATCTTCTCACTTCGTCTGCTATTGTGAGATATTATTCTTCTTGCGGCATGTGCTGGGTTGTTTTTTTATATCCCTGAGGTGGGAACCCTCGGTATTATGTATCGGCAGGAAGTGATATAAATCGGACCGTCGTACACCGGAGCCCGCCTGTGTAGACGGTGCACCGTCTTACCTCTACCTCCACCACCTGCAGGAGCACGGCGAAATTGGTCGTGTGGTTGCAAAAGCACGACGTGGATTCAGTGCCGGTACGGATCAGCTTGCAGCCTTTGTCTGACCAGCTGCCCCCCGATCCCATCCTGGAAAGGCAGCCAGCGAACAGTCGACAAAATGTGAGAAATAATAATAATAATAGGTTTTTCCATTTCTGGCAATGAAACAGGTATTCATATTCTTGGGTCTTTCGGTAAAGTCACGTAGATAGGTTCAAAGAAAATAACAAAAAATAAAACAGCTGTTAATATTTTGATTTAAAGCTTTCGTGACTGCAGAGATTCATATTCTTGGTTCTTTTGGTAAAGTCACGTAGAAGGGAAACAATTGTATTGTTTTATATTTTTATTAGTTCATTGTTTCCCTTCTACGTGACTTTACCGAAAGAACCAAGAATATAATAGGTGTTAAGATGTTCAAAAAGTCTGCATTAACCACACATGGTTGTGGTGACCATGCAAACAAAACATGCTCTGATAATGTGAGCATTGTCTTTGAAACTGATTGGCCTACACCAGAGATAGCCTTGTTCTTTATGGCCTAGTCTCGCCAGTGTCAGGCCAGAGAACGCCAAAAGACGAACAGTACAAAGACAATGCACATATCAGAGCATTTATAGCTTGGGGGTGAGCAGCTATGTCATGGGAGACCTTTTGATACTGGCAAAAAATGTATCCCATGAGTCGTCAAAACGCACCACTCGCATCGCCGCATGCCACCCGGAATGACAAAAAAGCTGAGTTTTGGGTTTTGTTGACGTTTTTCTTTAAATTAGGATTTTTCCACAATTTTATCCCAATGGTGCTATCGGCGATCATAGCATGATGCAAGGAAAGTCTGCATTCCGATCATTCGCAAAACAGCGCCGACACTCTGTGTGTCTTTGAGATTTGTAATTAAACACTGTTGTTTATGCTGTTTGCAGTTTAGTTGTGGCATGGGTTTCTTGTAAATAATTGCGGTTTCTGCTCTTGTTCGTTTGTACGTTCCCACCCTACGATGTTTTGTAACGGCCGCCACTGCTGTCCGTCTTGGGCTGTGGTCTCCGAGTCTCTATGCAACTCTATAGATCCCTAAGAATACGTCTTTCTATGTAACTATATGGATTTCCGTGTAACTCTGTGTAACTACAATGTCGTGTAACAGTCCTTGTAACGGAGCTGCTAAGGTCAATGGGGCCTTCCTAGCTGAAATAATGCAGCCTGAGTCACAGTACAACCGGGGCCTTAAATTAAACTTGATCTTGATTTAAAGCTTTCGTGACTGCAGGGATTCATATTCTTGGTTCTTTCGGTAAAGTCACGTAGAAGGGAAACAATAAATAAAGTCACGTAGAAGGGAAACAATACAATAATAAAAATATAAAACAATAAAAAAATATAAAACAATTTTATTGCTTTATATTTTTATTATTTTATTGTTTCCCTTCTACGTGACTTTACCGAAAGAACCAATAATATAAACTTGATCTTTTTGGGTCAGCGACCCAGCAGGTATTTCCTTATACGGCATCCAGTAATGTAAACCTTTTGCTATGGCTGTGGCTACTGGTCATGGTGCCTACTGAGGGCTACTCGGGACCGACCAAACATTCAGTGAGAGATGAAGTCCGAATAGCAAACTTAGATCTGAGAAATTCGCTCACGGAAGTGGATATTACAGAGCTGCCACAGATATCTTCCAGTGACCTCTCGTCCACCCGCCCTGCCTCTTGAGAGTGATCATCTTTGTATGACAATCGAACCAACATTTGTAATTCTCAGCAGAGGAATTTGGCCAAATGAAGTGCACAACAAAATTAAATATGTTGGGGTTGTTTCACACTCTCACTGGTGACTTGGTTGAGACCATCAACTCACCACACTTGAGAGACGGCTGAAACCTGGATTGGAACCCAGCTTCTCAGCTGTGTCGGCTTGGCGCCCTTCACATTCGAGCCACGTGGCCACTTCCAATTTTTAAAGTTTTTTTTTTTTACATTCAGAACGAAGCAAGAAGGGTGTATGTTGACAATCGGTACTCACTGTGGCTTAAAATCCCAGAATACACACATGGGTTTTGCAGGTTTTAGAGAGACGGCCTGAAACAAGACAAGAGAATAACTGCTTTATTGAATGACGCCGATGGGATTATGGTGTTTTATTTCGTTGTTTTTTAATGCCCAGCTTTTGATGTCCGTGCCGTTTGCGAGCGGCGTACCTGAGTGACATGATGCAGCGTGTACTGCACGGATGTTGAGATCTCAGTCGGGGCCCCGCCAAGAACTCTGGGTAATCGCGTTGAAGATGAAACGACAGCTGTTCCCAGAACTCTCTGCTCTCTCCTGGACATTTAACGGAATTTTTGATTTGACAAACATAAAAAAACACTTTAATTTGTTGCCATTTTTTCCCCCGCGACTCGGTTTTATAATGCGGGAACCCTTTAAGGCAGACTCACCGTGCTCTGCCATCCTTGGTGAGGAACACGGGCCCCCTGCTGTACTGAAGCAAGGCAGCGTCAGAACCAAGTAGAGCTGGGAGGCTGCTGTAATGAGCGTGAATGAAGGTAAGAGCTTCATGCCCTAGTTGCACATACATCCAACAACATCATCATCATCATCCGCAAGGATTACTGCTGTACGAAGGCATCCCCCAAGCTGTCGCTATCCACAACAGTTCTGAGATGCAACAATCCACCAGGCAAGCAGCATGCGAGTCGATTGCATCGCTCCACCTCCGCGATTGACGTCCTAACCTGTACCTACCCTGCCACTGTCGTGGTTGATGAAATCCTAGTTGCAGGTTACTGGACATCAGTGGAAAATAGCTTCACACCTTGTCGGATTCCTCCAGTTTCAAAAGAAATATTCTGATTCTGCTCAAAGGGACTGCGTTCCAGGCTGCACTGGCGTTGTGAGAAAGATATATGGCCACGTTGCACCACTGCTAGACAATCATTCCCCATAACACATTCCTGCGGAGAGAGCTGGTAAGAACGTTGGGTTGTTCGGTCAATGGCAAGGGTCAACGGCGGCGTGGTGTATTCCGCAAATATGCCCGACTGTGAGGGCGGGCACAAGCCGGCGTGAGTAGGTTAAACGTTGAATTTTATAAGGGCACCACGGGGTGACCAGCCCCTCCCCACCCAGCCCCACCCCTCCCACCCCCCACCCAGCCCCACCCTCCCCACCCAGCCCCTCCCCACCCTCCCCTCTACACCAGGCCCACCTCTCCCATTTTTGGATGCACAACGGACGGACGGACACAATAATCCCCTGTGGGCTGGTGTAACCAGGAGGTTCCTACCAGTATAAATCAGACTGCTGGGGGCAGGCACCGATAGCAGACGTCTATTCACGCTGGCACGGCACACAAGGGGGCAGCATGGCCAGTACCACGCCCGGCTGCTCTTGTCTCCCCCAATGCAAATGTTCACACACCTCACCTGGTACTCGTTTAAGGATGAGTCAACCATAGGGTAGACCCAAAAAGGTTCTGACACAATTAGCCACCGATGTGAACCGTGGCGGTGAATCGAATGTAGGTCACTGGCTTCTTATCGCAAGCACTGGAACACCACCACCACCACCAACAAAGATCCCCCTATAGCCTTAACAAACTGTTGGGGGAAGCGCTGTTAGCGAGCACCTATGAAGGCCGCAACGGCACACGAGGGGGTGGGTGGGTGGCCAGCAGGACGCCCTGCTGCCTTTATCTCCCTAGTGGCGATGTTTACACACCACACCAGGCACTCATTTGAGGCGGAATTGACCTAGGGGAGGCCCAGCAACGGTTCAGATAATCGTCACGGGTGTTGCGCCGTGAGCGGCAATCGAACTCGGGTCGCCGGGTTCGTAGCGCAGCGTAGTGCTAACCGCTACACCACGGCTACTCCCCCAGGACCACACAAACCAAAGATGCCCCAAATAGCCTTAATAGCCTGCGGGGCAAGTGTCGTTAGTGAGCACCCAGAAGCACACGCACGCAAAACAACGACACAGAAACACCCAAATGGAAACACCGAAGTGATCGGTCTGTGCGAGAGATCCGTACCTGCGGATAGCAATCTCTCAACCTCTGCGGCGGGTATCTCGATCTGGTTGCTGCTCTGGCTTTCGGCTTCGTCACTGGGGTTGAAGACCACTCCGCTCACTCGCACGCCTTCCAGCTCCAGGTGCTCAATGCGCAAATCTGAAAGCGTCAAACACAACGGCGCCCCCAATCACCGTGGCACGGCACGGACGCTGGGCACCTTAAAATATAAAAACAATAATTTAGATTTATTTTATTTACGTGCAGATTTTGTGCATCTTCAGAGAGAGACGGAGAGAGAGAGCATGATATCTTATGATTAATACGCCCGCAGTATTAACCAGAGCGCCCTGCGGAATTTGAACCGTGAATCGGCGAACACGCCTCTCGCCCCGCCGAGCCACCGCCCCGAACTGTCGGTGCCACATGCGAGGTCCTCACCAATGTTCTCCTCGCTGAGGGTGATGTTGAGCTTTTCGGACGACAGCGAGTCGGCCAACTGAAACGCAAACTTATCCAAACTCTCCACCACAGCCATCGGGCCTCCGCTGCCGACCACCTATACAGCAGACGCAAAAAAGACGAAGGTCCCCCGTATAGCCTTGCCAGACTGTTGGGGCAAGTGCCACTAGCGAGAAGCATATGAAGGCAGCAACAGTACACGAGGGGGTGGCTGGCCAGCACCATGCCCGGCCGCCTTTGTCTCCCCGGTGGCGATGTTTACACACCGCACCAGATACTCATTTGAGGCTGAGTCGACCTAGCGGGAGGCCCAGGACCGGTTCGGGTCACCGTCACCGGTGTTGGGCCGTTAGCGGCAAAAATCAATCTCGGGTCGTCGTGTCCGAAGCGCAGGTCGCTCACCGTTGCACGACCGCTCCCCACACACACAGACACACACGCAGACACACGCACACGCATGAACGCGTGTTGATTAAACCGCACACCGAGGGTCGATGAACAACCGCTGTGCGACAAGGCGCAGGTCATGTCCTCCGTGGTGACCAGTCTCAGCACGCAGGCTCAGCTCCACGTTCACAGTCACGGCTCAGCTTAGACTTGGTTTGCGGCTCAAGCGAGCCGGCGCTGAGCCAAGCACTCAACGCGAGCCGGCTCTGAGCACGGTCCCAGCAACGCGCGAGATTTCCACGAGGTCAGCCGGAGCCGAGCCACGGCCGAGCCGCTCGTGCGTATTCACAAGCAACGGAGCGGCTCAACCCAGAGCGAAAGAAGTTCAACATGTAGACAGCATTAAAAAAAGAAGAGAGCTGAGCTGGTACGGCTGAGCCCGTGGGCAATTCAAACCGGGTTCTTGAGTGAAAGTGAATCGATGATCTCAGCACGGCCACCAATGAGTGCATAGAAAAACTATCTCAATCAATGTGTTGCTGCGCTTGATTTGGCCAAATTCCAGCTGCGAGCATTAAAAATATCGGATTGTACATCGTGCGATGAACATCACTCTCCGTGGTGGGGTGGGGTTGGTGGGGTGGGTGGTAAATTGAACAACTCTGAAGCACTTTTCATCCAATTGAACCACATTCGAGTAATTGATCATACCAAAAAGTAACAAATCAATTTCTCGCATCCTTTCCACGAGATAGTGGTGCAGTATGTACGTTGAACCTCTTTCGCACCGTACGTAGCCATCCGCGCTGATCAGAGGTGCACGTGTTAGAAATTGCCTTATCATTATTACCGCTGTGATAGCGCTGTTAGTTGCTGGCCACTTGACGCTTTGGCCCATTTTGAGTAACTCACGTGAACAAAAACAAAAGGATAAAATCCAAGGCGCACCTGCTCTATGCGCTGCCACTGCCCCGAGTTGTTCGGGGAGAGACAGCCGCTGGCGAGGGCCACAAAGCGACCCGCCAGGTCGCCGGGGGCCCCGATGTGGGGCCGCCCCTCCACCAGGCCCATGTCGGCCACGCTGCCCAGCAGCCGCGCGACGGCCAGCAGGTCGGCCGGAGCCAGCGCCACGCGGTCGCCCTCCATCGCCTGCAGGGCGGCCCCCATCAGCACGCCCGCCTCCGACGCGTTGGCGAGCAACTTGGTGCTGTTCAGCGCCAGGTAGTCGGACACCTGCGGGGAGGTGCGATCGTGTGGTAGTTTTGTCTCTGGTGAGGCCGCTATGCCCCCCCCCCCACCACCACCACCCTCTAACTCCCTCCCCCTGCATTACTTCCTGTCTCTCAATCTAGATTTGAAGTTTTCGTGACTGCAGGGATCCATACTCTTTGGTTCTTTCGGTAAAGTCACGTAGGTAGAAAATAAGGTCAATTAAATCACGACGTTTCGGGCGCAATACAAGTGCCCGTCATCAGGTGGAACAACCACAGCAATGAACAATTGCTGAAGTGGGCAAAAGGAGGCTGCTTGTGACAAGAGGCTATATAAGTAAGAGAGGGGTGGGGGGAGGAGCCAGGGAGGAGAGATAGAGATGGTGGGGGTGTGGGGTAGGGGGAATGGAGTACGGCAAAATGCCCCGCTCACTTCCCAGCCCGGCCTTGTGTTGTACTCGGTGTTGGAGCTTGCACTTCCCCACTCCCCCTACCCCACACCCTCACCCTCTCTATCTCTCCTCCCTGGCTCCTCCCCCCCCCCATCTCTTACTTATATAGCTTCTTGTCACAAGCAGCCTCCTCTTGCACACTTCAGCAATTGTTTATTGCTGTGGTTGTTCCACCTGATGACGGGCACTTGTGTTGCGCCCGAAACGTCGTGATTTAATTTATTTTATACCTACGTGACTTTACCGAAAGAACCAAAGAGTATGGATTCCTGTCTCTCCTTCTCTCCAGAGGATGAGTAAGTGTGTTAAGTGGGTGAGTCAGTGAGTGAGTGGGGAAGTGAGTGGGTGAGTGAGTGGGTGAGTGAGTGGATGAATGAGTGAGTGTAGCAAATCCGATGACTGTTGTTTGCCAATCCATTGCCGGTTGAAGGCTCTCCCCGAGTCCCCGCCATCTCTCACAACCCTGCGATGTTACTGGAAGACATTACCGTTTGGCAAATGAGACTCGTGCCAAATGTTGGGATGCAAGAAATGTGCAAAAAAATGTTGCCTGTGTGTGTGCGTATATTTAAAGTGTGGCACATTCCTGGACTGAACGCCTTTTATTCAGCATTGCCAACCAGTTCCTGGAAAGTTAAGCCGCACATCTGGCTTCAGGGAAACACGGCCAAGGGTAGAGGAACGGGAACGGGGAAGTGTTTTGATTGGTCCATTCATTTGTTCTGTTAAACCATTTTGGTGGCTTGCTTGGGCACACTTTAGCTCGTTTTCTCAGGCACCGGGACAGTAACTCCTGAGCAGGAGATGCGCTAGGCTCAAGCACATAAAACGAATGCGTAGGGCCGCAAGTATGTTGATTTGAATATAAAACGTAGAAAAAATGTTTAGTTTTATATAAAGTGATTCTTTATTTTTCCTGTACTTTGCACTCCTCATCGTGTTTTTTGTATTGGTTGTTGTTGTTGTTGTAGCGTTCTGACCTGCCCCTACTGGACATCTGTGAAACAAAACGCTTTATAGGTAATCGGATTCCTCCGGTATGAATAAATATTCATATTCTGACGTCAAGTTGGACCTGGGTGCGTGAAGAAACGGGGCGCATCATATACCATCTCGAATCTAAATCTGAATAAACATCACCAGCTGATTAACGCAACACCACGCCAATCTATCTCTCACTTCTATGTAGTCTGCATCTCTCTCATCTCATCTCATTACATCTCAAATTTATTTTCCTACATCTATATTACCGAACAGCATCCTCTATCTTTTGTCCATATCTCTTCTATCATACCACTCAGAATTGCATCAATTTAAAGCCCCCCCCCCCCCCATTGTCTAGAACAGGGGTCGGAAAACCGAAATAATGAGGAGGCATTTTTCCTTTCGAATTCGGCAAAAAAACCCTCAATATTTCAAGATCCGCCATGCACGTGGTGAACACGAGACGGTCGTCCTTGATGAATTACGTCACGAAGCAGCGGTCCTTGAAGAGCCGCACGCCGCTCCGAAGCCCCAAGTTGCCGACCCCCTGAGTTAGCCCAGCCATTCCTCGCTCCTAACGGACCAATGCCCGTGACGGACGCTTATGTTGCGACTGAAACGTCGTACTTTTTTCTATCTACGTGAATTTACCGAAAGAACCAGAGAGTATGGATTCCTGCAGTCACGAAAGCTTCAAATAAATTTCGAATATTGGTTTCAGCTGCCCGTGGATTAAACTGTGTTCTCAAGTGTGGTGAGTTGATGGTCTCGATCGGCGGGCATTAAAAAAAACAAACACAAATTCATCTTCAAAACGCGTCTCTTTCTGCTTCTTCCCTCGCACTGCTCCACTTTGGAATTCCCTTTCACCCACATCATCGCCTCTTCACCCCCCACCCCACTACCCGTGAAGCTCTTAACAGTAATAAAATGTATGAAATGGAGGAACGAGTTTAACTCCTATCCAATACAACTTCGTGAGAGCGCTGTTCGTCCATGGCTGTCCTGACGTTTTGGGAACTTTTTCAGCCAGTGCTCGTGCAAACTGTGTTTAAAATAAAATAAAAAGTATAACCACGACGTTCGGATTGTACACACGTCCGTTTGACGCTCTGAAAGCGCCGGGAGGGTGATTTCCCCCTCCCCCCCCCCCAAAAAAAAAAAAAACGTGAACCCACCAGAGAGCCACCGATGAGACCGTTGAGTTTGGCAGCAAACGGCGTTTCGGACTCCGTAGCCAGCGCCTGGTAACTCTCGTAGGCACCTACAACGACCCAGCACATGCAGGAAGATGTCAGCACTCACTGTTCTAGACGATACCTCTGGGGTGGCAAGGTGGTGAGAGCAGTGGGTTATCCCTCGTGGCTCATGGGCAAGAAGGCCCTCGGTTTGATTTCCGATCCGGACGCGTTTCTGCGTGGGACGTAGGTGTTCTCCCACTGTTCGGCATGGGTTTTTCTGGTTTCTTTCCGTAGATCAAAACATACGTTGTGTCTCTGGGACCTTTTTGTCAGCATCAAAAACGATGAAAAAGAAGAAAAGGTTTTACCCTTTCTGGCAATGAAACAAGTGAAAAGATGTTCAAACACTAAATAGATACCTATTGCAAGGTATCAAGTCCGCATTAACCACACATACTGATAATTATTTATGCATTGTCTTTGAAACTGATTGGCCTACACCGCTGGCCAACATCTTAATGCTGAAAATAAATATTCGAGGCTCAGTCGACTTCACACACAAAGATCCCCCATATAGCCTGGACAGACGATTGGGGGCAAGTGCTCTTAGTAGCGAGTAGCAGCACTTATGAAGGCCGGCAAGGTGGCACACGAGGGAGGGTGGGTGGCCAGCACTACACACGACCACCTTTGTCTCCCCTGTGGCGATGTTTACTCATTTTAGGGGAGGGGGGACAGAAATTGTTAAAATATTCGTCACCGATGTTGGCCGTGAGCAAGAATCGAACTCGTGTCGCCGCGTCCGTAGCGCAGCGCACTAACCGCTCCACCATCGCTCCCCGTACGCAACCACCGTCGTTCACCAATAAGTGGCGTCACCACGGCGCCTGTGCCAGGCCAGGTGCACTTTGAGGCCACGTGAAGTGTCGAAGGCTCGCTGATAGGTCACGCGACAGACCCAGGTTGCCATGGGTCGACCGACTGAGACGACTGGCAGATGCACCAGCTGCACCCCCTTACCGTGCCGACACCATCGCACACACGCGCACACGGACGGACGTTGGCGCGACGCACTCTGCCGGTACTCGCAGAGGAAGGGCTTCCTGTCGTCGCAGCTCGACACCTCCCAGCGGCCCGTGGCTGGGTGCAGCGCGGCGCAGCCCCCAGCGCAAGCGCCGCCAGCGCCCGCAGCGCCGCCGCCGCTCACGTTGTGGAAGGTCGACACGGAGCCGTCGGCCCAGGTCACGGCGACGGGCGGCGCTTGCCGGCGGGCGCCGGGCTCGCCGCCACCGCGGGCAAAGCCGATCGTCACTCCGGGCGTGGAATCTGACGACGGAAGATCGGGGTGGGGGAGAAAGGAAACGGGGGGCTCACACGCAGCGCGTTTACGCGCATTGCCAGCAGCTGCCCCGCAATATTTGCAGGAACTTCTTCTTCTTCTGTCGTACGGCTGATGTCGACGCAGAGCAACAACCACTGCAATGGCACATTCAGGTGGTCAAGCCAGCCAACCGCAGCAGGAGTAGCGGAGTGTATCGCCACTGTGATGTCTCCTTCGTATTTGTGGTGTGGGCATTGGAACTGATCCATCTTTATACACCGACGAAGGTTCTTGGGATCTTCGGATCGCCTTCTTGTAAGTACTCCGAAGTCAAGGCTCTGTTCCTGGAGGGCTGATCGCGCTTTTGCCAGTGCAGCTCCCAAGCTTTGGACCAACATTTTGCCTTTGCTAACAACACAATCCGAGTCGTTAGATATATTTAAAATCTGTTCTAGAAACTCACCTCTGTAAACTGGCCATGAACCACCGCTCGGTCTGGCCGTTGACCCTGCAGGCTCCTGTTTTTCGGTAAAGTCACGTAGATAGGTTAAAAGAAAATGACAAAAAAATAAGAAAAAAATAGACATATTCTTAGTTTTTTCGGTAAAGTCACGTTGAACTTTACCGAAAAAACTAAGAATATGAATTACTGCAGTCACGAAAGCTTTAAATCAAAATTTAAAAAAATAGACGTTTCGATCGCAACACAAGTGGTCGTTTTTTTTCCTGAAGACGACCGCTTGTGTCGCGATCGAAACGTCTAGTTTTTGTCTTATTTTTTTTGTCATTTTCTTTGAACCTATCTACGTGACTTTACCGAAAGACCCAAGACTATGAATTCCTGCAGTCATGAAAGCGTTAAGTCAAGATTTAGGCTCCAGTTTATTTCCTGATTTCCATACACGGGCGCAACATTGGGATCTACGGATGAGAGGTGCCGCCAACACCTCTCACGATCCTGCGATGTAATCATCCGCCCAGCACCTGCGCATGAGCTGATGATTTCACCACTCCATTTCCCTGGCACGCACTCATCCTGGGTGCATTCCGTCCCTTGGCTGCCAATTTGTCGTCATTTTTCCATCAACGGTTCCATCGTCCCTTCCCGCGACGTGTCCTGGCCAAAAGCCTTTTTTTAATTGTATTTCTATTTTCAGCAACAACACAACGGAGAATAGAACCGGAGTAGGGTATACATTGTCCAACGTTGATACGCTGGCAACACATACACACACTTTTCTTAACAGTTTAACCTGCGTGTGTGTCTCACTCTCGATGGCA
The DNA here is from genome assembly GCF_048934315.1 of Petromyzon marinus. Taxonomy (NCBI): domain Eukaryota; kingdom Metazoa; phylum Chordata; class Hyperoartia; order Petromyzontiformes; family Petromyzontidae; genus Petromyzon; species Petromyzon marinus. The sequence continues at coordinate 18,674,147 of NC_133688.1, read as the reverse complement.
TTCTACGCATGCGGCGCATGGATTATGCAACGCTCTCCAACGTAAGTATTCGTGGGCGTTTAATTTAACGGGTGTAATTTGAAGCATGCATGGCACGTTGACATTGAACTATCGGTACGCAGGTAAGGATCGAAGTTTCAAATCAACATTCGCAAATGTGTCTGCTGTATCGAGCACTAATCTTCAGCGTCAGGGTTATTTTTTTGAAGGAAGATGGACGATGTGAAGGGAGGTAACGAGGCTCTTCCAAAACGTTGGTTGCTGCAACGGCAAAGGCTTTGTCAGCTTTTCCGATTCTTGTTTTAGCTGTGTCCCCCCACCACCCACGTACCGTTACATTGGAGGACGTGCTGGGAGATCCTCACGGAGCTCTCCACCTCCAGCTGGCACAGGTCCCAGGAGAAGAGGAGCGACGCGTCGCTGGCGGCGCCGGCGGCGTGGGGCGGTGCGCACGACGATGCCAGCGCCGCCACCTCGTCCTCGCCCAGCTCTCGCCGCCACAGCCGCAGGTCGGTGAGGTTGCCGCTGAACGCCTCGTCGCGCTTGAACGCGCCGCCCAGGGAATCTTGCTCCTGTGAGGAGCGACGTCGATGGCAACGATGATGATGATGATGACCACGGCGATAATGACGATGATGATGACGACGATGATGACGATGATGATGATGACGACGATGATGATGACGGCGATAATGACGATGATGATGATGACGACGACGACGATGATGACGATGATGATGACGATGATGACGACGACGACGATGATGACGATGATGACGATGATGATGACGGCGATAATGACGATGATGATGACGATGATGATGACAAAAAATGTTGATAGCGACGATGATGACGGTGGTGATGATGGTGATGGTGGTAATGACGACAGTCAATGGAGCACGCAGATAAAAATATAATGGTGTATTTGTATGGCGTCATTCATGCTTATTGCCTCCCACAACTGTTGTCCATTGATTATATGTCTGCCAAATCCCATTTATAGCAACTGCCAAGCAGATGAAAACCCTCAGAAAATGAAATTGAACAAACAAATCAGGAAATTGCACAAAAACTAAAGGCACAAAAACATTTCACAACAGAGACATTTGTCCATTCAGTCTCAACCCAGACTACAATCCCAATTTCTTGAAACATGCCAAATCGTTTTCCCGGAATGAATGCCATTTTGCCAATTGAACCTTTCCCAATTTTTGTTTGTTATAAATGATAATGAAAATATATATACGTACGTCCAATAGATTGTGGTGCGTGAAAACAAGATGACAATGTATACGATTTGCCAAAATATCTCTCCTATCCAAAAACGAGGTGAAACAAAAGACCTGGGTATCCTTTTTCAAGATAATATATTAATGACTTTAGGATGCAGTAAATCGATTGCAAGTTGAAATCAGATCTACGTGACGAATCCTGTCCCATCGCAAGCACAGGTACGGCCCTTTGTTAGTCCGCTCACGTGTGGAGGCCTTTTCGCGTTACGCGGCTAGTGGAGGTTACTCCCACGCAGGGAAATGGGACTTAAACTATAAACCTTTATATTTGTTTAATTGTTTTACCAGGCAAGGCCCGCTGAGCCTATATAGCTCTGTGGACAGTGCGGGGGTGGGCGAGAGGTGGGAGGGTCTCCCACACCATGAATACATCTTGGGGGCAAATGATTTCCATTCGCCACCCCTAGCCCCCAGTCCACATCTTTGTCGACATGGGATAGGAGCTAATTATCTTCATTTTAACAGTCAAAAGTAAACATGGTTAATGCGCACTCTTTACTATTGAGATGCTGCCTAGCGTAGTTTACGCATTTGTTTTTAGTAATTTAAAAGCCAGATCGCTCAGTGGAGAGAAGCGTTAGCAGCAGCAGCAACCACCACTCCCTAAGGGTAGACCAATGCCCCGAGCGACTGCTGCAAACGAGACTCATCCGGCCTCTCGAGTTCACATCTGGGTTAAACACAAGGAAATCTGTTGAACCTTAGGGGAACGCGGTTTGAACCAAGGGTGGCCAGAAGCCAGATTCGAACGCAGGGGGCCTCTCTCTGCGGTTCCAACTTCACCGTCTCTGACCTCCGAGCCACCCGGCCTGCCCCCTATAACGCGTCCGCTGTCGTGACACGGCACGGATGCCAAGGCCTCCAACAAAAACTGCTGCACGTCCACCACCCACTACGCTTTAAAAAAAAAACGGTTCTGAAAAAATAACACCAAATACACCGAGGAGTCTTTACGGTTTTATATATATAGAAAAGGTGGTCCGTATCAGCCAGTTTGCATTGTTGCTTAGGAAACTCGCACACGACCGCTCGCGCGCACGCGCGCGCGCGTCACGAGTGTCCAAACGAGGCGCGCGCTCGGGGGAATTTTACTGAAAGTACGGGATTGGAAAAAAGTTAAAATAAATAAATTTGTGTTTCAAAGGCTAACTCGGGGGGAAGCCCATGAGAGGCCCTTTCCTGCGATCATGACCCCCCCCCCGGTAACTTACGGAATGAGCCGCGGGTCTCCGGAGGGAAGCTCACGACTCACTGCAATTTGTTGAAAGCCGTAATTTGTTGACGGGCGTTTACCACGGGAAGAAGGAGAACAAGGAAAACAACTTTGATTTCATTTCCTCCCCACCCCCCCCCCCCCCCACGTCGATTAATTATTTATTTAATCACATTTTCATTTGTCTAGCGAGCGGGGATTTACTGTTGCTGCTCTTGGCCCGCTCTCGTTCAACAGCTTCAAAGGAAATCTCGAGTGGGGGGAGAAACAGCCGTGTCCGTAATTAAACCTCGGTCGTACAAACGCACTGCATGTGCACACGTACACAAATATATATTTGATGTTAACACGTGCGGTAGTCGGTCGATCGAATATAGGTTTCGTCATTCAAAGAACAAAAAAAACTTGACCTTGTGCGATAACGCTGTAGGGAATAATTCATACCCGCCGGTCTTTAAAGATTTATGGCTTTCGTTGGCAAACAAGAAAAATAAAACCCTCAAGTACTTGGGTGCCAGTTTCAGGGTCAAACCTGGAAAATCACCTACAGAGACAAGAACGGCGACGATGATGATGATGATGACGACGATGACGACCATGATGATGATGACGATGATGACGACCATGATGATGATGACAACGAAGATGATGATGACGAAGATGATGATGATGATGACCAAGATGATGATGATGACGAAGATGATGATGACGAAGATGATGATGACGAAGATGACGACGATGATGATGACGATGATGATGATGACGACGATGACGACGATGATGATGACGATGACGATGATGATGACGAAGATGATGATGATGACGAAGATGATGATGATGACGAAGATGATGATGACGAAGATGATGATGACGATGGTGATAACAACGATGATGTTAATGATGACGACGATGATGATGATGATGACAACGACGATGATGATGACTACGAAGATGATGATGATGATGACGAAGATGATGATGATGATGATGACGAAGATGATGACAAAGATGATGACGAAGATGATGACGAAAATGATGATGATGACGAAGATGATGATGACAAAGATGATGATGATGATGACGACGAAGATGATGATGACGAAGATGATGACGAAGATGATGATAAGCATTCCTCGCACGCTTACCGCACTCCGCCGAGGCGCCGGCAGTGACCTCTGACGTCAAAAAATTGCAACTTGTGCACTCAACGAAAGGTTGCGGCGCGTTCCTTTAGCTCGCCGGTGAAAGCTGCCCGAATGTTAATATCCTAGCGGCGAATTAACACTTTCAAGTGCTCGTCAGGTAACCCCGTGGACCTCGTCTCCAGGTGACGGCAGTGTGGGGGGGGGGGGGGTCTCAACCCTCGCCCCCCAGTACACATCTCTGTGGACGTGGGATAGGAGCTGATTTGCCTTAATTTTAACAGTTAAAAGTAAACATGGTTAATGTGCACTGTTTACTATTGAGATGCCGTCGAGAGTACGTTACGCTTTTTTCGGGTAGTAATTTAAAAAGCGTCATCGCTCAGTGGAGAGAAGCATTAGCTTGCGAGGATGGGTTAATAATAAACCTGAATCTCAGACAGGCATTCGAACTCGCATAATTTGCATGTTAAGCTAAGCAGCGCTGCTTCCTACCCACTCGGCTACAGCCCCTTCACACAATTAAAGCTAAACCAAAAGTTTATTTTTTTTATTTGATCAGGTAAGGTCCATTGAGCTGTATAGCTCTTTTTCAGAAGCGACTTGACAGCTGAACGAAGTGGCTCATCACGTGGCCATTCATAGCAGCCAAATACTCTAAATGTTGAGGAAAAAAACAGAGGGACCCGGAGAAAAATTCACGCGACCATGGGGAGTTAACCTGAGCGGCGCACACCCACCTACCTACCCACTTACCCACCCAGCCACCTACCCAGCCACCTACCCACCCATCCACCCACCTACCCACCCACCTACCCACCTGCGTGACAATGAACACCCTCTGCTGGCCGTGTCCTGTCCCCTCCGCCTACAGCTCCTCCACACGGTTAACCTGAGCGGCACACACCCACTAACCCACCTACCTACCCACCGACCGATCTACCTACCCACCAACCCACCCACCTACCTACCTGCGTGACAATGAACACCCACCCCTCTGCTGCCATGTCCCCTCCGGCTACAGCTCCTCCACGCAGTTAACATTAACGGCGCACACCCACCCACCTACCCACCTACCTACCCACCTACCCACCCACCCACCCACCTGCGCGATGATGAACACCCCTCCGCCGGCGATCTTGCTGCCCGTGTTGAGGCCGCGGCCGGACTCGCGCTTGGCACCGTCCACGTAGATGGCCCACGAGCCGTCGCGGCCGCCCCACGCGACGCACACGTGGCGCCAGCGGCCGTCGGCCAGCGAGCGCAGCGGGCGGTAGGGGCCGTGCTTGCCGTGCACGATGAGCGCCACCTGGAGCGCCTCGCCGGCGGCCGAGGGCACGTTGGCGCGCAGCTGGAAGGCGTTGGTGAAGTCGGGCGCGGCGTACGAGAAGAGGGTGAGGATTCCCGGCTGCGGGTCGAGGCACTGCACGCGAAGGCACGCGGTGACGGCGTCCAGGTCGGGCACGGGGACGTGCAGGCGAGCGAACTTCTTGTCGGTGCGCTCCGGGAACTCCAGCATGGGGACGCTGGGCGCTTCTGCGGAGGGAGACGCCAATGTTGCCCGATTTGTAAAAGGGCTTCCCGACGGTGAGCGCAATTTCAACTGAAAATTGCGAAAGATCAACGACGTCAAACTTTTTTTTTAATATATAGGAAAGTTCAACATCGCAAAATAGCGTACCGAGGCCACCGACGGAAGAGGCTTGGGAAGGGGGGCGTCCCGGCCTCCCCGAAGCGCCGGTGTCGCCGGACGCGGCCCAGCTGACCCGCGCCCCTATCCAGAGTGAGGGACGAGGTCCCGGCGTGCCGCGCGGGCTCAGGAGTCGAGCCAGGGCCACGTTGTCCGCGGCCGAGGTGACGCTGGCCAGGCGGCCGAAGCGGCGGTGGCATGCTCGCTCCGCCGCTGCCCATCGCTCTGGCTCCATCGTCTCCTCGTAGTGGGAGCCCAGCCGTGAAAATTGCCCGCCTGCGAAAGTCGAAAGTCGTTTTTGCGAGCTTGCCTCGCCTTGGCGACGCGGCGATCGTCCAAATCGCGGGGGTTGTTCTACGACCGCCGTGGACTTCACGCGTCGGAAGAGGTTTTTTTTTTTCCGCAGCGGGCGATGTTACAATTCGTAAATATATTTTTGTTGTTGTTTTGGGTAAGGCCACGTTACGATCTGACCCACGTGTGTGTTTGTGCGCGTCGTGGACCCTTCTCCAATTTTTAAAAAATGTATTTGTTTCAACGAAGAAACCGTGAGAGAAGCATTACCCCAATCAGAGTGATGGCACCGGCCGGAGTGTCATGATAGCACGCTGAACTTCAACATTCCGTAAGATCATGGGGGCATTTCGATTTAAAGCTTTCGTGACTGCAAGGATTCATCTTCTTTGGTTCTTTCGGTAAAGTCACGTGGAATGAGAATACAATTAATAAAATAACACAATAAAATTCTCACGACGTTTCGGCCACAACGCGTTGTGTGTTATTTTATTATTTTATTCTCGTTTTACGTCACTACCGAAAGAACCAAAGAAGATCATGGGAGTAGGCTGTCAAAGCGCTCGCGGTACTACGCGGTGTCCAGTAGAGGGCAGCGTAGGAACGCATCCCTTGCAGGCTTCGCTTAACTCGTGGCGGTGTTCACACAACAACGCGTTTTCGCTATAACGCGGTTCTTACTTCCGGGACCACTTTTCACACGACGTGGAACGCGCCCCGCGGTACAACGCGGAACACGATGTAACGCGGAACGCGTTGTGACAGGCGTCAGGGTCAGGATTACACCCACGACCTCCTGTATACCAGGCGAGGTGGTTAACATCTCGCCACAGTGGTTCCCCATTATTGGCGAGGCCCCCAAAAAAATTATTTTCTGCTTAGGGCCCCCCATGGGTCTGCACCATCACTGCCCGCGGGAGAGGCAATACTCTCCTCCACCTCCATCGTTCAAAATATGTAGTCTCTCTATGAATCCAAGGGCCAGTGCAGAAATCGGTACTACCAAAGGTAGCAAAGCATAAGTCGTACTTTTGTATTCATGTGGCCAATGAGAGTGAATTTACTTGATAACCCACAAACGTCAAGTAGTTATTGATTCATTCACCGTTATTGGCCAAATACAGTCAATGAATTGGAACCAACTAAAGTTATGCAACATCTCGATTTCCGCACCAACAATTAGCACGGTTGGCGACGTACGGTGCAAAAGAAGTTCAACGTACATACAACTGGTGGTACCGACAAATTCAATATTTGGTCTGGGCATACAGACTAATTAATTCCCTCTTTGCCCATGATCCCAACCGGGGCCCCCTCTTCTGCCCAGCACATCTGCCCAGATGGAGTAATGAAACTCATCACGTAGATGCGTCTGGTCGTTATACATTTGAGGTGTGGAACACCAGCCCGTTTAACGCAACATTACACAGCCAGCTTTGTATAATGTCTACGGCGTGTTCAGCGTAAATATGCAGCAATACGATACACTTCACTCACCACTTACCCCTCCCCACCACCACCACCACACACATCCCAAGACCCTAACACCTCTGGCTATAACCCGAGGGCAGATTTATTGCGATGAAAAGTCAGGTCTCACCGGGGCTTGTGTGAACGCAGGTAAACTGGAACACCTTGGGGCGGGGGGAATGAGATGCGAGTTATTTAGCAATGCAAATGTGCTCAAGTCATCATCATCAGTAGAATGGCACCTATGGTGATCCATCTATAGATACCCCACTGAAATGCCATGGAGACATTTGCCAAGGGGATTTTCAACGTTTCATTTCAAAGCTTTGAAGGTGTCCCCCACATTCTCCTGTGTCAGAGCCGTCACTTCTATCACAATATTCAATCGCCTGTTATCAACGAGGGCCATTGGCTAAAACGTCGCCTATTTTGCTATTCCTTGTCAGCTTTTAGGCCACTATTATTATTACTATGTATGGTGCGAAAGAAGTTCTACATACACAGAAATGTGTTGAGCTTGGCCAACGCAGTTTCACAAAGCGTCTCGATTGAAAGGATGGGCTTTATACATGAATGGGGTAACTATAAATCGATCACCACGCATGATATAATTAACGGAGGATTACCGAATTAAGGACTTATCGGCCCTGCCACCATATTTATGCCTTGACCACGTTTACCGATCACGTCCCATGTACAAAATTAAGTCGTTACACGCTTCGCGCTTCTGATGATTGTTAAAGCACGTCCCAGGTCGAGACGGTGTGTGTGTGAAAGGGCACCCCCTGCGGTAGCTGCCCCTGTGCGACACAAGATGACCCTGCATCTGGCCTGCAAGCGGGCATCAGTCTTGCCAATATGTGGCGATGCTTGCTGTGTGTACTGTACTGTAATCCCAACCGCGTAATTTGCAGCTAAATTGATCGAGTTCGGATGATGACGCAGGCACATGATGGCCTGCTCGTTTTTAATGACGCCACGTGATCATTAAACTGGCCACAAACTATAGCTCAACGAAGTGGCTTATCATCATGTGGAAATGTATAGCAGCCACATACTCAAAACGCATGTTGATTCTAAATGTGGAGGGGAAAACCGGAGGACCCTGAGAAATATCCACACGACCACGGGGAGAGAGACACGAAAACTCCAAATCATACAGCAGTCGTCAGGATTGGGATCGAACCCACGGCCTCCATGTATAACAGGCGAGGTAGTTAACATCTTGCCAAAATACCCTATGTATAGGGGCTCTCTAAGAGCTCACTCTATGTGGTGGAAGCCCTTCTGCCAGCAGTAGCGCAAGCAGGAAATTGCAGGGCTGCTCCTTTACTGATTTTTTTGTCACCATCGCAAGCAAATGTTAAGGTTACATTTAGATTAACGAAGCGAGCAAAACTGAACAATCGAGATGGTAAAAAATAACATCGATTGTTGAATCGAATCTTGACCTCGGATCCTGGCAGTTCATGGAATAGCTTGACTGGGGGTAGCTGGGGGAGGGGTGAATAGTGGAAGGTTAAGAGGTCAAACGCGACATGCCTAATACCTATGTAAATGGGAATTTTCAGCTTAGACTCACTTGGAATAAGGCGAGCGTGATGGTGGCACATCCCGGGAGCAGTGACATCCTGAAACCCAAAGGAGCACACGCATTCTCAAGGTCACCCCCACCATCATTATAATTGTCGTCATAGAAAGGGCCCTTTATTCCTGAAGAACACAGTGATACCAAGCTGTTTTTATTTATATTTGCGTCCGCTGCGTGGAGCATGATCATCATCAGCAGCAGCAGTCATGGGCAATCAACTGTTGGATGAAGACCTCCCCAACCCACCACCAGCCTCTCACAATCGTGCGATGTAATTATTCACCCGGCAGTGCCTTCACTCGAGCTGATGTCATCTCGGGCACGTTCTATCACTTGGCCGGCGGTCGGTTATTTCTCTTGACAACCGACAATAATCCCGCCACAGCGGCTCATAGTTCAGATGATTTTCAGATGACAGAGCTCAATAATTAATTCCACTCTGGAGGGGAAAAGTGGTGAATAGCCGGCTGTTATGCAACACACCATTTTGTTGGTGTTGCTACAGAAATAAAAGGCAGGTGGCAGGCAGTAAGGGCTGAGGACACAGGCCCCTTGTCTCTGCAAACAAAGTTTTTCCTCGAAGGCTTAGGGATGAGGCTGATGAACGTTTGCGAAGGAAGAAGCCGAATTATAGCTTTCTCATGAAATCCCGATTCTCCGATTCTCATCTCTCGTGCCAATATTATCCACAGGAAATGATTGAAAATGCGCGTTTCGCTTTTTTTTCTGCAGAAAACTGCGCCGGGGTAATCAAATGTTGGCAATTTTCAAAATTACACAGCCGCTTAGAATACAAGTGTATGGTGGGGGCTAGGGGAAAGGGGGGGCTGGCGGGGACTGAAGCGAATACATTTCATCCTCTCGTGTAAAATGCTAAGTCAACATAGCTGCCGGTGACATATCATTATGCGCCGAGAGAGAGAGAGAAAGACCCCTTTGCTAACTTATGATTTAATTTTACGTGAGCAGATGAACGACAAACAGCCGGAATAAACCGCACGCATTATTTACAGCTTACCTTTTCAAGACGGATGGCTCTTTATGTGTGTACCGTCCAGAGAGAGAGAGAGAGAGAGTGCAACAAGCCCTCAGCAAGAGAACTTGCCCGTAGCATCAGCAGCCGCGGCAATAATTTTACATTATTACTGCACGCAAAAGATGCAACGTTGATGACGATTCCGCATTTCGGTTGCCAGTCATGTCTCCGAACGCTTGCAGAAATATCCACCGACGGGGTGGACTGATGAACCCCCAAAAAAAGAGCTTGTGATTGATTCAGAAAAAAATATAACAGACCCACTCGCAAATAAATTGTATAGTAAGTATTTTTTTAAGTGAACAATAATACGACTACATATCACGCCTTGCAAACTCCATAACTACAAACGGGACTACAACGGCGGGGCTTACTTACACAAGCCCCCTGGCTTTAAACACGAACTACTAGCACCAGCTACGGGAGAGGAGGGTGACAAGCATTCAGTGTTGGGGCGGGGGGGTTGAGGCGTTGTTGGGGAGGAGGAGGAGGTGGTGGGTGGTGGGTGTTCAGATTTTTTTTTGTAGAAACCGTAACCCGTTCCCAGAGCACAGCCTTTTCACATGGTAATGAAAGCCATCAATCCAGGGTGGCGTTGCATTCCGTCTCCAAACAGCGGTCTTAATGAGCGAGATACGGCAGAGAGACGAGAGAGAGATGGTCATGGACACAGATGTTTGCCCACAGAATGTGTGTGTGTGTTCGGGTTTATTTATATATATATATTCCCGTCCCATTTTGTGGGCCCTAAATATGTGAACATTAGAATAAAGAGAAACGCCATCAGGCTGAAAGTTTGGTTGACTTTGCAGAAAGTTAAATTGCACTTTAATAGCTTGATGTAACAATCCAGGTAGGTCGCTGTCCGTGCAAAAGAGGCAATGTTTCATGTGTCTCGACGGGTCCTCTGTTTTATCTCCCGGTGAAATTAAATATATTACTGCGACGGGAAATACTGGCGCTTCGTGGACATGAGCTCTTCATTACGATCACCCTCAGCCATCATCAATCCACTGCTAGATGAAGGCCTCCCCAAACCTTCGCCATCTCTCACGCGGTCCTGTGATGTAATATTCCACATGGCATCGAACCTGATACGAGCTGATTTAATCGCTCCGTCTCTCTCGTGAACTGCGTTCCGTGTTTATTTACGGATGTGTACGGCGTATGCACGTCTTTGCTGTAGATGAATGCATTTACATAGACCAGTACGGATAGTTAATAAGGCCTAACTAGTATAATGTATATTGTTAACAATAATGTACATTAATTATGCACAGGCCCTTTGTCAATCCACTGGCGGAGGAAGGAATCTCCATGCAATGTCGGCCATACTGGAGCATACTTCACCACTCTGGTCAGTGTGGGTTGGTCAAGTCGGTAAGGACCAGGGCCAGTTCAGATGTCACTTGCCACTGATGGTAGCCAAGCCGGTAATCAACTCTCAGGTCCGCCGGGATCGTAGTGCATTGTGTAGAAGTATGGTCAAACAATCCGCGGGCCGACAGCGTGGGGAAGCCTTAATCCAACAGGGCACTGACAATGCATTCTTAATAAACCTTGTGTATGACCAATACGCAATGTAAAATGTTGTGTCAGTCGTCGCAGATGGCTGATTCAATATCAAGACATCTGATTATATATTTTAGTGTTCGCTGCAGCAACATATCACCACCCCCCGCCCATCCCGAATGTTTCAGGGTCTCGAATGTTAGCGTTTTGAGTACCTGTAGTGGTTCGAGGTGGCTCGGAGCACGAACTATGTATCCACTGCCGTACGAAGCCCTTCCTGTATAAGCAGTGCGGTCATAACAGCGAAATAACACGTGTTTACAAGAGCACCTGAGACGAAGATCGTCTTGTACGAGGCACACATTAAAACGGAACATAATTTAGCCTCGGGGAAATGACTCGAACGTGTGGGGATAGGTTTTACAATAACAATAATACACATTTTCCTCGGATCGAGCCCCTCATTTTAAAAGCAAATCTCGTGGCGCGTTACGGAATAACGGCAAATTGCAATGCTGTGATATAGGACGCAGAAGCACGCGGCATTAACACGGCGAATCAAACGATATGTCCTGACATTAACATGTGAATTGTTCTGGGTAGAAAGGTTTGTGGTTTTTTTTATTTATTCTTCGTGTGCCCCCAGGTACTTCGTGCCAAAAGTTTATTGCGTCGCAGGTGAATTCAGGGTCACCCCATTGTCACAATTACCTCGACAATCATTGCCATTATTATCACCCCCAGTACTGTCATCATCATCGTAACCACTTCCGCCATGAGCATCGTAATTATCATCAGCGCTACTCAACACCGCCACCATCATTATCGCCGCCCCCACCACTATCACCACTGTGATCATTATCACCACCACCAATGCCACCACCATGATCATTATTTTAACAACCAACCTAACTACGACCACCCACAATCACCACCGCCGCCATCATTTTCAACTTATTTCGCACCTCCGATTAACACGGTTGGCTACGTACTGTGCGAAAGAAGTTCAACATACAGACATCATCGTAACAACCACCACCACCACCACAACCATCATCACCACGATCTTAGCCCATCGGTGTGACGTTTCTCTGACGTTGAGACAAATGTGTTGCCGCACTGCATTGCACGGCAGGAATCTGCGAGCGTACGGAGAAGCCCCCCCCCACACACCCTCACTCCGCGTGTCGCGGAGCCGCGCGCCTGATGCCGCTAATTGCGCCACGACACGAAAGAAGGCCGTGCCGGGCGTGCAGATGAGAATCACGGCAGTTTATTGTGCCCGCCGGAGCTGTCGGGGCCGAACGGGGAGTGGAAGAGACGAGACCGTAGCCCACGCAAAGCGCAGCGTGGGTCCCGGCTCGGATTCGCATATATATATAAAAAAACAAGGTTAGAGCAGGGGTCATCGCCCGAGCAACCACGCACACAGCAGCAGCAGCGACGGCGGCGGCGGCATCATCGTCGCAGCATCACCAAACCACTTGCAGTACAGGTCTAAAAAAAAAAATCTACTGTGTATGTGTGTGTGATAGTACTGCGTTGGCTGTGGTGTGCAATCACAAATGACGGGCAGATGTCGCTCTGCTAAGAAGAAAGGCCATTGCCCGAATCGTGGAACCTTGTATATATCCTAGGGCAGTGCTATTGACGAATGTGTTTGAGTGTGCATCATATGTGAATGAATTCACATATTCTACGCTCGATTATATATGTATTGCATGTATTGGACAGGCGTCATCACTAACTTACGCAGGCATGGTCAATCCACGGCTGAGGTGAAGGCCTTCCCAGCACCGTCGAGATATTTCGCGATCTTGCGATGTAATATCCACCGATCTCGTGCACGACACACGGGAGCTGATTTCATCGCTCCATCTCCTTAGAGGCAGGCGTCCTGCCGGGCGCGTTCCGTCTCTTGGCTGCTGTGACCCCACTCGATATTCTTGACCAGCCTGCTCAAATGTAATGCACGTGTATGGTCATGAATGATATCGTTATCATTCACGGCCCTGTGTTAATCCACTGCTGGATGAAGGTGGTTGTTTGGCCATACTTCGCCACGGTGGTCATTTCGGGGTGAACAACATGATTATATATTAGTGTACGGTACAAACATAACAATTGCCATTGTTATTAATAATATAACTTATACTTTTTTATATATGTTAGGCCACGTATGTGTCCAGGTGCATTCACGTTGATCAGTGTGTGGCAACACCTCTTGTGGCGTATAGGGGTGTCCCTTCCAAAAGCACCGGAGGGGAATTGATGGGCGCAAGGCACAATGCCAGAGAGCCACGCCGCGCGCCTGACTGCGGGAGATAAGAGTCCTCACGCTTTGTCACAAATAAAGCGCCGCACGCGATAGTTGAAAACCATTCTACAGAGCATACGCGTGTTTGTGTATGCACATATGCGGCGTGGAGTGGTGGCGCAACGGGTAGCGAACGGCGCCCGTGATGTGATCCAGGCCAACCGAGTAAGATTCCCAGCCACGGCTAACATTTGTGGCGAGTGATAATTATCTAAAGCGGTCCTGGACTCCCACCGCACCCTTCTAACACTTCCACCCCAATCGAAACCAATCCCCAATGACCAGCGTGGTGAAGTATGGTCATGCAATCCACATGACCAACACGGTGTGAGGAGGCCTCCATCCAACAGTGGACTTTAAAATAATGTAATTTTTGTTCATATATCTTAATTTTGGTACTGTCTATGGGTATATAGTTCAAAAGCGAGCACGTTCAAAATGACCCTGGCCAGAATTATTCGACAATTATCTCCCCACGCTCGTAATTTGACAACGTGTCCTAGTTCAGGCCAACGATTTGATTCAAGCGAGGATTATTGTTACGTTACGATAAATGGTGGCTCCTCCAATGAATGCAGACGGTGACGTGAACCCATTACAAACATATACATCTGTAAGTTAAAAAAAACCCTTCCATGCACAATATTCGATGTGTGGATAATAAGTTGGAGTCATCGATATAAATCGGCAAAAAGACGTATTTCACCACCACCACCACAGTGCATGTATTGCGGCTGTTGTCAATCCAACACATGGCCATAGTGTGGTGAATGCTGGGAATATCGTGGCAAGACAGGGGGAAGCATGGCAGAAGTGCGGAAGAGAACATGGGGCTGGTAAGTAAGCGTCGTTAGATATGAACGGGCAGAACAGCGGCTGTGCAGGGTGGGGCACTTGCGCTGCGCATCGCTGATGACGGCCGATTGGGAAGAGAAGACCTAAGTAAGACCCGTTGGTGGGACACTGTCACGGTCGACCAGGGGTCGGCAAACCAAAATAACAAGAAGAGACATTTTTTTAAATTCGTTAAAGAACTCGATATTTCAAGCGCCGCGATGCAACGTAAATGCGAGACGGCTGTCTTTAATACATACGGAGCAGCGATTCTAAAAGAGCCGCACGCGGCTCCAGAGGCCGCAATTTGCCGACCCCTGGGGTAGCCCTTCAAGGTCGTTGCGTTGTCTACTGTGCAGCAACTGCGGGGCTGGCGGAGGGTGGCTATTTTTTTTATCTCGGACATATGGTCATCATCATCATATCACGCACTTTTGTATCTCCAGGCGAGAACCCATTGAGGCAAAACGTCACTTTTTGTAAGGGTGACCTGGTCCTACATGCCTACAATAAACAATCGTGTAGACTAATTGAATCTTCCCCCGCAGGAATATTCCAGTTGGAAGGGTTTTTTTGGGCAATGGCATTTCGTGGCTTCTGTGCCTCATACACAAGAGCTTCGTATAATTACTCGCTCAGTCGGCAAATTAACCACGCCATGGAACGGCATTGCCGAGTCGTAAAAAATAATCGGCCACCTTGCACCGTGAAAGTAATGCGACAATTATACATAACATGCGGGTATATAATTCTAGATTGTGGGCATTTGCATTAACACGCGTCAAACATTGCGAATGATTGTTGCGTGATGTTTCGATGGTGCTATTGGTTTGCAAGCCCGAGATTGCCGGTTCGATTTCCCGGCGCGGCAGTCGAAAGACTAGTCCAGGTTTCTTAAATCACCCCCCCCCCCCAGCGCTTCTGTCCGCCCAGCAGTTAAACAAGGGCTCCATCAGAGTTCGTCGATTGGTGGGTGGGGTAAAGTGTGGGTATTCCCACCTCTTCCAAGACGTCTGGCAAGGGTGGAAGAGTAGGTCAAATTACCCTCGAAGAGGAACCCTCTGGAACTCGCTCGAAGTGGAGGCCCTTCCGCCAGCAGTGGCGTGAGCAGGAAATTGCAGGGCCGCGCCTTTACCCTTTTTGCCGATGCGCTCCCCGTGCATAAAAGGTGGTGAGAATTCTAATGTGCGCATCAAACGTGGTACACATTCGTTATCTCCTGTTAATTACGTATGCTAGTAATACGAATTAAGAGAAAAAAATACGGTGTGAAATTAAGAAAAAAATATGGAAAAGATAATTGGCATTTCTGGGACCCCCCGGTGATTGGATTTAATGTCGTTCATTAAGAAAACGCTGACGCGACCAGCGACTTTGGTGAGCACAATGGGAGAGAGGCAACCACGCCAGAGTGGCCATAAAGATGACGATTGCTGCCTTGTGGGTGAGCCGTTGTCAGGACTTCACGTTGTGGAACTTGGCCCTAATTTATGTCGATCTACGCACACACGGTGACTCGTATTCCGCCGCCCTCGCACATTGCCCAGAGACAGTGGCAACACTGGTGCTCATGCAGTGTCTATATGCCCTTGTGTGTGAGTGTGTCTGAGGGTGAATATATGGGAGCGGTAGTGCAGCGGTTAGTGTGCTACGCTACGAACCCGGTGACCCGAGTTCGATTCCCGCTCACGACCGACACCAGTGACAATAATCTGAACCGGTACTGGGCCTCCCCTATGTCGACATAACCACAAATGATTACTTGGTGTGGTGTGTAAACATCGCCACAAGGGAGACAAAGGCAGCCGGGCGTGATGCTTGCCACTCACCCCCTCGTGTGCCGTGTCAGCCTTCATAGGTGCTCGTTAACCGCACTTGCCCAAGCAGTCTTATAAGGCTATACGGGGATCTTTGTATTTGCTTTTGTGAGTGAATATTTTCACGGGGAGCGATAGAACAGTAGTTAGCGCACTGCGCTACGAACCCGGCGACCCGAGATGGATTCCCGCTCACGAACACCCCCCATGTACTGTGAATAATATATACGGGGGATCTTTGTATTTGTATAAAACACGCTCACACAGTTATGTGTGGTGCGTTGACCTCGTGGGTGAGCGCACTTTGTCGTGAACCCGGCGGCCTCAGTTCGATTCCGAGCCACGGCTTACATCAGTGGCGAGTGATATGAAAACTTGTCATGAGCCTCCAAAAATATTCAAGTGGCTTTTCAAAATATTTCATCCAGCAGCGGTCGCATTTTCACACACACGCTTACTATGATAATGTATTCAGCATCAAACATTTAAAAAATATATATATTCAGCTAAATTAAGTAAAATGAAGTTCAATGGGGTTTTTTTGGACTGTTGGCAACCAGGCTGAGACCGTCACCTCGGTATTAAATCGCGAACCCTGCACGTTAATCATGCGCATCTGAAACTCAGAATCTCAGCAGTACCGGCTCAATGTTTCTGACCTCTTGTGAGCTGCGCGGTCACCTCATAAAATGTTCAGGCGAACATTTACGGGTAATGTCTGAATGTCTTCAGGGAGAAAAAGCCACTGAGAATACCGTATACGACTTGGCTTTTCATAACCGCATCTCCACAACTCAACATGTGGCGGTTGGTGGCGTATAATTTTTTTTAATGTTGTAACATTGACGAAAAAAAACCGCTCTGTTGAATTGTATCCCTCGAGATGGATTATCTCGTTTGCAAGATTGTGCAGGGTGTAAATTGCCACCGCATGCATAGCGAGTACGTAATCACAGGTATACGGATATATTAATATACAGTATTGTAAAAAAAATGATAACATATACTGTCGTATACGTTTCTAAAAAAATCAGAATTGTCACAAAAGGCACAATGGCAGTGAGACAAAAACATGTTTTGTTTACCAGGTAAGGCCCACTGAGCTCTTTTTTCAGAAGCGACCTGGCCACACATGATAACTCGACGAAGTGGCTTATCATGTGCAAATTTATATCAGGCATGCACTCGAAATGCACGTTTCTAAATGTGGAGGGACAAACGGGAGGACCCGGGAGATAAAATCCACGCTACCACGAGCAGAGAGCCATGCAAATTCCAAATATACAGGCATCAGAGTCGAGATCAAACCCACGACCTCCTGAATACCAGGCGAGGAAGATAGCATCTCGTCACTGAACGCGAGCTTGCACTCGGGCAGAACCTTACACCACTGTAGGCACGGGGCAACCAAAATTAAAGTGAAAAGCTCCATCCATTCTCCATGAGTTACATCCATTCTCCACGGGCTGAGACTCGGTCGAGTTTCATTTGCATAAATTTGCATAAGTAATTCTCCGCACTTATCAGTGCCAAACAGATGCTGCCCAGGCAAAAAAAAAATCTAAGCGAGCGCACGGACAACAGCCAGAGCGGTTGTAATCTGGAGCAACAGACAAAATTACTCCCCGGAATTCAAGAGGATTTGGTAAAATAATGTTTGAGAGAAGAAAAGATTATGAAAATTAAGATGAGTTTTTTTTTATATATATACCGGCGTCAACATTCTTTGTCGAAGACAATGACACACGTAAAATATTTAATTTGGCTTTACTCATTTGACAAGTACTGTCAATTATTCGATTATTGGCCTGACTATGCACTCATTCTGAATTGGAAACTATTATTTTTGATAAGTTTGTTTGTACAGTACGCATATATTTTTTTTATGATATACGCTAGGGAGTAGCGATTTAACGTCCCCCATCACACTAAGATTAATAAAAGAAATATTTTGATGCTCTTTCGAAACACTTGGGAACGTAAAATATTAATTTAGACAAAATCGTCACAACCCGAGTTACCCGACTATATTTTACGTGCACTGCAAGGACAAAGCAAGAATACCCTACAGTAGATTAATACATCGAATAGTTTTGATTACTTTGATCGTAACTCATAATCTAATCGTAATTACTAATGGACTTACGTAAGGATTAATCGTATTTTTGTATTGTTTGTTGTTGTAACGCTGGGACCTGCCCCTATTGGACATCTGTGAAAAAGAGCGTTAAAGCTCGTCGGATTCCTCCAGGATATATACAGATTCTGATTCTGATTCATCGCATCGTGATGATTAACTAAACCATAAAGTTTACAGGGTGGTCCAGATGTATAGTGACCCCCAATTAATTCTCAACAACTTTTTTTTATAAATATTATTTGGGTCTTTCGGTAAAGTCAAGTAAATAGGTTTAAATTAATACAAATAATATAAACAAAAAACTACGTTTCGATCGCTTGTTTGGTTTCCTCCTGATGACGATCGCTTGTGTTGTGATCGAAACGTCATAGTTTTTTTGTTTATTTTATTTGCATTAATTTTAACCTATTGACGTGACTTTCCCGAAAGACCCAAAGAATATAAATTCCTGCAGTCACGAAAGCTTTAATTCAAGGTTTTTTTAATTAAGTTTAATTGAAAACAGAAATTAATATAAATTTTGATTTAAAGCTTTCGTGACTGCAGTAATTCATATTCTTAGCTCTTTCGGTAAAGTTACGTTGAAGGGAAACAATAAAATAATATATAATATTGTTTATATATAATATTGTTTTATAATATATAATATTGTTTATATATTATTGTTTTATATATATTCTATTCTTTTATTGTTTCACTTCAACGTGACTTTACCGAAAGAGCTAAGAATAGAAATTAATATGCAAATAAAAAACAAATGTTAGGGTTCAATTCACTGGGGGCCAGAATACATCAGCAATACCCTGTGACATGACAGTAATCGTAATGTGATCATTATCGAAACCCCCGGTGACGAATCGAGCGGCGCACGAGCGAATCGCGTTCCGCGCGCCGCTCCCCGTCTCGCGCTCCGTAGCGCGGCCGTTGCCGTGGCGACGCGGAGCCGCGACCAAGCCGAGGTCACTGGGACTGCCTCTACTCCTCATCATCCTCTCCTCATCCTCTCCCCCTCATCATCCGCTCCTTCCTCCTCCTCATCTCCCCTCGACTCGTGTTCTCTCCTCTCTTCACTCTCCGTCTCGTCGCCACTCTCGCACCCTCTCCTTTTCTTTCGCCCTCATCTCCCCCGCTCTTATTCACCTCCCCCGCTCTTATTCACCTCCTCTACGCTCATCATCCACTGCATTCACTCTGTCCTCATCGACAGCGGTCTCTGCTTTATGCTCTCCCCGTCTCCCATTTCGACTCCTATCCTCTCTCGCATATTTCTCTCCTACCATTTCCGCTGCTCTCTCCCCCGTCTGTTCCATCTCACCTCCTTTTCTCCTCCTCATCTTCGCCCCTCCCTGCCCTTCTCAGCCCTCTCTCCTCTCCTCGTCTCTCAGCATCTCCCTCTTGCTTGCACTGGCCCTCACAAACACGCCACATGAAGGAGGCCGTGGATGGGTTCCTGGTCACCCCGACCTGGCCATTGATTCTCAGCAGAGGTCAGGCGGCCTCGCGGAAGGTCGCTGGGGGTCAACCTGCGCGTAGCAATGTGACCCGGGATGAAGCTGCCCGTGGGAGCGTCGTGACCAAGAGTCAGGGTGACTTGGGAGACGCGACCCGGGGCCGGAGCAACCTGAGCAATTGGATTCACGATAAGACATATCTTGAGGCGACTCGGAATCGCGGCGAGCTGAGAGAGGTTACCGAGGATCAGATAGCACGTGGAGATGTGACCACGCACCAGAGTAGCCTTGGAGATGTGCCCCGGGATAGGAAAGCCCTAAAGGTGACCCACGGCCAGGTGACCACCGTGCAGCCTGACTTCAGGGACGTGACCCTGGGCCACGGTAATGTGCGGGAGGTGACCGGGGATCAGGCAGGCGGCGGGGAGGAGGCTCCACGGGGTCAGAAGGGGGGCCCCGAGGAGCTGGGTCGCCTGGCCGTGGTGTGCCTGAGCCAGGCGAGGCTGGGCAGCACGGGGGACCTCGCGCGTTGTCACTCGCTGCGATTCCTGCACCTGGGCAACAACTGCATCAGGAGGGTGGAGGCGCTGGGGTCGTGCCCCCGCCTCCTGGAGCTCGACCTCCACTCCAACCAGGTGACTCGGAGACGCCGGAGGGGACGGATGGACGGGTGGATGGATGGAGCTAGCGAGTGGTGCAGTGTTGGCGGTGTTTACGCTGTGGTGGCGAATTGTGTGGTGGTGGTTCGGTGTGCAGCTCGCATATTTGACCGTCACGTGTATCCGCCCTGACCAATTAACCGCATGGTCACGTTTGCTAAAGGTGTTCTCATATCCTACCTTTGCACAGAGAGCTGATGATCGAGGTTGTAGGCGGTTATGTGAAAAGGTCGGATATCCCAACATCAACTTACATTTTGACAGCTACGCCACACACAAATACTGCACCGCGTGTCGGTGCTTAATTGGTGAGGGTGGATATGTGACGGTCGGATATGCGACGTACTGTGGTAATTAAGCTAGGTTGGCACAGAGTAATGGTTTACTATATAATTTACGGTACAATTTGGGTTTATTTTAGGTATATATTTATTTTAATACGCTGTAACCCAAATCCTCCTAAACCACTTCCAACCTGTCCTGTCACCATTGCTACATCACTACTTTAATAATCCCACTCTTATGTACCATTTCATAATTATTGTAAAGCGCCTTGGATTAAGACGCAAAAAATAAGATAAGATGAGATTTGTTGAAAGAGGGAGTCGCAGGTAAAGAAAACAAAGTCTTGAGCCTGAAGTTGCACATGTGCAGGTAGTCGACAGTGCAGACGGCTGGGAAAATTCAGTATTAGACAAAGGAGTAGCAGAGGAGAATAAACGACCTCCCACTGTGAACCAAAGTTGACTGGGGGTTTGATTCCCACTCTCATGGACTTTTATGCCAGGCATTCCAGCGTTACCAAAAGTGCACAACTTGTTTAAAGGTAACTGTTAAGGCTCGCAAACAGTTCAACGTTTGCATTTGACTGCGTTGAGAACTGCGAAGCAAGAGACTTCTAGACTACAATGATGCAAAAAAATACATTTTCTGTTTTACTGATTCCTACGTTATTTTTTGAGAAAGTGATAAACTATTTGGACGTTCGCCTGATTAAAGAATGGGCTTTGATTTATTGTTTAAAATTTTCATGTAAATAAAAACATTAAAAAAGGAAGATTATGGGTTATATTTATTGGTGCAGGTCTCCTGTGCTGGGAAATGATATATCATTTCTGAATTGAACTGCAAAGGGATTTAAAAAAAATGGGTTGCATCAACTTTGAATGCATAAGTGGTACGAGATTGCATCTTTAAACATGTTTTATGGCCTGGAAATGTTACACTGAGCACAGCAGTGTGGCACATGCCGTTATATAATAGTTGCTGTAGAACGTTACCTTATTTTTCACTAGGTACTATTTCAAACCAATGAATGCAATTATAAGGCTAATGTAATTTAAACTCGCGGTGAATTAATGACCCTTATTGCACAAAGCGCTTTTAAGGGACTTGTAAAAGCCGCAAACGTTTATAATCGTTAAATTAATGCGTTTATGTTATTTCATTTTCTATTTAAATGTAGGCACATGGCTTTAATGAATACATAAATTATTCACGCGCAAGATTGATTGAATAATAAAAAAAAGAATGCGTGCCGATTGCAGATCAGCGCGCTGCCGTGGCCCGACTTTTGGCTCGGGCTGCCAGAGCTCCATGTGCTGTACCTTCACGACAACCCACTGGGTACCGCAGCCATACCTTCCCTGGCAGCCTGCCCGAGCCTCGTGGCTCTTACTCTGGCCGACACGCCACTGTCGCTGCGGCCAGGCTATCGGCACCGCGCCGTCAATTCGATCGCCACGCTGCAGGCGCTGGACGGCGTGGTGGTGGCTGACGAGGAAATTATCGAGGGGCTGGCGGGTCGCGCGTCGACGAGCGAGCGATTCCGAGCCCTGAGCCCAGCCATGGTCGTGGGCATACGCACCTGCCTTCCGAGACAGGTTTGAACACGCGGCTTCATTCGGTGTATATATTTGCCCACTTAGGTACGGATCTGAAATGTTTGACGCCGACAGAAAGTATAGGAAATTTAAAAAGTATAGAAAGTTGGATTGAGAGCTGCATTCGTGGAATTAGGCTGAGAGACAGAATGAGGAAGACATGGACGGGAGAACAACATTATTAAACACTTTCTGCCAATGGCCCTTCATACCACATAGGAAAATTAGTGGACATTGCCAGGACACATCACTCGAAGGGATAATGGCCAATGGATGAGACTGGTGATGGAATGGTTGTCAAAGCAAGGAACATACTATGAAACTTTTTCAAACATTTTTTTTATTTCACCAAGTAAAGCCCACTGAGCTAATAGCTCTTTTACAGAGGCGCCCTGGCCACAAATGATAGCTCAACTGAATTGGCTTATCATGTGGAAAATTATAGCAGCCAAATAATCTAAACATTCCTGAGAGGGTAAGATCAGCCCATACGTCAATGAGATTGTGGTATCATGGGACCGTGTGGGATGGTGACGGCTTTGGGAGGCCTTCATACAGAATTGGATCAAGCTTAGCTGATGACGATGAAAATGAAAAATGGCAATTGTGTAAAATGGCATTGCTAGCCATCCAATAAGCCTTTGACAATGAATGTTTTTTTTGTGTTCCTTCTCGAATATCACTTGTTCTTGGGATTTCCATAAACTGTTATGTTGTAACTGAGTGATGCATGAGTACGATTAGGTTTTATATCTGTAACTTATATTTGTGTAAAGTTTTCAGGGGACTCTATAATGTGACTTAAACGCAGCCCGTTCAATAATTAGCATATGAAATAAGCAAAACACTAGTGCTATAAAATTTTCACAAATACAAATGATGCATGCATAACAAATTAACAGCAGAGAATCAATCCAAAACAGCTAATTCATATTATCTTTTGGATACATACTTAGGCTGTGTTCCAGGATGTCAAACAGTAGATTTATTGTTCGTTAATAACAAAATAGACTGAAGTTCTGCGCATGCATGTCATTATAGCACTGTAGTGACGTCGTTGCATTGACGTATTAAAATGGGAGTGTAGTCAAAGTGATTTTGGATTGCGTCTTCTGTCACTTAAGTTCATTTTAGCATATCAATGCATTGACGTCACGAGAGTGGTTTAATGGTGTTCCTATCCATAAATTTAAAGTCTTCTTTCTCATTTCCAAAAACCTCAAACTTGTGTCACAAAGCCTAAAACACACAGCCGAGGTTTATATCTACAACAGAAAAGCCATTTACTGCATAAGGTCACAGTTGAGCTGCATGACTCTCGATGTGTTGTTGGATTGTACCGCATGTTGTACAGTTTGATGTCCGATATTTCTCTCCGGGTGCTGCAAGTTTCTTCAGGAACTGAATTATGCAGCCTGCCAAACATCATGCTGAACAACAAACGGTACAACCCGAAAACACATTGGAAAACCATAAACGCCATTTGTGTTTTTGTTTGCACTCTTCCTTTTTGTTTTTATGTGTACTAAGAAAATCAAGTATCTATTTTTAAATGCTACAATCAGATATCGTACATCGCAAAGATGCAGCACTTCCAGAGGCTCCTGAAGGACATCAACGCAGTGCTGGCACGTCACTCTGCTGTGCACATCATCCAACGTTGGCTTCGCGGGCACCTCGTCCGTGCCAGGCTCGGGAAGGCAGACAGGAGGCTACCAGCTAAGTGCGGCAGAACATCTCGGCCAGAGCGGGAGGAGCGAGCAATCCTGGCTGAGGGCCTAGCACGGGCCTGGGATGGAGGACTTTCTGGCCAGATGACAAGCAGGAGCCAGTGCAAAATGAAGGTGCTTGTCGTTTCCGTCTGCTTTTAATGTTTTAGTCTTACGGTCGATTTCGGTAAACCGTTTTAACTATAAGTTACTTTTATTCCACAATGGAAAAAAAAAACAACACATGGGAACGTTTCAAAGTGTATAAGTATACCATCCATTTTTTTTAAAGGATGGACATTGCCCATATAGTTACTTAATTTGGAAAAGCCTGGAAATGTTCAAAGCCATTTTGCAGGGGGTTCTGCATTGGCATATATGTACGTTGAACTTCTTTCGCACCGTATGTAGCCAACCGTGCTAATCGGAGGTGCGCGGCATGAGTGTCCAGTTCCTTAATTATTAGTTCTCTATCAAGTATAATGGGTAAAGCGTGTTGTCAGTCTACTACTGGATGAAGGCCTTCGCATATTTCGTTGGTTAACAGGTTAATTCAGATTGGTGAAAGGGGGTGGGGAGGGTGTAGCTAGAAACCGTTCAGATATTACTCACCACTGATATTTGATGTCACTGGGAATCGAACTCATATTGCAGTGTACTAACCACTGCACTATTGCGCTACTCTGTAGTCTGTGTACATGCATTGATATATCTTATTTTACTCAAGGAACAAGCAGAAGTCAAGCATCTTACGATAGATTTGAATCAACTGCACACAAGTACTGTCCAGGTAAACAGATTCTTCACGAACAACATACGCCAGTGCATGATTTTGTGACTATTGATTTTGTGTCATTGGTTCGTACAAAAGAAACTGTACAAAATTTTTCAATTGACTTGTAACGTCAATATACACTCACCACAGGTATGAGATAGTGGATTTTGATGTGCATTTCACTTGTCAGTCGTGTGAAAGTGGTGATTACACGCATTCAAGTCTTGTATTGCTACAGTGGTTCTGCTCGAGTCACATCTCAACACAATCACGAATGTATTGAGCTTTGTACTAACAATGGGCTTTTAGTGAGCGAAATGATTGTCCCAAGGAAAATTACTCAACCGCGCGGTGAAATTTGCAACAATTTAAGCTGACTTATTGTGCCCTTGAACAAAGCTAGTATGTTCCATTCATTGACATCACATGTGTGTGTGTGTGGTAGGGAATGCTAAAGAGATTTAAGTTTTTATTCACCATTTATATTGTCTTGCAAGGATGCCTTGGATCGTTTGAGCCCAACAAGTGCCTACCCACAGAGGTTCTACCCTTCCACTTGGATTCATTCCGCTCCTTTCAGGCACCAGCGTGGTCACAATAGTGAAGTAATGAGACGGAAGGAGACAAAGCCACTTGGACAACAAACAGGTCTATTTGTCTCTTAGCCACGAACACACATGTAGACTTAATTATGTTTTTTTTTTATGCAAACGCTTGGAAGTAACAAATGTAATGGTAGGATATTTAATGTACTATAACCTTGCTTATTTATAATAACAATACAATGACATACCCAGGTAAATTAATCGAATGTTTGGGAATAATTTTCCCGATGAAGTGATTGTCTTTACAGCAGTAGTTATAAACATTTCGATTTCAGAAAACTTCCATTAAATCGTCTTTTATTGAACATGAACCATGTTTCAGAGTGTAAATTTAGTGCCACTGACACTTATGATTAGGATTGTTTCCTTTTAAAATCGCTTACATCAATGTATGTGTTCCACAATAGTCTTGGAGACACGGGATAAAGGTGATGACTTGAACACGGACGTCAATCTGGAAGACCAACAAGTCCAGTTCCGCATGTCGGGCCTGTGTGCCAGGATCCACCAGTCTGATCCTCTACGGGATTTGCTGCTTACCCGGCATGAGCAGGCATGTGATGTCAGGAAATCCGTGAGCCAGATCCATTCTCTCATTCAGGATGAGTCCAGGACAGAATTTCTACACCGACCACGGGTAAGGAATTGACAGAGAGAAAGCTGCTAACCAACTAGCAGATCACATTATTAGACCTCCTTTGCCAGTACCAAAATATAATAATAGGGTGTTTCTCCTTTTTTCTGGCAACAAAACTGAAACCTTTTTACAAGGAATCATGCATGCATTAACCACAATACTTGTGGTCAAAATGCAAATAAAAAAAACACTCTGATAATATATGCATTCTCCTTGAAACTGGTCCACACCAGAGACGGCTTTCTTTTGAGCCTCGTCTCAATTGGTGCTAGTCCAGAGGATGCCAAAAGGCGTACAGCTCAAAGACAATGCCACTATCAAAGTAATGAGGGCTCGGGGTAAGGTTTTAGTTTTGTTGCCAGAAAAAATGAGAAAACCCCTATTATTTATGGAACTAGCAGATGTTTTTTTACGAAGTGCATTTATTTAGGTTACCACTTTACATATTTAATGCAGACCGCACCAAACGAATAGAAAAAAACACATTGCAATCCAGTCAATTAGATATGCGATTTGCATTCCTTCCAGGAGACCGATTATTTTCTTGTTCACGTGTATCTGCCCTGCTTTTGAAATAAAGGTCAAATACTACGAGAAACGGTATGCCAACGTGTAGGTGCGTCTGTGTGTGCGCCCGCGACCAGCACCCCACGATGAGTCTGGACGAACGCCTGCACCGTCGCTCCATGGGGTCCCACGTGCTGGCGCCGTTTGAGACCCTCGAACGGGCTCAACGAGAGCGGGAGAGGGTGGGGCACCTTACCGCCAAGGCTGAGACCGTGAACAGGGCACACTCGGCCAAACGAGGTGCGGATGTGGGGGTGCCGTGTGGATGATTGGGTTTCACGACTTCTGGCCAATGGGCAGTGGCGACTTTCAAGGTCGTGTGCGCCATGACAAGTCAAGCTTGAAAATAATGATAGAGGAAAATACTTCCTTGCCTGATTAGATGATAAAATAAAATCATTTGGGCAGATGGCCTATTGTAAGGCAGCAAATGGGCATCTATTTCCATCCTCCCATGCAGAGCAATCTGCTGGTGTAAATTTGAACACCCACCACCATCACGATGCTATTAGCTCTGTGCCAATGACCTACACATTTTTTTAAAGTTTTTTTTCTCACTTCCTAATTGCATTTGGAGAGCAGTGATGCAGGCGCGCATGCGGGGCTTTCTGGAGGAGAAACGTGAGGTCGCGGTGCGCCTGAGGGAGGCAGATTGCGCTCGCATGACGGACGACCTGCAGCGACAGAAGAGGCAGGCGCCCCTTGACGGAGGTATTTTCTCTTTAAACCGAACTATATTTATCTTATCAGGTAAGGCCCGCTGAGCTATTTCGCACTTTTTCAAAAGCGACCTGGGCACAAATGAAAGCTCAACGAAGCGGCGTATCATGTGGAACTTTATAGCGGCCAAGTACTCTAAATGCACGCTTCTATATGTGGAGGGAAACACCGGAGGACCCAGAAAATAACCCACGCGACCAGGGGAAGAGAGGCATGCAAACTCCAAATATACAGGTGTCAGGGTCGAGATCGAACCAACGAACTCTTGTATACCAGGCAAGGTAGTTAACATCTCGCCACATGGTGGCGAGATGGCAAGCCCTTGACTCATGTTCCCTTCATCCTTTTTTTGTGCTATTGCTTAGCACAGGACCAAAGGCCCAAAATGCCAAGTGGCTAGCAACAAACAGCACTATTCAGGATTCCCTAAAGGTGTTATAGGAGTCAAAACGTTTCTTGAGTTAAGCAAGGTTATACGAACTTGAGAAATCAGCGGGAGAGGACGATCCAAAGTCGAGCAAAGCGAGGGAATAAACAAGTTAAAACCTATTTTGACCTGCAGTGTGGTGGTTGAACGCCATTTGGGTGGGTCAGTCTGAACGGCCGTGTCCTCAACATGGGTGGATTAACGAGTTGAGTTCACAGGAATAGTGACAATATTCATAGTGATAGAAGAGTGATAAGGGGGTGAGAGAGTCACTGGAGCAAATCAGTGAGTGCCGGATCATCAGTCAATCCGTTTAACATTGCATTCTATCACGTACATTGTCATGGTGCTCCACCACAGACACGACAACGGTAAAAGATCCTGACCGATTTTGAGATTTCTTCATTTTACTGTACGGCCCCCTTAACCATCGAACAAAGATGGTCACTGCATCGCGCGTTTTCAGATGCACTTTTGCGGCCGTCTGGAACGCTCTTCCTTCCGATATTAGGAACCCAATGGAGCTATGCACTTTAAAATCTAGATTGAAAACTCATTTCTTTAAAACTGCTTTTTGTGTTTTAGTTTGTCTTACCCCCGAACCTCTGATTAGCACGGTTGGCTCCGTACGGTGCGAAAGTTCACCATACATACATATACGTACATACATAAGAGCTATTACAGTGGCACAATTCCAACGCTCTTATAAAGCTACACATTAACGTGACGGTAAAGTTTATTACACAAGCATGAAATGTAAGTAGCTATTACATTATCGAACACTTAATGGCGAGGCTGAACTCAATCTTAAGTTGTGCTACCCTTTATGTGCTATGAATGGTCACTGCCAAAAACATCATCCGTGAAATATTTTTTTATTTTAAGGCAGCGTTATTGATGAATGTGTTGAGGTTTTGTTTTGTTATGTGCACCTGTGAACGACATGCAAGTGTCACCAAATAATGTATAACACTGCAGGTCAAAACACTTCTTAAATTGCATGATACCCCTTCTTATTTTTTTTACTTAACAATACAACTTACAATTTATTCTGGTCATACCCAACCTTATCCACCGCTGGATGAATGCTTCCGCATGCCTTCACCGTTCCTTCTGCTCTTGCGATGTTGCAATCCTGCACGTGAACCAATCTCATAGCTCCATCTCCTCGGTGGTCATCTTTTCGAGCGTGTTCTCCACGGCTGCTGTCACCACTCTCTTTCATTGGTCATCCTCTGGCATAGTGACGTGACTTGCTCAAGCCCATGCACTTTCCTCAACTGTCAATGATGCCTATAATTTCCCCCAACCCATGTTTATTTGCCTAATTCCAGGGATGCATCCGTCCATGCTTGTTTGGCAACTTTTCGGCTTTTATAACCGTTATACTTTGTCCATGTTTCTCATGCACGTCGCAGCACTTTGGCATGTTGCCGTTATCAAATTGAGGTTTACAAAATCACTCCAGTCTGCTTTTGTAATTTAAATCCATAATAAAGGTTTTTGGGTTAGATCGTGTTATTTATAAATGTGTCGTAACCCTACAAGTACTCAAACTGTAAATGTTGTGGATTCACTCTTCAACACACCGGTGGGCTAAAGTAGTGAATTATTTGTCTTTTGTCAACGTGACACTTTTTTGCTGATTGGCCGTGTCGGGTGGTGGAGGGTTACAACACATTTATAAATAACGCGATCTAACCCAAAAACCTTTATTATGAATAATATTGGTCGCGAAAGCCTACGTGTTGAATTTCAATCCACCTCAATAAGTGCCTCATGGTGTTTTTCCTTCGGACAAACTCTTGTTAGCAAATTTGTTGAATGTGGCTTTTTCTCATGCAGCCCGTTTGTAAATAATGTCCTATAGTTCATTTCCATTGCTTGTTATTACGATCATTCGAGTATCTGAGATGAGTAATGATCTCTACATTAATTATGCTTATACCTTTATTTTTACTATTCAATATTACGAAAATGTCTTTGCTGTGAAACAGCCTTGGTGAGAGCACATTTTCTTGACCGACTCATTTGTAATTTATTGCTTATTTCCTGCAATTTAGGTGTTGTTCCATGTTCAAGTTATATTTTTGACCTATGCTATCATATACAATCCGTGTATGTGATAGCATAAGTCTAATTTTTCAAATCAGTTTTATCTTCCTTCTTTGAGGTATTATTCCATTCAGGTATGTGTCAATATTAATTTTGTTTAAACAGCTGGTCCTACTTCTTTGTTACTCCACCTGGTCTGGGATATTAAAATTTTACATTGGAATAGGCAGTGTAAGCTTATCATCAATATTCCTGTATTGTTTTATTTTAATACACAATTGTTGTGCACAGCCAAACATGCTAAGCAACCAACAATGATTCTGTTGGTGTCATAGGCACGGGTGGTTTCTTGCATTTCACCACTGGATGGTCTTCGTGTGCCTTGCCAGTCATGGGCGGTTGCTTGACCACAATGCACCGTCAACGTGATCGGTGAAGGGTGTTGTCGAGTCCATAGCAGTGTGTTCACCAATGCGCCATTCCACCCTCTCCTTCCACACTCACAAACTCGCACTGTTCTCTTGCACGCAGACAATGCGCGTGAACGGAGACTGGACCACGACCGTCGTTCGCGCCAAGCGGAGCTTGATCTGGCACGGGCATTTGGGTCCCAGCAAGCGGCCGTGGGTAAGGCGTTGTGGAGGCACGACTGGCAGATGCGCCGGCAGGAGGAGCGCAGCGCACGCGCGGAAGTGGCTGGGGATCAGCGGGAGCACAGTCTGCAACAGCGCGAGATCGTGCGCACGTTCCTGCAGCGCAGGTTTGGACGTTCATGTTCTCTCCCCACTGCGCCTAAGTTTCCAGAAAGTGAATGTGCGAAAACTGTACTTTCTCTAGGCATAAGGCTGAAAATGAACAGCCCCAAAACCTTTCTCCAACAATCCTCCACACATAACTTGCTGATCAACTGTGTTGTGTCAATTTATACTGTTTGGTGGATAGAATAACAAAACTTGCCTACTGTTTCAACCGCCACGCTAAAATGTAATCAAATTGGCGACCTATGGATTGCAAGTCCATTGTGCTAACCATTACTCTAAATATTTTAATATATTATCAAGCAGGGCTCCTGGGATTAAATTGAGTATGCGTAGGTGGGGGTCCTGTCAATACCACTGCATCTAAGACAAATTAGGAAAAATTCAGGCATACGCATTAATTATGTAACGATTTCTAACACGCATGTATCATAGCGGTATGGATGCAAACGGAAAGCTGTCAGGGCACTATTTGGTTGAATATATGCAATGAGACATTTTATTAGAATCAAAATCTTTAGACTAATGGATTCCGATGAGCTATGAAGCTCTTTTTAACAGATGTCTGGGTTGTTTAAATTGAGCAACACTGATCAATGTGGTCAGTTTTCAAGTGCCTAACAGCAACAAAACTTGATATTAAAGTTTTGTTCACATGAGAACATATTTTCAAGTTATTATGACTCCCTCACCATTACAGATCTTATGCACAAATGCTTTCAACCTTAGTTGGAAAGTGTTCAAAAAAATTGCGTGTGCTTGCAGACAAGAGAAGTTTCAAGAGCAGGCCGCGACCGAACGGACACAGCTGGACGTCCGCCTCTCTCGGGACGCGGTAGAGAAAACACGGGAGGCAAACCGTCGTGTCGACCGTCTTAAGGCACACAGGCTCGCGCCAAGAACCACGCAGATTCACCAGGTTCACGTGCCAAAGGAGTCCATCACGTTGAGTCTTGAGGGATTGTTCTGAGAATGAAGGTGTCTGTATGGCTGAGTGGCTCCAGAGGTCAGAGCAATACGCTTGCACTGTTGAGATCCTGGGAGCTGCTTGTGATTAAACAGTTATCTTGTGTAGTGAGTTGATGGTCTCAGCCTGTTACCAATAACTGTATATAAAAGCCATTACATGCAATGTTGTTTCTTACATGGCTACCATTCCAGCACTGAGAATTAAATATTGCTTTGACTGTAATGAACATTACTCTTATATGCATAGCAAGTGGGACAATGCTTCCTTCAACTGTGTGGACCAGAAGTCACTTCATCGAATATCAAAGGTAGCTCTATCTGCTTGCATGGGCCATTCTCTTACTTGAAGGGAAACACTGCTGTGACACATTTAAATGGATACTTCGTTTTATGACACAATTTGGGTAAAACCTGGGTAAACTAAAAAATATATAAAAAATACAAGCCTAATACCTATGATTGATTCAAAAGCATATCACTTTGTGAAAACAATTTAAATACAGTATCATAGCACTTTAAATTTGCACAAGAATTGTAAGACATTGGTTCGACAAGTCAACTTGCATTTTTATTAGAAATAAACTTGATAATGGCATGAATGTAACAAAAGCCATTCCTATTATGGAGATACAATGTTAATGAGTGTCAAAGAATCAAGATTGTATTACAGATTCCCCATGTAAATAATACATTTAATTAAAACTGACTGATGTACAACGATGTCTTGCGGAACATCCCAATTATGGAATTGTTGACGCCATCCCTGCATGTGCTTCATTGGTAGTACAGCTCCAGATTTTGTCCGTCGTGGATCTCATCTGTGTTTAAACATCAAGGATAATCGCAATGGAATGTTTACTTTAAAACATGAGGTGAACAGGTAATGTGCTTCATGCATTAAAAATTAAAACACTTTAAGGCGTTGTTTTTTTTTGTAAAGGATACAGTCCTCCAGCGTAACGTGGTCTTTAAATATGGTGTACCTGAAAAAGAGAAACGAGATTAAATGATTGCTAAAATTGCTAAAACTGAGTGTAAGGTATATTGTATGTTAAGCCTGATATGGCCCATAATTAAGTACCCATCCCTACATCACTGTTATACATGTAATGATTAGTATATTCAAATACATTTGAACCCAATACATGCATTGAACAACGCTTGTGAGACTAAATATATATTGTACAAGACTGGTTTATGTAACTCCGCCGCTACTAGATATTATACATCTACAAAAAAATTTGAATACAATTGTGACCCCAAATAACAATTATTCGAATTGCTTAACGGGTGAAATCTGACATGTCTAAACTGTTTCCACTATGTCCACCGTAGATAACGCACGGGTGTGTTCATCAGGCAATTTTCATACACTTTGGAGTGTTCCAGGATTGTGCGTGTTGGCATTAAGTATAAAAAGTACACATAGAAATGGGTACTGTATTTACTGAATACACATTTATCAGCTATGCTGTATAGATGTATTTTGACATATACACACGTGTTCCAGTGTCTTACCATTTCTTCAGGACAATTTTGTCCCATTTTGTTCCAGTCTGTGCTGCAATAAGCTTTTTTAAATCCCCGATTGTGTCGCTGGGACTGAAGTATACGGTCAAGGCATGTAAACACAAGTCATGAACATCCAACAGGTTAAGTTTGATGCCTAAAATGCATTCTTTCTCAATATAAACAGTAATTTTTTTAATATATATCATTTTCCAGATTATAAGATGCATTGAAAATCGCACTCAAAACCTGTGCACGGTGTCAAGAAAGTTATACAACCTGTTCACACACACCAAGTTATAAAATGCACCTCCAAATATTGCTTTAAAATACACAAGAAAAGTGCATCTTTTAATCTGGGCAATAAGGAAATTCAGTAACTTGTAACATTACTTGATATTCTTGGCTCTTTCGGTAAAGTAACTTTATGAGTCACGTAAAGTGACTTTATGCAGTCACGAAAGCTTTAAATCGAAATTACTTAATGGATTACTGTCTCCTTAATGCGCTGAAGCGCTAATCCATTTTAAAGTTTTATTATCTGTAATGACATTGTTTCAAAGCAAAATTTCTAAAAATAAAAACCATCACTACCAAACAAGTTACTCTCATGAAACCAGTTCCTGTTTACTTTTGTTTAATAGACCGGACGCTGATCTATTTTTTACGACCGTGCATCGAATGAACCGCTGCTGATGAAGGATACTTGCACTTCACCCGCACTTTCTTTCCCAGCCGATCGTTGCAGGTGATCTCCAACATTGTGACCTGCGGTAAATCACAACAGCACTGATAACAAGAAAATGCACATTGCATTTATACGTTACATTCAAATATGACCTTCGTTTGAGTAGGCGAAACCCCACTGATGTACAAAACTAGTTCTCCCGGGTGGGGTGCAATGCACATGTGTAAAACGTGAAACGTCTGTGTCAATCTACTGCCGTGGTCTCCCCAAGCTATGCCGGTCATGGGGCCTATTTGACCATACTTCACCACACTGGTAAGTGCGAGGTGAAGACGGAGAATAGGACATTGCAAAACATGATTTAGCGATATTAAACCTCAGAAATATTCCCCCTGGATTTGCGTATGACCGTATGGGGTAGAGGTAAAAAAAAGTAAAATGTCACGAGCCTGTTCCGGACACGAACTTCAAGCTTACTTTAAAAGTTACCAAGAAAGCCATTATTGCACTCGGATGACTCCCCGTATTGCTTGCGAAGTTACCACGAGATACATCTATTTGTTACAACTTTAAGTTTTTAAAAAAAAAATATGGAATCGGTCACTGGGAACAAATGAAATGTAACACAAGATACAAACGTAATCCTCGAACTGCATTGCACCCCATTCGAAGCTGGCTTCGTCAAGTAAAGAAGAGGGTTCGGGAAACATCGCTTAACATCGTTACAACTAACACTATATCAAATCAAGATTAACACTATATATACGATCTGAGAATCAAGGCCCTGGATCCCAGGCTTCAGTGAACGCACGAGTACTTCGAACCAAACAGCGCCTCGATGAAAGCTGTTAGAATGCACAACCTTTAACAACGACCTCGATTAACTATTATAGGTAACCAATGACCAATTAACCAGTAAACTATATGACTGTTTATTGATAAATTGGTATTTGAAACGGAGTGGCTTACCGCTCCTCTTGTGTTAAGATTCTGGAATAGAGGCCACAGAGTAAACGCAGCCTCCGCGTTGGACGTTCGCATTTTCACGGGTCACAGTTATTACGCCGCGAAACTTCAACCCACCAAAAAAAAAGTCTTTGTAGCAACTTTTACCTCCAGAAAAAATTACTTACGATCAACACAGCGTCGCACTTTTGCCAGATCTACAAATAATAGCAATGTAACGTTCCTTTATATTTTTTTGGCGGGGTAAAAAATCGTACCGCATCACACGGCCTGCGTTGGTGAATGAGTGACCTCCCACCAACCCCCGCCCCCCTCCCCCTCGTTGACGCGCGCGAAAGTGCAGGCGCGCAACGCTGCGACGATGTTTACTCAGGCGGCTGTGTTCAGGCATGGCGGATGAAGAAGAGTCGCTGCCGCAGGGATGGGAGAAGCGGACGAGCCGCAGCTCCGGTAAAGCAGCAGAGGCGCCTCCTCGTCGATGCGACGAGGTGGCGGTGGTCTGCGCGAGGAAGGGCAACCCTCCCTTGCCTCCCCTCCCAACGTTCGGGGAGCGCCTCGGTAGCCCTCCCTTAGCGCCTCGAGATAGATGGAGCGCGCTGGTTATACAGTGTCTGGCCACACCCCCATCTGTACTGCATTGCAGCATGGTCCGTGGTGATGGTGGTGATGGCGATGTTGGTGATAGGGTTGATGTGATGGGGGGGGGGGGTAGCTCTAAAGGTTTTGGTGGTGGTGGTGATGATGGTGGTGTGATGGTTATAGTGGTGGTGGTGATGGCGATGTTGGTGATAGGGTTGATGTGATGGGGGTAGCTCTAAAGGTTTTGGTGGTGGTGGTGGTGATGATGATGGTGGTGTGATGGTTATAGTGGTGGTGGTGATGGCGATGTTGGTGATAGGGTTGATGTGATGGGGGTAGCTCTAAAGGTTTTGGTGGTGGTGATGATGATGGTGGTGTGATGGTTATAGTGGTGGTGGTGATGGAGATGTTGGTGATATGGTTGATGTGATGGGGGTAGCTCTAAAGGTTTTGGTGGTGGTGATGATGATGATGCGATGGTTATAGTGGTGGTGGTGATGGAGATTTTGGTGATATGGTTGATGTGATGGGGTTAACTCTAAAGGTTGTTGTGGTGATGATGGTGGCGCTGGTGATGATGATCGTGGTGATGTGATGTGATGGTGGTGATGATGTTGGTGGTGGCGATGTTGGTGATATGGTTGATGTGATGGGGGTTAGCTCTTAAAGGTGGTTGTGGTAATGTTGGTGAGGGGATGGTTGTGGTGGTGACGTGGGGTGATTTAGGGATGATTATGATTGCTGTGGTAATATTGATAATTGTAATGGTGAATGTTGTGGTTGTGTTCATGTTGGCGTAATTAATAGTTGTTTAGGTGTTGATATTGGTGGTTATATTGGTGATGGCATGATTGTTCACTCGATGGTGGGTGGTGGTGATTGGGATTGTTAGGATAATGATGGTGGTTGAGGTTGTGAGGGTGGTGATGGTGAATGTGATCATGACCAGGGTCATGTTAATAGGGATTATTATTGTGGTGAAGGTGGTAATTGTGATGATGAACATGCTATGGTGGTTGTGATAATTGGAGTGGTGATGATGTAATGGCAGGGGTGTTTGTGATGATGGTGATGGTTTTGTGGCTGTGGTTATGGGGGTGTATATGTGATGATGGTTGTGGTAGTGATGTGATGGTGATTATGATGATGGTGGTGGTGATGGCGGTGGTCGTGGACTCATCATCACGCTGGTTTGAGATGCATCTAGTACAGCTCACCAGGTGAGCAGCACTCCCTTAGGCCTCGACCACGGAGTGGAAAGGCAAGGGTAGTTTTCCACTCGTCATAGAAACATGGAAACGTTGTCAATGGCTTGGCCAAAAAATGCAGTTCAACACCACATAACATACATTCGATCATGGGGGAACTTTATATACTGTACTTGTTTTCATCTTGTCAACATGTGAAATATGTGCATTGGGACATGGCCTCGGTAAGCACAGCAGAGCGTAGTCAATACATTTTTTCAATTGCAGTGCCTGTAATTTAACCAGAGGAATTAGACTCTGTTGGGAACCATTGTCAGTTTTTCCCCTTTAATGTTGCCCTTTTTTGAGTGGCCGAAATCGGGCCTTTTGGAAATTTAGTGCCCGTTTGGAAGCAAAATAAATTATTGCCTTGGCATGAGCCATCTGGCGTAAGACGACTCCGCCGTCTTGTGTTGTGAAATGTCACCGCCGGATCTGTCCATTGGGCGTTTCTGTGTTTGGCTTATATTTTGTCATCAAGGGCGCTTTAAAGAGTCGGTCATGTTTAAGCCATCTTGCTCTTCCATACAATTTGTTTACACAGTACCTGGCAATTATGCAGGGGCTGTGATACACCCAGCAAGTTCGCCTACGACTTCAAATTCCACTGGGTTGATGCCAAATTGCAGCCTGGGAACTCTGTATGCTTTCACATAAAGGGATTAGGAAACACGTGTTTTCACGCGGATATCCCTTGGTTGAGAAGGAGGTGATGAAACATCTCGCTGCTTGGCCATTTAATGCTCCATATTCCACACGACTTATATATGTAACGAAAGTATAAATGTAATAAACGTCACTATAAAATACATTAAAGATTGTTTAATAACCCTAATCATGGTTGTTGTTTTTTTGTAAGCGACTTTCAAAATGCACAGTTGCTCCAAAGCACGTTGACATTTGTGGGATGTGGTCAACAATGCAGTATTTTCAGGAAACCCAACACAAACATAAAATTAGCAAAAACCAAATCCCACAACAGTGACAGCTAATATTGAACCTTAAGACAAGAATGTTTTGTTAAAGTCATTATACGCTGGGCATGGTGGCCAAGTATCATAGAGGTCAAGAACCCTGAGCTGAGATCCTGGATTCCAAGCCAGACAGCCCCACCTATTATTAAACTGGGTTCTCAATTTTAGTGAGAGTTGATGTCCCCAACCCAGTCACCAATGACGGCATAAAAGACGATAATCCCATAGAATTTGATTCCGTACCTTATTTGTGAATTAATTTGACTGGACTTGTGTGTATATTGTGCTTGTGTATAGTGCAACGAAACGTCTCGGAGCGTTTTATTTGCAATTTAATGTCATGTGAAGAAGTTGGTGGGAAGAGTGCTTGCCCCTCTGTTGTGTGGACTAGACGCCACTTGATGTAAGTGGTAGCTCTATGATATTCACTTCCATGAGCTGTTCTCTAACACGAAAGGTTGCACTGCTCTGAGAGATCCGAGTGGATACAATGTCTTGTTACATGGCACCAAGAACAAACAGGATAGAATTCGGGAAAAAGATGCGTTTTTGTAAAATAAAAAAGTAGTATACCCAACGACACACTTTTGTAATTTCACCTACTAAAAGTAATGACCATAAGCGACATGGCACATTCGCCGCTTATTGCGGAGGTTCACATTTCGAATCCAGCAGCCACCATGATTAATACTGTGTTATATTAAACTTAAAAATTGTGTGCTTGCGTCATGGTTCAGTTTTCCCAAATTTTAAAAAAGTACCCTCTTACTCAATAGGAATCTACATACCAATAATCGCCCCATACTGCGAAAACTTGGCACGACCCTTATGAAAAAGAGTCATTAGACTCTTGAGGTTTTCCTGGGTAAACAAGCATAATCACTCATAAAGTGTGTTAAACGTAATTTTACAGCCCTTTTTGTCATTCCACTGCCAGCTAAAGACCTCCCCACGCCACGTTGATCACAGGAATTTAACTATACTTCACCATGCGGCTTAGTGAAGAGGGGGGTAGGCCAAGAACCGGCCCATATATTTAATCCACCCCTCATTAGCTGTGGCTGGCACTCGGCTACTACTCCATACTTATTAATCACACCACACGCAGTCACGTTCGGCGCGTGTAATGACTCCGTTGTCTTACGTCTGAAGCGCGATTGGTTGACGCTTCCCGTGGCCTCTCGCCGTGCGCCGCAGGCCGTGTTTACTACTTCAACCACGTGACCAACTCGAGCCAATGGGAGCGGCCAGAGGGGGGCAGCCGCGGTGACGAGCCTTCCCAGGTGCGCTGCTCTCACCTGCTGGTGAAGCACAGCGGCTCGCGGAGGCCGTCCTCGTGGCGCGAGGAGCACATCACTCGCTCCAAGGATGAGGCCGTCTCCATCCTGCAGGGTGAGGGTGGCCAGGATGGCTGACGCGATGCCCTCTTTCCCCTGCGAGCCTCGTCTTGCGGGTTGTGTTGGTTCCCCTGTGATGGGCGTGGAGTGCCTGCCTATGGCCCACGGGCCATATATGCAGGTCGTGTGGATTTTTCTCCGGATCCAGTTTAGTTTTGCCACGGTACAACTGAGTTGTGCCGAGGCCGTCTCAGGTTATTTTTACGTTGCCGAAGCAGAGCCGTGCTGCTCACGTCGCACGCAATGAGCGAGTCGAGACGCGCGCGCAGTAGTTTACACGGTGACGCTGTGTCCTTTGCAGTGAACTGACGTCGCGCGCAATGCGTCGTCAGCTCTGCCCATGACCCTTTTTGGGTCTGAACCGCATTCGGTTTCTGTCGAACTACGACAAGTAGCCGCTGGAAAAAAACACCCGCACAGCGAGGGTCCTGCGCTGGGCTAGGTTGAGATCAGCCACAGTGGAAAGGGGGTGATAAGCTCCATGGCCACATGAGGCCTACCACTTAGAAAGCTGCCAGTAAACGATATTTATTAATGGAGGTACGTACCTTAACACACTAATCAGGTGAAAGAGGGGGAATATTTAGTCGCTTGGATTTTCCACCGGGTCCTCCAGTTTGTTCCTCCACACATTAAGATAAATGCGTTTAAAGAGTATTTGGCCGTTATAACATTTCCACGTGATGATAAGCCACTTCGTTGAGCGACCATTTGTGGCCAGGTCGCATCGTGAAAAAAGAGCTATACAGATCAGCGGGCCTAACCTGGTAAAACATTTTTAACATCGCAACGCTGTAGTGCAGTGAGTGAGGTGTGTGTTGACGTATGGTCCACCAAAGGTATTTGAAAAACCTATTTGACCCTCACAAAGCAAAATGCTACCCCACCAATGCATTGCTTGTCTATTTGCAGCCCCGGGTTTTTACAACCTGGCCCGTGTCAGACAACGTCGATAGATGTAAATTGTATTGGACAGAAATCTGTTCATAATCCAGTTTTCTCTATTGGACACACCTGACCTTCAGGACCAATTTGTAAAATAAGGGTTGACTAACTTTGTTCAGCGTCACAAAGTTGAAAATGTAATTTTGTTTCGCGTGCGCGCGTGCTGTACGGGGTTTCTCATAGTTAATATTGCTCTTTGGGAGGCAATA
Organism: Petromyzon marinus; assembly: GCF_048934315.1. Lineage (NCBI taxonomy): Eukaryota > Metazoa > Chordata > Hyperoartia > Petromyzontiformes > Petromyzontidae > Petromyzon > Petromyzon marinus. Next base: position 18,634,070 of record NC_133688.1, on the reverse strand, counting down.
TGGGATGTTTATGATGCCATTTCAACAAGAAGTACTTGTTCGTGATTAATGCCTGCAATTATGCCAGAGAAGCAGATTAATTAAAGAGACCCATTTATGTGGATATTTTTAGATGTAGGCATTGCTCCTCATTAGCGCCCGCTTTCCAATGGTAAAGGTACATTCAGGGTACCTAACGAGGCAATGCTTCATTCGCTGGACACCGCCAATCCTTTTTTAAGACACTCCACCCAATACCACCTATCTTGACACTCTCAAGCACTACCAATTTGTCACACATTGCCAGGGGTGTCAGCTGCCATGAATGCGACGGTAAATCTCTGTACGAGACCACTTGCGCTATTGGCTCATTGCGGCATGATGAATTGGGTTTGGAATTTCGGCTTAAGGTGAATTTGGGGGGGACAGAAACCGAAATAAAATGTAGTGGTCCTTCCCGTTGGAGAAAAGGAGACATTGGTTCAGTTCTATAATTATGCACAACATTTTAACTGCAGTTACACTTGACTTGCAGAAGGGGGTGTTGCTTGCTTGGAATATTCTTGATTTTAGTTTTATTTTGTGAGGCCTTTGTTAAATGTAACTAGATTGTGATATTAAAACGCACACGTACAAAAGCACATTGACATTTTTTTAAAAACCTATTTACCGCTCATAATTGCTACGGTAATGTAGTTGTCAGTGGACATGTCCATTCCTCCAGTCCTTGAGTTGTGCCTCAATGTTTTATATCGAATCAGTGACATTAACTCCAAAACCACTACGAATTGCACCTATTTTCACAATGCAATTAGCGCAGGATGTGTTGATGTTACCAATGCCACCTGGCATGTTATGTTATCATGATACGTCGAGGGTATTCTTCTTGGTAGCGTCATTAGGTGTGCTGCTGCTGTGTAACGGTCAGCACGTTGGACTTGCAATCCAGAGGTCAAACAATGAGGCCGTTTTCTTAAATTGCCCGCTACCTCCCCCCCTCCCCCCCGCATTGACCAGAATGGTGAAGTATGGTCAAATAACCCCTTTGAAATTCGTTGGAGAGTCCTTCAATCCGGCAGTAAATTGGAAAACGGTTGTAAACTAAACAAATACACTGTGCAATAACATAACAGGTTCCCCATCAGCCATGATCTATCCACTGATGGATTAAGGCCTCTCCACGTGTGACTGTGACACATCCAGCACAGCATTGATAAATGTCTGTTTTGGAAAGGGGAAATGGTTTGATGGGTTTTGGCGAGTTTTTTCCATTTGGCTTTATGCACACCACATTAAATTCGATTGGCAGGTCGTAAGTGGTGTGGTTAACCGTGGGTACTCCTACCTCTTCCAAGGAGTCTGGCCAGCGTAGAATAGTAGGTCAAATATCATCTAGAGGAACTCCCTGGAGCCCCCTCTAGCGGAGGCCCTTCCGGTAGTAGTGGAGAGAGCAAGCAATTGCAGGACTGCACCTTTACCATTCACCTCAGAGATGTAAATCGTCTTTCTCCCCCCACCAACGCCGCTCGTCCTGCGTCGTCGGGCAGAATACATCCGGCAAATCCGGTCCGGAGAAGTGTCGTTCGAGGAGCTCGCCTCCAAGTACAGCGACTGCAGCTCGGCCAAGAAAGGGGGAGACCTGGGATTCTTCAGCAGAGGTGAGTAGCGGCAGCACGGAGGTGGTGGCGGTTTCATGTCCACTGGACGTCTTTGAAAAAGAGCTTCATAGCTCATCGGATTCTTCCGGTGTAAATAAATCTTCAGATTGTGACATGCTTGCCGCGTGCAAACTCAAGAACCAAAACATCAAGCAGCCAGCAACAGACTCGAACGAAGTTGTAACAGATAAGAGTTATTAATACGTTTCTTATATTAAGCAATGTTATAAGAGCTTGGGAAAAAGAGACGATGGGAGGGAATTGCAAAGTGGTGAAGTGCGAGGGAAGAAACAGAAAGAGAAGCGTTTTGTAAATAAAAAATGTAATGCCCATTGATCGAGACGATCATCCCACTGCACTTGAGAACACAGTTTAATCACAGGCCGCCGAAACTAATATTCGAACCCTGGGTCTCAGCGTGTCGGCTCATTGTGCCGCAGCTCCTCCGTGCCATGCGGTGGTTGAGCACAGTACGGGTGAGATGACGCAGTCGGTATGGCAGACCGTGTCCTAAACGCGGGTGGAGGGGTCAATGAACGGCGTCCACGGGAACGGTGGCCATGGTGGTAGGGATAGAGGAGCGATGGGGGAAGTAGGCCACGCGTGCTGGCATCACAGTCCACAACTTTGAAGTTTCACAAGTATGCCCAAATTACCGAATTTTGCGGATTTGGGTAAAACCACGTAACAACAACGCCCCCTACCAGCAGACTTTTACCCGTCGATACATCGTGCCTTAGAGATAGCCACGCACTGCAAGTAAATGTAACTATTTTACTATTTCTATTTTACCAGGTAAGGCCAACTGATGTTGCTCTTTTTCAGAAGCCATCTGCCCACAAATGATAGCTCAACGAAGTGGCTTATCATGTGGACAATTATAGCAGCCAAATACTCTAAAAGAATGGGGCGAATACCAAATTCACTAATTGTAATCAATAGTATACACGTACGGCTGATTTGTCAATCCACTGCTGGATGAGTACCTCCTCACACCATGCAAGTCATCAAGGTTAGTTGACCATACATCATCACGCTTGCCAGTAGGGGTTTGGCGAAAGCAAGTAGGATAGAAGTTGTAGCATAGCACGGTACAACATCGGATGTTGCTGCACTGCTGTCTGCTGACAAGGGAGCCCCGCAACATCCTGTGACACCTAATTCCGTACATGGGGGTCGACCATCATAGTGCTATCCAGGCTCAAACCTGCTTCGCTTCAGAGATCTGATGAGATTTGGTATTTTCCATGCCATCCGGCAATGGTCTCAATTTACATAATAGCACGGCACAAACGTGCACAGTTAACGTCAAACACAAGGACATCTCGAACCGCGTAGGTCAGCAGCTGCACAGCAGCCATTTGTTTAAGTCTGATTGTAATACATTTTTGGCTTTTTCATATATTTAAAAAGAAAATCAATTGTGCCGGTTTGATTTCTTGCCCATAGCATGTCCTTGACATATATCTTCTAAGTGAGTTTTTCAATGTTGAAAATGTAGAATATACGTTCCCATAAATGTTTTCTTGTAGAACTGCGAGAAGGAGATCAATGGTGCTGTCATGTCGTGGATGAGAAAGTGCTTGCTGGCAAAACGCAGGGGCCTGCCCACGTGCCTCTGGTTCTGCCTTCAGTTGAGACATAAATCTTGTGCTCAAAACCACGGACAGTAACATTCTACAAGGGTACCAACCTCAATATCGCTATGAAGGCCAGAGGCACCTTCGCGCAGAGTCTAACTTTGAGACGCACCTTAGTAGCGCAAGCGTTGGCCTGTCAAAATAAACACCGACGGATTTCATTCGGACGCTAGTTTGGAACAGAAACATTTTAATTTTACGGATATAGTCCCCATAGCTCATACATGGCAACTGCTGATATCTTAATTGTGAAGGTTAACAGGGTGATGAGTGATAGCCGTATGTCAAGTGCCAGAAAGTTATGACGTCATCACCATTATCATCGGCCATGATCTCCCCACTGCTGAAAGAAGGCCTCCACAAGCCATCGCCATCCCTCACAGCCTTGCGATGTCGCGCCTGCACGTGAGCCCATTTAATTCCTTCCATTTCCACTGCGGGACTGTCAATGATGGCGACAACTTTGGGAGGTCTTAATCCAGCGGTGGATTGATGGCAGCTGACAATGACGATCTCCCACTGTGGACGTACTCTCCGACATGAGTCTTGACCACTGCCCCATCATCCCTTCAGGCGACTCGTCATGTCCAAGTCTCCCCTGCCAGCGGGTAGATCTTTGCATTGTGCAGTTAGTTGGAAAACGTTGCCATTAAAAAACCTAAACGGTATTTCATTGAAAAGGTTTTTTTTTGCCATTTCCCAATGCAGGCAATGTTTCTAGAGATGTAAATGTGTTCTGACTCCTGTAGTCCGCAGGAAGTTTCAACGCCTCCGAGTGATTAGCAGCGTGTCAGCTTACATTTGCTGATTTCAGCCTTTTGTTTAATAAAAAAGACCACTCTTTTGATTGGGAAAGAAGCAATTTCGCAACACTTATTTAATGCACGAGACCCAACTAAATTCAATAAATATTGATGTTGTTTACTGCAGCGTCAATTGGAGGCTTTAAAACGTGTGTAATGCTTTATTTAAAGCAATGGTTCGTCGTTTGGAATTTACTGTAAGGTATCAAGTTCTTATATTAATGATTTATGAATACGGGGATAGGATTGGAGTGATGGCGCAGTGGTTAGTGCATTACCCAGTGTCCTGAGTTTTCATTCGCAGCCGTGGCTTGCATACACAATGTGTGACTGATATCTGAACTGGCCTAGGCCACAGCTACCTACAACCCCCTTCGAGCTGACCAGCATGCTAAAGTGTTGCTAACATGCTTGAGAAGGAACTCTACTCGCTGAGCAATTGGTCCTATAGCCCTTTGCATGCGTGTACGCATGTTGGATTTCTTTAGCACCGTCCGTAGCCCACCATGCTAATCGGCAGTGCAGCAGGACCCTCCAAAGGATATTGTCTTGTGACTCCGTGAAGGCTTTCGCATTACAGCAGTCGCTACGCGGGTAGTGCCCTCATTCTCTTTACGAAACATTGGATGGGAATACTTTCCACCTTGGATCATTTCGATTTTTCGCACTGGGGGTGGGGGAGGGCAAGTTTGTTCTTCAACAAATCATCGGAATTTACTGCTCCAAAGAGCGCATGGTGTGTGTTAAGGTGTGAAAACAAATAGATCAGCAGACGAATAGGCGAAGCCAAATTTATAGCTTAGGGAGCACAGTAATATCAATGCATTCTCCAGTTCAAATAACCCAGCAATTGCATTTAAAATAGGCAATTTGTTTAATAATCCTAGCCCCCAGCAGTCGCGTTTCCTCCTATTCATTCCTTTGTAATTCATGTTATTTCATTTCGTATTCTCTCATTAAAATTTTATTGACCTTTACAAGTACTCGCCCTCATAGGTAGGTATGTACATTCTGGGTATTTTATCTTATAGGTGTTTGTGTGTTCGTCAATTGGTGGGTACGTGTCTTTGGGCAGGGTACACGTGTACTGTACAGCCTGTCACCGACCAGTCATTAATAATGCAGAACCCTTAAGATGTAGATACATTATCGTCCCTCTTCACATCCGCCCCAGACATACTGCTGCGGTCTTTCGTTACCGGCCATGTAAACCTGCAACTTGAAACGGGCAAAATGGGTTCACTTCAAGTCGCGGTGGGATTGTGTTATATTCGTGACGTGTGTGGGGGTACGCGCACAAATGATTTGTCCCAGACCTCCCCCCCCCCCCCCCCCCACAAAGGGGGCTAACTTGGATGGGTCCGGTTGCTACAGATATATTGGCGCAATTTGAATGAACCAATGGCAGACAGTGTCTCTTGGTCGTGCCGTCATCCTTATAACCCATGGATGTAATAAGGTGTTCTCTGATTGGCTCGATATACCTTAGCTTTCGGTCTGTGAGAGCAGAACAAGGGGATACATTCTAGGGCTGTAACTTTACAGGCAAATGCATTAGAAATAGGTTTTGACCGCAGGGTGCAGCTTAATGTCCTCATTCATTGGAGGGTCGCCAACTGTTACAGTTTTCCCAGGACATTCTCCTTTTAAAGTTTGCTGGGAAACGTGCAAGCCTTCCTGGGACATCGGGACCTCGTCAATTGTGGAAAAATGCACCGATCAAAACAATGCATTGACATTTACACTTGTCCTCTCTTCCGCTCAGTAAGATATTGTCTCCATGATACGTCTGGGTTTTTGTGGACCTTGGTCTTTGTCAATTATGCTTTACAAAGTCCAAAACGGTAAGTTTTGCGCGTGAGAATTGCTTACATTTATTGGGCATAAAGCTTTCTTCTCCTAGGAGGCAGCCAGGTGGCTCGGCACGAACTCGAGCGGTTCGCAGTCGGAAGGTCACATTTCCTGGTTTGGAGTGTACTCAGCCCACCATCCTTGCTGTGTTGATAAAAAAAAACGTGTACCACAATGGGGGGAAGGAAGGCAACAGTGGTCTTATCAGTCGTCTCAGGCCCCGTCATAGGAATGTGGAATTTCCACCATGGGATCCGAGCAACAGAGAGGAGATGAACATTGCTGCAATGCTCGTTGGTCAATCTTGCAAATGAGACTCATCCTGGTCTCTTTGAATTCTCACCTTTTTGAATAAAATAGACTTGGAACTCATTTGAGCAGCTGTGACTTAAATCCAGGAAAGGCCCGCCTATTTGGTGAAATGTTTTGCAAATGGGAAATATTCGCGCTTGTACGGTTGGCCTATCTCCGTGCAGTTGAAGAATGTGGCCACAAACGTGAATCTGTCGTGGCAGCTGGTGGAGTTTATTAGGGAATTTTATTTGTAATTTGCGTGTTTCTAAATGGAAGCACGGGGTGCTGAGATGTATTCCGCTACTTTATACTTTGCGGTGGGAAACTGTGCCTAATAAAACTTCAGGATTTTTTGTAATTATTTTATATTGGACGGAACGTGTTGTGAACTTTGTCACGAGCAAAATGCTGCTGTAAAAGTTGCTGCCTCTTGCTTGGACGTCTTCATTCATCACGTTGTGCGGCAGTTGAGTTTCCACATTGCGTGTTCTGCACGCGTTAATGTGGTTTGAGTAATACATTTTCGGTGGTCATTTATCTTCCGCATCATCATCAGCAGCCGCGATCAATCCACTGATGTTATAGGCCTCCCCCCAAGTCTCCGCCATCCTTCATTGTCCCTCATTACAACAGTTCATCCGGCACTTGCACGCAGACTTATCTCGATGCTCCATCTCCGTGGTGAACGTCCTCTTGCGCGCACTTTGCCCCCTTTGGCTGCTCTCTCGGTAGTTATTCTCGCCCACTGGCCATCGTCCTGTTTGTCAACATGGCAAAGTGCAACTTTGCTGTTGGCTTTTAAGACGTTTGTCACGATGATAGGTCGCACTGAGGTGGCTCCACAGCGTTGCCGTCCACTGCGTGAATCTGTCATTGCAATTCAACACTTTTTAGCAACCAAATATTCATCTTAAAAGTTCCTTTGAGTTAAAGCGCGTAAATACACCACCACCTGACACAGACAATTAGTAAGGTTTGTCACGCCAACAAAACTTTACTACTTGAGCATGCCAGTGTGTTTGGCAGTAAACCCACAACATTTAAAATCTGAGTACCCTGATGTTTCGCTGTAGTTGCAGTTAAAATTTCAATTTCGATTTTATACAGCATCAAATGCAAACGCATCTCAATTTGCCAGACAAACACAGAGGAACATGGGCTTCCTATGGAAAAGGTGTGTCCTTATATATTTATTCTGTATGGTGAAAGACTGTCGTGGGCAGGAGAAGAGAAAAAAAAAGGTTTTGAGGCCTGGATTTGAACACAGATGAGGCGTCCACAGCACGGACGGCTTGGGGAACCAGCAGCAGAGGAGAAGGAGCGACCTCCCAGTTCGCATAACTCATGCATTACACAGTGACCGCCCTCTGCCAGTCCAGTAATTACTCAACTGAACCTGCCATTTGTGAAATGCGTTGTGCTAACCTAAAATACCGCAGCGGCAGTGCACATATTAAATTTATGAAATTATAGTTTTCTGGCACAGGTATATTTAATTATTTCTATGCAACTTCACTTTTGTTGTGAGTGCCTTATGCTGCAGAATGAAAGTCGGTGCTTTAATACCCTCAAGACGTCTGTCCTGGCAGAGAATGCTTATTAAGCGGTTGTGAAATTTTGTCAGAAATTACTGTGCATTAGATATCACTGCATTTAATTACATTCACAGTGCTTGATCAATCCGCTGCCGAGACTTATCCCCACACCCTGTCAGTTGTTGGAGCACCAACGTTTCGGAAACAGCCCTGTTTCCTCCATTAACATGGCAGCTAAACTAAAGTCACTCTTTTTTATTTCACCAGGTAAGGCCCATTGAGCGGTATAGCTCTTTTTCGGGAGCGACCGGGCCACACGTGATAGCTCAACTAAGTGGCCCATCACGTGGACATTTACAGCAGCTCAATACTCTGAACTGTTAAGGCTTCCTTAAAATAATATCCCGAAGCAGACGATTAGTGCTGGATGCAACCACATTTGCAAATTATTACAGCCAATTCCCACCATAGCCTCGTTAGAACTGAACGGTGTACTTTCAACACTCGGAGCAGATGACACCCTGCACGCTTTGCCTGTTTGAAATGGCTCATTGTCGGACACACTCAGAATATCTACACTTGCAAGCGTTCCATTATTGTCGCAGGAAAACAATTGACTCTCTTGTGAGTGGCGGTGGAGAGAGCCAAGTGCATTGCTGTGTCTGTACAGAGCTCCGGTGCACGCTCGTATAGCTGGGTAAAATGTAAAATGCACCCTGGCTGCATTGTCTGCGAAGCAAAGGGCAAGCTGAGGGATTGTTTTTCAAGGCGTGCCATGACATTGTTTTTTTTAGTCTACGTGTATAGAGAGATTGAACTGGCTTTGAGAACCTGGCAGGATTAATTGAAATTAAGCGATGGTTCTCTGCATGTTTCCCTAAGAGGAGGATTTGTGTTTGTGGTCAGAAATAAATCGAATTTCAGGACATTTTTTTAAAACTAATCTCGTTTGGCCATCAAGCTAAGCCTGTCTCGGCCTAGGAATTGCACCAAACTGCAAAAATGTGAATGCGAGGGTTGGTATTGCATTTGCCAGGAACTTGACAAATGGACATTGGCTTCGGACCTATGTGAAATAGATCTACGTGTTTGGTAAACAAACGGATTCTCCCGGAGAGCACCATTCGTTTTTCCCACCCCTGTTGTGCTACCTGCTCTTGCCGAGATGGCTATAAAGGCCATGCGCCGACATGCTTTGTCATCTTGAAGATGGATGCCTGCTCTTATTTATGGCTCCGGTAACGCGTTGTTTGGAAAATGTACGGCCGAAGTTTTTGGCGGCACGGGCTGTTACCCAGCTACGTGCAACTTTGCTCCGTTACTTGTTTGGAACCGCGATGACGGGAAGGGGCTTGGCAGCGGTGATCGATGTGACGAGCCCGAAATAGCCGCCCGATTTTGCTACCATTTGGGCGATCCCATTCCCACGTTTCGCGAAACGTGCAAATTATTGTCGACAGCGTGGCACTGTTGCTCTTCACGCAGCGGCGGGCTTTCCAGCCGGCCTTTTGGGAAGAGCTGTCAGATGAAACGCGCGCCTTCAGTGTCGCTTACTTCGGTATGGGGTCACCGAAGCCCATCGCCATGAATAATTTATGATGGACATGTCTGCCCTAATGCCCTGAAAAGGATGTGGCACGTGTTATTAAGCAGTCCAGAGATTCCACTGTGTGCGCCCACGGCTGTGGATGCCAACAACCGTGGATGTTGAATGTACTTTAGTCAAATAGTTATCGGGATGATTGGCGTATTGTTATTTGAATGGTTGTTCTGCTTTTTTTTTTACTTGCCAATGTTTGTGTATAAAAATAAGCAATTGCGAGCCTGCATCGTCACTGGTGCACAAGCACAAATAGCAAATACTCCATACATTTGTCAATAACACAGGGCTCAAGATGAAACATACATATAATAGAAAGGCCACTGCCCAAAACGTCACCTATTTTATGTATATGCTGTTCCTTTTCAAAGTCAACGCGCTCTCCTGCTCAAACGAGCCTTGAGGGCGGGTGAGCATCTCCCATCTACAACTCCGAGCCGGTGGTGGAAATGCCAAAGTGAGCCTATTGGTGGGGACAAGTCTGTCCTCAAGACTAACCGCTGTTGACTTACTGCACGAAAAATGGTCCTTATTTTATGAAGTCCAGAGGGATCGTGTTTCCGAATCAAAAGCCCCAGACACGATGTGAACTCGCCACCTTTCTATTGCGTGCCCGGCTCACTCTTCCGCCGAGCCACCAGGCCGGTTATTTGGGCACTGTTATTGACAAATGTGTTTCGTTTTTTTCTCACGTTTATATATGTATAACGAGCCCATGAAAGTAATTTTTCGGACATCAAAATGATTTACACGGCTGTGTTTCAAACATTTTAACCCCCCTTCCCCCCCCCCCCAAAAAAAAGAGCTTGCATCATACTCCACTACCAATTTTAAGGAATATTACTTTGGAAACAAGCCACTAACCCACGGTGAGCTTTTTAACCGAGCTGACTACAGAGAGGTAAATGGATTAGAGGAACATTCCGTATCCAATTATTTTAAGCACCTGGGGGAGTGCAGGCCGGAGACATAAATGCACGGCTCGGCTGACTCAGAAGCTGCCGCTTTCGCCTCATGCCCAGCGACCACTTTTTGTGCCTTCAGTGCGCTTAATAATTTTGTACCAGTTGCACAGTTTGGAAACGCACCAATGGGCCTACATCACTGGACCTGTCTTTTTCAAAGTGTGTAGGACCGTGTATAGCCTCACTTGCTCACTCGGCATTTCAGCTTTGAGACTCAAAGATGACAAGGTTATTTTTCATTTTTTCGGGTGTGAAATGGGATTGTAGTGACAGATCGGAGGAGGAGAGAGGGAGTGAGGACTTTGGGGGGGGGGGGGGGGGTAGGTGGAGGGCTGGTGGGCAAAGTGATTTTAACAGCCCCAGCCAAAGCTCCGTACCAGCTGTCTGTATGTGTCCATGCTGCAGTGTGGCGTCTGCGGGGGGGGGGGGGGGGAGAGTTCCAGACAAATGTGACAAAGGTTGAATTTTAGATAGGGCAGTATTTATTTTATGCGATGGACATCTTGCCCTTTACAGCGCAGCAAGGGTTTTAAATCTGTCCCTAAAAAAAATAAGTATCCTTTTGTTCATGGAACGTGTTTGCGTGTGCTGTGTATGCGGGTGCGCTGCGAGCCCAACAACCCGAGTTCGATTCATGCTCACGGTCCACACCATTGGCGATTATCTGAACCAGTCCTGGGCCTCCCCTAGGTTGACACAGCCTCGAATGAGCACCTGGTGTGACATATAAACTTCGCCACTAGGGAGACAAAGGCAGCCAAGCGTGGTTCTGGCCACCCACCCCATCATGTTCAAGGTGGGGGCGGGTATACTTGCCCCAACAGCCTGTTCAAGGTTATATGGGGGATTTTTGTGAGAATTTTTTTTATTATGTTTTATTATTATTATTATTTTATTTCCATTCTACGTGACTTTACCGAAATGATCAAGAAGATATATGGGGGATGTTTGCTTTTGTGCTTGCGGGTGGTGGTGTGGTCAACGCATTGCGCTACGATTTCGATTCCCACTCACGGATCACGTCAGTAGTGATTTCTCTTAACTGGTTCTGGGACCTTCCTCTACGTCGAGTCGGTTAATGAGCACCTGGTGCGGTGTGTGAACATCAGCAGCGGGATCTTGCCCCAACAGCCTGTGTAGGCAACACACGGGGGTCTTTGTTTCCGTTCAATATATTACTGAAGCCTGGTAAACGTGGGAGTGTGTGCCTGCAGCGTGGCTCTGAGCTACTGGGACATCTGCGAAAAAGAGCTTTATAGCTCATCGGATTCCTCCGGTATAAATACATTTTCTGATTCTGTCTCGCAGCTGTTGTCAAGTGGACAACCGTCGATGACTGTTCCACCCCTTTGTCCCTTCCGACCCTTTCCTCTTCCACCAGGCCAAATGCAGAAGCCGTTTGAAGATGCGTCGTACGCCATGGCAGTGGGCGAGATGAGCGGACCGGTCTTCACCGAATCCGGCGTCCACATCATCCAGCGCACGGGATGACCGCGGCGATGACCGTGGCGATGGCCAGGGGGCAGGTGTCTTGACTCTCGGGTTAAAATAAATAACACATCAGCTGCGTAATGATAATAATAATAACAACAACCGCCACCACCACCACCGTGTTATGTGGCACGTCGTCAGTACGCTACCACTGCTTTTACATTTAAGCAAAGCGTTTGTAGTCTCGGTTTACAGTACATTTTTTGTTAAAAAAATATGTTTTACCTTTTTGTGACCGTCATTGCATGCGTTTTTTTAGCTCCCTATCTTAAAATATGTAAAAGCAAGAAGTAGCGTTTTAGATACCTGTGCCAAAAGAGAGCCTTCAGGACACTTGTTCATTTAATTTCCTTTTTTTTACGTTTTTTTAAGCGCTGTAGTCCTAAGCAGCGGCAGCAGCAGCAGCAGCAGCGCGTGCGTGCCAAATAATTGAATGAACCACATCGGGGCCACCGTGTTTAAAGAGATGAGCGGCAGCTTGCATAGCTCCGCGGCAATCATTTACATCAACACTGCCCGCCCTGCTGGCAAAAATAAAAGCATCCCGAGATGGTTTTCGCGCAACGAAAGCAGGGGCACCTCACGCGCTCGCTGTAAAGCTCTCTTAACGGCTTTTGTTTTGAACCGCTGCTAGCCTCGCGCTGTTAATGTTCAACATTGGGCGGCTGTTCTCTTCGAAAAAGCTGAAATAGTCGTGATAATGTATTTTTGTTTTTTTAGGATTACTGTTGTTATTATTATTGTCGTTTCGCTGCCTTCGTTATTTTGCACTCGCGCGCCCCCCCCCCCCCCCCAAAAAAAAAATAAACCCAACGCTGTGGCTTGGCTTAGTGGCGGAAACAAAGATGGCAACGAAAAACCGGAAGCGGGTGCTGTTTTATTTGCGTGAACAGGCGCGTTTTTTGTTTGTTTGTATTATCCACCACCCCGTACGCCGCACCCCTTCACGTGCTCCCGCTGTTTGCTCTCGACGACTTCACAATAAAAGGGCAGAATGGTGGAATAACGGGGGGGGGCAGCGCTCGCGACTTTGCTGCCGCAATTTGCATCTTGGTTGCGGCTGCAAACTTTACAACGAGCGAGATTTATTTAGAACCGGTTTAACCCCCCCCCCACACACCCAAGATTCATTCATCCGACCGAAATGCGAGATTTCAACAGGGTGGATGGAGAGGGGAAAAAAACAAATCCATTATTGTGCTTTGTGAAACATAACAAATGTATTGATGGGTAAGATTTATTTTTCTCTTTCTCTCCCTCTCTCCCCGCGGTGTGGTTGTGCTGGTTAAGGCTGCAGCTGCCTTCGTAACTTCACTGTCAAATAAAAGCAGAAAGATTTACGCTGTAGCTGTATTGATGCACGGTAGTAAAGATGCACCGAGTCTTTTTTTCGTTTTGCTGGTTTACACAGTTCCCAATTTTGAATGCACGGCGTTCAGTGCATGCATAATGTTATCGCCAGTTCGACTTGTATCCCGCTTAGAAATCAAACGCGCATTGTTTAGTGTGACGAGTGCAGTGGCATAGGCAAAACAGCGGCCCGTGGGCCAGTCCCAAGTTGAATTAAATATAAGCAAGACTACAATGATATATACTTTTCCAATATTGTATTGTAACATTAAATGTGACGGACATTGTTTGCGGTGCTGTGTGTTCTTTCCTCTGTACGGGAATGTCATCGTGATTATATCTAACCCATTTATTGTGGGTGCAATAAAAAAAACATTGCTTGGGGCTTATGAATCATGTTGCTCTTGATTATTTGATGAGCTATTATATATATGCCGAGAATATGTGCGAGCATGGCCCTTTTGGCAGATGTTTTCTGCGGCTGCCCGTCGAGTTGTATAATTCACAAATAGCGGAGACCATGTTATAATTATCGTTTTTTTTATTGTGCTATTAACTCCCAAGCAAATAAACTCAATTTAATTATAGCCTTTAGCGCGTGATGTAATGCGCGAACAATGGGGTTAACAACGTCAAGTAATACCGTTAACTGGCGCATAATGTGTGCCTGACTGCACGTGATGGAATTGCAATGCAGGTTACCCAAAGTGGCCCTGAGGGTGCCCCATGTGGTCGGGTCTTCCGTAGCCAAGCAGGGGTGAGCCTGGTCGGTGCGTGGATGGGCGGCCATCGGTGCATGACCAGGTGTTGAGGCAAACGGCTGCGCAGGCTGTGAGGTGCCTGGCAAGGGCAGTACGGGGATGGGTGTGATCGACGGATAGGTTTGGGCCCACTCGCTGGGTCGAGTCTGGATTGTATGTATGTGCGGGTTAGCTTTTTATTGTTACTAAATCGCACTTGTGGGGTTTTCTCTGGGTACTCCGAATTTCTCCCAAATGCCAAATATCCCAACTGCGGGACCCTCCTGAAAATGGTATTCGAGACCTGGAGTGATAATTTTTGATGGGTAAATAATTAGCGTATGTGTCAATCGTGCACTTTGCCACCCGTGGTGAAGTATGGCCATACAACCCCCGATAGCCGACAGGGTGTGTAGAGAGAGGTCTCCAGCAGGGGATTGACAGGGCTGTATATTGTTGGAACTTTTTGTTGTTGTTTTACTCGATTTCTCAAGGCTTATTTACGAGCACTTGTCAACAAATTGTCAGCGAAACACTTCATATTGTATGTCTCAATAATCATTTGTGTCCATGAAAACAAATGATGTGAGTGATGAGTTGAAAAGCATTTGTGATGAAAAACTGGCGTTAATATTGCGTTTGTGTTTTCTCACGTGGATATGACTCATTGGTTTATTGTTTGTACTGGTTTACAGGTCATTTTTTAAACGATAATGTTATATTTGTAATGAGCACAGCTGGAATTCACGCTCAGAGAGGCGCGACAGACCACAGAGAAGCGGGGAAGGAAGCCAAAATCAGCGTCAACAATTGCCCAAGGTCCGTGGTCCTATATGAATGGAGGACATACTCATTGGGTCTATGAATTCCTGCAGTCACGAAAGTCTGGATGGAGGACGTTGGCCAACTCGACTGATGGGTATTCTATACGCGTGGGAGGAAATCATCGGAGCGGAGTCGCCAGATAAAACCCACGCACACGTGATGACAGTGGGGTGGGTGTACGACTTTTAACCTCCTCTGGTCGAGCACCAATTTGGTCGAGGCTAAAAAGAAAGCCGCCCCTTGGTGTGGACCAATCAGTTTCAAGGACAATGCATATATTATCATAGTATGTTTTTTGTTTGCATTTTGACTGCAGGTATTGTGGTTAATGCAGACATGAATCCTTGTAAAAAGGTTTCAGTTTTGTTGCCAGAAAAAAGGAGAAAAACCCTATTAGTGGGGTGGGTGGTTCACACTTAATCTCCATACAGATGGAAACGAATCTACTTGCTGTACTGCCATCGTACACTGGTGGTGACCTCGACACCGACGCACAAATATGCTTGTCATCCACCAACCCTTGCCTCCACGGTGCTTGGTTACAGGCGTGTCTGCGTCTGTCCATCCATCCCTGTGGCTCGCACTTTTCTGCGTGACGACGGCACAGCTCCTACTCGAAGGGTCGTTATCATCATCATCATCGTCACCACCACCCCCTCCGAGCGAGCCATTTAACAAAGCGTCACCTTGGCACGTCGCTTAAGACGACAGCGCGGCGAGAGAGAGAGACAGCGTCGCGTAATTAAAGGCATTCTTATCGACTGCGCCCGTCAAACGCTCGGGGCTCTTCGCAGCTTCCCCCGCACGACGAGATTCGCCTTTTTGAAAAGTTTGACAGGGATACGCCAGGGTCTTCTTGATAATGCGACGTCTAATGGACTTTTCACGAAGCGCAATTGAATGCGGTGGCGGTGGTGGTGGCGTGTCTTTAAATGCCTCCACGTCCGTCGGTAAGTTTGTCATTTAAAACGAAAGAAATGTGTGCGTTATGCGCACGTGTTGGTTTAAATGCGTCTTCTGCTTCTCTCTTACGCAACTACGTCTGTGCACGACGTTGCCACGAGCGATCACACGCAGTGTCCGGTGCTACTGATAACTGGTCGGTAGCGCTGTGTGGCTTAGCGGTCGAGTTAATGTGTACGTATGTGTGTTGATTTCTTTCGTACCGTACGCAGCCAACCGTGCTAATCGGAGGTGCAGGCGAGAGTCGGCATTTCGGTCGTGTGTCAGTCCATGCCTGCATGAGCAGGCATGGACTGCATGAGCAGGCATGGACTGCCTCCCGTAGGTCGACTCAGCCTCAAATGTGTTCCTGGTGCGATGTGTAAACATCGTCACTGGGGAGACAAAGGCGGCCGGGCGTGGTGCTGGCCACCCACCCCCTCGTGTGCCGTGCCGGCCTTCATGGGCGCTCGCTAACAGCACTTGCCCCAAATGTTCAGGCTATACGGGGGATCTTTGTATTGTCTTTGTTGGCTGAATTGTAATTCATGCTTGTCACAGCCGTGTGCTCCTGGTCTGTTCCATGCCCTCATGGTGAGAGCCCTTATACAACAATACGTTGACCTGGTAATGTACGTAAATAATATCCACGCTTTTTGTATGAAAAACACCAAATTAGTGGTCACGACGCTTTTCTCAAAAGCCATCCACTTGGTGTCCAGATCGCCCCTTACTAGTGCTCAGAGAAGTGACATTTTATTTCAGCAAAGGACAAAAAAAAGGTTTGGAGAAAATTGATTGGGAAGATGAACACAAATAAGTAATATTTAAAAATACTTTTTTTTAAAGCACGCTTTAATGAAATGGTCCGTACTCATAATGGCAAAACTCCACGCACGACTCCAGGAAGTGGCCCCGAAGCTTGCCATAACGTAAGGGGACCGTGGTGATTTACAGCCAACGTGAGTTGAGCGTGGACAATTACACCCAAACCGAAACATAACATATACAAATATTTTTTTTAAAATGATATAATATAGTATTGTTATCAGTATGACATAAGTATACCAAGTTTGCAGTCGATAGCACATTGGGAAGTGGCTTAAAATTGAGTTACAATATTTGAGGATACAACAACAGTGAGTTAATAGAAAGCGTGTATAAAGATTGTTTACACATATTTTTTAATGATAGAATATAGTATTGTCATCAGTTTGACGTAAGTATACCAAGTTTGCAGTCGATACCACATTGTGAAGTGGGTTAAAATTGAGTTAAAATATTTGAGGATACAACAACAACAGAGAGAGTGAGTTAAATAAAAGCGTGTAATAATAACAAAAGAAGCCTCCCCATTCAAGACCAAGGGCGCATTGCCAATACAACCGAATCACCCCGATTGGCGGTCCGATGTCTAAAAAAGCAGAGCAGACTGATTTTAAACTCGATTCGAAGCTTTCGTGACTGCAGGAATTATTCTTTGGTTCCCACGGTAAAGTCGCGTAGATAGAAAATAAAATCAATAATGCTAGAATACGACGTTTCGATTGCAACGCAACAACCATCATCAGGTAAGAATGAATGAGAAAACAAAGCGTTCACTGTTGTGTTAGCCGACTCTCTGTGTTGCATTGCATTATATTTCTAAGTTTACTATGTTTGTTATTCATTCATTCTTACCTAATGATGGTTGCTTGTGTTGCAATCGAAACGTCGTATTCTAGCATTATTGAATTAATTTTCTTTCCACGTGACTTTGGGGCCGTCCATAAATGACGTCATGCACCTAGGGGGGGGGGGGGAAGGTCAGACATTTGTGACGATGTGTGACGAGGGGGGGGGGGGGTAAAGAAATGTGACGTCACATAAAAAATGCGCATCTTTAAATAAGGTTTCAGCGTACATCGCGCACACGCAAGTAGACGGCACCGATTTCTTTTTTAAAAACAAACAAAAAACGTCGGCCGCGTGTACAACTGCCGTAGTCACAGTCTCGTAGCCAGCAAGCAAGCAAATCATCGCCGTGGTGGAAGGAGTCGTAGCCGCAGCGTGATGTGTGAAGCCCTCACAAAGTTATTTTCGCCGCATCGCCGATGTAGTCGAGGCAGTAAATCACGTTGACGGAGCAGATCAATCCTTCTTTCTTTTCGCTCGCAGTTATTTTCTTGCGTTGGGTAAACGTCTCGTTGCAATTGCTGTTCGCATCACGGCTGAGCAAAGAGAGTAGGGTGTTTTTTTTTATACATAGAAAAAATGTGTTACGTTTTTTTCCCTTCCACGTTGGTCCCAGACGTCCATCGATGATGGCAGTCTGAGCGGCTGGGCTGAAATACAAATGACCGTTTCTGGGTGTCTCGGGTGACAGGCAGCCTGCGTGTCCCATGTGGTGGCTGTCTCACCAGCCGCTGTCACACAGCACTCAACACGCCGCTTCGCAATTATCCGCCGTAAAATATTCGGCTCATTGTCAGAACGCCGATAGCATGTTCTCAGCCCCTTGGCGATTGACCGCTGGATGCTCGGCTTCACCCATGGCACACTTCACCACGGTGCGTGTCCGTTTGGTGGCGGTGAGCTGGTGAAGTTGGGGAGCAGGCAGCGTGGCGGTTAGTGCGCCGCGCTACGAACCCGGTGATCTGAGTTCGATTCCCGCTCACGACCAACACCGTTGACGACTCTCTGGGCCTCCCCTAGGTCGACTCAGCCTCAAATGAGTACCTGGTTTGGTAGGTAAAATATCGCCGCTGGGGAGACAAAGGCGGCCCGGCGTGTGGTTGGCCACCCACCCCCTTGCGTGCCGTGCCCGCCTTCATAGGTACTCGCTAACAGCACTTGCCCCAACAGTCTGTTACAGGCTATGTCTTTGAGCTGGTGAAGGGGTAGCCGGTCGAAAGATCGGTGCAGATATCACTCGCCACTGATGTTAGTCGTGTGGCCAACGGCAACTGAACTCGGATCACCGGGTTCTTAGCGCCGCAGTGAGCTAGCCACCCACTGGCCCAACACTCTACGCAACCACCGCAGCAAATCGACACCTTTTACCAGGGCTTCGTTTATCACTGGATAATTTTCTAGAACGCTGCGAGGCTGGTTAGGAGTTGGGATTATCAGCATAAGGCACTACCACTTGAGAAAAATGTACGCATGTGGATAATAATCAAATATAATTGTAACCTACACTCCTATAATCCTAATAATAGGTGTATATATATTAAGGACAATAAGGCGAGATGGATGTGGATGGATGCCTAAATAATTCCCGGAACAGTGTTCCGGCTGAAATTAAGGCATTCCTTTACAACTATTGTTCACGTTATTATTCATTGCTACACATCTGTAAAATCTGCGCGGCCTCTTGAAATGATGTAAAGGGACAGTATAAATTCAGATCCGCTCTTGTGAAATGCTTTGTAAGCAAAATAATTAATGGAACGTCTGTGAGGTCTGTGGCTGATGGTACGAGCGGAAAGCAATAGGCTATCTATCACTCAAAAACAAAGATTCCCTATATAGCCTTTCACAGTCTGTTGGGGCAAGTGCTATTAGCGAGCATCTATGAACGGTGGAACGGCACACGAAGGGGGTGGGTGGCCAGGACCACGCCCGGTCGCATTTCATCTCCCTCGTGGCGATGTTTATACACCGCCACCTGGTACACATTTGAGGCTGAGTCGACCTAGGGGAGGTTCAGGACCGGTTCAGATATTTGTCACTGGCGTTGGTGGCCGTGAGCGGGAAACAAACTCAGGTCGCTGGGTTCGTAGCACAGCACGCTCATTGCTGCGCCACCAGCCCCCAGTGTCACGCACACCAATTGTATATATATAAAAATAGGTTTGACCCTTTTTGGAAATAAAACAGGTGTGTTAAGATGTTAAAACACCAAACAGAAACCCTGAGCAAGGAATCCTGTCTGCATTAACCACATATACTTGTGGTGAACATCCAAATAAAAAAAGTATGCTCTGTTGGTATATGATGCATTGTCTTTTAAACTGATTGGTCCACACCAGAGACAGCTTTCTTTAGAGTAGGGGTGGGGAACCTTTTTTCTGCCAAGGACCATTTGGATATTTGGTCAAACATTTAATTAACTCACCCCTAATGTGATGGCTGGAACTGCTTCTCTTTGGTGAGGCGTGTGATGATGTTAACTGGTATTGATGATGTTGCTACTCGCAACTGCTTTTCCAGGTTTACTAGATTTATTGAATGTCGAGTCCCACCTGCGGTTGTCTTGGCAGGGCCACACCAAATGATTTCGCGGGCCCCATACGGTCCGCGGGCCGGACGTCCCCCACCCCTGCTTTAGAGCCTAGTCTCAAACAGTGTTGCCAGAAAGGGTAAAACCTATTATTATATTTTTATACTGGCAAGGGAGGTCCCATGACTAATTGTATTATGTGCAACTTTATGATAAACTCGCCCAGCGTTCAGAGAGGTGTCTTATCAACCCCCTGTGTTTACCGAGGACAAGGTGAGAGGGCCGTTACAAATACAAATGAGCGAGACGTGTAACACGTGGATAACACGCGTGTGTTGGCACGGCATGGCGGACTGGTAGGAGTGGGAAGTCATCCCTGCCGAAACAGTGGTCCAAACTCGCCTATCCGCCACTGCCTCGGATGGCCAATGATCTAGCAATGATTTCCGTTGCAGCGATTGTATATCTCGGTCACAAGGCGTGTACGATAGCAAGTTGACCGTGGTCGGTAACTTTTTGTGATAAAATATGCACACAAAAGTGGACCATAATACGAGTACTCTTTATATTATTTTATTTCTACCTACGTGACTTTACCGAAAGAACCAAAGAGTATGGATTCCTGCAGTCACGAAAGTTTTAAATCAAGATATAATACGAGTGTTTGATAGAGCATGTCGTTTTGGAACGGGGTGGGGGTGGTGGCGAAATAACGAATGTGATACGAAACGCCTTACAGGATATGGGAATAAATAGGAATAATGTATTTCAAGCAGACAGTATATGCGATTAACTTTCCGTTCATTGTGAACGCCGATATAATTTGCCATTCAAGACGGTACTGACCAACCTTGCCTAATGGGCTTAAAGGGGGTGGTGGGGATTGAGGAGGGAACAGGATGGTGTGTGGGTGTACTGTGCGCTAAATTCCCCCGGAATCATGATTGTGATTTATCACCCGCCTTCATTCAAACCAATTAAAGCGCACAAACTCGCGCTCTGCGCCATCCGCGCGAATCCGGTTTTAATTACGGGCAGGCGGGGACGCTGAGATATAATCGCTTGGTGTTCGCGGAAACTTCCGTATTCCCAGTTGTACCCGTGCCTGGGATGTGAGTCTCCGCTTGAGTAATTGCAGGAGGAAAGTGATGACGTCCTCCTAATGTAAGTTTCCAGATGGATATGCGTCCCGTTCTCAATATTGGTGTGTGTCCCCGGTGGGTGGTACAGCTGGGATTAAGCTACACCCAAGACAACGCAAATCCCCCACGTATAGATGTAACAGTATTTTTCTGGGGGCAAGTGTTGTTAGCGAGTTAGCGCCTGTGAAGGCCGGGACGGCACACGAGGGGGTGGGTGGCCAGCACCGCGCCCGTTGCGATGTTTACACACCGCTGCCGGGTTACTCGTTTGAGGCCGAGTTGACCTAGGCGAGGCCCCAGGGCCGGCTCAAACAGCCGTCGCTGGTGTTGGTTGCCTGGACGAGAAGAAACTGCGGGGGCCATCCACTTGGTGGGACTGTTGGACGTCTGTGAATAAGAGCCTTCTAGCTCATCGGATTCCTCCGGTATAAATACACGTTCTGATTCCTGGGATTGAGAGAGCGACACACACACACGTGTCCACCTACTCCGTCAAGGCGAGTGGGTTCCGTTGGCGTGGATGCCAGGTAAAACAACGTGCACCAACCACGCAGTGTGAGTGCACGGGCCTTGGAGTCAACATTGAGGGGGACCAAATCCTCCTGGGGGTCCCCCCCCCCCAGAAAATTATCTAAATTTGAAATTGAAAACTAGTTTCCTGCCTAAAATATTAAAAAAATTACTAACTCATGGGATGGACATTTTTTTTTTACAATAATGTCTAATAGTGTATTGTATTACATTGCTCTGTTTTTTTGCCTTTTCTTGTTTAATTGTATGTAATGGCAGAGATTAGGGATGAATAAAGTACAACCATAACCACAATCATATAAACAGAAATCTATGCATTGTTATATGAAGACAAGTCCAGATATTGTGGCCAAGGTTGAGCAAATTGTTGTTTTTATTCACATATTTACAAGTAAACTTGGGTGGGCAGCAGGAACGTTTGCTCTGCTCTGCTCTCTCCTCTCCAGCCCTCTCTCCTCCTCTCCTCTGCTCCTATATTCTCCTCTCTTCTCCTGTCATCTATTTTCCTCTTCCCTGCTCTGCAGTCATTTCTGCTCCTTTCCTCTGCTCTTCTCTCCTATCCTCTCATCTCCTCTCCAGGCAATGACAAGTGTTTTGACTTGACATTCTTCAAGCAAGGGATCCAAATGCCTTTTTGTGCTTATCCTTGACACCGATGAAAGACTGGCATATTCCTTCAAGGTCCAGTCTGTCCAGTTTCTCCTGGTACACGTGACACATGGCCACATTATTCAGCCTTGTTTGACTCATCGAAGATCTAAGCCATGTCTTAAGCCTCCTCAGGGCACTAAAACTCCTCTCAGTCTCTACAGAGGAGGCCGGGATGACCAGCAGAAGCCTTACTAAAGCTTCCATCAGACTGAAGAGACTTCTCACCTCTGGCACCATTTCCGTAATAATGCTAGCAACATCTGAGCTCGTTTGATATGTGTAATTAGTCCCAAACATGGTCAGCTGCACCTGCAGTAATCGTGAATTTAATTCAGGATACTCGTCAACAACCTTGTCCGTGTCTTCGCGTAGCTGCTGCAGCTTGTGGGATCCAGCTTGATAAAACCTCTCTATGAATTGAGTATTCACTGTGTCCAAGGCGTTGTAGAACTGGGCTCTGTATAAAAACTGGGCATCCGCATGGATATGGGCTATGCAGGTTTGCGGATATGAGGCATCTGAATAGGTAGTAGTTCCAACTTTATTGCCATACCAGTTGCTTTTGCGAATAAGACATCAAAGTGCTCCTCCGTTCGCTTGTCCTGCATGCTTGTTTTGACATGGTCCACAGCCTCCAACACGCCTGAAACAATCTGTTTCCTAAGCTGCAGGGAGGTGTTCAGGCACTCCAAATCCCCCATCAGGTCTTCAGCCATTACAAGGGCGAGCACAGTGTTCCCTTTTAGAAATGTTCCATGAAGACCATTGGCCTTAGTTGAAGTGTCAGATGAGCTGTATGATGCCATTTCTTCACGGGCTGTCAGCACTGACTCATACTGGCTGAGAAGTGAGTGGATGGCAGGAGTTCGAACAGTCCACCTGGTGGGACAGAGAGGTTTTCCAGAAGGTGAAACCATGCTCTGATTTTGCGATTTCCTGGAAAATCACCTTGAACTTTCCAGATTGATTAAAGAAGCCCTCGAATTCATGTAACAGACCCATTGATTATCTTACTAGTGGAGAGGCTACACAGGCAGCCTGCGTAACTAAGTTCAGGCAGTGTGGACCACAGTGACAATACATAGCCAGTGGTTGTTCTTTCCTTAAAACGGCTTGCACCCCCTGCAATCGTCCAGCCATATTTGCGGCACCGTCATAGGTTTGTCCTCGAAGTTGGGACAGAGCAAGGCCTAGACGCATCATCACATCACATGCCATCTTGGCTATATTTTGCCCTGTCGTTGATGACACTTCGTAGAGTCCCAGGAAGTCTTCCTTAGGTTGTAGATCTGCATCTACAAAGCGCAAACATATTGGCTCCTGCTCATCTCCTGATATATCCTGGGTGCCATTAATGATAAGTGCGAACTGGACCACTGGCATTGATGTTATTTCCGACACAATTTCTTTGACGATTGTATTGCCCATCAGCTTAAAAAATTAGTTTTGCATTTGGGGACTTGTGAAATCAAAGTGACCTTTCAGCCAGGTGGTCAACCTCTCCATCGCCCTCTGCCCTGTACTTTAGAAGCTGGCTGAAATTCCCACCCTCCTTATCAACGCCTCGAAAAGCCAGACCTTGCCGTGCCAAGTACTTCACACCCCCAACAGGTTTTTGGCTTCTGAATCCGAGTCATCACAGCTAATCTGTGACACTGGCTGTCTTCATGCGCATTACATTTCTCCAGTGCCTTCTTCCAATTTTGAAAGCCAGTCTTGACAAAAGCTGAATCTGCTTTTGACGCACGCTTAGACTTTTGTGTTGCAAAGTATTTAGCACAATAGAAACTCACTCTCCCTGCTTGATTGTGTTATCTGAAAGACACACGGGAAGCCATACTTAGAGGAATATCTCAGCTTTAATTAACATTAGGATTAGACTGCTGTGATGTCATTATTCAATCTTAACCATCGATATTTGCTCCCTTTAAGGAGGGGCTGTAATGGAGCCAAGTATAATCTTTAAACCATTTCTCCTGAAAGTAGAGTGTCTTATTTGATAGGGTTTGATTAGGTATGACATTAACATTTGGCTGATTTTGGCGAGGTTCAAGCTCCTCACCTCCCTCTCCTGCACCTTCATCTTCGCATGCCTGTCTGCTCTCTGTCATTGTCTCAAACTCACTCTCCCTGCTTGATTGTGTTATCTGAAAGACACACGAGAAGCCATACTTAGAGGAATATCTCAGCTTTAATTAACATTAGGATTAGACTGTTGTGATGTCATTATTCAATCTTAACCATCGATATTTGCTCCTTTTCTCACTCACCTCCATGTCACCTGCTCTCCCTGTCCTGTCGGCATCTTCACAATCTCTTTGTCTCCCTCTCTCTCTCTCTTTACTCTGAATGCACCAGAGCGAACATGAGAGAAATATGATCAGTAAACAAGTGGTGTTTCTTGCCATGATGTTCAGGAATGGATTAATATCTATTTCTGATCTGAATGGCAACTATTATTATATCGAGAAACATTGACTCATCTATTGTACTACTGTAAACTTCTATCATCTGACTGGTACTCATTTTCTCAGTGCTCTCAACTTACTTTTCTACTTTTCTGAGGCTGCCCCAAAAAAACTGACGAATGTCACTGCCACCCTTCCTCTTGCTCATGATTGACACTCACTGTGAATGAAAGCTGACTGTAATAAATCTGCTTGCACTTTAATCAAAGAAACACTCATAATGTTATTTATTATAACATTACTATACGAATATGCAATAAATGAAAGCTACTGCTGTCTACAAATATTACACATGCAGCGCAACATAAATGATTGGCACTTTACTCAGAGTTCACGTGGGCTTTCTGACAAATATAACGTAATAAAGACATTCACGTTAGTTGAATACGCCCGTGAGCGCCATTGTTGGTCGCTGGGTGAATGTGTGGCTCATTAAATTTCCAAGTAAATTACTTAGCTATGATAGCTTACGTTAGTGATGGTTGTTTGATACTGGTAGGAACGAAGTTGTAAACTGAGTGCACCAGCCTGCAATAGATTAATGTGTCCGTCCGTCCCCTTTCAATACTTTAACGAAGTGAAATCTCGTGCTGTTGGGTGTAAAATCAGCAATAGACAGCGCAGAGACTTGTCCTACCAGTCCGCCCTGCAGGGACCTGTTTGTCAATCGCAAATCGGTCCGTTTTCACCAAAAACGTTTTGTTTTCCACTCGACAGTGATGTTGCCTACGTAACACTCATATTACATTCTGGTTTTCCACTTGTTTTATGTATTTATATTTGAAAGTAATGAAATGGAGAGACAGGACAGTGTTTGACATTGATTGTACCTACCCACAGCAGTCGAGCAACAGCTTCTGCAGGGGTACGGCAACACCGCTTGGACAAAGCACACGCAGAACTGCAGTACACCTTAATACTAGAACTGGTAGTAATAATAAAGGCAATGTATTAAGTTTGGTTATGATCATGATTACATTTGCTAATGATTATTTCGGACGGCGGTGTGTGGTTGCCTGTCGTAGCATAGCAATAATTTTTATATCAATATATTGGTGGTGGGGGGGGGGGGGATTTTGAGCATATATATTTGAATATTGGGAGGGGGGGATGTGTCCCCCCAATATATATTACAATTATGGCCTTGGACTTCATCACCACCCCAGCCCCCTCTTGTGCCGAGCCGGCCTTAATGGGTGGTTGGTAACAACAACGGGGGCCAGGATTATGTAAAAATATTACTGTAAGGATTGTTGCTGTGTGTATGCATATATAATTTTATATATATGGTCCCGTGTGGGTGGTGATCTGTCACTATACCGGTGATATCCACATAGTGCTCGGGAAACGGCGCTTGCCTCAACAGTTGACGGACACACGGAGTGTCATTGCATTTATCCGTTTGATTGTGTCTCTATTCTGAATAGCTCGTCAGCAGACGCCAAGCCTCTAAGTTCAATACCCGGTCATGGTTAAATTTAGCTTAATAAATAAGTATAACCGCTTGACGTCTGGCACAACCACCACCGCCACGTGGCACCGCCTTGGCTGGCTTCCGAACGTCCTTGGCCTCGGCATAGTAACGAAGAATTTCACGACGGTTGCTGCCTCGGAACTGCGAAAGGCACGCGGCCTCCACACTTGCTCATTAGCGAATGGGAGGAGTAGGAGGACACGGTGACTTTTGGAAGTCGGGAGCCCTTGACTTTTTGAAAGGTAATAGGCCTTTGTGGTGAATTATATCGGTGACAGGGCGTGTCGGGGGGTGTCACGAGACAATGAATTACATCCACCCGCTCTGCAGGTGCCAAACGAGGCGAAGGTTATTAAAACGGCCCCGGACAAAACAATTGCACCCAAAAGAGGCACGTCCTGCATTTAACCAGATTGTTTGGTGGTTTCTGCTGCTGCGTTGGAAGTGGTGCACATGGACCGATTAACAACAACTCAACGCGTTCGTCAACAACGCTGTGGTCTTATAAGGAAAACATTACAAGCAACATGTTGGGCAATAATGCCCTTCTTCGTAGTCCATGGATTGAGAGTGCCACGGTGGCGAGATGTTAACTACCTCGCCTGGTATACAGGAGGTGGTGGGTTCGATCCTGACCCTGACATGCTCTGGCTAGGAGATGTTAACTACCTCGCCTGGTATACAGGAGGTGCATGTCTCTCCCCGTGGTCGCGTGGATTTTTCTCCGGATCCTCCGGTTTTTCCCTCCACAATTAGAATCATACGTTTAGAGATCAGTGAAACCTTGGATTGCGAGCATAATTCGTTCCGGAAACGTGCTCGTAAGCGAATTTCCCCATAAGAAATAATGGAAACTCAGATGATTCGTTCCACAACCCAAAAATACTTTATTCATCTATAAATGATTAATACAAAATACCTTTTTATATTTTTATTATTTAAATTTAATATATAGTAATCAAATTTATTAATTACATTTAATCGTGGCTGTTGTGAGGGAGACAAGAGAGAGTAGGAGGAGGGTTATACTGGAAGGAAACGTAGTGTGACTGGAAGCCCAACCGGGATTAATTCACAGGAGGCAGGGGATTAATTGTGTATGTCTGTGGATGTCTGTCCACGTGGGAGGGGTGGGGCTGGGTGGAGAGGGGAGGGTAGGGAGGGGCTGGGTGGGGAGGGGCTGGGTGGGGAGGGGAGGGTGGGGAGGGGCTGGGTGAGGAGGGTGGGGCTGGATGGGGGTTGGGAGGGGTGGGGCTGGGTTGGGTGGGGCTTGGTGGGGAGGGGCTGGTCACCCCGTGGTGCCCTTATATGGACTGGAAGCCCAACCGGGATTAATTCACAGGAGGCAGGGGATTATTTGTGGATGTCTGTGGATGCCTGTCCACGTGGGAGGGGTGGGGCTGGGTGGGGTTGGGCTGGGTGGGGAGGAGCTGGTCACCCCGTGGTGCCCTTATAAAACTCAACGTGTAACCTACTCACGCCGGCTTGTGCCCGCCCTCACAGTCGGGCATATTTACGGAATACACCACGCCGCCGTTGACCCTGGCCATTGACCGAGCAACCCAACTTTCCTACCAGCTCCCTCCGCAGGAATGTGTTTGTGTAGGACGACTTTCACTTGCAGTACAGTTACTAAAGAACAGTCACTACACTTGGACACAAAATTTAAAAAAATGCTTTACGCACACACGTGGTCACAACACTACTGTACTGTAGTAAACAGTATACACGTGGTCACAACACTATACTGTAGTAAACGGTATACGCTCGCATGGATGTTGACTATACGAGTGAGGCACGCCGACTGAGACCGAGCATGGGAGATGAGAGAGAAGAACCATTGTCTCAGTTGTGATCACGTGACGCTCGGCAGACAAAGCGTATACTGTACACGTACTGTTCGTATTGCAAGACATCGCTCGTTTATCAAATTATTATTTATTTAAAAAATTTGCTCGTCTTGAAAAACACTCGCAGACCAAGTTACTCGCAATCCAAAGTTTCACTGTATTTGGCTGCTATAAATATCCAAATGATAAGCCGCTTTGTTGACCTATCATTTGTGGCCAGGTCGTTTCTGAAAAATAGCTACATAGCTCAGTGGGCCTTACCTGGTATAATAAAATGAGTTTATTTTTTCTTGTTTAGTTTAGAGAGGGCAGTGAGATAATACGAGTTGGAGACTGAACTTCATACCACGGGGCCTGATGAGAATTATATTTTTTAAATGTTTTGCGATGACCAATTTTCTAAACGAGATGTGAATAAATTTATACTTAACCATGGCAGTTGCGCATCGAGATTCACCGTTGAGCGATGGGAGCTGATGCATACATGCACATATGTGCAGCATAGCCTGTTTGTCAGTCCACTGCTGGACGAGGGCTTCCACACGCCGTGCGGCTCGCGAGGGTTGCTTGACCATACTTCACCACTTTGGCCATTTCGCTGGGGTTGGCGAAGATGGGGAGCGTAGACGTGGGTGCGTGGAGTACAGCACAACATTGGAATTTGCTGCGCTGTCCTCGAAGCCCTGTGACAAAACCCCTTGTGCACGGCGGTCGCCGATCCGAACACGATATCCCGCTTCAGGCTTCCGAGGTATCACGCAATCGGGCGCCATGCATGGCGATTCGCTCATGGCTGGTGGAAGCCGATCTCTGAACGTCCAACGTTCATTCAAACCCGGCGAGGACTCTCGGAGTCTCAAGAGTGAGACAATAATTTCCAGGAGGGTCCTGCATCTGGCGATATTTGTTGTTGTTGTGCCACCACTTTTTGTTGCCATTGTTGGCGTTTATACGTGTGCGAGGAAACCGGGATACCCATAAACATACCCACCAGGCACACGGGGGAGATGACATTGAAGTCGTAACGAATTGGCACGTTTTGTTTACGTGACAAAGCTTACTAATTGGCTGCCGGGTGGTGGAGTGTTAAACGACACATTTATATTTACGCGATCAAACCCAAAACAACTCTATTATGGATATTGGTCGCGAGAGCCTACCACGTGTTAAACTGCCATTGAAAGGGTCTGCACAGATAGGTTTATGAACCCACTTTGCTGTACTGCCACCAGAGCCATGTAGGGTTGGGAGTTTCACAAATCTCTGCGTGATTCTCCAAGTGGCGTGCCTATCGAGTGTGTAGGGGGTGCAACTGCACCGTAGTTCACCAAAGCCGGAAGGGTTCACTTGTTGGGAAATTGAACAGAGAGCGGGGCCCCTACTTAATTCCTTCAGCCAGGGCCCGTGCCAAACCACGCGGCACCACGGCGGATGACATTACCATTCGAGCCACTGTCATTCCCAAGCGCACATGCGCTGCAGACTCCCAGTGGCGCGTATGAAGGTAGAGCCCCGCTGATATTTCCCCGATGGATTTGTCGTTAAAGTTCAGTGTTTGCTGGCGCCGTGGGGTTAGGTCAAGGGGGGTGGTGGCTGCGTCTGCGACGGATGGCAGAGGCGCCCCGTGCGCCGACCCCACGTCGCGCCGAGCCCAGCGTTTGATTTAACCGAAGCCGGTGTTCTTTTACGTGGGAGAAATGTACAAGTGTACAGCCCTATGTGTCACTCTGCTCGCGGATGAGGGCCAGTTCATGCGTGCGTGCGTGCGCGTGCGTGAGGTTGTGTGTGTTTGTAAAGGCGGTCGGGCGTGGTGCTGGCCACCCACCCCCTCGTGTACCGTGCCGGCCTTCATAGGTGCTCGCTAACAGCACTTGCCCCAACAGTCTGTTCAGGTTATATGAATTATGTATGTGTGGGGAGCGGTAGTGTATCGGTTAGCGGACTACGCGACGAACCCGGTGAACCAAGTGCGATTCCCCGCTCACGGTTAAAATCAGTGACGATTATCTGAACCGGTCCTGGGCCTCCCCTAGGCCGACTCAGCCTCAAATGAGTACCTGGTATGGTGTGTATACCTCACCACGCGGGAGACAAAGGCGGTTGGGCATCATGTTGGCTACCAAACCCTTCGTGTGCCGTGCCGGCCTGCATAGGTGCTCGCTAAGAGCACTTGCCCCAACACTCTGTTCAGGCTATACGGGGATCTTTTTCTGTGCGTGTGTGCAACGGAGCAACGGGATCAAGTTTTGTGTGCGCGCGGTGTATGTGCGTGAGTGTGTATGTGTCTGTATGTACAAAGTGTGTGTGTGTGTGGTGAGATGGAGCGGTGAGATTGGTTCACTGCAGGCGGTGAGATGGATTGTGGCATCGCGGGACTGTGATGGATGGTGACAGTGCGGGGAGACAGAGAGAGAGAGAGAGATCCACAGACACACTCTTTAGAAGTTTCAGCGGATCCTCCTTGCCAACGCTTCCCCTCGTGGTTACTTCGGTCAAGATCACAGACGGGATTCGCTAAGTTCGGTCAAGATCACAGACGGGATTCGGCCCTAAACTTCGTTGCAGATAAGAGGCATCCTCCTGCCCTATAATTATACTAAATCCACGCTGCTGCTGACTCGGTGCTGAGTTTGCTGCTCTCCGTGGGCCACGGTGTATTTAAAGGTCCCTTTGTCAGCACAATCAGTGTCTGTCACTATCTACGAGGGAGAAGAGCACCGAGTCGTACTCATAAATACCGTGATTTTCTACAAGAATTGGTGTGGGCGTCTCTGAGCCATATCTCAAAAAATGTTGGGCGGGGGGGGTGGGAAGGCGTTTGGATACCTACGAAACGCACATAGGTAGTGGCTCCGTCCCGCGTGGGGTTCGAGGGGTCTTTACCTAGCAGTGGATATACCATGGCTCGCCATGCTCATAACGACGACGGACACTTTCGATTTAAAGCTTTCGTGACTGCAAGGATTCATCTTCTTTGGTTCTTTCGGTAAAGTCACGTAGAATGAGAATAAAATAATAAAATAGCAGCGTTCATTGTAGCTCTGTCGTCCCGACAGGTTTGTTCCTTTCACCTGAAGAAGGCCACTTGTGTTGTGGCCGAAACGTCGTGAGAATTGTATTGTTTTATTTTATTATTTTATTCTCATTCTACGTGACTTTACCGAAAGAACCAAAGAAGACGACGGACACTTCGCCCAAACGTCCGAAACTCATCTACTGAGCGACTCGTCCCTCCCCGCCCCCCACAACAACCCCACAAATCTGCGGAAGCGATTGGAGGCATCGGCACATTTTTTTTGTTCGTGAATTTTTTTTTTAAAGAAACCCCCCCCCCCGCCCCCGAAATCGTAACGAAACAAACAAAAAAATAACCCCGTTGGCCAACGACGTTAGAATTGTCACCCGTCGACTTGAGCAGCGAGAGGCGCAAGCGCGCCCTGCGTGTAGCACGGCCAGAGGACAGCGCCACGCGTTCAGCGCGCGGCGCCAGGGCTCGGCGCTGACCCCGGTTCACTCCGGGGGTTATTGCCTATTGATCGAGAATGTTTTTGCACTTATTTTTTTTGGGGGGGTGGAGGGGGGGGTTCTTTCCTTCCTCCTTCACCTCTACTCTGCTGCCCCCACCCTAAACCCCCGCCCCAACTTCCCCCCCCCAAACCCCCCCCCACCCACCCCACTTCTCTCCCTCCCGAATCGCCCCTTCTTCCACCACCAATGCCTGTTGATTTACGGCGCCTGCACGGCAGATCGTTTGTCCCTCAAGCCAGAACGTGACAACCGCAGCCTTAGCGAACCCCTTTTCTCCTGTGCCGCCAAGCCCTTCCACCCTCCCCCACACCTCCCCCACACCTCCCCTCACCTCCACCTCACCTCCCCCCACCTCCCCCCACCTCCCCTCACCTCCCCCCCACCTCCCCCCCCCACCTACCCCTGCACGGCCACCACCAACACCTCCCGATTCTGTCAGACCCATGAGCTGAAATGCAACAAATTCTGGCGCAGCCGATAGGCCTCTGACAGGCTCCCGTTGCCCGCGGTCGAGGCACTGCACGCGGCGGGGTGTTGGGGATCGTACGGCGCGTGGGACAATCACGGTCCGCTGTTTTAGGGCCACGCGTAGCGCGGAGACCGATGCCGAAACGTGCAGCGGTTAGCGCGTGGGGAATGGCGTCCCAGGGCTCCGAGGTTGGTATAGTCTCAGGCTGGGGCTTTGGCTTGACCAACGACCATCACCACCCACCCACACAAAAGATCCCCCGTGTAGCCTTGACAGACTGTAGGGGCAAGTGGTGTTAGCGTGCACCAATGAAGGCCGGCACGGCACACGAGGTGGCCAACACCACGCCCGGTCGCCTTTGTCTCCCCAGTGGCGATGTTTACACATCGCACCAGGTACTAATTTTGAGGCTGAGTCGACCTAGGGTAGGCCCACGACCGGTTCACACAATCGTCACTGGTGTTGGCCGTGAGCGGGAATCGAACCCGGGTCGTCAGGTTTGTAGCGCAGCGTAGCGCTAACCGCTACACCGCCGCTCAACGCACTCAACCACCAGCACCAGCACCACCACCAGGGCTGGCCAGGTGTTGAAGGCGTGGGGTTGCAAGGTGTGGCCAGGAGATTATGGTGCTGGGCGAATCTGGGGTTTTCTCCTCTCTGCCTACACAGATGTAATGACCGAAAATGACCCCAAGCCAACGTGCAGCCTAACGGCTATTCAAAAATAACCCAAGGAAAGAGGCCTCCACAGGGATTGGTCAGGAGGCAGGGCTTTTGAAGTGATTGGAGGGAAAGGTTTGAAGGAGAATAAGGCGAGAAACAACGGTGGAACCCAGAGGCGACGGTTAGGATCCGTTAAGAGGGAAAGTGCAGGGGATTGGCTGAGGGAAATGGGGTGAGGAAACATTCCATCAAGGAGGGCTGAGGGATATATATAAGGGGGAGAGCACGAGGAGTGGAGACGTTCGGAGGAAGATACAAGCTGGAAGACACCAAAGAAGCCTCGTGTCCCTTATTGTGTAATTCTATAATAGGGTTCCTTATGGTGTCGACTTAATAAAAGTGGCTCTTCTTATTTCTTGTCGTCGGAGTCGTTACACAAAGCTGAACTCTCATTGCCCATGGGATTCATGGCCAGGTGTCCCAGTGCAACATCGGATCTGTAAACGATGAGGAAAAAAAAAACCCTTGAAAATAATAAATGTAACGCAGCAGGTCTACCGCATTAGATTTTGAGACTCAGTACGATTGCGATTACGTGTTATTACTACTACTGTGTAGAATTATTGTGGAGTGAGAGGGTTGAGCGGTGGTGCAGTGGTCGGTGCATTGTGCTTTGAACCTGGCGACCAGGGTTCAATTCTCAACCAGCGCTGATCAGCGTGGTGAAGTATGTTCATACAGCCCCACATGACCGATCATACACATTAATAAAATTGCACGTGAGTTGATTTTTAAAAATATAAATTATGCAAATCTAATACAAGCCAATTTGATGAAGTGCCTTAAGGCTAACGGAGCTCACGAGATGGAACAGACAACACGGGACAAATGAGAAATGCGATACAAATGAGAGGAGATCGTCATCTGCCACGGTCTTTAGACTGCTGGATGAGGGCCGTTTGCATCTCTCGCCTTCTCGCGATTCAACAGTCGGTCGAGCTCCTGCACGCGAGCCGATTTCACCGCTCTCGGGTTGCGTTCCCTCCTTGGCCGCAGTTCATTGCCACGCCGACAAACCGGATGAAAAATAATCGATTGCTCGCGTGAACTGTGACCCCCACCGCCCCTGATTGTGGCACGTCATTCAATCAGGCGCGGAGGGGTTGCGTCGGTGAGCGTTGCACGTGTGTTGTTCAGTATTGTCCTGCGGCCTTTCAGTTGTTTGTAACGGTATGCCCCTTAATAGAGGTTTTTTTTGGGGGGGGTTAGATCGCATAAATATATAAATGTGTCGTTGAAACTTGCCACTACCCGACACAGCCATCATTGTGAATGTTTGTGGCTTGGCTCTCCAACACACCGGTGTGCTGTACCACGAAGCCTGTCATGGTCCACCATGAACCGCATCCACTGCACAAACCATGGCAGATGCGGATACCTGACGCACAAATGCCAAATTAAAAACTCTCCAGCAGTGTGCGACTGTGGTCATCCAGAACAGACCGTACAAGCTCTAACGACGCAATTCCCCCGATCCACAAATACGAAGGAGACATCACAACCATGGTGATTCACTCCGCTGCTCCTGACGCGGTTATCTGGCTTGACCACCGCATGTGCGATTGTAGCTGTTGCTCTGCGTCTACATTAGCCGTACGAGAGAAGAATACGTTTCAAGAAGGAAATCTGGGTTTTTTAAAATATTATGGTAAATATAGCCACCTCTAGTGGCTTGAGGGATCATGTCCGTACGACACACGTGGATCTATGAACATATCGTTTAGGACACACGGATCAATGCACGTGTCACGAGCTTAACGATCGATATCAGGAGGTGGCTGGGTGGCTCAGAGGTCAGCGCTGAGCCAGCAACACTGAGATCCTGGGTTCAAACCTGGGCGGCGACCTGTAATTTAAATTACATAATCGTTAGTTATCGGTGTGAAGAATATAAGCAACTGCGTTTAATTAATTGTATTCTTCAAAAGGACGCGAATTATTATTTTCTTACATACTATCTACTTTTGCATCGAGCTAGGACCCATATTTAAAAAATATGGCCTTTGCCTGTACCACCTGGCAGTTCACCAGCATTGGTTCAAGCAAGCCTGCCTCTGCTGATGAGATACCGGAGGTCGAAACCAGTCATGAGTTTGCTTGTATTGAACCGATGCTGCTGATATTATGCACTCCCAGAAGGCCTTGCGGTTGACATGATGTGTATTTTGTTGGACGTGGAGGGACATGTATATATGGAGGCAAACTGTCAGCTAATTTATTTTGTGATTAAAATTGATTCTCGAGTGTAGTGAGTTGATGATGATCCCTGCTTGTTCCGTGCATGAACAACAACAAAAAACGCATTGTATTTTCTATTGCATTTAGTGTTAATTTGGTTTGACTGCCAAACAACGGTCTCATTTTGGGTGAGGACCATGGCTATAAAAATGCTCTTTTTCAAAGGCGACCTGGCCACAGCAGAGTACAGGATGGCGCACTTCCTACTGTGTAAAGATAAAAATACAAAAATTCAACCCCTTGAAGGATCTTTTTTCTGCAAATGTCTTGTAACAAAAAAGCCATTCTGACTCTCACAGGGCACACCGCTGCTATATCGTCTCATGGCGTGACACCGACAGCACAGTTGGAATAAATTGGGCCAAAGAAAGACCAAAGTAAGTCTTAATCAATGAATCGATGCATCCTTACACGGCTAATTTGCCACCATCTATATAACATTCACACCCATTCCCATCTTCCTCATCCATCCCATATTACGCGGCCAGTGTGCTTGCGATCTGCTTAGTGGATTCTGCTATATTTAAACATAAAACTAAACCGCTTGGGGACTTATATATAAGATGTCAGCATCTGAAACGTTCAACCCGAGTACATCACACACACAACACACACAACACACACACAACACACACAACACACACAACACACACAACACACACACAACACCCCCGTGCTTTATTTTCACAGCTCAAGGCCCAGCGAGCGAGGATCCGCGCAGTGCCCCAGCACCACCACCACCACCACGACTCCCACGGAGACAGCGGGAGTGGTGGGTCAGGTGTGGCGGGGGGGCGTGGCAGTGGTGGGGCGGGAGTGGTGGGTCAGGTGTGGCGGGGGGGCGTGGCAGTGGTGGGGCGGGAGTGGTGGGTCAGGTGTAGCGGGGGGGGGCGTGGTAGTGGTGGGGTGGGAGTGGTGGGTCAGGTGTGGCGGGGGGGGGGCGTGGTAGTGGTGGGGCCGGGGTGCGCGCGGCAACCCTTGCGTGGTGTAGATACTTGGCTCGTTGGGATTCACGCAACCGGCCCTGGCGTCCGGAACAAAAAAAAGAGGGGGTGCCGGCAGGAGATAACTTTTAGCTGGACGGTGTGACGGGGGTAGCTGACGGTGTGACGGGGGTAGCTGGACGGTGTGACGGGGGTAGCTGACGGTGTGACGGGGTAGCTGACGGTGTGACGGGGGTAGCTGGACGGTGTGACGGGGGTAGCTGGACGGTGTGACGGGGGTAGCTGACGGTGTGACGGGGGTAGCTGACGGTGTGACGGGGGTAGCTGACGGTGTGACGGGGGTAGCTGACGGTGTGACGGGGGTAGCTGACGGTGTGACGGGGGTAGCTGACGGTGTGACGGGGTAGCTGACAGTGTGACGGGGGTAGCTGACGGTGTGACGGGGGTAGCTGACGGTGTGACGGGTAGCTGACGGTGTGACGGGGGTAGCTGACGCTGTGACGGGGTAGCTGACGGTGTGACGGGGGTAGCTGACGCTGTGACGGGGTAGCTGACGGTGTGACGGGGGTAGCTGACGCTGTGACGGGGTAGCTGGACGCCGTGACGGGGTAGCTGAACGCCATGACGGGGTAGCTGACGCTGTGACGGGGGTAGCTGGACGCCGTGACGGGGTAGCTGACGCTGTGACGGGGGTAGCTGACGGTGTGACGGGGTAGCTGGACGCTGTGACGGGGTAGCTGACGGTGTGACGGGGTAGCTGACGGTGTGACGGTGTAGCTGGATGCTGTGACTGGGTAGCTGGACGCCGTGACGGGGTAGCTGACGGTGTGACGGGGTAGTTGGACGCTGTGACGGGGTAGCTGACGCTGTGAC
The DNA here is from genome assembly GCF_048934315.1 of Petromyzon marinus. Taxonomy (NCBI): domain Eukaryota; kingdom Metazoa; phylum Chordata; class Hyperoartia; order Petromyzontiformes; family Petromyzontidae; genus Petromyzon; species Petromyzon marinus. Next base: position 18,597,302 of record NC_133688.1, on the reverse strand, counting down.
GGGGGTAGCTGACGCTGTGACGGGGGTAGCTGACGGTGTGACGGGGTAGCTGGACGCCGTGACGGGGTAGCTGACGCCGTGACGGGGTAGCTGGACGCTGTGACGGGGTAGCTGACGCTGTGACGGGGGTAGCTGACGGTGTGACGGGGTAGCTGGACGCCGTGACGGGGTTTATTCCGTGCGAGGGGAAGGATGATCGTCGTGCATCGCTCGGACCAGCTGCAAGAACTGCTGAAATCTTGACATCATTTGATAGAAGTGGATATTTCATGTTGACTTTTAGTTTTTCTCGTGGTGACTTTCACCCCCTCCCCACACGCCCCTCCTCAATGCTCAGTGAGCAGACAGAGAAACCCCTCTTGGGATAAAACAGCAAAAACAAAAAAAACTCCGCAAAAGGCCAATTCGCTTCAACGACTCCGGTTGTACACTTTGATTTATACGCCACCCGTCGCTTTAGCTTATCGCGTTTGATGGCTGAGAAGATAAAGTGTCTCCTCCGACTAAGATGCATTGCCCACAGGAAGAAAATCCAGGCGCGCTCCTGAGCGGTGTGCAGCGTCGGGCACGCGTGCGGTTTTTATTGCGCGTGATGCCGCCCTTAGCACGAGCCGTGTGCGCTCCTGAGATACAGAGGGACTGCCATCCGTGAGCGAGACGATAGATTTAAATATATATATAAAATTAACTCCCACCTAATTACAACTGCCATTTGATATGGAGCGTTTGCCAATCCCACTGCTGGTTAAGGCTGTGGCGGTTATGAGGTTGGGCGGGGGGGTTTGTGCGACTATACATCACCATGCTCTGTCAGTGCGGGTTGGTGAAGGATAAGGGATGGGCCAAAACCGGTCTCAGGCATCACACGACGCTGATGTTAGCCGCGGCTGGGAATCGAACTCGGGCCGCCGGGTCTGTTACACAGGTTCGCCTACCCCTACTGTATCCACCGCTCCACCCAGTTATATAGAGGCTAGCTATATCGTTAATAATAATAATGTCCTTGACCCAAGAAAGCCTTTAACTTCACCCACAAGACCCCTTGCAGGAGGGTCCCGCGACGTGCACGTGCGGCTGATTCCATTGACGAGAGTTTGGTTTCGTGTAAGAGGCGGACGAATCCGGTGAATTGGGAGAAATGGCAGCACCGCGCTTGCTGGGAGTGACACCTTCGCACTGCCGTCTCGTGGCATGCCTACAGCACCTGGCAAGCCCTGGTGGTGGCCGCCCATCCAAGTACTCGCCAGGCTTTGACTTAACTCCCCAGCTTCGACGAGATGGGGCACATTTTAAGGGTGATTCGTGTGTAGCCGTTTCATTGAATTCGAAAAAAATAATTAAAAAAAACGTATCTGCGTTGTGCTCACTCCACAGTGAATGGGTTCTACATTCAGGCATGGCAGTGGACGTATAAATAGGCAGTGGCTGATTGATGGAGAGATTAACGTCCCCTTATTAATCACGTTGCCTCCGTTGAAATTGCCTCCCTTGCAATGGGACGGCTACAGATTATGTATTCTCTTTCACCATTTATTTCGCGAGTAATTGTCAAACCCGGGAATTTGTACCGTGACACGAGCACAGACGAACGATTGATTGTGACGAACGACGGTTCCACGCTGCGGTAGAAGTGACGCCAACGTGTGCCGGTGGCGCAGTGCGTTTGAAAGTTTTCCAGCAGAAATCAGAATCAGAAAATGTATTGATACTGGAGGAATCCGATGAGCTATAAAGCTCATTTTTCATCGATGTCTAGTAGGGGGCGGGTAAGAGCGTTACAGGCAACAAACACAACCAAATATCATGGGACATTTTTTTTTGCCAGTATCAAAGTATGACGAATACAATCATAAGAAATAAAACAGGTCTTGAAACCGTTTGCAAGGGATCACGTCTGCATTAACCACACGTACTTGTGGCGAACATGCAAACACACACACATCCTTTGTTTGCATGCTCATCTTAACGCCTGTTTTATTGCCAGAAAGGGTAAAAATAAAAAACCTGTTCTTATTTTTTTCAGTACAAAAAATATGATGGTAGTGCAAGTAGAAGAAAAAGGGTACGGTGGCTGTACAGGAAATCGAACCCTCCGTACCGTGGGAAGTGTTCGCGCAGTTACACGGCAGCAGCACTGGGTTCGTGCGTCTGTCCGGACACGAGGACGCGCGGTCTGCGAACGGCACCGTGGCTTATAATCCGCGCGCATTATTGCGCATAACCTGCACGTATCGGCGATTAGTGCGATTGTAAGCCTTCAGCACCCTATGGATTTTACAAAAGCGCATTGATGTACGTCTACAAAGAACGGCTTGCGTCTGCATGTGAACACAAACGCGTACACACACAGCACGCCACTTGTGCATGTAGGCGATCGTGATAAGGCGCGGGTGGCTGATGTAAATTGTAATGATTTTGGAGAGGGGCTAAGGAACTGAAATGTGGTGCGAATATAGCCGCGTTAACGCTTTTAGCCATGGAGAAAGATGAAAAGGAAAATAATTGTTAATTTTGGAGCCTGTGGCTATTTTTGATTGACTTTTATTTATTTTATTTTAAGCCGAGGTGTGTGAAAGGTTTGAAGCGTGCTGTATCGAAATATAATACTTTGGGTAATTACATTTTCGGTGCTATTTGTGAGAGCGTGACACTGAAGCCAAATATGAAGCGAGTAAATCCCACGACTGGTTACGCCTATAGACAGTGTTGACTCAGTGATGTTAATTTTAACAAAGTTCAGCGATATAGCTACGCCAGGAACTCAAACAATCCTCAGAACTGACATTTTTGGATTTGGGCCTCGTATATCAAAGATGTGTAACATTTTTTTTACTTTTTTTGGTATCCGGGTCATCGGAATGTTGTATTTGGAGGAGGGGGGGGGGGAGATATTTTTCAGGATTCTGCATACAAATAGGAAATAATAATTGATAACTCGGCAACAACTCACGGATAGATCTAGCAACAACATCACAAAATTTGCAAGGGGCATAAACCACCAGGCGAACTCCGGTCATCCTCGCAGCGCCGTTTGTCTACCCATCAAACAAAGACGGTCACTGCATTGCGCACTTTCAGATGCGTATCTGCGGCCGTCTGGAACGCTCTTCCTTCCCATATTAGAAAGCCACCGTGAGCTTTTCACTTGTAAATCTAAATTGAAAAGTAATTTCCTTCGAACTGATTTTTGTGTTTAGTTTATTGATACTTCCCCCGCACCTCCGATTAGCGCGGTTGGCACGGACATACATCACCGCCAGTTCAGTAGCCACCTAGAACCATCGCAGCGAGCAGAACACTGGATGCGTTGTGCTCCGCGTGGAATTACTTTTTTTTGCAGGTTTTTGATCCCAGACAGATCGAGTTGAACTTGAGCCCAGTGTGGAGCTAATTAAGAGGTGGGGGAGGGGGGATGTGTAGAAGATGTGGGGGGGGGGCATAGAAGATGGGGGGGGGGTGGTGGGTGACAACGAGGGGCAGCGTATGGAGAAGAAACCGCTAACGCCTGATGTCAAGTTCTCTGCACGATCGCCGCGCTCCCCATGGCTCCCGTGCGCGCTGGGCGCTCCGCTGGGGCAATTACAGAGGGGGGGGGGGATTTGGCGGCCGCGCTCTCCGCTCCTCCTCCAAACCTCCTTCCCCGCGCCCACCCCGACAACTGACTCATGGCCCGTCCGCCACGCGCGCGAGACACCGCTGGTGCATCAGGTCCCTTGTTCCGCGCGTCCAAGGTGTGCTCGAGTTTTAATCGGAGTCGGAATCTTTATTGGGACTGGAAAAATCCGATGAGCCGTGAAGGTCTTTCTTTCGCAGATGTCCCAGTAATCCAGGTGAGACCTCAAGGGACCAGGAAATTGTGATATTTGGAAGAGGGATCGACGCGGTGTTCACCGAAACGACAAAAGCCGAAACAAATCAAACACATTATATACGTACGCTTTCACGACCGGTGCTGTGGTTCATAATTGTGTGATTTTTGGGGGTTAGATCATGTCGGGTATGATGCCAATGTTGAATTCTAATACTCCACCACCCGACAAAACCAATCGAATCAAGTTGTCAATTGGCTTTCTTGGATGAATAAATTAATGATGCTACAATCTCTACTTTAATGCTAGAATCTTCCCGTTAAATTCAATGGATTGGGTTTTACAAAATACCCACTCCACAGACATACAGACGTACTCTTATACTTGCACACGAACCTACATACAACACACACATGTACCAATGTACATTCACACGCACTTATTAGCAAGTGGTTGTGGTGGATCAGTGCTCCCTGCACTGTGCGACGAACCTCGCCACCCGAGTTCTATTCCTGGCTACGGCCAACATACGTGGCGAGTGTAATTCAACAGCTTCCAGACCGATATGGCTTGGCGAGGCTTTCACACAGCAGTGGATTAACAGACGGATGTAAATTATTATCATTACTATGCTGTAGATGTGCAGCTCAAATCATAGCAAGAGACTCCGACCACTTTAATCCCCCCCCTCTCCCTACCCCCACCGTCCCTGTGCACTCATGGAAATTGCCCAATCCTGCGACAGCGACCTCGGCCACCAGATTGTGGCAACACGACGGCGTCGCGCGCGCGCGCATTCGCGCGCTCGCTCGCACCGCGGCCAATTTCCCCGGCGTGAAGTTTCAACGCGCGGCGATTCGACCGGAAAGTTTGCCGGATAACAACAAAAAAAAATCGGCGTTCGCACGCTCGCTCGCGAGTTCTCACGCGCGAGTGAGCGAGGAGGTTTCTCGCTGGTTTGTAAATCTAGATTTGAAGCTTTCGTGACTGCAGGAATCCACACTCTTTGGTTCTTTCGGTAAAATAACGTAGGTATAAAATAAAATAAATCACGACGTTTCGGGCGCAACACAAGCGTCCGTCATCAGGTGATGAAAGAACCGAAGAGTATGGTTTGTAAATGGTTTGTAAATGTTGCAGATTTGTTCTCGAAGACACCGGTGTGCTGTGCCAATAACGAATTGGCATGCTCTGGTTACGTGACAAACCTTACTAATTGTCTGTGTCGGGTGTGGCGGTTTCCGTTCACCGAGCGCTGTTCGATAGAAATTCAAGGATACCTGTTTTTTTATTTGCGTTTGCGTAGACGTGTGTGTGTGTGTGCGCGCGCGTTTCTTCGTCTGTTCATTTTGACGCCCGTCGGTATTTCGTTGAAACTTACGGCGTTGTCATTGGTGCGTATAACAAAGCCTCACCTCCCATTAGCCTGGCATCAGTGGGGTGACGAGCGTTTCGGGAGGCAGGGGGTACCTTGCTCCCCCCCCCCCACCCCGTGGCCAAAGCTACGAGTTGGGGCCCCGTTGACAACCACCGTGAGATACGTTTTCAACAACAGTGTCAAAGAACAAAAACTTAGTTTAAACGGAGCGCCCCTACAGCGTTAAATGTTCGAGACGGTGAGCGTAACGATGATGTGATTAGGCCAAAAGAGGAGCCGTGACATATATCACAGCCTAGGTGCGACCGTGTACACACAACTGAAATATTGGGGTTCCACCAGACCGATTGCCGCACCCCCTGAGCTGATGATGGGGCCACTACGCAACTGCATGGGATTCTCCCGACACCCCTACCGAGAAGAGTGACACGTGCGACTATGCTAGCGATTTTGAAAATAATAATAATACAAAGTCTTCGAATGCCGCCGTAAATCGCATTGGCGAAAGGGTGTCCCCTTGGCCGACTCGCCCCTTGTGATCTTCACGGAGAGATTGAGAGAGGAACACACGACGGATCGCAGGCAGATATAGATGGGAGGGGGGGGTGTTTGAAATGGACCATTGGCCGAAACGTCACCGTATTATATATGTATGTTGAACACGAGAAGAGTTGATGTGAGAACCAGGTGAGGTTGCTTTGTCCGTCATCATTGTACGCTGTATACGATGGCGTTGATAACGTCCCGTCGTCAGTATCAACCGCACCCGAGTGAAGAGCCGCATGGCCCACAGGGTTATACCTAATAAATGAAACTGAAAACTGAAACTGAAGCTCTGTGCCAGTGTGGCGGGGCCCAGTGTCTCTACGTTTTATTGGGCGACGCAGGCGAACCTGGACTTGAACTCGCGGATGCGATAATTGTCACGAGTCTTTATTCAGCGAGTTACCCGGGGCTATATAAAGACAAGCTTACGTCTCTCTATATATAATGCACACTACACAGTTACTTCGTGATGGACGAAGTATATTGGATTAAAAAAGAAAATAACAACCTAATGCGACAGCTGTGGAGCTGGCGTTTGACACTGTGCGGAATCCAAATCGCCGCTTTAAACGCCCTGCACGTCACCTGCCCTCAACGCCGTCTCTCCCTTGACCATTCTGAGTCCTCGCTCGCCGAAGATAAATTGCATCTCGGCGGCCTTTCACCTGTGTTAAATAATGGAAATTGAATTTGATTTTTATCAATCATTGGCCCGGACTTTTACCCGCCGCCAAAGATTGGGTACGCCGCCGCGAGACCGCTGTGCGGTCGGAGGCTTGCGGTGAGGGTTAACCTACCGTGTGGTTAACCTCACCTCTTCCCAGGCCGTCTGGCAAGTGTGGAATAACAATTCCTTCGAAAGAGACCGCGTTTTTATCCGGCCGTGAGTTGAGAACAACAGCGTGTGGTGGCACGGGTGACAACGCGACCAGCCCTCCTTCTGTCAATCCACTGCTGGATGGATGGCAGGGGGGGGGGTGCAGCGGATGGAGAAGAAACCGCTAACGCGTGATGTCAAGTTCTTTGCACGATCGCCGCGCTCCCCATGGCTCTCGCGCGCGCTGGGCGTTCCGCTGGGGCAATTACAGAGGGGGAATTGTTGCCGGCTTGCGCGGGTGGGCTTGACGCTGGCCAGTGTGGGTTTGCTGGAAGGGTCACCAATCAACATTCATCAATTGACCATTCTCCGCCCCTCCCCCCTCCCCTTCTTGGCCACCACGTAGACCACCTGGGTCTGCTCATCACCGCATACGAACTAAATTATCTCACGAGAGCTAGCAATCTAAGCAGGGTTGAACGTGGCTAGTGCTGCGATGGGTACTAAACAGGTGTTCTAGCGTTGCGGGGCAATGCTGTGAGCAGCATAGGGGGGAGTGCAGAATTCGCAATCATCGTGCCGCGATCATGCTCCCAAATCGACGATCCCTGCCTTCACAAACCCGAGCTGGCCATCTGCGTGGGGAGGGAGGGCCCTCGTCCAGCAGTGTATTGACAGGGTCGTAGAGCGTGCACATAACTGGTATACCGCATTTGGTCAGGGCTTCGAATCTAGGGTGAGGACTGGGCTTCTGTCAACACGGCGCCCAGGCTCTGGGATTCCCTGCCGCCTTGGAGGTCAGGGACTCCAAGAAGACCCCACCACCTGCTTAACACAACATCGCCCCTCTCTCTTGGTGGCGAGATGTTAACGACCTCGCCTTGTATACAGGAGGTCGTGGGTTCTATCCCGACCCTGTTCGCCTGCATATTCGGAGTTTGCATGTTTGCCCCGTGGTCGCGTGGATTTATCTCCACGTCCTCCGGTTTTTCCCTCGACATTTAGAATCAACACACGTTTAGAGTATTTGGCTGCTATACATTTCCACGCGATAAGCCACTGTGTTGAGCTACAATTTGTGGCCAGGTCGCTTCTTAAAAAAAGCCACTATATAGCTCAGTGGGGGCTTACCTGGTAAAAATATAAAAAATAGTTCAAACTTTCTTCTTTGGTTCTTTCGGTAAAGTCACGTAGAATGAGAATAAAATAATAAATTGATAAAATTAAATAACACAATAAAATTCTCACGACGTTTCGGCCACAACACAAGCGGCCTTCATCTATTTTATTTTATTTTATCAATTTATTATTTTATTCTCATTCTACGTGACTTTACCGAAAGAACCAAAGAAGATGAATCCTTTCAGTCACGAAAGCTTTAAATCGAAGTTCAAACTTTATTTATTTCACTAGCTCTATTAAGTCTTTCTCTCTCCGGTTACTTCTCACCTATTTCCCTTCCTCCATAAGAATGACGCTCTGAGATCCATTGTTCAATTGGCGCCTTATGAATCTAATTTGTAATTTTTTAAAAAATCCGTAATTTGGTCATGTGTGTGCTCACACCCCCCCCCACCTCCCCTCTCTACTCCGTGGGCCCCCTTGTATAACATCCTGGGCGTACTCCCCATGAATTCTCCGTGCAGCGAGACGTCTCGACGACACGCAAGCTGCTCGTTTGACATCTCTTTCTCTCTCTCGCGAGTGAGGGGGGGAGGTAGCCATGCATTGGTTGTGGCTGGATCGTTTTCGCACCGCGCGCCCCATCGCAACAATTAATAAATTGCGTCCAGCCGCTGCCGCGCGTAAGCTACAGGGGAGGGCAGTTTGTTGTGGGCTCTGTGCGGAAGCTTTATAGCCACTGTCAAGTTCTCATATATATGGCCTCACGGATGCAGAGTGCCGTCTTCTTGTTTTACGGAGGATTGTTGGCTGTATTATGCGGTGAGTGGTTTACGAGGCATTGTCCCACTCCCCCCCCCTCCAAACCCCACCCCGACGCTCATGTGGCGATGCAAAGCAACGGTGTGGCGTGCAGACCTCGCGTTAATCGTAACCTTGCGTTGGCGTGGACGCATTTCTAATGCGGCAATGTTAGTATCGTGGGGCCGGCGGGCGGCGGTGGCGGGGGGTTAGGAGACACATCGCGCCGTTTGCGAACATGTGGGTATTTTTTTCCCCCCGTCGATGAGACGTCTCGTACTAGAACAAAATAAACGAACTATCGCAATTTTTGTTCGAACAAAATAACTATGTTTATATATATGACAAAAAACGAGATACCTGACATCCTCTGGGTGTGCTGCGGAGCGGCGTTTACGGCTCAATTTGATCTGCGCGCGCACACAGATGCGCAAATTCGTGGCCCAAAATTCGGTCATGGGCCAAACAAATCTAACAATGCAAAAGAGGAGCAATTTAGAGCGTGTCCACGTGGTAGCTCCTCCCTCCCACGCAGCGTGCTGCAAGAATGATGATGTCCTAATGTCCCGTGTCCCGTCTTGACCTTTGCCTTGCAGACGAAACGGTTGATTTATAGCAAAATGATATGACACCCTTTATATCCGCGGCAAACAATTGGCTTCCACTCGAGGCAATCAACCACCACCGGCTGGCGGTTGGGCAAATCCCTTGCGCCAGCAAGGAGCCGGTCAATTTCTTGCTTACGAAATTAATACTCGTGCTGCTATGAGACGACCCTGCGAAACCGCTCGGTGTGGAGAAGCTGCCGTAATTCAGCGGGCCGCGTGGCTCCGAGAGATAGCAGCAGCGAGACGGCGTCGCTGAGGTCCTGGGTGCAAAATCGTGGTTGCAGCTGCGCCGAGATTAAACCTGGGTTCTCAATTGAGGTGACTTGATGGTCTTGGCCCGGTTACCAACGAATGCACATTTGAAGCCCCGTTTAAAACTGAGGTATAGAGCTCTTTTTCAGAAGCGATCTGGCCACACACGATAGCTCAACGAAGTTACTTATCATGTGGACACTTATAGCAGCCAAATACTCTAAACGCGTAATTCTAAATGTTGAGGGGAAAACCGGAGGACCAGGAGAAAAATTCCACGCGATCACAGGAAGATCATTACACGTGGCTGTTCACTTAATTTGACTGCTTCTGCCGTCTCGACTTAAACATTTTGGATTTATTCACGTGCAGCAAGCGTACTTTGCAGTACGTATGAAAGCTGTGCCCCTTCGTTGTGGATAAAGAGGTTTGTGACTTCAGAAGTAATTCTATCATGTCGTCTTCCAGGGATGTTCTCTGGCAATGGGTGGATTCGCTCTAAGCCACAGATGTCCGATTGGAAATTGCCGCATCTCGTCATACGTGGCCGATAGCGCAATTGAAACACAATTGGGGGATTAATATACATATAAAAAACACAAGGCTGCCATAACTGATGTCAATCATCCACACCGAGCACTAGTAAGGTAACATTTCTTCTTACGTTCAAGTGACAAATATTGGCATTGTATTGGCACGCCAAAAGGTGAACATTCGAACGCTATTTGTTTTTTTTAAACAAGGATTCAGTCAATATTGATTTGAAGCTTTCGTGACTGCAGGAATCCATACTCTTTGGTTCTTTCGGTAAAAGTCACGTAGTTCGAAATAAAATCAAATAAAACAAATCACGACGTTTCGATCGCAACACAAGCGGTCGCCATCATGATTCAGTCATTTCACAGTGTTTGAATAACCCCCGCCACTCTTTCACGAGTGTTTAGTAATACTCGTGTTTGTGCGCTACATGGATGGATGAGAGAAAAATCTGAGAAACCCGGAAGAAATCGAAGGAAATGTTAGAAACTAAAGTAGAGAAAATAATGCTTGCGGGAATTGGCTCTGAGTGACCACATGTAACAATTCGCTTGCGTGCATTGCTTGCTCTTAATACAATCCCACTGGGGAAATATTGGTCTGGAAAGGGAGTCAGCCAATGGGCTGGATGACTAATCTGAACTTTATTTTGTGGAGGCTTTTTTTTATTAGCGATGTTCGCTCCGATATCAAGCCAACGCATGCATCTCCCCGATGAGAAATGTGAATGTTTTTAATTAGAATTGAAACAGGAAGTGACGTCACTGTCGATGCTTTTCCCGCCAAAATAAATTGCCACGCGGCATCGAGTGACGTCACAGACGTCGACGCGTAACGTGGTGTAAATTAACCTAGCATCCTCACTCTGAAAAATTCTATATTCGTCTGTGCAGAGGAGCTTTGGTACACAATTTTATCGGCCCCGGAGGTGATGCATAATGATGGGCTGACTCAGTCACCCACCCGGGATTTGAACCTGCAACCTTTCCGATTGCGAGCCACTCTCTCTCTCTAGTGCTTGCGAGCCACGAGGCTGGTTGAGTGGTGAGTGTGGCTCACTCAAGTTGTCGACGCACCTTCAAAACAACAACAACAACAAGAATATTCATGTGTGACAAAGAGAAGAGTTTGTTGTCGGCCTTTCAATCACTCCTCAGGTGTGGTGCCATCGCCGTCGTGAAATGTGAGCGCGGTGCCGAGGGTCGCCCCCGATGTTTTTATTTCGCGCTCCCCAAATCTCGTCGAGGTAGCGGCTAAAGGGCTATGGAGAGTTCCTGCTGCTGGGAATCCGCTCGAGTGATTTCTCGCAAAGCAAAAGAGCAAAAAATGAACGAAAAAACCCTACCGACGTGGATGGAATGTGGCAGTGTCTCAACGACGCGCTCCTCCGAACTGCGATCGTTCCCCAAAAGAAAAATCACTCCGCAGAAGGGGCCACCCGGCTTCGCTTCCTCAAGGCTCTGTCGCTGTTGCCAAGCGAAATGTACCGCAGTGCAAACGGACTTTGGTATTCGTTTGGCGCAGATGTCTCAAAGTACGTATGTACCGTGTGTTGAACTTCTTTCACACCGTACGTAGCCAACCCGTGCTAATCGGGAGGTGCGGGGGGAAGGACAGCGAAATAAACACCAGCTCTAAAGAAATTTGTTTTAAATATTTATTTAAAAGTGCGTAGCTCCAGTGGCTTCCAAATATAGGAAGGAGGAGTGTTCCAGACGGCCACGGAAGCGCATTTTAAAGTTAAATCCTCACCTGACGTTTAACCTGTTCGTGTTGGCTCTCACAGTACAATAGATTTTTGGTTCTATTTTTACTCCTCAACGGAAAGGATAAAAAAACAACATTACACAACTACGTTTTTACAATTCACGTTCATATCTCGTCTAAAACCAAAATGCATGGCCGCATATTAAACGTCTGCATTCTGTGTGCCCTGAGTTTGTCTGACAACGAGTTGCTATGCACACTTTGCCGAGCACAGGGCCCCAAAGGTCGAAAAACGTCAAGCGGCCAGCAGCAAACGGCGACCATCAAAGTTGTAAATGCACAGACGATGAGAGTTGACACGGGTCTTGTATTAAACATGGTTATCAGTCCTTGGTGGGGGGGGGGGGGGACAAAGAGACAATAGGAGGAGGAGACTCCAAAGTGGAGCAGTGCGAATGAAAGAAGCAGATAGCGAGAGATCTGTTGTAACCTGCGGTGTGATGGTTGGGTGAGTGAGTGCGTGGGTGAGTAAGTGAATGTGTTGTTTTGACCTGCAGTGTGGTGGTTGAACAGAATACGGACGGCACGAAACAGTCAAGTGTCTGAAAGACCAAGTCCTTGACATGGGTGGAGGAATCGATGAGTGAAGTTCACGGTAATAAAATATTTTAAAAGTTATGTTCGAGGCGTGCCCATGATAGCACTTCAGTGACATCAGTTCGACCTCAACTCTCAGACGTTTTAATGCAACGTCAATATACTTGGACATAACCTGAAATTATTTTCAGTGATGAGATTCAAACCCGTCTTGGCCTGGAACACACGGCTTAGATTGTTAGGCTTTTCAAGCCGGTATCGCTCTCCAAGGAATCCTCAAGTAGAATGAGAAACTCGTCAAAAATCACGAAACCATCTCCCCTTTCCAACACAGACCTTGATCAATCCCCCCTGCTGGATTTACTCCTTCTCACTGTGTGTCAATCAAGCATCGCTCCTCAACTCGCCCGTGAGCTGAAACGATAACAATCGACGGCATCGTTCAACGCTTGTGCACGTGGCAAGTTTAATTCGTTTGGCTTGCGTCGGGTGGTGGAGTGCCTTGAGGACATACGTTTGGCGAGATCGTTCCGTGGCCTCATCCGAAAATCGATTATTACGAGTCATAAAATATATATATTTACAGTTGCCAAATAGTCACTATATCGCAGTATAGCTCAACCCGGGTGAGAGATGGAAGGTAAAAATGCGACAATGACTGTGCTCTGACTTCTAAGCACATTGTGTATTTGCCTGTCAGATGGTAGAGAGACCTTCCCAGGTAACTCTGCATACCCTCATCCGCACCGATATAGCCCACAACAAACCTGCTGGGTCCATTGCCCCCCAACCCCTCTCTATGGATATTACATCGGTGCTTCCCAGCAGGTGGGTGCGAATGATTGCACCGCACAGAAAATAAATATATACAACAATTGGCCACGTGTTGGGGAGGGAAAAAAACAACAACTGTCTTAAGGCAGCGCAAGTCGTGGTATGTGCCTGCCGTGTGCTCAACGTTGCGAACAACAGAGCCGGGGAGGTAGAATGAAGGCTGTAAACAGCACGTACATGCCACGAGCCAGGAGGAGGAACTCCCACCGGGCCAAACTGCCGCAAAGCAATAATCGGCGCGATGGTTTCGACTAATTTATTATTTTACCAGGTAAGGCCCACTGAACTATATAGATATTTTTCAGAAGCCACCTAGCCACACATGATAGCTCAACGACGTGGCTCATCACGTGGAAACGTATAGCAGCCAAATACTCTAAACGCGCTTTTCGAAATGTGGAGGGAAACCCCGGAGAGCTCGGAGAAAAAAATCCACGCGACCACGGGGAGAGAGAGACTCCAAATATACAGCAGCAGGCGTCAGGGTCGGGATCGAACCGACGACCTCCTGCATACCAGGCGAGGGAGTTAACACCTCGCCACCGATTTGCGTTGACGGCGGTGTTCGTGGGAACATCGCAAGCCGCGGCGTGCACACGCGGATAAAGGGTGCGCGTCTTACTGGGGAAGGTATTTTTTTGTGATTATGCTTCGCTTGTGAAGTTCTTATCGTTATTTTTTCACGAGCGTTTCTCTTACCAACACCGACGGGGGATTAGCTGGGGCCGTTTTTTTATTTTTTTATTTTTTCATTTCCTGGCGTGTGGATTGGCGTGTGGTGATGGGTGAGTTGCGTACGCGAACTTTCAAGCGCTTATCGAATGTCGCCGGGCGAACGCCGCTGCGACCTGCGCTCCGTCTGCAGCCTGCTGCGCGCGATCACTTTGAAGTCGGCTCTCATGCCTCTGAGTGATAATAATGGTGATGAGTTTTTCCCCTTTAAAAAAAAAAATTTGAGTGATATTTGAAGCGCACCGTTTCTCATCGTGGCTCCGACCACCCGACCCCCAAAGCTTCTCTCCTCCGTACCACGTCGCAAGGCATAAGCGGCTTTGTGCGGGACATTTTTTGTTGTTAATGTGACGGATTAATTGCCGCCGTCACGCACACACTTCGGTGTTTGATACCGGATGAGCGAGGCGATGAGCGAAACTTCAGAGTGCGCGTGATATGTTGAATCGACTTTTTTTTTGTTACATGAGAAGTGCGACTTTGAAAGAAATAAAAGTTAAATTGTATAATCCCTCCGGAGCTGGAGACGGAACGGAGAGATGCGAATGGGCACATCGCTGGTCGAGGTGAGGCCGAGAGGGAGAGAGGTGCACTTAATTAAAGTGGTGACCTCTTTTTTTTCCATCACATCGACTTGTCACTTAGCAGTGGTAATTCTTGGCCTTCGTGGAAAACGAACGTCGATTTTCCTCCTCCCCTCCCCACCGCTTAGCCACGCACCCCACACACCCGATTCAAGTGCACTTCAGATCGAGTTGCCCGAAGCAGAAAAAAAAATACCCCGAGCGTTAAACAAATGATGCCACATCAACAACGAGCCACGCAGTTTTATGTTTATCACCTTTGCCCGAATGCACTGAGAGACGACCAACTACTATGTGAAGACAAAACAAAACGCGGACGAAATTTCGTCATCGGTGACGGTCATTTGTTGTTGCAATCAGAGGCAAACGAACGGTGCTGGGAGAAATGAGATACGCAAACGATTGCTGAGTTTATATTCTTGGGTCTGTCGGTAGAGTCACGGAGAAAGGTTCAAAGAAAATAACAAAAAATTACAAAAAAACTACTTTTTCTTTGAACCGATCTACGTGAAATCTTGACTTAAAGCTTTCGTGACTGCAGAAATTCATATTCTTTGGGGCTTTTGGTAAAGTCCCGTAGATAGAAAAATAAATTTTAAAAATAATCACAATATCACGACGTTTTTTCCCCTGCTTCAGCAGCTCTCACCTGATGACGATTGCTTGTGTTGCGATCAAAACGTCGTGATATTGTGATTATTTTTATTCTTTTTCTATCTACGTGACTTTACCGAAAGACCCAAAGAATATGAATTCCTGCAGTCGGAGTAAGTGTAGGGTCGTCCTTTTTTTAGAATAAGAGTCGATGAAAAAGGACGTGGAGAAGTCCGGATTTGGGGGGAGGGGGATGAATTAAAAATGAAACAAACTCTCCGATTGTCAAAGACGTCCTCTGTCCTCTTTGGTTCTATTCGGTAAAGTCACATAGGTAAAAATAAAATAACAAAAAATCACGACGTTTCGGCCACAACACAAGTGGCCTTCTTCAGGTGAAGGGACTGGACTGTCCAGAGGACAGCGTTGGAGTGAAGACAGCAAGCCCAGGTCGCGTCCTTTAAGCTGTGTGGGAGGAAACAAAAAAGAAACGCCTTGCCAAAGGAATTAGCATAAAATGATTTACTGGACCGGTACGGTGGGGGGGGGGTAGTTTACATAATGTTGGTGTGAAGGGAAATAAGCTGCTGTGAAAGTTTGGGATACCACTACTGAATAAATATACTGTACCATTGAAAATTAGTGTAATGTTTGGTTTGATTTAGAACATCTTTCCAATGATTGCTTAATTTGAAACCATCCTCTCGGTTGAAATTGTGTCTGTGTTTGTAAATCTGAATTGCCTCGTGGACAAATCTCTGATAACAACCCGTGGGTTTGCAGAGAACCTTGGTATCAGAGAAAACTATATCGTGATCACCCACAGCGTTGTAACAGTGATCAGCTGTCTTCACTCCAACGCTGTCCTCTGGACAGTCCAGTCCCTTCACCTGATGAAGGCCACTTGTGTTGTGGCCAAAACGTCGTGATTTTTTGTTATTTTATTTTTACCTACGTGACTTTACCGAATAGAACCAAAGAGTATGGATCCTTGCAGTCACGAAAGCTTCAAATCTAGAACGTCCTCTGTCCTCGGCAAGTGATCGCGTAATTGTCGTGCGATGCCAGGATGCGCTTTGCAACATCGCCAAAAAGAGGGGAAAAGCTAATCACAGGACAACTTCAATTATAAAACGAAAAACTATTTTTGTTAATTTATTTTACCAGGTAACTATATAGCTCTTTTGTCAGAAGCGACCTAGCCACAAATGATGATAGCTCAACGACGTGGCTGGGAATATATAGCAGCCAAATACTCTGAGCGCATCTTGTTTCAAAATGTGGAGGGAAGAAAAAAGAACGGAGGACCCAGAGAAAAATCCACGCGACCATAGGAAGAGAGACACCGCAAACTCCAAATATACAGTTGAAGGTCGGGATTGAACCCACGGCCTCCTGTACACCAGGCGAGGTAGTTAACCATCTCCTAGCCACCGTGGCACCACCGACTGAGGGATTGACAGATATGAGGAAAGAACATTGGTGAACGTCTGTAGTGAATGGCCGTGAAGCAGTGCACAGACTCTGCGCTGCTGGGCGTGGTCGGTTATGTGGTCATGGCCGATAAGCGGCGATCGGACAGACGCGGGCCTTTGTACTATATAGGCAAAAAGAATATCTCTTAATGTAACACATTCCTGCGGAGGGGGCTGGTAGGAAATTTTGAAGTAATTATGAAGTTACCGTTGTAATTATGTGTAAGATGTGCCCTTTTTTGAGCTGCCGTTTTGTATTTACAAGAGGTGGTCATTTTTTGAGCTGCCGTTTTGTATTTACAAGAGGTGGTCCTTTTTTGAGCTGCCCCCTCTCTCTCTCTCTGCCTCCCTGTCCGTCTTTCCTCCCTCCTTACCTCTTGGTGGACTTGTATATGTATTTCTACTGACCGTGTACCTCGTATTTTTCATTCTATGCTGGTATGTGCAATCCAAAGGTTGAACACGAAATTTAACACTCTTCTGAAATTCGTGGTCTGCCAGGAAGTGTCTAAATGTGTTCTTGGCCCGACTGGATGTGCTTCACATAATGTTTTTCAGGTTTATTGAATTCTCGTCTCTCATCTTTTTGTTGTATTTACCTCCGTGATTGTTCTTGACACCTGATGAAGATCGCTTGCGTTGTGATCGAAACGTCGTGATTGTTTTTTGTTTTAATATAATTTTATTGTATTTCTACATACGTGACTTTACCAAAAAAACCAATGAGTAATTTTATGCAGTCACGAAAGCTTTAATACTTTATTAATTATGAAGTAGTTATGTACGGATATTTAAGCCAAACTTGTTTGGGTCGTGCGCAGAAGAAAGCAAAATGAAAAGTGAGCAGAATAATAAAACGACGCCAGAAAGTTGCAGTGTAAAAGAGGTCGCACCAGAAAGTGCAGTGTATAATCCCTTGCCTCCTGTGAATTAATCCCGGTTGGGCTTCCAGTCCATATAAGGGCACCACGGGGTGACCAGCCCCTCCCCACCCAGCCCCACCCCACCCAGCCCCACCCCTCCCACCC
Organism: Petromyzon marinus; assembly: GCF_048934315.1. Classification (NCBI taxonomy): domain Eukaryota; kingdom Metazoa; phylum Chordata; class Hyperoartia; order Petromyzontiformes; family Petromyzontidae; genus Petromyzon; species Petromyzon marinus. The sequence goes on along the minus strand of NC_133688.1, from coordinate 18,579,881 downwards.
GTCACCCAGCCCCACCCAGCCCCTCCCCACCCTCCCCTCCCCTCTCCACCCAGCCCAACCCCTCCGACGTGGACAGACATCCACAGACATACACAATTAATCCCCTGCCTCCTGTGAATTAATCCCGGTTGGGCTTCCGGTCCACTACGTTTCCTACCAGTATAACAAAAAAGCTTGTTCAGTCGGTCGGTGGGGGGAATCCATCCCACATCTTGTGCTCTGGGACGCTCGTCCTTCCGACATTAGGCAGCCATTGGAGCGATGGCACTTTAAAATTACCTACATTGGAAACACATCGCTTTACAACTGCTTTGATGTGTTTATAACACGTGGGCTTTCGCGACCAATATTGTCCGTGATTTATGAGTTTGTTGTTCTTCCCCCACGCCTCCGATTGGCGCGGTTGGCTACGTACGGTGCGAAAGAAGTTCAACACAAACCCACTCGCCACGCAGTCCTGCGCTGCATGACGCTCTGGGAACAACAAAAACCTTTTTTTTAAAATAAAACAAAAGCGAGATATCGTGTCCTCCCGCGTGCACGCACAGAACATTGCTTCCGAGAAGGTCGCACTGACGTCCGCGGGCTCGACAACACAGTGGCCGCGAGCATGGAGCACGTTTCATACAATCGAAGATGCCGCGCGCGTGTGTGTGTGTGTATATTTACACGTGGGTGTGATGAAATCGATGAGAATTGGGGGGTGGGGGCGGTGGCTATGGGGGTTGTTGTGGAGGAGGGAGGGGATGGAGGGGGCAGCAGCTACACTTGGCCCGCTGTTTCCGGTGTCACTGCTTACGGAACACAATGTGACTTATTGATAGGCGTTTAAGGGTGGGGGGAGCTGGTTGGCAGGCGGCCGCGTAGTTTCTCTCTAGGCTCTCTCTCGCTCGGTTTTTTTCATCGTTCCACTTTTACTGCGCCGTCGGTCATTGTCACGCCGTGGCATTCGTGAGTGGGGTGACCGAGGCATGACGGATAACGTCGGATTGATGCTCTTTTACGGCAGTGCATCAAGAGCGCGCGTGTGGGTTTTTTGTTGTGGTTGCTGTTGTTGTTGTTACGCGAGTGAGTGTGTGTGCGTGCGTTTGCTTTATGCGTGCTCTTCTAGGCCAAAGCTACAAAACTTCGCGGATTTGTTGTTATTTTTCAGAAGGGGCTGTCCCGGTGTACCCTAAGCATTTTGCGAAAGTGGAGATGTTGTCCCCCGGTTTAAATACCCGCAGGCCTCCTCGTGCTCCAAGCGAATGATAACGTGGGGGCAGAATGGGCGGGGCTGCCTGAATAGTGGGCGGGGTCGGCAGAGGGAGTGGGTGGAGCGTATTAGCAATGGGTTGTGGCCAGTGACTCGCTGGGGGCAGGGAAAGAGTGGCCGAGTGGGCGTGGTTTATGCAAAAGTAGGCGGAGTTTTCGGGAGGAGGAGGCGGTGCTTCCAGATCACCGTGTGACCTGGTTGAGCCTCAGATCATACTGGTAGGAACCTCCTGGTTACACCACCAGCCCACAGGGGATTATTGTGTCCGTCCGTCATGCATCCAAAAATGGGAGGGGTGGGGCTGGGTGGAGAGGGGAGGGTGGGGAGGGGCTGGGTGGGGAAGGTGGGGCTGGGTGGAGAGGGGAGGGTGGGGAGGGGCTGGGTGGAGGTGGGTGGGGGGTGGTAGGGGTGGGGCTGGGTGGGGAGGGGCTGGTCACCCCGTGGTGCCCTTATAAAACTCAACGTTTAACCTACTCACGCCGGCTTGTGCCCGCCCTCACATTCGGGAATGTTTGCGGAATACACCACGTGGTGGTGCCGCCGTTGACCCTGGCCATTGACCGAGCAACCCAACGTTCTTACCAGCTCCCTCTGCAGGAATGTGTTTAGGTGGTAGCATTTAGTAAATTAATCCAGTTTTTTTTACAAGGTAAGGCCCACTGAGCTGTGTAGCTCTTATTTTTCCGAAGCGACCTGTCCACAAATGACAGCTCAACGAAGTGGCTTATCATGTGGAAATGTATAACGGCTAAATACTCTAAACGCTTGATGTTAATTATGAATGTGAAGGGAAAAACGGTGGACTCGGAGGTCAATCCACGTGACCACGGGGAGAGAAACATGCAAACTCCAGGGTTGGGGATTGAACCCATGCCCTCCTGTATACCAGGCGAGGTAGTTAACATCTCACCACCCACTGTGCCACCCAACTGAGGCATTGACGAAGATGTGCTAAGAGAACATGCAAACTCCAAATATAATATCGAGACAAAACTACTTTCTGCAGAACATTTACACCGTGCGGTCACTGCGTTGCAAGAGGCAGCCATGCACATCGCGTTATATTACAGGAGACGGTTGCGAACGCAGGGAAGAGTGGCGACCTGAACCTAGATTTTAACAGCAGCGCAGACGGCTAGGAAAGGGGGGGGGGGGGGGGGGGGAGGGAGGCGTTGTATATGCGGGCCTTGAAAATTGAATAGAAATAAAAAAAAGTTAAATGAAATTTGGAAGAATGTGTAATTATCCGGAATTATGTTAATTGATGTAACTATGTGCATAAATTATGCTAATTAGGGAGGTGTAAGCGTATTGATTTATGCAATTGCATGCGATTATGGTAATGCAATCCATTATGATAATTGGGCCCTGCCTCGCTGTCGAGGGTAGTATTATCAATCGGGATCATACAATTATTCTCGCTTTAACATTTACTGATTATGTCTTAGTGTTTTTATATCATGTCTCCAAATTCAAATCTCACCGCAGGATACAGTTTTTATAATTAAAATTATTATGCATGAACTTAGGAAGGCACCACTCAGACACTTCTGTGTTAAGCAATTTTAATTTCTAAACAAAACCTTAACACTCTAATATGCGAACTCTTATGCTTGGAATTTTCAACACAGTACTCCTGGAGGTGTTCTCCTTATGGATTCATACATTTAACCCTCAATGATCACGTTGTTAAACTGGGTAACAGAACAATTGATTAATTCCTCAGAGTAACACGAGCATACATGGCGATAGGAACAAAAAGTCCTTAAAAACGTATGCAACGATATTCATACGAAGGCAATAAAGAAACATGTCCCGAAGGCAAAAGTATACGGCAATGAATTCATGGGCAAGTTTCGATTTAAAGCTTTCGTGACTGCAATGATTCATCTTCTTTGGTTCTTTCGGTAAAGTCACGTAGAATGAGAATAAAATAATAAATTGATAAAATAAAATAACACAATAATATTCTCACGACGTTTCGTCCACAACACAAGCGGCCTTCATCAGGTGAAGGGACGAGACTGTCTGGTAGGACAGCGCTGGAGTGAAAGAGCCACGTTCAGATCACGGCCTTTAAGCTGTGTGAGAGGAACAAAGCGCCTTGACAAAGGAATTAGCATATAATTTAGCATTGAAATGGCTGAATGATTAGCTTGTGACTGGTCACAGAAATAGCTATGTTAAAAGTTAAAGCATACACATCCGCAGAGGCACCCCTTGTTAAAGGAATTAGCATAGAATTTAGCATTGAAATAGCTAAGTTAAAGCATACACATCCGCAGAGGCACCCCTTGACAATGGAATTAGCATAGAATTTAGCATTGAAATAGCTGAGTGATTAGCTTGTAACTGCTCACAGAAATAGCTACGTTAAAGTCAGAGCATACACATTCACCGAGGCACTTAGTACAAATCAAACAGGAGAATTTGGCGAATTTAGCATTGAAATAACTAAGTGATTAGCTAGTGACTGGTCACAGAAATGACTATGTTGAAGTCAAGGCCTACACATCTGAGCTATTCACAGTACTATATAGTGAACCAATAAAAACTAAAATATAAATTACCTTAATGTTATCAATAAACTCTATATTCTCCAATCAGCTAAGCTACCAACAATAAGTTGTTATATATCACAATGCTATATGGCGAAAAAATGGGTGGATTCTTACCCTCAACTTTAGCACCACGGATAGCTACGGGCCCCGTTCAGACGGACGAGTTCGTCCATGGTCGGAACAGAGGAGGGGGAGAGAGACAGCTGCGAGGCGCTATTATGCTCCATGTTGACAAACCATACCATTAACCGTGGTGTGAGAGGTATTAAGAGTCAATGCTGGCAAAGGAGCTGCGGTCTGAAGGTCATCGTAAAGATACAATTAATTAAGAACAGAAATGATTTAAAACATCTTTCCAGTGGTTACTAAGCCAGAATCCATCTTCTCGGTTGAAATTGTCTCTGTGCTTGTATATGTGAATGGCCTCATGAACGAATCTCTCATGGTAGCCGGTTGGTTTGCAAAGAACCTCCGTCTTGGAGAAGTCAATGTCATGTGAGCCCACTGAATTATAACAGTGATCTGCCACGGCAGAGGAGTTCGTCCTACCGTGTTTCAAGTCTGCTTTATGTTCGCGGATGCGGTCCGAGATATGTCTTTTGGTTTCTCCAATGTAGCTACTACCACAGAGGCACTTTAGTTTGTAAACGCCCGGGTACTGTATGTCTGGAACAGCATCTTTTACAGATGGAACTAAATCACGGATTTTATGTACTGTGTTGAATCGGACCTGGATGTTGTGTTTATTCAGGATTTTGGAGATCTTTTTAGTGACCCCTGCAATGTAGGGTAGGTGATGGTTTTGAGTGGCTCCACAAGAGGATCCTTCTTCATGACTGGAGTGATGGCTTTGCGGATTGTGTAGTCGGAGTAGCCATTAGCCCTGAGAGCCTGGTGTACGTGCTTGAGTTCACTGGTAATGTGTTCCTGGTCGGAAATGCATTGGGCTCTGTGGTATAGAGTCTTGATATGGGAGTTCTTCTGGGATGGATGGTGGTGGGAATCCGGTTTCAAGTAAGCATCTGTATGGGTAGCTTTCCTGTAGACAGAGTGGCTCATTGAACCATCAGGTCTCCTTTTAATTAAGACATCCAAAAAGGGTAGTTTGCCATCTTTTTCGACCTCCATGGTAAATCTGATGGCTGGGTGTATGGAATTGATGTGGTCGCGGAATTGGTCTAGAGCAGGCTGGCCATGTGGCCAGATGACAAAGGTGTCATCAACGTACCTCTTCCATAAGGTCGGGTGTAGAGTGGCAGTCTGGATGGCGTCAGTTTCAATTTTTTCCATGAATACGTTGGCTACAACCGGAGATAGGGGGGAGCCCATTGGGGTGCCCTCAGTTTGTTTGTAGAAATTTCCATTCCAGGTGAAGTATGTGTTGGTTAAGCAATGTCTCACCAGGGGTGCCTCTGCGGATGTGTATGCTTTAACTTAGCTATTTCAATGCTAAATTCTATGCTAATTCCTTTAACAAGGGGTGCCTCTGCGGATGTGTATGCTTTAACTTTTAACATAGCTATTTCTGTGACCAGTCACAAGCTAATCATTCAGCCATTTCAATGCTAAATTATATGCTAATTCCTTTGTCAAGGCGCTTTGTTCCTCTCACACAGCTTAAAGGCCGTGATCTGAACGTGGCTCTTTCACTCCAGCGCTGTCCTACCAGACAGTCTCGTCCATTCACCTGATGAAGGCCGCTTGTGTTGTGGCCGAAACGTCGTGAGAATATTATTGTGTTATTTTATTTTATCAATTTATTATTTTATTCTCATTCTACGTGACTTTACCGAAAGAACTAAAGAAGATGATTCATGGGCAAGATTATGTAGTTAACGAAATGCCTTAGAACAATGGTGTGCGGCAGTATGCCTGCTTCAGCAAATACTTATCAATTGGCTAAGGCTTCGATATTCGCGGGAAGATTCTGTGATCAAAAGAAAGATTTCAACACAATATTCTCCCAGTGAGTGTGTAGATTCGTAACTTAGGTTTCTAAACGTTTAGTTTTCATCGATGAATTCATTGATCATATTTATGTATGCAAATCAAAAGAAACATAACTACTAAAAATACTTCTAAACGAACCGTTTCCCCGTAACCCAATGGCAGCCGTGTTCTGTGTTATCAGTTGATACTTGACGCACCTATCATGAGTCTCCTAATTAATTTTAGTCCGTGTATGTGTTTATGTGTGGGTGTTATTTGTCTTCTTGATCAATTCTTTGCGTTAAGCAGACGCCGAGGTTGGGCATCCCTTGTATCAAAAATGTGTTTGTTCCCTGCGGAGCGGTGAGGGTGTGAGGGTGCGTGTATCATACGGACAGCTTGGCACTCCTTCCTTCACACGGGCGGCCACAGTTTCTGTCCACAGCTGGATGGAAGAGTCGGCACGACGCTCGCCGTCGGTGCGCGACGATCCCGTCGTCAGGTAGCGCCCGCAGCTCGTCCGCTGGCAGCTGACACCCTTGGTGGCGCTGGTGACGCTGCGGCGTGCTCTCTGCTGCTCCGTCTCTCTGGCGGTGCCCATTGCGCGTGCAGCTGGTTCTCTGCGATGCTGGCTTGGTGGATGCTTGGCGCTTTCCGCCCTTTCTCGAGGTTGATTGCTTGGTGCTGCTCGCCAGTTCGACTCCAGCTCTTGGGTGACTGATCGCCCTCGGTGGCTGGCTGTTATCTTCTGTGGTTGGCCATCTTCCGTAGTTGATCGCCGTCTTCTGCCGCTGGTAGCTGTGATGATGATGATGTATGGCTCGTTGATGGTAGCAGTTGGTCGTAGTGTTGCTGGCTTGTGGGAGCTGGCACTTACTCTCAAAACTTGTGAATTGTATTTGCACACCTCTTACGCAACTCTGATAGCTTAGTACAATACAACTTATCGCATTCCTGGATTTTGCAAGCGACTCAAAACATCAGGATAACTGTAGAATAACTTTCAGCGATACTCTGTCGGTCCATGCTGAACTCGGCACCGAACATCACTTCGCCCCTGTTCTCTGCGAGACACAGCACCCATTGTTGATCTCGAGGCCATGCCCCGGAGCCAGCCCGTCGCAGTAACCTCTGTCGCTGAGAACTGTCCCTTGCTGAGCTCTACTGTGTGTGTCGTGTCGCGGGATATATGTGGAATTTCGCCCACCTCAGCTCGCCTTCTCACAAACGACCGGAACTTCCTTTGATTTCGCTCTCAGCCTGTGGGAACAGCTGTTTGTCCGGTTTGTGTGTGTGTGTGTCATATTTATTGAAGTAATGTAAGTTTCATCAAGGCATGGTTCCTGTCGCCTTCCTCAAGCCATCCCGCCATCAAAAGGAAACATATGCTCCAGATTGCCCTTCTTCTGCAGTAATGCAATAATTAATCTGGAGGGAGGTTCCCCTGTCCGTTCGAGTCCTCTCCCCCCTTCTCTTCCCTCCCGGTGTGACATACTTTTGCCTCTCACAAAGGGGTGTGTTGATGCTTTTGAAGTTAAGTATTTATTTTACCTCTTATAGCTTGACCCCGTACCACTTTGTAGTTATGATTATGTACGTGACTCAAGTTATGTTTGTAGTAGTGTTTACAGTGCTTCCATCGTGGTGTTTGATTTTTATTTTTAAGAGGAGATGCCCTTTGCCTACGTATGCGAATTCTATCACGTGCTGCTGGAAGACAAAGGCGGTTGGGAGCCTCTCTTTCTCTCTGGGACACATTTTATCTTGGTTGTGTAAGTTTGACCTATTTCGCCTCATCTCTCCTGGATAACCCTCGGTTTAATACTGCATAATTATTATTTTGCTTGTTTCCCAAGATTCGTGATTTAACATTATCATCACCACGTATTTCCTAGGGTTTTTATTAATTTTCGTCCCCCCGTCTGTATCCGGGGATCCGTGCTGTTATACTCGAGTTATATTTTGATGTCCTGAGGTTTAGAGGTATAACTAAGTTTCAGTTAAGCTTCTTGACTGCTGGAATTCATATTCCTTGGTGTTTGTAAAGTCACGTAGACGGTAAGATGTAATAGAATTTAAGGTGAATAACGTTAGTATTAATAATATGTATGAGAAGTGATAACCCACTATGTAGATTATGTAGATTGTTTTTTTTTATCGTAGTGAGTGTGTTGACAGTCTATGATGTCGACTCATTTTGTCGCTGAGTTCTGAACTTTAACCGTTGTATTAAGAGAAACGAAAGGGAAATTATTGTAGAATTCGCCTGTTCCTTCGTGGTGCCTGGTTGTCTGTGCTCTTAAAACGGGGGCCTTTGAGGCTACGTAGATTCCCCCCCTTCTCTTTTGTTTTGGGTTTATTATCCTTTATGGCTTATCTCCGTCTCTCGGTTGTGTGTAAGGATGGCAGATGCTGTGAGGGGAGGGGCTTCGCGTCACCCCCTTTTTGCCCCAAGCGACACCACGATTGATTAAAAAAAATGATTGGCAGAATTATTCTTAATATCAATTTTGGAAAAAAGGCCTACATATACAACAGAGGCACATTCTAGACACAGGGACAGCAGCAGAGAGGGAGCGATCTCAGCTGAGCGGAAGTTTACCGAAGATTTTGAGAGAAACGTGCCAACAAGTTACCACTTCAGCACACTGCTATGCCCGAGATTAAACCCAAAACATTTACCATTTGAGTACGACGTTTCGCTGGCGATTACAACCAGCTTCATCAGGCAATTTTGTTAGAATTGTATTGAAGTCTTCCTGTTTCTATCTTAAATAGAATAAAGGTGATGTCATCTCTGTAAGCCTATCAGGTGCGAAGACCAGAGGCGGCTTTCTCTCCAACACTGCTGAAGTGGTTTTCACACCTGATGATGATTGCTTGTGTTGCAGTCGAAACGTCGTGATAATTGCATTGCTTTATATTTTTTTATTATTTTATTGTTTCCCTTCTACGTGACTTTACCGAAATAACCAAAAATATACTGCTGAAGTAGTTAACTAATTGGCACGTTTTTGTTTACAAGACAAACCTTACTAATTTCATGTGTTGGGTGCTTGGCGGTTAACGACACATTGATATTTACGCAATCTAACCCCCCCCAAAAAAACCTTTACTACGGACAATATTGTTCACAAAAGCCGACTACGTGCTAAATCAATTTTAGGAGATGTCCTCGCTAACTGGAGTGTGGCAAGAATGTCGTGGGGATGTGAGAAGCAAGTCCATGGATTTCAAATGTCAGAATTCCAGACTTGTGACTGACGTCATAAGTCGGCAGTTCAGCAATATTATTGTACTGCATTGTTGTACTGCATTATTGCACTGTATTATTGTGCTGTATTATTGTACTGTATTATTGTACTGTATGATTGTACTGTGTTATTGTACTGTATCATTGTACTTATTGTTGTACTGTATTGTTGTACTGCGTTGTTGTACTGTATTATTGCACTGTATTATTGTGCTGTATTATTGTACTGTATTATTGTACTGTATGATTGTACTGTATTATTGTACTGTATTATGCTCCCACAATCATGTTGGCCAACTTCAACCCGCACACACCAGCAAGGTGGTGAATTATGTTACCTCTATGACCTGCACGACGTGGGGGTGGTCCTCATCTAGCAGTGGATTGGCAAAACGTGGGTGCATGGATGAAAACGGATGATGAAGGAAATGGAAGGATGAATCGATTGATGGATGGATGCGTGAAATTTCGAAGAAATTTAAGTAATTAAGGATTAACCATTCAAGAATGTATGATGGACGGATCGATGAATGAAGGACATTAAGGATAATGGATGGATGGCTGTACAGGCGTGAAGATAAACAATTAATAACGCATTATCAATGGATGGATGGATGAAATAAGTTCTGGAAGTATGCACAGAGCACTGAATGATCACTTGTGGCGACGCAACGGTTAAAATTCCGTCAGTGCGTAAAAAAAAAGTAACTCATCCAGTGCGCGCGCCCTCTCGAGATGCTTCACACGGACACAGAGATGGGCAATGTGTGGGCACGCCGATGTGGATCGCGTTATTATCTTTATCTAAAGAGACGTATCTGCTTAGAGGCCCTGGGAGATGGGCTGACGGGACTAGTGACTGATTTATTCTAAAGGAAGACGCCAAGATTGAGCTGGGGCGGACGGGGAGGAGGGAATGTGGCGGGGTGAAGGGGCGAGAGGGAAGGGAAGTGGGGCGTGGTGGATGGGGAGGAGGCACAGGCCAGGCAAATCCGATGGGCATCTCTGTGGATTTTGTGAAACAGATTAGTATCGATTTGCAGGAATAAAAGGAGAGAGAGAGAGAGCGAGTGGAGTCGAGTAAAATTAAGGGCGTTGGTAGAATGTAAATACGTGCGGCTGGGCTCAGGTGCCTTTGTGATTCACGCGCGCTCATTCTTTAACGGCGATAGAACGCAGCGCCGAATAAGTATCAAAGTATTATTGCACATTTTTCTAAAGCACATGTAAAAAAAAGTTTTAACTTATTTCCACCCCCCCCCCCACTTCCACGCAGGAGCTTTCGACCCATTTTATCTTATCCATTTTTTTTGTTCGCAATGGACACTTGAACTTTTGCTTGTGATGCATGCGGCGGCGGGAGACATTACCCTTTCGCGAAGCAAAATAAATCTTCCGTCGGGATAATTTATGTAACGAGAGTTGGATGCTCTATTTCGCCGGGCACAGAAGTTTAATATAAAACGCGCGGAGATTTATCGTGCTCACCGGGGGTAAAAGCGCTGTGGGCAAAAGGGGCGATGAAATCGCTCGACAAAAGGACAAGGCGCGCGCTTGTGAAATTAACACTCGCGGTATATTTCTCCTGCTTCTGCTTCTTCTTATTCTTCTCATACTCCCCCCCACCTTTCTCCCGCCGTGCACGCGGGGACACGCGTGCGAAAAGATGGGGCAACCGGGGGGGAGTACGAGGTGTTCGGAGGTGGACGCGGAATTGTTAAAGGGGAGCGCGCGTAGGGGGGAGACAGCATCGTAAGCCTCGTGGAGAGCCAGCCATCGGTGGTGTCAATTAGCAAGAATGGTCTTCGTTCAGCAGTGGGTTGTGAATGAATTGGTGGGGGGGGGGGGGGGTTTCGTGTAATTTATCATTGTGTATTTTTTATTATTATTAATGGGATCAGGATTATTGGCTAGGCTGGCACAAAGCGACGATTGTAAAGCTGGAGATGAGATTACATTTAAGTTGGACAGAGTGTGGTTTCACCTGTGATTGTAAGTTTCACAATCGATCTTGGGCCTCCCGTAAGCCAACTCAGACTTAAATTAGTACCTGGGCCAGGATGTAATTATCAGCATATGGGGGAAACAAAGGCAGCTGTACAGGGTGAGGTCCACACCACCGATTTTTAACGCAAAGATTAGCCTCATTAGGTGCTTACTAACAGCAGTGTTCCAGCAGTCTGTATGTCTACATTTGGGATATATGTCTTCGTGTGTATGTGTAAGTTTGGGGAGTGGTAGTGTAGCGGTTAGCGAGCTGCGCTATGAACCTGGCGACCCGAGTTTGATTCCCGCTCACGGCCAACACCAGTGAAGATTAGCTGAAACCGTCTTGGGCCTCCCCTAGGTCGTCTTAGCCTCAAATGAGTACCTGATGCAGTGTGTACACATCACCACTGGGGAGACAAAGGCGGCCCGGCGTGGTTTTTGTCACCCACCCCTACGGTGTCGGCCTTCATAGGCGTTCCCTAACAGCACTTTCCCTACAACTCAGTTAAAGGCTATAGGGGGGACCTTTGTCTTTGTGCGTGCAAGTGCGATCTGTGTTGACATCAGCAATAAACAAAGGTGGGGGAGCGTGGTTCTGGCCACACCAGCCCATAAAAGTACCGGACCAGACTTGGCAATGCCAGCTCATCGCAGATGCCCTCATTGTTGGCACGGCGAGACGGGCAGCCCCCTTTTTATTTTCTTTGTGCATGGACATGCGAGCACTGGATGGTGACGTCACTGTGGTTCAGAGGTCGCATCACCCTTTGAAAAACGAGAGCTCTGTTTTTGGCAATGAGCTTCCGGGATCTGAATGCTCTTGTGGCATCCTGCAGGTTGGCTCAGGATGAAATGAGTTACCTGCGTGAATGTAAATAATGCAGACCCGCAAAAAAAAACAACTAGTTTAAATGCCCGCTGGCAACAATACCGCTTGTACAAGTTATTTAGCTGTGCAAGTCATAATAATGCCCACTATTTTACCTTGGAAACATTACAGAGTCGAAAGTCGTTTTCATCAAGGTCCCAGGGTCCTGCTACTTTGGGATGTCTGGCCAATTTAATTAGGAGTTGGCTTCATACAGGAAGACACAAAGGTATCTGGAGAAAACTCATGCAACGCCACACAGGTAGATTCACGAATCAAGTGTTGCACTTCCATCTTCTGGTCGTGTCTTAATAGGTGTTCGCTAACAACCAGTCCTGCTTTGGCCAAAGAGGCCACAATGGGTGATCTGAGAAAGCTGCTATTGCCCTGTGCGCACGGGGATAAAACGGTACCGACAGAGCCCAACTGATATTTCACTGATTGCAACGCAGGTAGGGAAGTGGAGATGGGAAGGGAGAGAGTGAGGCATGCGAGGGAGGGAGGGCTGGGAGAGATGGGAGAGAGGGAAATATGGGAGGGAAGGGAGGGAGAGTTGAGAAGCTCAGAGAGAGATGGGAGCGAGTGAGGGACGGATGAGAGGGAGAGTGGAAGAGATGGAAAAGCAGAGGGAGAGGAGAAGGGAGGAAGACAGGGAGGGAGAGACATTAGCATGCTAGTCAGAGGCGCCTTGAATTTAATGCTCAACTATTGACTGCCCAACCGAGGCTTGTGGCATCGCCAGCGCTGATGGAGCATTTGCCCTGGGCGCCGTTCGCATAGATTGAAAACTCGCATTAAGCGTTCGCCCGCAGCGAATTAATTAATAGCTTTTTATTGGGCGCATTAGAATAGCGAGCGGCTTGCCCGAGAAACTATGAGACGTAGGCTGTGTGTGTGTATGCGCGCGCCTTGCTGTAGGATGTGCATGCACACGTATGGTTCTCTTTGCGTGTGTGTGTGTGTTATATTTAGACATTAATAAGGAGAGCGGGAGTGCAGTGGTCGGCGCGCTGCGCTACGAACTCGCCACCCGAGTTTGATTGCCGCTCACGGCCAACACCAGGTGACAATAATTATCTGAAACAGTCCTGGGCCTCCCCTGGGTCGACTCAGCCTCATATGAGTACCTGATGCAGTGTGTAAACATTTCCACTAGGGAGACAAAGGCGGCCGGGCGTGGTGCTGGCCACCTACCCCTTTTGTGTAGAGTGCCGGCCATCATAGGTGCTCGCTAACAAAACGTCAATTAAGGGATCTTTGTTGTAATTTGACAAGTGCAGATCTAATACATGCAGAGGCTCGTGAATGAGTGACTGATGCCAATGTGAATGATGATGTCGAAGCACTGGAAAGCTGAAGTATTTCCTTCATCATCATCATCAGCCATGGTCAATCTACTGTTGGATGAAGGTCTCCAAATAACACCGCTATCTCACGATCATGATGATGATGCTGCTTTAGTTTAGTTTGTGACTCGATATTTTACAATTGGTGTCCCTGAGAATTTCGCCGTGAATTCAGCCTGAAGATCTGAACTGCTTTAGGCTTATTCTTTGGTTCTTTCGGTAAAATCACGAAAGAACCAAGCATATAAATCCCTGCAGTCACGAACGCTTTAAATCAATGCTTTAGGCTTCTTAGTAAACCGTTACAAATGTATGATCTCCATCATCGGTGAACGACATAATTTCAGTTTCGTCGAGTGCGATGCTCAAGCCGAGCGAGAGAGCAAGCGAAGCCCGCCACAGAGTACGCAGGCAGAATGTCGGATATTCATCAGACTACATGCGACTCAGCCCAGCATCTCTTCGGAGGGTCGATAAAATAAATACTACCACTGCTACCAACCGCCATAGGAACGTGGAATTGCAATCGATAGCTCGGGGCTGTAAACAGAGGGTGAACACCGCCAGCGTAATGCTCGTCCGAGTCAGAAATCACGTTGGCTCCTGAAACCCTCGACCGGCTCGCTCGTCTCCAGAATCACAGTATTTATTTATATTGCAGGAGGAATCCGATGAGCTATCAAGCTCTTTTTTCTCACAGATATTAAGTAGGGGCGGGTCAGAACGTTACTACAACAAACAAAACAACAACACGACAGGAGTGCAAAGCATAGGGAAGGTAAATAAATAACAAACAAAACATACAAATAATTGTTTTTTTTTTAATCTTACCAGGTTAAAGCCCACAGAGCAGACAACGTCAAAGTTTCCAATCAACTCGCCACCTGCCATGGGAAAGATGACGTCCTAGACAGAATGACCGCTGCTTTTACAGCATCAGCCTCAGGTCGCTTGATCCCTTTCCCGTTCCGAGACTTCTGCAGGTTGCAGGGAGGGTGTCCCGTTCACCGCCGAATCTCGAAACCGCGCGGGCGGTTCAGCGTTACTCTTAGAGAGACCATAGCGCCACTATGTTTTAAAGGCAAAGTACTCACTGCGGAGGACCGTAGCGACACTCCCGCACTCTACGATAGCTTGGGCGCCAAACTGTGCCAGACGCCCTCCCGCATGGCCTTTCACTCGGGATTGCGTTCCGATTGTCACCTATTGTGGCCTCTTTGACGTACCTGTACGTCATCGGAATGGGAAAGGGTTCTGTACACTCCGGAACCAACGGCTCTTGGTGCTGGTGTCTTCTTCAAACGGGGCGAACTTCGCAACGACCCGCGTATCTTGGCGTCGTGCCGTGCGCTACCGCGTCGCTCTTTGCTCACCGCGATCAACCCGGCAACAAGGGTCACGACGCAGCCCAACGATCACCGCGGCACCTGTGTGCGCCCGCAGGGGCGGTGAGCGCCGCACCGAGAGAGAGAGAGAGAGAGAGACGGGCAGTGTTGGTGAACCAGGCCAGCCGTGTCCGAGTGTTTTGTATTGCTTCGTCGCAGTTGCGGATTATTGAGCCCAAGTGGATTGGCAGTGCAGGGTACAGCGGGCACATGCGGGTTCGCGACCCGACGCAGTGCTACATTATCCCAGGCTCCCCCCCTTCACCAACTCGCACAGATCAGTGTGGTGAAGTATGGTCAAACAAGCTCCGTGCAGATGCCTTAATCCAGTCGTGGCTTGACAAAGGGCTGTAAATAATAATACTAATTCAACTATCTTCTTTGGTTCTTTCGGTAAAGTCACGTAGAATGAGAATAAAATAATACATTATTGCGTTATTTTATTTTATCAATTTATTATTTTATTCTCATTCTACGTGACTTTACCGAAAGAACCAAAGAAGATGAATCCTTGCAGTCACGAAAGCTTTAAATCGAAATTTAATTCAACTATATTAATAAAAATACCAGTGTTGGTATGATCTGAATGTTGCGTGTAATTCGTTCGTGGCAGTCCTGCAGCAACTAGGGACCGCTATAATTACCACAATGTAAAAAAAGGATGTTTTAATGTATGTTGAACTTCTTTCGCACCGTACGTAGCCAACCACGCAATCTCGGAGGACAACAAACTAAACAAAAAAACAGTTCTAAAGAAGCGAGTTTATGTATCGATGTACGTATGTATTGAATCGAATTGTGACACCTGAATTGACAGTTCATAACCTGGAGCCAAGGTGTGAAACGTTTATTCCCACGTGTTGGCGAATGTAAAATGTTCCTGTAGCAACATCAAGGGGGAGAAATTTCCGTTGCGACATATTTCGGCCATTCGACGGAGATGTGAATCCATCCCGACCTCTCGCGCAGGGCAGGACTGGATAATGGTATATACATTTTACATTTTTTCGTACAATCAAGTTTTTTTAAAATATATATTGCAGCTTTCCAATAAATGACCAAATAAAGATCTAAGGATTGCAGTCTCTTTGGAAGACGGGAATGTTTGTTTTAATAGATAAATGTAATCGTAATAATAATCTCCACTTATAAAGGGGCTTTTGCTCGGAGGTCACGAGGGAAGAATTGTCTATTTTTTTATCGTAAAAGCACCTGATCACAAATCACTCTCCATTCTCATTCTTTTTTTATAAAGTCATTTAAATATTAGATAACAGGGAACAAAATACTCAGTTTGCTATTTGGAAGTATATCAGAAGTCCTATTCCGCTCTGTGTGCCTCTCTTATCTATCACGGAGTCGTTGCAATGGGCTCCCCGATTAATCCGTCGGCTCGTGAAGTGGCACCGTCAATCGCTTCGCTGGAATGAAATTGGAAAAGCGAAAAAAAAAGACGAGCGATTAAATAAATGTGTAAGTATAATGTCCGCGTAGATCCCCGACACGAAGTAACTCGATGTTTTGACTAACGGTGTCACGAGTTCTGCATTATGCACTACACAGCAGATGAGTGCTCGGGCAATTATTTCTTTCCTCGGAAAAAAAAAGTAAAATCGCTGTAGGCCGGCGGCGGCTGGAATTGAACTGTTGCGGCTTCGTGTCAGCTGGCAACTGGCTGAGCGACAACTCCCTGAACCGTGTTCAGTCACCCGGCTGCAGCTCTATCGCATAATCACCACCGTGCCCCCCCCCTCCCCCACCATCGTCATCCCCACCCCCGACACGAATGGCCTACAGCTGCAGGTGATTTCTGTTGGACAAGCGGCCGGATCGATGATGTCTATGATTATTGCCTAGTTCATGCGGCTCGTGCTAGAGGGAACTTTTTTTTGTTAGCAGGAGCACGTCGCATTAAATTAAATCCTCGTAGCCATGCAGACGTGAATTACTATGCGCATACATTCCCCCCCCCCCCACCGCCACCCACTATCGGGTCCTGTTAAGTCGTTGCCTGTTGTAAATATTAAACAATAGTGGGTTGTTGTTATTGTTGCTTTTGTTGCGATACTATATCGGCAGTGGTGGCCAAAGCACAAATATCGACAACAACAATAACACATTCGTCAATGACGCTGCTCTCAAAATGACACATATACTGCACGAGTATAATAGTTGGCGTTTTCGGACCAACCGTGGCCTTCTTCATAGCAACTACATCGAGAGGCCAGAGAGATTGAATGAATAATCGTCGGGGACACCAGCGGATCGTTTTGCCGCCGTGCGCATGCATACAGAAAAGTGACGCGCAGCCTCAGAGTCAGAGAGGACTCCGCATTCCTGCGCGCGATTGTTAAGCGCTCACGTGGTTGTTTGTTGTTGTTGTTATTGCTGGAATATATTAAAAAAAAAATAATTGTAAAATTGTCTCCCTCCTCGAGTGACAACTCAACTGGGTGGCACACATCTGTCATTGGTCCTGAAACTCGTGGTGGAAATTCTATGTTTCTATGACCGGCCCAGTCTATCCGTGCGACAGCCATTTAAAACTTCCCACAGATTGTATTGAGCTAATGAATGATGGTCTTGAGTCCCTATGCCCCTATCGACTGGGATTAGAAGCGATTAAGATATTGATGCTAGAGCATAGGTCTCATTGCTTACTGAGCAAATCAATTTAAGTTTAACGTCCACGGTTACTCTTTCATCATCATCAGGATCCTGTCTAATCTAATGTTTTCCAATCGTGTTTTTTCGTCTATTTCTTAATTTTATTCCACCTGTGATATGTCCGAGTCCCCAGTCGGAACTCCTGCATCAGCATTGTTATCACCCTGTGATGAAGAACAGCCATTGGAATGAGATAATGCAGAACTAATTCTGTACAATCCTTTCGATTGCCTCATAATCTAACAGGGTGTGTCCAGGTCTCTTGTGAACCCCATTTAATTCTCTAAAACGTCATACTTTTTTTTAAGTGCGGTTTATTTAAAACAGAAATGAATGTACAAAGGACAACAATGAACAATGCTATGGGTCAATAAATTGGGGGGGGGGGGTCACCAGACATGTGAACCACCCTGTATGCTTTCCTATACGCTCTGCCACAGATACAAGTTCGTCACATGGCAGTCAAACCAGGGATATTTATTTCTCAGAGATGGACTTATTCGACATCGCTCCTATTGCTGTGGTTACTCTTCCTGTGAACGTCACCCATTTATATTTCCAGCCATGTTGAGCACTCGGTGTATCCGACGCTCTGCTTCGACTCATCCATCCTGTGCTGAACAATCACACTCGCTCACTCGCTCAGTCACTCACCACACTGCAGGTCACAACAACACACTCAATCACTCGCTCACTCACCACACTGCAGGTCACAACAACACACTCACTCACTCAATCACTCACTCAGTCACTCACCACACTGCATGTTACAACAACACACTCACTCGCTCACTCAATCACACACTCACTCACTCACCCAGTCACTCACCACACTGCATGTTACAACAACACTCTCACTCACTCACCCAGTCACTCACCACACAGCATGTTACAACAACACACTCAATCACTCACTCACCCAGTCACTCACCACACAGCATGTTACAACAACACACTCAATCACTCACTCACCCAGTCACTCACCACACTGCATGTTACAACAACACTCTCACTCACTCACTCACCCACTCACTCACCACACTGCATGTTGCAACAACACTCTCACTCACTAACTCACCCAGTCACTCATCACACAGCATGTTACAACAACACACTCAATCACTCACTCACTCACCCAGTCACTCACCACACAGCATGTTACAACAACACACTCAATCACTCACTCACTCACCCAGTCACTCACCACACTGTATGTTACAACAACACTCTCATTCACTCACTCACCCAGTCACTCATCACACAGCATGTTACAACAACACACTCAATCACTCACTCACTCACCCAGTCACTCACCACACTGCATGTTACAACAACACTCTCACTCACTCACTCACCCAGTCACTCACCACACTGCATGTTACAACAACACTCTCACTCACTCACCCAGTTACTCACCACACTGCATGTTACAACAACACTTTCAATCACTCACTCACTCACTCACCCAGTTACTCACCACACTGCATGTTACAACAACACTCTCACTCACCCAGTCACTCACTCACACTCTCACTCACACTCTCACTCACGCACCACAACAACCAAACTGCAGGTCACTGCGCTGCTATTTCTATATCTTCCCTCGCACTGCTCCACTTTGGAATTCCCTCCCATCGTCTCTTCCTTCCCAAGCTAGTACAACAATAATAATCTCGGTCAATTCAAGAAACGTAGCAACTCCCGTGTAATCACAACTTAAATTGTGCTGTTTGTTGCTGGCCACGTGGCGGTGTGTGCCTTTGGGGACAATGCTCAGCAGCAAAGCGGGAATGTGGGCAAATCTGACGGAGATGTGTTTTTTTTGTGTGTGCGGTCCATTATATTGTTGGTGTTCGCTTCGAACCCATCAAATTCATCACACACTGGAGAATCTGGTTTTCATCTCGCGGGTATCTGAAACCCTGCAGGGTTAGGCTGTGCGTGTGAGAGCAGTGTGGGCCTTCGTGCTTCTGAGACTTTATCAGCAAGCGCATCGCTTCCCTCTTTGTCCGGGTGCTGCTGCAAGGGAGCGCTCGCTCCGGTCGAAACCGTCAACGCGGAGCGCAGAGCCACGCACCGCGTTACACGCCCGGTATACGCTACACACAGGATAGACGCGGCGGTAATTCCTCCGTTAACGAGGTTATTAATATTAAGCGAGAAACTTGCTCAAATTGTACAAGACACTTACAGCGGAAGAGGATTGCGGAGTCGAGGAAGGGAGCGGGGGTGGTTAATTAAAACGGGGGGGGGGGGGGGGGGGGTCATCGCTAGGAGGATCTCACGAACGAATCTGGTTTCATGTGTCGGAGTGCTGCGCGTGCGTTGATGTGCAATTTACACTTGGCTGAACGTACGGCCCCCTCCGCAAATGGATTTCGGAGCCCGGATATTAAAATCGCGCGCCCGTTGAGAAGGCGCGGCTGCGTTATTTTGCTCAGTGGCATCAATAAGCGCACATCGCGTTTCCGTGTTTATGATCGCGATGCACGTGTGAGGATGTTCCCGCTTTCCAGCGTGCTAAATGCTGCGTTGGTTCTGAGTTGCACGCTATTACACAAATTGTCAAGGGACGCTTCGATAAATTAATTATTTCACATCCACAGTGCAGTTCTACATTTACAACTGTATTTAATTGACTTACGCGTATGCGCGCATTTTAGGATGTTTTAATAACGTGGTTTTTTTGTAATGTAATTTCCCGTAGGAATTTGGTGCAAATGTTCATATTGGTGGGTGGTTGGGTGGCGGTTGTGCAGTGGTTAGCGCGCTGCACAACAAACACCGTGGCCTGAGTTTGATTCTTGGTCACGAATAACATTCGCGTGCTGGAGCCCCATCCAACCCTTTCACCAACCTGCACTGACCAGTGTGGTGAAGTATGGTCAAATATCCCCTTTGACATTTATTGGAGGGCACCCTCAACCAGGCAGTGAATTGAAAGAAAAAAAACGGGTTTTAAAGCAAATACTGTACACTTTCTATGCAGACAATCGTAGAACAGCGTTACAATTAGCCACTATCCACTGCTGTATTAACGCTACTTAGCTCCTGCCCTCGAGTTTGCTCCATCTCCACGGTGGATGTACGCTCGGGTATGACAACTACAGACGTATTTTTGTTTCTTTGTTTATACCGTCACCGAGAAGGACGGAACAGCCTGACCTTTCGCTCCTGCTGGCTTTCAGAAAAAAAATCAGTTATTTATACGTTCACCAAAACATGAACTTTACACCTTTTATATATACGCTCATTCAAACATCAGCATAACCCTCGTCGTCAGGTGATAGGCCGCAGAGCGCACAGCCAATATGTACACGGACAGCCCTCTCGGTCAGCTCACTGCTAAGGGATGAGAACCCTTCCGAACTGTGCGGGTCGTAGGTGGCTGTTTGACCATGCATCTAACCACACCACTGTCCACTGAGGGTTGGGTGAAGGCGGGCGAGCATAGACGTACGGCACAACAATGAATGCTGATTCACTGCCCTCCGCCGCCCACGAGGTAGCCGCTTGGCAACCTGCTGTGCGTGGTGGTCGCACATCCAAGCAAATATTCCAGGCCCAACCCTGCGCAGTTTCCCGAGATGGGGATGAGACCGGGCGCACCGCAGTCCGTGTGATTTGTGAGCATCGGCATCGTTTAGTGCGTGGTTCCGTGCTTCCCACGCACACACAGACAGCAGCGCACAATAACAAGTTCTACTGTATGTGAGTCTCTGAGCCTTTGTGAGTCAATGGGTCCGCGTGTGCGAGTCGATGGGTCTCTGCGTGTGAGTCAAGGGATCTGTGTATGTGTGTGTGTGAGTCTCTGGGTGCTCTGTGAGTCAATAGGTCTGTGTGCGTGAGTCTGCTGGTCTCTGTGTGAGTACGTGTGTCTTTGTGCGAGTCTGCTGGTCTACGTGTGCGAGTGTAATGGGTCTCTGTGTGCGAGTCTTTTGATCTCTGCCTGTGTGTCCATCATCAACAGACAAAAAAAAACATGTCCCGAAAACGCCAACGGAAGGAAGTAGCGCAATTTAGCACAGCACTGCACAGAGGTAGTGGCATCAGCAGCGCGCGTCAACTTAGACGCACAACAGGTCCGCAGGCCAACCAACAACGTGGCATCGAACGGAGGGCGTGCAGTAAAACTATCGGCAATTATCGTACGAGGTTTGAAAAAGTTCGAGTATTCACACCCGCTCTTTACCTGCGATGGAATTTACTAACAAGCTGAAGCCGATAGGCGTGTACGCAGATACATGTAGGTTTTTTTTTTAGCATTTGCCGTTGGTGTTGTTTAAGAAGGTCTTAATTATCCACGCGATGTCCCAGACAAACTTTCCTCACAATGATTACGCGGGGTGTTTTTTTTTTTACCGGCTCACTAGACGCGCTTGACTGCCGGTGCTCACAGAACCATATTGCACTCGCGTGTCACACAACAAGGGGAGGAGGTGTTAACGCATCGCTCGTGACCAACATTTACGCTGCTCGTGGCAGATGCAGCAGCGATCTGCGTATTAATTGCGTTGCTATTTCTCGAGCAGCGCCCTTAATAGGGTTCACCGCTAATAACTGACAAGCGGATATGAATAATACATTAATAGGTCAATGAATCATTGTTTTGGCCAATATATGTTGGCCGCGGTTAGACGTTAAGAGACAGCATCTGTTTTTTCTTGTCTTATCTAGATTTATAAAGCGCGCCTTTAACCAAGGCGCCTTACGGAAATTGTACATAGCATTATGATGAATAAGGAGGGGTTGTGAATCGCCTGGAGGAGGGGGGGGTGACAGAAAGCTGGCGGGGGCTGAAAAGTAATGAGGCATCGTTGCATTGGGAAGACAAAGGGTGTTGGGGAGGCTGATTATGGCTGATTATGATCATGGCTGATTATGATGATCGACGAAGCTCCGATGTCTTCCGATCTGGCAAGCTAAGCAGGATTTTGAGCCTGGATAGCACTTGGAAGGGGGCGATTGCCATGCTTTGTTGTTACGTTCAAATTCCTGGCCACGTGCGCGTGCAGCGACGCTGCTGTCCCGGATGTGACGTTGTAACCACGTCCACGCGAACTCGGCGCTGATTGAGTGCCTGTGAACATCGTCGGTGGGAGACAAACGCGGGTTGGGTGTCGTGCTGGAGCCGCGCGCCCTCCCTTGTCATGCACTGCCTTGAATTAAGAGGCGCTCACTCCTGGCACTTGACTGAGCAGTTCATAGCGGTAATTGGGGGGGGGAGTGGACGGAGGTTCGTATTTGTCTGGAGTCAAGATATACATCCCTGAATGATGATAATGATGATGGTCTCCTGACTTTATGTTGGTCATGGGGGTGGGATGATGCTGAAGCGGGGGTGAGAAGCTAACTACCTCGCCTGGTATGCGGGGAGTCGTGGGTTGGATCCAGACCCTGACGCCTTTATATTGGGAGTGTGCATGTTCTTCCCGTGGTTGCGTGGAGATGTATCCGCTTTTCCCCTCTACATTTGGAAACATGCGTTTCGCGTATGGATGTTTACGTGATAAGCCGCTTCGTTGCGCTTTCATTTGTGGCCAGGTCGCTTCTCAAAAGAGAGCTAAATAGTTCAGTCGGGGTCTTACCCGGGTAAATTAATGATAAACTTCACCATGCTGGTCAGTACGGTTTGGGGAAAAAGGTGGTGGGGGGTTGGCGGGGAATCTCTCGAGTAGCCAGGTTCTTAGCGCAGTGAGCTAACCACTGCATCACCCACAGGCCAACCCTTCACAACAAGTAATACGGCAAAAAACAATACCAATTGTATTGAGTTGTCAGACTCAATGCAATAAGGAGAGTCGTGCTACGTTGAGATGTTTGGCCAAATCCGCGAGTGTTTGACTTCGTGCGTATACAAGGTTGGCTACGTACGGTGCGAAAGAAGTTCAACATACATACATGCTCAACGCTGCCACTCTACTTGGCTTTTGGCAAGCGTCGAACAAAGACGGTCACTGCATCGCGCGCTTTCGGATGCGCTTCTGCGGCCGTCTGGAACGCTCTTGCTTCCGATATTAGGAAACCACTGGAGATATGCGCCTTTAAATCTAGATTGGATATGTACGGTGCGAAAGAAGTTCAACAAATACACCTCTAAGCTCCACACCTACGACACGTGGCAAGCCTTGGTGGTCATTGAAAGTTACTAACCGGAGGTTACGAGCCTCGCTCGCTCCTCGTGACAGCCGTGTCCAGGAACGTAATTATTGTTACCGGTCCATAATACAACGTTTTTTTGGGTTAGATCGCGTAAAAAATATAAATGTCGTTAAACCCGTCACCACCCGACACAGCCAATTAGTAAGGGTTGTCACGTAAACAGAACATGCCAATTCGTCACTCGTACAGCACACCGGCGTGTTGGAGAGCCAAGCCACAACAGTTACAAGCATATATGATCATATTGGTCGCGAAAGCCTACGTGTTAATCTTGTTCCCGGATTCGTAGCGAGATGCATCGACCACTTGCTGCCGCCACTGCTCCATCCCATTGCCTTCCGTGCGTCTCTTTTAAAGTGTGCTTGCGTAAACTGCAGAGTTACATCCATGCAGACTTAGAAAAATAAAATACAATGGTATTATTATTATTTCGCTTGTTGTCTTGATCCAGAAAAGTCTCACCGAGTCTCAATTTTCTTTCACGAGCACCCTTCCAGGTTTCCGCAGTAGTGGGGTGATTTTGCTGCTGCTGCTGCTGCTTTTGTCATCCCAAGGGAGTAATCTGCAGGTTATTCATCGGCATTGAGGATGTTGTTGTCGTTGTCGTTGTTGATAAGCCACTTTGTTGAGTTGTCATTTGTGGCCAGGTGGCTTCTGAAAAGGAAGCGAATAGCTCAGTAGGCCTTACCTGGTAAGATAAAACAATTACTTGTATTTGTATATCTATTTATGTTTTAAGTGATTTGTTTACCTTTCCTATACGTTGCACTCCTATCGTGTTTTTTGTATCGTTTGTTGTTGTAACGTTCTTACCCGCCCCTACTGGACATCTGTCAAACGGAGCTGTATGATGATTCTATTCTTCGAAAGGAAAGGAAAACCCCATGCAGAACAGAGGGGGCGAGGTGGGGGTGGGGACATACAAAACTCCACAAGGGGAAGGCGCACGAGTCGATAATCAAACCCCCATGCCGTCCTCGCTGTGTTTGTGTGTGTCTACCACCGGGCCCAACCTGCCGTTCGGGTGGATTGCATTCAAGAGCGTTGCAAGCTCACTGTGACGCGTGAGCCTTGTGTATTTACTCACTCCTATTGCTAACTCCAATTGCTAACTCCTATTGCTGACTCCTATTGCTAACTCATATTACTAACTCCTATTACTAACTCATATTACTACTCGAGGCAATGCGAGTCGGCGAAATCCTTATTTGTATTTCGAGTTGTGAAAAAAGTGAGGACAAAAACCCTCAACCCCCCACCCCCCCACCCAGAGTTATTTTTTGGTGCATCGCAATTGAAAATCTAATATGGTCAACACTAATCCGGCAACACTCGCCCTTATCTCGTGAGTTATATTAACAAGCGACGTCTTATCTGAAAGTAGTTTTCCCTCTCTTTTTCTTTTGTTATCTCCCCCCACCCCCGTCCACTTTATCTTTCTCTACACTCTGCCAAAGTACAATACAATGCTGGACAACATTGTCTTGTTGAGAGCATAAACGCCCCTCCTCCTCCTCCTCCTTCTCCTCCTCATCGCCTAACAAAATCTGAGCTCATAATAGATGTGTTTTTTTTCCTACGTTTGATTTTCTAAATATGAATGTGTCATGAATCTCGCCACCACCCGACACAGCCAATTAGTAAGGTTTGTCACGTAAACAGAACGTGCCAATACGTTACTAGTACAGCACAGCGGTGTGTTGGAGAGAAAATCCACAACGTTTGCAATCTTTCTCAGATTGCACTCAGATGGTAAATGTTTACATCATTAGACCTCCTTTGCCAGTACCAAATGTAATAATAGGGGTTTTCCCCTTTTTTCTGGCAACAAAACTGAAACCTTTTTACGAGGATTCATGTCTGCATTAACCACAATACCTGCAGTCAAAGTGCAAACAAAAACATACTTGATACGCCTTTTGGCGTCATCTGGTCGAGCACCAATTGGGTCGAGGCTCAAAAGAAAGCCGTCCCTGGGTGTGGACCAATCAGTTTCAAGGACAATGCATACATTATCATAGCATGTTTTTAGTTTGCATTTTGACTGCAGGTATTGTGGTTAATGCAGACATGAATCCTTGTAAAAAGGTTTCAGTTTTGTGGCCAGAAAAAAGGGGAAAAACCCTATTATTATATTATGGTAAATGTTATGGATTTGCTCTCCAACACACCAGTGTGCTGAACTAGTAACGAATTGGCACGTTCTGTTTAAGTGACAAACCTTACTAAATGGCTGTGTCGGGTGGTGGCGGGTTTAACGACACGCGACCTAACCCAAAAAAACCTGTATGATGGATGATATTGGTCGCGAAAGCCTACGACGTGTTAGAAAGCTGAGCTCTCGCTCGCTCTCTCGCTCGCTCTCTCGCTCACTCTCTCTCTGGAGTCGAAGTTGGGACATCTCCTCCCTCCGGGGGGGTCGATTAACTCGTCTGTGATTGCTTTATAATCATCGGTGGGTGAGTGTTTCTGTGCAGCTTCTGTGTAATTACAGCCGAAGCGAGGATCAATGTGGAATATTAAACAAAAGTTGCGGCAGAATATATAATGATATATACGTTTTGTGTGTGTGTGTGGGGAGCGGTAGTGTCGCGGTTAGCGAGCTGCGCTATGAACCTGGCGACCCGGGTTCGATTCCCGCTCACGGCCAACACCAGTGACGATTATCTGAACCGGTACTGGGCCTCGCCTAGGTCGACTCAGCCTCAAATGAGTACCCGGTGCGATGTGTAAACATCGCCACTAGGGAGACAAAAGCGGCCGGGTGTGGTGCTGGCCACCCACCCCCTCGTGTGCCGTGCCGGCCTTTATAAGTGCTCGCTAACAGCACCTGCCCCTAGATTCTGTCTAGATTCTGTCCAGGCTACACGGGGGATCTTTGTCTTTGTGTAGTTTGTTGTCCTTCCCCCGCACCTCCGAGTGGCACCGTTGGCCTCGCACGCCGCTCCGTACACATCACACAGCGTGTACCTCCTGCCAAAGATGAGTGTATGAATGAGGTTGGGTGGGAGGGGATTATTTGAACAAACAAAATATTTGCTGCACACGTGGCGGATCGCAGCGCGCCAACAATTGCCAGTGTGGGAATATAACTCGAGCAAATGCGAGTGCCATCTGTTATCGTTTGTATTAAACAATAATAATAATAATCAATTCGCGCGTAATTTGCATTTAGAAAACTGTTGAACGTAATGGCTCGGAAATAGCTTGAAGATGTTTGTGCAAATACACATTGAAGGGGCGGTTTGTCCGTGCGTGGTTTGTAAAGAAAACGCGGAGTCGTGGCGATTCAACTTTCAGTGGTTTTGTCCCTCTGGCTACAAACCTCAGTGAGCCGACTCCCTTGTTGCACGTGGGAGACAGACCTTGGTGAATCAGAACTTTTAAGTTGAAAAAGAAAAAAAAATCTAAAAGTATACACAATACACATTTTTGCTTGAAGATAATCAAAGCGCATGCGAATACGTGGATGTATCGGTGTAGGAACGCAGACGAGGAAGACAAGGCACTTGTTCATCGTCGTTAACCATGATCATTCCACTGCTGGATGAATGCCTCCCAAAGCCATCGTCATCTATCACGGCTGAGATCTCACACCGGGGGTGGATTTCAACGTTCTTCGGTGTCCACCTTCCAGTTCATCTCTCTCGGTGTAATTCGGCACCACGCCAAGGCACTCCGGATCCAACCTTACCCCACTCTACACCGCCCCCCACTCCACACCGCCCCCCACTCTACACCGCCCCCCACTTTACACCGCCCCCCACTCCACACCGCCCCCCACTCCACACCGCCCCCCACTCCACACCGCCCCCCACTCCACACCGCCACCCACTCCACACCGCCCTCCACTCCACACCGCCTCCAACTCCACACCGCCCCCAACTCCACACCGCCCCCAACTCCACACCGCCCCCCACTCCACACCGCCCCCCACTCTACACCGCCACCCACTCCACACCGCCCCCCACTCTACACCGCCCCCCACTCTACACCGCCCTCCACTCCACACCGCCCCCCACTCCACACCGCCCCCCACTCCACACCGCCTCCAACTCCACACCGCCCCCAACTCCACACCGCCCCCAACTCCACACCGCCCCCCACTCCACACCGCCCCCCACTCTACACCGCCACCCACTCCACACCGCCCCCCACTCTACACCGCCCCCCACTCTACACCGCCCTCCACTCCACACCGCCCCCCACTCCACACCGCCCCCCACTCCACACCGCCCCCCACTCCACACCGCCCCCCACTTTACACCGCCCCCCACTTTACACCGCCACCCACTTTACACCGCCCCCCACTCTACACCGCCCCCCACTCCACACCACCCCCCACTCCACACCGCCCCCCACTCTACACCGCCCCCCACTTTACACGGCCCCCCACTCTACACCGCCCTCCACCGCCCCCCACTCCACACCGCCCCCCACTACACACCGCCCCCCACTCCACACCACCCCCCACTCTACACCACCCCCACTCCACACCGCCCCCAACTCTACACCGCCCCCCACTTTACACGGCCCCCCACTCTACACCGCCCTCCACCGCCCCCCACTCCACACCGCCCCCCACTCCACACCACCCCCCACTCCACACCGCCCCCCACTCTACACCGCCCCCCACTCTACACCGCCACCCACTCTACACCGCCACCCACTCCACACCGCCCCCCACTCTACACCGCCCTCCACCGCCCCCCACTCCACACCGCCCCCAACTCCACACCGCCCCCAACTCCACACCGCCCCCAACTCCACACCGCCCCCCACTCCACACCGCCCCCCACTGCACACCGCCCCCCACTCCACACCGCCCCCCACTTTACACCGCCCCCCACTCCACACCGCCCCCCACTTTACACCGCCCCCCACTTTACACCGCCCCCCACTCTACACCGCCCCCCACTCCACACCGCCCCCCACTCTACACCACCCCCCAATCTACACCACCCCCCACTCTACACCACCCCCCACTCCACACCGCTCCCCACTTTACACCGCCCCCCACTTTACACCGCCCCCCACTCCACACCGCCCCCCACTTTACACCACCCCCCACTCCACACCGCCTCCCACTCTACACCGCCCCCCACTCGACACCGCCCCCCACTTTACACGGCCCCCCACTTTACACGGCCCCCCACTCTACACCGCCCTCCACCGCCCCCCACTCCACACCGCCCCCCACTCCACACCGCCCCCCACTCCACACCGCCCCCCACTCCACACCGCTCCCCACTCTACACCGCCCCCCACTCCACACCGCCCCCCCACTCCACACCGCCCCCCCACTTTACACCGCCCCCCCACTTTACACCGCCCCCCACTCCACACCGCCCCCCACTCCACACCGCCCCCCACTCCACACCGCCCCCCCACTTTACACCGCCCCCCACTCCACACCGCCCCCAACTCCACACCGCCCCCAACTCCACACCGCCCCCAACTCCACACCGCCCCCCACTCCACACCGCCCCCCACTCTACACCGCCCCCCACTCCACACCGCCCCCCACTCCACACCGCCCCCGTCTCTACACCGCCACCCACTCCACACCGCCCTCCACTCCACACCGTCCCCAACTCCACACCGCCCCCCACTCCACACTGCCCCCCACTCCACACCGCCCCCCACTCCACACCGCCCCCCACTTTACACCGCCCCCCACTCCACACCGCCCCCCACTTTACACCGCCCCCCACTTTACACCGCCCCCCACTCTACACCGCCCCCCACTCTACACCGCCCCCCACTCCACACCGCCCCCAACTCCACACCGCCCCCAACTCCACACCGCCCCCCACTCCACACTGCCCCCCACTCCACACCGCCCCCCACTTTACACCGCCCCCCACTCCACACCACCCCCCACTCTACACCGCCCCCCACTCCACACCGCCCCCCACTCCACACCGCCCCCCACTCCACACCGCCCCCCACTTTATACCGCCCCCCACTCCACACCGCCCCCCACTTTACACCGCCCCCCACTCCACACCGCCCCCACTCTACACCGCCCCCCACTCCACACCGCCCCCCACTCCACACCGCCCCCCACTCTACACCGCCCCCCACTCTACACTTCAGGCTCGCCCCTACTGGAGATTTTGTGAAAAAGAGCTTCACCGCTCATCGGATTCTTCCTCCAAACTAAAAAAAAATATTCTCACCCCTCTCCACACCGCAGCGCGCTCCACGCTCACCCCTCTCCACACCGCACCGCGCTCCAATCTCACCCCTCTCCACACCGCACCGCGCTCCAATCTCACCCCTCTCCACACCGCACCGCGCTCCAATCTCACCCCTCTCCACACCGCACCGCGCTCCAATCTCACCCCTCTCCACACCGCACCGCGCTCCAATCTCACCCCACTCCACACCGCACCGCGCACCACGCCGCACTGCCACCACTCCTCCCCGTGCCGGACTAAGTAAGCGCGGTTCCTGCCCGCACGGCCCCTCCTCGTCACGGCCCTGCCCGCAGCTCCAAACGAGCTGCTGGCTGGCTGGCTGCTGGCCGGCTGATGCTGCTGCAGAGACGGCGGCGCGCAGCTGCTTTTCCGTCTGAGTTACGAGCTTCTCCTGACTGTCGGGCCGTAAAAACCTCGACGGCTGGGAATACATTTCCCAGCGGCAGACAAAGAGCGTGTCGTGTGGCGGGGGGGGGAGAGGGCCGCGTTTATACGAGCTGCGCACGCGACAAGCGGAATTTGCCCGCACGTTCCACGCGCGCAATGCACGCACGCGCGCGTGCACATGCACGCGCATATCCACACAATTGACGGTCGTTTGTTTCTCGCGGGCGCGACATCATGTGTGGAGTGATGTTCGCGCTTCATGTTTTTTTGTATTTACGCACGGGGCCCCCGGGGCGGTTCGGCGTCTCGCGACACGAGTGCTGTCTGCTCCAATTGTCTTATTTGTTGCGCTTATTGCGGTCTAATGGGCCATCGTCCGTACGGCGAGCAGGTGGCAAGCGCCCGTGCCCCCCCCCCCCCCCCAACGCTCGCTCGCTGGCGTCTCTCCACCCACCCCCCGCTCGTGCCTCGCCTGCTCCGCTTAGCGCGTGCCGCCGTGCGCGCCCTCGGGTATCGTTAAAGGTTCCGGAGTGCTGCCGTGGTCCCACAGAGATGGGAGCCCGCTGCTTGTGTAAGGATGCGTGTGTGTGTGTCTGCGTGTGCGCGTGTGTAGCGATTAGCGCGCTGCGCTACGAAACTGGCGACCCGAGTTCGTTTCCCGCTCACGGCCAACACCGGTGACGATTATCTGAACAGGTCCTAGGCCTCCTCTAGGTCGACTCAGCCTCAAATGAGTAGCTGGTGCGGTGTGTAAACATCGCCACTCAGGAGACAAAGGCGGCCGGGCGTGGTGCTGGCTACCTACCCCGTCGGGCGCCGTGCCGGCCTTCATAGGTGCTCGTTAACAGCACTTGCCCCAACAGTCTGTTCAGGCTATACGGGGAACGCTTTGTCCTTTGTTTACGTTGCGCGCGTGGGAAACGAAAGTTTAAAATGAAATGTTTAACAAGGAGAACGACGACTGGAACAACAACGACCACAAACGTGCGAAGAACCTTGTTGTTCAACGACCGGATGAGCGGCATAATGCCCATGCATAGCGATCGAGTTTCAAGTGTATTTCGTTCCGCCAGGGTGAGAACTTAAAGATACCAGGATAAGTCCCCACTTGAATGAGCGACCTGGGGCATTAGACTGCCAGTAGGGAGGGCGATAATCGTTACTGCGTGTGTTGTGTCTGATCCCAATTGAGTTTGGACCATGCTGCCAGCATACGGTGGCCTGCTCTTGCGACGCAGAAATATTTCACGTCCGCTCTGAAGCTGATGGCGCGGATTATGACACGAGGTGATTGCCACAAACAAATGAACCACGATACCTTGCTGATCTCATCAAGGTGAACTCCGGTCATCCTCGCAACAGCGGCTTTTGGATAACCATCAAACAAAGACGGTCACGGCATCGCGCGCTTTCAGATGCGCTTCTGTGGCCGTCTGGAACGCTCTTCCTTCCGATATTAGGAAGCCACTGGATCTATGCACTTTCAGATCTATACACTTTCAGATCTATATTGAAAACTCATTTCTTTATATCTGCATTTTGTGCTTAGTTTGTTATCCTTCTTCTGCATCTCCGATCAGCACGGTTGACTATATACGGTGTGCACGACATTCTACATTCATAAATACATTAAATACCGCATTATTAACCTGGGCAGCGGTTAGAATTTGAACCGTGAATTCTCTGCAGAAAGCGGCCAACGCGTTACCCGCTGGGCCGCATCACTTTACCAGGGGCCTCAGTTATGATCTAGGAGATATCGTGACAAACAAAAAGGGGGAGAAGGGATAACGAGAGAGAGAGAGACAGAGAGAGAGAGAGACAAAGAGAGGCGATGTGCGGACCGGAGAGTACGAGATAGGATAAGAGAGTCCCGTAAAGCACAAGCCAGCCCTGCGAAAGAGCAACCGAGATGTTCCGGAGTGGATGTCTCGCGCGTCAGATCGAGCCCAGCGGGTGGGTGGCTCATGGGCGGAAAATAGAAGTTTGTCCCTCGCCAACTGTGAGCGCTCGGCAACCCGCAGATCGCTATTTGCAGCTGATCATCGATAATGCTGTTTGCTCGCAAATTGCGTCCGCTTGCGTGTGCAGTTTTTTCCTGCAGACGGAGGTTTGGTAAAGTTTTTTTTAATTACAATTAAAAGAAAAATTCCATTTTTTTTCTCTCTCTCAATTGCACTGACGTTATATCGCAACTTTTTTTTTATTTGTGAACGGGACCTGTCCATACTCTGTCCAGAACAAGTTTCTAGTGCCCGCTGGCGTTGCTTTCAAAGGCGTTGCTTTTGTTGGAAAAGTTCCGGCGAAGTTAAATCTTAAAAACGTTCGCCTCTAAGCGGAAGATCAATTCTCGCGACCATATGGAGCAATCAGATACGAATGCAATTTGCCTTAAAAAAATTGTTTCGATTCATTGGTGTGATTGTTGAATTTGTTTGGCTATGTTGCGTGGTGGAGAGGTCTTACGACAGAAATCTGGCCCAGGCCATTATGTGGCCTGACCCAAAAATCCAACACAGAATCGAGCATTTTTGTTGTTGTTGCAGCCAATATGAGACGGTCCTGAGGCCCTCTCAGGAAACATGTGCACCAGCAGGAAACGAAACACTCCTGTATCTAAAAGTGGCGTTTGTAGTCACGATGATGATGATGCAACCATAAGCGAGCCAAAGAAACGTCTATCCATACTTTGCATGCCAATTTTGACAGCGCCATTCCTTTTATTTTTCAAATCAAATTGTACCCCCATTGTGCTCTTGTCATCAATGCAGCGAGACAGGCGGAGAGAAGTGGAGACGGGGAGCGACAGGCCGCCAACACTCTGGAAAGAGGACGGCGATGACGATGTTCGTGAGTTGATGATGATGATGATTGTGGTGACTACGAAGCCACTGAGATGTCACGGAGCAGGTCGCTTCCCTTGTGTTCGATGGTGGGTGCAGATTAGATCTATCACGGGACTTGTCTCAAACAAAAACATCTTCAAAGTGGCCATTTTTGGGTGTTCGCACACATAGTGTGGGTTTAATCCCATCGCCCCCCTACACACGCACTCTGAGATAATTTATCAAATGACATTTCGTCAACTCGCCACACTTGAGAATGCAGTTTCATCACGGGTGGCTACCTGGATTCGAACATCAATATCTCAGCTGTGCGAGCCCTGTGCTGTCCGGCCCCCCGATTGAACCACCCGGCCACCTCAATTGCACCAAATCCGTGCGTGTTCTACACACAACGTTTGGCTGCCCATCAAACGAAGACGGCCACTACGCCGTGCACTCTTAGATGCGCTTCTGCAGCCGTCAAGAACGCTCGTGCGTCCGATATTAGGAAACCGCTGGGAGCTGTGCACTTTTAAGCCATCCAGATTCAAAACTTATTTCTTTAGAACCGATGTTTGTGTTTTAGTTTGATGTCCTTTCCCCCGCACTTGCGATTAGCACGGTTGCCTACGTACGGTGCGAAAGAAGTTCACCACGCATAGGGTACATACATACAACCCTGTAAAAGACCACCGGGCTCACGAGAGCTGTAAGCGTGGGCTTCGAGTAGCAGCAGTCCCATCGGGGACAACTGCGTTTCCCCGTTTCATCCACATTTGTATTCGTCAGTAAAGTGTCGCCGTTGATGGGTGCCGCCGAGGAGGAGGCAGTTGCGCGGAGAAGACCGCATTCTGTACTCGCGACGCACGCAACGTCGAGTTTCATTAGGAGAGTGGTGGGGGGACGTGGTTGGAGGTGCGGGCGGGGGTCTGGGGGGGGGGGATGGAGCGATGTTTGCGGTCTCAGTCTTCATAACACGATTGCGTAACGCATCACGGTGGATATAAATAACGGTGAGTGTGCGCGCGTAAAGGCGGTGTGTTCATAATTGACAAACTGTCAGCTGCCGCGTTGCCCAATTTCAAAGGCTATTAATAATGGCGCGCAATTGCTGGGTTGGAGATCTTACTTTCTTTGCTCAAAATGTACACGAACAAAAAAATCTAAGCAAGGCGAACTCCACCAAACGACCGAATTCACTATTGCGTTTATATCATTTTAAATGTACTTGTGGCAAAAAAAAAATCTTTTTTTTTCAATTTAATACAAATAAATGGTAAGATGACATTTTTGCGAGTGTGTGTTTTTGTTTTTGTTTTTTTAGAGACTTGCCCAGCTGTATCCGCTCATCATCTTCAGTCAGTGCGGCACGGGTCACGTGATGGCAACATCACGGGCGCCATGGTGGCTAGGAGATGTCAACTACCTTGCGTGGTATACAGGAGGTCGTGGGTTCGATCCCCAACCCTGACGCCTGCTGCTGTATATTTGGAGTTTGCATGTCTCTCTCCCCGTGGTCCCGTGGATTGTTCTCCGAGTCCTCCGGTTTTTCCCTGTACATTTAGGAACACGCGTTTAGGGTATTTGGCTGCTATACATTTCCACGTGATAAGCCACTTTTGTTGAGCTATCACTTGTGGCCAGTACGCTTCTGAAAAGGAGATATATAGCTCAGTGGGGGCCTTCCCTGGTTAAAAAAAAAAACAGTTTAAATCAGCTTTTAATGTCAGGTGCATTGAATACCTGCGAAAATGCATCTCAATCAGGGGACCGATGAATGTAAATGAATGGATCAGCTGGCCTCCTATTGCTCTGCGTTGTCGGTCCGTGGCGACAGAGATGGGATATTCTGTTTGGTGGCTGAGGAACGTTATATTGTGAGAAAGCGGCTAAAGGGTTAGGTCTAAGGAATGACCAATTCATTTACAAATGTGTTATTTGTGTATTCGCTGACTCGAAAAAGCCTTTGGGCTGCGCGACATTAAAATGCGTGGGTGTTCTCAAAGCGTACCACGCACAATGCTCAACGTGAACGGCAACGTTCTAGAAACGTTGCCGTTCACGTGCTCGTTTATCGCGTACACTGCAATGGTTGTGGGGGGGGGGGCAACGTCACTGTAGCTGTGACTGTTGAGCATGGTTTATAATTAGTAAAAACAATTAAGACGAAGCCTACAATTATGCAATTGGAACAATGTTAGCGGTTTGTTCTGAGTAATGCATTTTATGAACCCTTAAAAAAATAAATATTTGTAATTACAATGTGTAATTTATTAGTAGCGTTTAATCTTGTGCATGACAAACCAAAAAAAAACACAATTACACGAAACAGTATTACGTGTGGAGGTATGAGAGCCAATCCAGTCACGGTACATATTTCATTCGCCACTGATGTTAGACGTGAGCCGTGGACTGGGATCAAACTCGGCTGGCTGGGTCGGTCGCGCGGTGTGCCAACCACTGCGCCACTGCTCTACCCATTACATATGGACATCTGTGAAACTACTGAACATCTGTGGCAGAGAGAGAGCTTCATAGCTCATCCGATTCCTCCAGTATAAATAACGATTCTGATTATGACATATCTACGGTTACGATTAGCGCGGTTGGCTACATTCGGTGCGTAAGAAGTTCAGCATACATACACACATACATTTAACGGTTTGGGGAAGGATAAAAAAAACATACCAGCATGTGCACGCAGGCACGTGGCACGGTGGGACATATGTTCCCTCGTGTCTACACGTTGGTCTGATAGCATCGGAAGCGACGCGCTGCCTGGCGTCACTTGTCATTTGTTCTTGTTCGAGGGCCCGGTGTCGTGTCGCCAGATTAATAAGCCTTGCGCAAGCTGCCCGCGGCCAAAACATGTTGCCCGTTGTATCGCAGCACCGCACGTGGTTGCTGTGGCTTATTAAAGAACTCGCCGTCTCGTAAAAAAAAGATATGAAACGTAAAACAAATCTAGACAATCTCAATATTTCGCTTTCCCACCTGATGACGGACGCTTGTGTTGCGCTCGAAACGTCGTGATTTATTTTTATTTTATACCTACGTGACTTTACCGAAAGAACCAAAGAATATTAATTCCTGCAGTCACGAAAGCTTCAAATCAAGATTAATCTCAATCTATAAATGGAGGAAAGCTTTCCCAAACTATGTGGGGGTCATGTGACCATACTTGACCACGCTGATCAGTGCAGGGCGCCGTGGTGGCGAGATGTTGACTACCTCGCCTGGTATACAGGAGGTCGTGCGTTCGATCCAGACCCTGACGCCTGTTGTATATTCGGAGCTTGCGTGGAATTTTTCTATCGGTTCCTCCGATGTTTCCCTCCACATTTAGAAAACACGCGTTTAGAGTATTTGGTTGCTGTACATTTCCACGTGATAACCCACTTCGTTGAGCAATCATTTGTGGCCAGGTCGCTTCTGAAAAATAAATATATATAGCTCAGTAGGCCTTACCTGGTAAAACAAAAAAGTGTAGTTTTAGTTTGAAGGTTGCTGAAGGGTAGGAGCCGGTTGTGATTACACTCGTCGCTGTTGTTCGCCGTGGCTGTGAATTAAACTTGGCTTGTCGGGTCTCTTCCGTCACGATAACCAGGACACCACCACTTCCATCCCACACTTTATTTTGAATTGCTTTTTCGTCATCAGTTGTTGGCCTTCATCCCGCAGCTTCATGTGGCACGGTTGGCTACGTACGGTGCAAAAAAGTTCCACATTTATACATACACACGTCTTATACCCGTGCAAATGAGACTGTCCTAGTCTTATGAGTTTTCATCTTGGATAAAGTTATGCTTGGCATTTTTATTATTCAAAACAAGCATCGATTAATATTCAGCCTTGACAAATGCGTGCAAAGGAAAAATCATGCCGCTCATCCATCACCTTGGCCCATCTCTTGATGTAGCTGACAAAAAAAATGAAATATTCATTGTCATAGGCTCTCATGCTGACATTGCTGATACGGTCCAGACATCGGCGCAAAAAAAAAGTTTTTTTTCGCAAAGTGGATTTCTTGTTAAAAGTGAATTAACCCGTTCTATTCTCTAACAAAGTGAACAATACGTACAAATTACTTATTTTCTGTCTCGGGGCCTGCGATTTAATCCCGGCAGAACGGCGATAACCTTTAGCTGCCGCGTTACTTACTGCACGGTGCAACATTGGTGCAGCGCTATCGCCATTAAGAGTACATTCACTGCAGTCCTGCGTCAGCTGATGACGACCTCGAGAAACATCGGGTCGCTCGTGGGGGTTTGTTTCACCATACTTCACCACCCTGCGAGGTTGGTGAAGGTGGTGGGAATGGCATCCAGGAACTGTGTATATCATGTATCAGACCTGTAGCGTGACCGTGTTTAAAAGGAGGCGGGAGGGGGGGGGGCATGCAAACACACAGGAGGGGAGGCGGGCGGTGTTACGTCAGAGTCAACGTTCATCAAACTTGAGACAAATGTTACTCAACGGAGCGAGGAACGGAGAGATCAGCTTTTGTCTGTCGTTGCGTTCCACTCGAGCTCTCGTCCCTAGTCTCTGTGTGTGCGTGCGTGAGAGAGGGAAAAGGCTGATTGTAAAACTGCCATCGGTGCCCGTCAAATCTATTGTACCAACATTTTTAGTTTGTTATTTGGCTGTAAGAACATCGATCATGTTAAGCATTCGCGTCGTTGTGGAGAATATCAGGAGCAGTGATGAAGCAGGCTGTTCGCCATCTTCCTATATCTGTCCCTTATAGATACGTAGTATTTGTGTTACACAGCCCATTGGTCACACAGCGTCCTGTTAGTGCAGACAGCTTCAGCAGCATTGGTACAGAAGATTTTAGACGGAGTGGAGTGGGGTCAGTCCACTCCAACCCCCTCCTCCCCCTCCCGTGATGCTGTGGGACTGGTTCAGATATCACTCTCCGCATTTTTAAGGCGCGGTAGCGAATCCAACATTTGTGGATTTTGTTAAATGCTCAGTATGCTCTACCAGTGCGCAAACGCTCCTCCTATACAGTGTAATGTATTCATAATAAAGGTTGTTGGGTAATTACAGCGAAACGTCGTACTCAAATTGTAAATGTTATGGATTCACTCTTCAACACGCCGGTGGGCTGAAGTAGTGAACTATTTGTCGTTTTGTTCACGTGAAAAATCCCTTACTGATTGGCCGTGTCGGGTGGTGGAGGGTTTCGGAACATTTATACTTAAGCGCTGTAACCCAAAAATCTTTATTATTAATATTGGACGCGAAAGCCTACGTGTTAAACTGAGTGTAATGTATGTTATGGTAATTCTGGGGATGATGAATATATATGCCGACTTTGAGAAACTTTTACTCATCAATATTTCCAATTGAAACATCCACAGTGAGTATATAATGGAATAGTTGAGAAAGAGCTTTTCCTTGTCACTTAAAAACCATCTAAAACAGTACCATTTATCACACCCCCAGGGATATCCAGTTCTGTACATTATTCAATTATTTCGGCCCTGCTAAGCCACGTGCTTGCCTCGTTTTCGCACGGTGATATTGAACAATTGACGGGATCGTCGATAGTTAATTCGAGTAGCTCGCAAAAAGTTGCTCTCATCTCGCCTGCCTCTTGTTAACCGTTACGGCCGATGTTCATAATTCAATAAAACACAAATTCATTGAAAACGTGGCTTTTTTTTTAAAAAAAAGAGGTATATACTTTTGAAACCCATTAGCTCATTCTGAGATGACTGAAGATCAGTCCAAATGTCTGCACCTGTGGTTCATTTGTCATGTTCCGACATGACCAGACCAGGCCAGTTTTAAATTCGGTTCTTTGGCATTGGGAGGTGGACACAACTAAAACACCCCCCCCCCCCGAGAGAGGGCTACTCCACAGCCAAACGAGTGCTCCTTTCGTCCGTACGTTGTGCCGCACTTGATTAAAAATCCTGCTGCATCTTTCACGGCCGTGTCATGATTTAATTAACTCTGCCATTAAACGCGTGGTTTAATATCCGGATTTGCTCCGGCTTGTCGGCATTCGCTGATGACCCCGCATCTTGCGAGCCAGCCTTGGTTTCCTCCAGCTTGCGTCTTAACGATCGCTGTCCCCCCCCCCAACCCCCCACGACGGAAGATCCCCATAGGTTGGGACGTCGAGCCTTCCACCCACTTCCCACCCCCCCTCTCCCGCCGCCTACGTAAAGAGCTTCTTAGCTTATCGGATTCCTCTAGTATGAATACATATTTGGAGTCTGATCTATAGCCCTCCCCTCCCCTGCGGGCTTTCTGTGTCCCTACCCCCCGCCCCACCATGAAACAGCTGGCGCGTGGCACCGTGCGAGCGTGCATGCTTACCACAATATATAAAAAAAAACCTATTAATCCGTGTTCCAGACTCTCAAAGTGGTGTACCCCTATAAAAAAACGTGGTGGGGGGGGGGGGCGTGAAAACAAATAAATAAATACACGTTATAAAGGGACAGCACTGCAATGCCTTGCACACACGCACACTGCTGATTGCGGAAGGGTTTCCGGCACAGGGAGCCTTCGAGAGGCTGGGTTATGTTGGCCTGCTGACCAGACGACTCGGGAGAGGTGGCAGTAACCCACGTTTTACCCCACCGCACACCCATCTGCGGATCGACTGACTGCGGTGGAACCCATTTACTTAAAGCTGCTGGGTGGACAGAGGCGGAGGGATTTAAGGAAACATAAAAAAAACACTTGGTGCCATTGTCTCAACTGTGGCAGTTGTTTCAGCAGGACGCTCTGGAACAAGAGGGCCTTTGAGACCCACTGAAGCTTTCTCGGGTAAATAACTGATATTATTATAAAAAAAAACATCTGTTCCCAAGTTAATTTCAGGTAAGAAAAACAACCACCAAGTCCTAACCTTGTACTCGATGGGTTGCCTTCGTTCGTTGAAACAGTGGCGCAGGTTTCTCAGACGCCACCGCCTCTGTCCGCCCCGCAGTTTAAATGTCGATGAAGGGGACTCAACAGTTGAGTCTCACGGGACGTCGCGAGTGGTGGGGTAAAGCGTGGGCACAAACTTCCGCGTCTTCCAAGGCGACTGGCCCACGGTGGACAAGTTAGCCGCGGTAATCCTCCTCTCGGAGGGGGCCCTGTAGAGCTCCCTCCAGAACGTTCCGTCAGCAGAGTCGTGAGCTGGCCGTTGCAAGGCTGCGCCGACGCCTGTCCTTCCAATGTTAATAATTAGGCGCGCATGAAAGAACCTCTCCGCGGGTGCGTTACGTGATTAACGTCATTATCGGTATTGCTTGTTGAGTCTGTATTTTTTTGAGGGCACGGTGGAGGGGTGAGCGGGGAGAGTTGGGGGGACGAGGACGATGGAATCTGTTTTTGCCTGCCGCTCATTCGCACTCCTTGCTACGGCGTTAAGCCCTTTTATAGAGGACGGGTTAATCACACGCCTATTAAGATCAGAGAATGGGGAAATTACTTGAAAATCGAGGGCGCCATTTATCACGAAATTAGCATTGCAAATCGAGCAACGGGAGGAGTTTGTAGTGCCGCTAATTTATAGCTCCGGTTCTCTTGGGATGGGCGAAGGGACCCTGGCTGTTTGCGCGCAGAAGGAAATGAGCAAATTCATTCAGATAACGGCCTGCGTTGGTACGTTGCCATAATAACATACGCACTTGCGCATAACTTTTCAAGGCAACAGATCGTGATATGCACGTGTAATCACACGAAGGAGTATAATTCCACTTGCAGGAGAGGTGACGGGAGAGGGAAGAGCGGGAGCGAGTGGATGATGCGACACGCACGAACAGGATAGATGATTTGCGACAGCAGAGAGAGATATATATAATGTATGTTTAACGATCCCCGCTAATTTCAACGGTGGCTAACGAGACACTACCACGGGGAGAGGAGGAAGTGAATTTACTGGATGATGCTCTGATTGATTAGCCAATGAAAACCAATCTCCGGAATAATTCGCCAAGTGTCTGCCCTTTCATTTCCGATGATGAATCGTGCACGGCGGACGGAGCGCAAGAACAGAAAAAAATGCGTCGCTGGTTTCCAACTCAGCGGCTCGGGGGGGGGGGGAGGGGGCGCTGCCGATTAACGCAACGGAAATGATGTTGAGCGCGTGTCGTTGGACCGCACGGCCCACCCCCCACTCCTCCACTGACAAGGACAGCCGCTAATTTCACGTTAAAATAACTTATTAACGCCTGCAACAACGAGGGCCGAGTGTCGTGTCGCGTGGCGTGGCAATCGCCCCACCTCCCGAACCCCCCCCCCTCCCCCCGTGCGTCGTAAATGAGCGGTGGCGGCGTTTGCTCGTGCGGGTGAAACGCCGACGCCGTCGCGTGGAGATGGAATTTGAATTGACAAGTGGTCTGGGGCGGGCGGGAGGGCCCGGCCCTCCGCTCGACTTGCAGCGGCTCGTTAGCGTAATCAGGCGAGCGGCATTGCCACCGCCTTTTCATCAAGGGGGGGCGTCAACCCGAGCACGCTGCTTTTAATTGACAAACGCGCGTCACAATGCAGACGGCACCCATGGCCGCGTTTCTTAATTGTTTATTACGGAACAGTACTCTGATCAATCATCATCGATCGTCGGCGGCTCTTGTCAATCGAGTGCCGGATGAATGCCTCCCCAACGCCGCACGGTCAAATAGCCCCCTGCTGCGTGGCGGTTATTTGACCATACTTCACCACGCTGGTCAGTGCGGATTAGGAGCGATGGGGGTGGCGTGTGGGGTGTGAGTGTGGGGGGTGTGGGTGAGGGCATAGCTCGTTGAGAAATCACTCGCAATTGATGTAAGCCGTACACTGGTATTGGGAGCTATAGGCTAGATGCTGAGCAGTCGTCGTCATCGGCGGCAGCCTTGATCAATCCACTGCTGGATGAAGGCCCCACACCCCAAGGTCGCCTACCGCTTCCAACGCTCCATCTCTTTTGGCACGACGGCTTCCCGGGACCGTTGGCTGCCGCTCCATCGTGAATCTTGTCCGTGATAATAACAACAATGCGAAACGTGTAATCCAGCGGTGTGAAGAACGGTGCAGGGGGCGTGGAGGGGGCGTGCAGTGGGAGGACAGAGAAAAGTGGCAGGGCAGGCAATTTACTGTTTGCCCGGGTGACAAAGAGGAAGGGGCGATGGGGGGAGGATGTATGGGGCGGGGGGGGCATTAGTTGGATGGGGTCTGTGGCTGCCATTTCCAACCCTGACGGCTCCTGTCCCCGGCGCTGATGAGCCGTGTGGTGATTTGAGGAGCGTCTGTCCCGCAGGGGTTAAAAAGTAATTTAATGTGAAATTAGGTGCTCTTATTTGATGCACCATCATTGCAGTTGCGGCCTTGTGCACGTCACGTGCCTTTGGGCAGTTGCTGTGTACCCTCACCTAATGTGCTGCTGCTATGGGTGGGTGGGTGAGTGTCTGTGTCTGTGTGATGGGGAGCGGTAGTGTGGCGGTTAGGTGCCCCACACTGCGATCCCGGTGACCCGAGCTAAATTCCCGCTCACGGCCCAACACCAGTGACGATTATCTGAACCGGTCCTGGGCCTCCCCGAGGTAGACTCAGCTTCTAATGAGTACCTGGTGCGGTGTAAACATCGCCACTGGGGAGACAAAGGCGGTCGGGTGTGGTGCTGGCCACCCATCCCCGTGTGTACTCTGCCGACCTTCATAGGTGCTCGCTAACAGCACTTGTCCCAACAGCCTAAAATGCCTGAAAAAGGCTGTACGTGGCGATATTTTTTTTATTTGTGCGTGTTTGTCTAAGGGGTGTTGTGGTCAGCACCACGGACAGCCGCCTTTGTCACCACCGAGCTGATATTTATACAACACACCAGGGAAGGCTGAAGAGCGTTTTAAAGTATTTTCCACTGATGTTGGCAGTGAGGCGAGTTCGTAGCACAATGCGCCAACCACCACAGGACTGCTCCACACAAACACTCCACAAGCGCACGCACGCGCGCGCACACAGACCATTTGTGTCATCGGCATCATCAGTTCATTTCAGCCTCCAGGCCGTGAGAGGCTAGAACAGTGCCACAATCAGCTTCCACCATGTGTTCTCACCGCAAGGTCACGTGGAGGCAAAACGAGGTTTCTCAAATTATTTCGCCTTGATCTCACTGAGCGACCATCTCCGTGATACGCAGCGCGTGGGATCCCCCCACGGTTCGACACGTGGTTTCTACTTTTTTTTATATTTTTTGGGGGAATTCCGGAATGGAACACAATATTACAATCAGGTTCCAGCTGTTGCTCGCCACACGTTTTATCGGGCCTCTGATTGATATCTATTCATCGTCGGCATCGTCGTCGCCATTATTATAATTTGAATGTAAAGTGCTTTACCAGATTATGTAAATCGGTAGGGGTGGTTGAGGGTGTGGGGCGGTGGGGGACTAGGGCGCGGTTGGAGGGGGGGGACTATGAATTTTGGAGCAGTCGGCTTCAGTGGAGTGGTTCTCTCTTGCTCCTGACCACCTACAGACGACTCGCAAATTTTATTTAAACAAAAAAATTCGATTTTTAACAGCGAAAACATAGCAAACAGAACCAGTATACTTATTACGGGACCGGTGTAATTGTGATAATGGGGTTGGAGTCAAGGATAACTTGACTTATTTGAGATGTAGTGTTTACCGCCGTCTATGCGATGTGCGTGTCAGAGTTCGGACCACGGTGCCATTCGGCACCGTGTCCGACGTTTCGCTCTGCTTGCCACCGGGAGCTTCTTCGAGAACTGAGTTGAGACTGAAGCGAGAAAATTGAGCCGCTCAAATTGGGTTCCTGAAGAAGCTGCCGGCACATGGAGCGAAGCGTCGGACGTCGCGCCGAACACCACGCGGGTACGACCCGGAAACACATCGATCAGCACGATTGGCTACGTACGATGAGAAAAAGGTTCAATATATATACATACATACGTACAGCACTACCGCCAAATCGTACACATCAATGTTTGCAGCTCTATGGATGTTCGGTTTGTAGTTTTTTTTTTTAATCAGAGTTGCTGAGCACTGGCCCAAAAGCTGAGTGGCCAGAAGCAAACATCACTATTGAAGTGGTAATCGGGTAGATGAGAATTCATACTTTTTTATTTATTGCACAGGATTACGAGAAATTTGGAAAGGAGATGATAGGAAGTAATTCTGAAGTCAAGAAATGCAAAGTGTGGGGGGGGGGGGGGTAAGCAGTGTGAGAAGTGTTGTGACGGGC
The DNA here is from genome assembly GCF_048934315.1 of Petromyzon marinus. Taxonomy (NCBI): domain Eukaryota; kingdom Metazoa; phylum Chordata; class Hyperoartia; order Petromyzontiformes; family Petromyzontidae; genus Petromyzon; species Petromyzon marinus. The sequence continues at coordinate 18,535,862 of NC_133688.1, read as the reverse complement.
AGGATGGTGGGTTGAACGTCGTCTGGTTGAGACAAAAAACAGATCATTCAGTGACCCCCACAAGAGAGAATGGTGTTGGGGCGTGGAGGGGTAGCGTGCAAGCTCATACATTTAGACTAAGGCATCATTATGAGTCCAATGTACGTTGTATGGATATTGAACTTCTTTCACGCCGTACGTATCCAACCGTGCTAATCGAAGGTGTGGGCGTGGGACGACAAAGTAAACAGAAAAATGCAGTTCTTAAGAAATTAGTTTTTAATATAGGTGATGATTTAAAAGTGCATAGCTCCGGTGGATTCCTAATATCGGAAGGAAGAGCGTTCCAGACGGCCGCAGAAGCGCATCTGAAAGCGCCACGCGATGCGGTGGACACTGTCTTTGTTCGATGGTTCATTGGCCGATGCCTGATGTACACTGGGGCATTTTCAAGAGGCCCATTTCCACAGGGGGATCCTCGGGCGAGCGGATAACATAACTAATTCGCTTAAGAGTCTGAACTGGCTTGAGAAACTGTTTTTCTAGGGTTGTAAGTGTATTCAATATTACTGATGCATTCCCTGGATTTAGCCCATATTTTAACCCCCTGCCCTTTCAATCCCCTTACATAAGTGATGCTTTTTTTATGGAACAACTTTCCATTACAAATTATCTGATGATGCAGCCCCTAATCTGAGTTTAATCTTTCGCTCACTGCTCCGGGAGAAATTGCAAACATCCGCAGATTAAAATAACCACGCGGGAATGTGCGCGGTTCGGTGTGCGTGCATGCAGATCTACCGCGCACGGCTGCGCGTTTCAATCGCTGGGTTGCGGTGGTAGGTCGGGGACGGCTGGTGGAGGCCTTCAGCCAGCAGTGGATTGACCCTGGCTGATGATGGCGATGATGGATTGCATGTTTTTTTTATATACTCAAGCAATCTAAGTAAAAAACTTTGTTATGAATAATAATCGCCATTGACGTTAGCCGTGGCTGAGAAATGATCTTGGGTTGCGGTGCACTAACCGATGCGCCACCACTGCACCACGTATTACTCGGCCCTGCACAGCATTGTGAGACGGATTAAGGTTGTCACGCGACTGAAGGGACAAGTGGTATAACACTGCAGTGCAGCATGAGTGTCCGAGTGACCAAGTAGCCATCGGCTCTGATAATATACGCAAAAAATATGTCATCAATAGGAACAACAAAAATATATATTGACCGGGAATCCCAGCATGCGTTGCATATCGGGATGACATCACCACTCTTGCAACGCATTCTGCACACAGCCTTGTGATGGCCACCTTCTCAAAAGAGCCGAGGATATGGCATTAATAATTTGGCCACCGGAAGGACACACACGACGGCTGTATAACAGTACCGCCCTTATTATGGCTCGTCAGCAGAGTGTAGGCATCATTGCCTGTTGCCTGCTGTGCCTCAGTGGCTTCTGTCGAGCAGCCCTTACCCCTACCCTCCGGGGACATATTCGACACAGCCTGAGGGCGATAAAAGTCAAACTCAAGCACTTGCTCTGGCTGAAGCTATAATGCAACAGCTGTTCAGAGTTAAAGTTGCAGCCCTGCAATTGCTGGTGGCGTGAGGGGCCTCCAATAGAGGATAATTTGGCCTACTCTTCCACACTGGCCAGGATTATTGAGAAGAGGGGGTGGGAGTTACCCACATTTTATCCAACCAGAAATTACTTGATTGCTGCTGCTGCGTTGGCAGGGGTGCACAACGCGCAGTCAATAAAATAAACTCGGCACGTTCGTCAATAACGCTGTGGCCTTAAAAGATTAAAACAAATATAATAGCACGCACAGAGAGGCCAGAGAAATTGAGTTAATCAGGGTTGGAGACTGCACTTAACACTATGGTGCCTGATGAGCCATGATTACGTAACCATTCAAATTCCTGGTAAAAAAACTAAAAAGCTGTTAATCATTAAACATTTAATTCTCATCAGGCCCCATATTCACCTGCTGTGTGGACAGAGACGCAGGGGGTGGGGGGGGGGTGACGTCCGCATTATTTCAACTGTTACGCCGAGAGATGGAATCGAACCGGCGTGCTAAGGTTCGCGCAGTGTCCACTTGTGCTGCCAGCATCCACGGCTACTGCACCAAAGTCCAGAGCCTGGAAGTGGCCCATACGCCGGGCTATTGAGAAGGGGGGGGGGGCAGGGTGAGAGGTGGATTTTCTTTGCAGCCAGCAGGGCCTCATACCAACTACACTTCGCCACTGCTAGGATTATCAGATTATTATTTTGGTTATAATGGAGGAATCCGATGGGCTATAAAGCTCTTTTAACAGATGACCAGAAGGGCGATTTCAGAACGTCACAACAGCAAACGATACAGAAACACGACAGGAGTGCAACTTATAGGCGAGGTCAACAAATCACCAAAACATATATGCACGGCTCTAGGACGGGATGGAAGCGGTCTCAGTTGATAGATGCAGCTATGGATAGACAGAGAGAGACAGAGCACTGCGAGGGTATATCGGTATGGCCCTTTGGCCCCAAAGGCCAGCGGTCTAGGCAGGACCGGCCGTCCCTAGAAGGGGTGCGGGGCTCAGGGGAAAAATCACAGCCGACGCATTCAAACTTAACCAGGAGTATTACATCTGACACCGTGGTGTCGAAGCACTGACCCCCCCCACACCCCCCCTAAAGCGCGAGGCCCAGGGCGGTCGCATCGATTCACCGTTCCTCTAGGGGATGGCTCTGGGTCTCGATGAAGAATTGGTTAAGATATATGGGACCTTTTTGCTAGCATTAAAATTATGAAAGAATAAGAATAGCCTTTACCATTTCTGGTGAAAAAAAAGGTGTTAAGGTGTTCATCCACCAAATAGATAGCTATCGTAAGGTATCAAGTCTGCATTAACCACACATACTTGTGGCGAAAACATGCCATCAAACATGCTCTGACAATTTCTGCATTGTCTTTGAAACCGATGGGTCCTGCGCCAGAGACAGCCTCCTTTAAGGCCTTGTCTCACCAGCGTCAGACGAGAGAACGCCAAAAGGTGAACAGACTCGCATTGCGAACATCAGGAGCGGGCGGGCGGGCGGGCACCTCGCTTGAACTTTGACCGCCCTCGTGCATCCGCCGCATGCTGTCCGCGTGGCGTCTGAACGCGCGCGCATCGAGCGTTCGTCCCCGACGTCCGTGCGCTCCTCGTACGGTTTGCAAACACGCGACGCGCTGCGGCCGCGGCGGACAGGTGGACGGGCGGCGCGGCCGGCGTTTACCGTCGCTAGGCCTTGACATCAGCGCCTGCCAATCGAAGCCACCGCGGGCCCATTCATTCTCATCCGTCTCCTTTACTTCCCCTAAGGGCTATCGATCGCCGCGTCGGGATTGATTGGCTGCGGATGTAGCGCGGCGCGGGCAGAGCGGACCGGACGTGCGGCCGGGACCAGGCGCGCCGGGACTTCTCTCCTTTACTTGTTCAGCGACGAAACGTCGAATAATTAAATTAGTTGACGAGCGACTGCCGCGCATGCGCACCTCGTCCGTTCATGTGGTCCACACCCGACGGAGTGTTGCTCTACGCATGGTGTAACTCGGGAGGTGGATCTAGAGCAGGGGTCAGCAACAGTGCCGGATTAAGCTAGTGCGGGGCCTGTAGCATCTGTTATAACGGGGCCCTAAATAATAATAATAAAACACTTAAATATTAAAACACGCATTTTTTTTACCTGCCTAGTAAAGTAATTGTATTTTTTCATTTGCTATACATCCAAATAATACGACAAATCCCTAACCTTAATCACCCGGTCGTTTATACAAGTTGAAGGCAGTATAGTACTATAGTAATAGAGCAAGTGCAGAATCACTGCACCGGAATTGATAGCTTGAAAGCATTTAGAGCGGGGCCCTTGAAAGTGCGGGTCCCGTAGCTCGTGCAGCTATTTGTGATACTGGGATATTCCGACACTGCTCAGCAACCAACATAACAAAAGGGGGCATTTCTTTTTTCAAATTCGGTATAAAACCCCCCTCAATATTTGAAGAGCAGCAACGCACGTGGTGAATGCGAGATGGTGGCTGCTGAATAAATAACGCGCGTCACGAAGCGGCGGTCCTCAAAGAGCCGCACGCATTTCCGGAGCCGCGGGTTGATGACCCCCTGATTCGAGAGACTTCCCACGGGGTTGGATAGGAGGGCAGTGGAGGTCTTTAAAATGTCAAGCTTTCACATAGGGCCCTGTATTAATACAACGGAACAGTCAATGCATTTTCCTTGGTAAGCATAAATACAATTCCTATTGAAAGGTTCTCTCAAGTGCACGATGTTTGCACCTCTCACTTGCTATAGACGTTCGCAAATCCGCGCGACAATGTACTTATGAACTTCTTTCGCACCGTACGTAGCCAACCATGCTAATAGGAGATGGAGTGTGTGTGTTCTCAATCTCGCCTACACTCGCTCACTCGTAAAGGAGTGAAGCGTGTCCCCGTGTTTAAATCCGTCTGCGGTTTATTTGTATTGTCCAGTAGCCTATCTGTGCACGGTGTGCAACTGTCATGTACTATAGCTGTTCACAAATCCCAGCTTTTGATATTTACGCCTGTATCTCAGTCCCCAGCGAGTGAGATGTGTAACCGTGTACCTTGTGTATTTGTATTTACGTGTGCGTGCGGACAGCGGTGGTGCAGTGGTTCGGGTTCGCGCGCCGCCCTGCAAACCGGCGACTCGAGTTCGATTCCCGCTCACGGCCAACATCAGTGACGATTATCTGGGTGCTCCCCTAGGTCGATTCAGCCTCAAATGAGTACCCGATGCAGTGTGTAAACATCACCACTGGGGAGACAAAGGCGGCTGGGCGCAGTGCTGGCCACCCACACCCTGGTGTGCAGTGCCGGCCTTCATAGGTGCTCGCTAACAGCACTTGCTCACCCCAAACAGTATGTTTCAGGTTCAGTTTTGAGTTTAATTTATTAGGTATAGCCCTGTGAGCCATGCGGCTCTTGATTCGGGTGCAACAAACATGAACAAAAGAAACATCTTAAAGTGACGACGCGCAACAGAAATATCTGGGAAAACCCAGCAAGATCTTACAGGAAAAAAGCACCGCATATTAACGGATGTGTGCAAAAATCCCAGTGGGATGCAAGTCAAACAATAACAACCATAAGACAATTTTGAAGCGACACGGGAATTGTTTTGGTCTTTTTCCGGTCGGTGAGTGACCCGGAACGTATTCGGTGCGAAATTAATCCCCGTGTTTATATATAAACTGTAAATATACACACCGTGTGTTTATATATAAACTGTAAATATACACACCGTGTGTTTATATATACTGTAAATATACACACCGTGTGTTTATATATAAACTGTAAATATACACACAGTGTGTTTATATATAAACTGTAAATATACACAGTGTGTTTATATATACTATAAATATATACACCGTGTGTTTATACTGTAAATATACACACCGTGTGTTTATATGTACTATAAATATATACACCGTGTGTTTATACTGTAAATATACACACCGTGTGTTTATATGTACTATAAATATATACACCGTGTGTTTATACTGTAAATATACACACCGTGTGTTCCCCTCCGCTTGGGCATCTTTGTGAATTTGTCTTTCTCCCGGAATCGTTTTCACTCCCATCAGAAACCCGAATGTCCACCCCGTGGCCCTGGCTCTGCTGGAGCGAAGCGAGCGGTCACGATCCCCCCACCCCCCACCTCTCTCTCTGATGAGTTCACTTCGGGAGCGATGCGATAGCCTCCGCTGCGCTTTAACGCGTCGCCACCCCCACTACCACCCCCACCCCCACTACCACCACCCCCACTACCACCCCCACCATCCCCATCACTACCACCCCCACACCACTCCCACTACCACCCCCACACCACCCCCACCACTACCACCCCCACTACCACTCCCACTACCACTCCTACTATCACCCCACTACCACCCCCACCATCCCCATCACTACCACCCCCACACCACTCCCACTACCACCCCCACCATCCCCATCACTACCACCCCCACTACCACTCCCACTACCACTCCTACTATCACCCCACTATCACCCCCACCATCCCCACCACCACCAACGCCACCATCCCCACCACCCCCACTCCCACCATCCCCACCACTACCACTCCCACTATCCCCACCACTACCACCCCCACCATCCCCACTACCCCCACCACTACCACTCCTACTATCCCCACCACTACCACCCCCACCATCCCCACCACCACCAACGCCACCATCCCCACCACCCCCACTACCACTCCCACTATCCCCACCACTACCACCCCCACCATCCCCACCACCACCAACGCCACCATCCCCACTACCCCCATCTACCACCCCCACTATCCCCACCACTACCACCCCAACTATCCCCACCACCACCAACGCCATCAGCCCCACCACCACCACTACCACCGCCACCACCACTACCCCCCCCCCATCACCACCACCACCACCAGCACCACCACCACCACCGCCACCACCAACCACTGCAGTGCAGTGCCACGCCACCCGAGAGAGACGACTTGGCACATTCTTGGAATTCAAAAGATTTTCGACGCACAAGCCTCGGGCACGGGCAGCCAAACTAATGCGCTGCAATGACAAACACTGCAAAAACGGGAGGTACAATGTTCCAGATTCACGACTCGGCACTAATGCACGCTAATAGGCACTCTCTTCCCTCCCAAGTCGATTGAGAGATGCGCCAAAAGGAGATTGCGCAGGTCTGGTTTGGGGGGGGGGGGTGACAGGGGGGGGCGGAGAGGGAGCGCCGGTGATGTTACGTAAGTCACTTTATGCTGCCACCAATCCCCGTAACACTTTGGCGGACCACCCTGCTGTTCATGGGCAGTGTCTGATCCTCGTACGCAGGGCGTTTCAGGCGCAGTGGTTGCCTCTCCAGGGCAGACGCACGCGCTTGGTTGTGCCCGCTCCTGACGCCGCTCGCAACAAACGCCACGGCTGCAAGGGCGCTCATCCTGTCCGGCGTCAACAAGCCGCGAACTCCTGGCAACCCCGATTAGCACGATTGGTTACGTACCGTGCGAAGAAGTTCAACATCCAGATTTTTTGTTGTTTCACCAGGCAAGGCCCGCTGAGCTATATAGCTCTTTTTCGGGAGCGACCGGGCCACAAATGATATCTCAACGAATGGCTGATCACGTGGAAATTCACAGCTGACAAATACTCTAAACGGATGTTGATTGTAAATGTGGAGGGAAAAAACCGGAGGACCCAGAGAAAAACCCACGCGGCCACGGAGAGAGGACATGCGAACTACAAATATAGAGCAGGCGTCAGGGTCGGGTTCAAACGGAGGAAGATAGCATCTCGCCATCATCATTGTCCTCATCGTCATCTTAAATAAACAAAATAACGATGCTAACTTACATATTCATTGTCTAGCATCATCATCACCACCACTACCACCATTAACTCGCATTCTGCCTCGCTGCGGTGGTTCGCGTATTGGACTTGCAATTCAAAGCTCTCCTGGTCAATGTCACAGCGTGGCAGTTGAAACAATGGCCCAAGTTTCTTAAATCTACCCCCCTCCCCCCGGCTCTGTCCACCAAATGTGGGTGGACAGAGGCACCGCAGTTAGTCAATCGACAGATCGAGCGTGGTGGGGTAAATTGCGGGTGATCCAGAGTATTTACCGCGACGTCGGACCGGCGTGCGAGAGGAGGAGCTCTCTCTCCCAAAGGCCGTGCCACCAGCAGCGGCGTGAGCGAGACGTTGCAGGGCAGCGCCTCTACCATCAAATTCCACTTACTCGGATGTCATCATCAACTCTCACTTCAAATTCGTCATCAGCGATCTATAATTATCTGTCCACCGCCATCCATTGTCACCCCTTATCGATAATCATCGTTCATCATCATTTTAATATTTATATTGGATTTTGCCGCGACTCAAGATAGCGTGTCCCGAAGTGCACTGTCACGTCCAGGTGAGCGGAGTGTTGCAGTGATCAATAACCGTACATTTGCAAATGGAGAAAATAGATTGATCAGCCCCACAAACAGGCATTTAATAACAGATCAGTAATAACAAGGGTGACAAGAACAGAAACATTCACTTTTTTCCAGCAAAAGTCAAGCGGCGTGCTTTTCATCGACAAAATATTTGGTTACCGTGTACGTATAACCAAGCCATACATTTAGTTGTGAACTGAGTGACCGAGAACTGATGCAATATAATTAATAGCAATATTATTACAACCCACAGTCTTGTCAGTCGATTGCCGAATGGAGGCATTTCCACGCTATGCAGATTGTTAGGGATTCTTTCACTATACTTCACCACATTGGTCGGTGCGGGATCGGCAACATGGGGGCCTAGGCCAGTCGTGACATCTCACCACTGATGACAGCCGCGCTCGGATGTTGAATTCGGTTCACAGCAATCGTCTCGCACGTGCGCTAACCACTGCGCGACCGCTCCCCACCCATCCCAATAGCATACAGCAGGCGGCCTATCGCGCACTTTAAGGTGCGGGGATGAATGTATGCACGTTGAACTTATACGCAGACGCCCGTGCTAATCGGATGCACGGTGTTATGCGGAAATGGGCGTTCAGAAACGATCGAAAAATAATAATAATAATAATAATGTTAATTCTTAAATTTTTAGCCCAAAATTATCCGGACAGTACGACTCGGCCTCTGCGCCCGCGTTTGTAGGCGAGTTACCTGGCCCGGTGTCCAGAGGGTTACACAAATCCATGACAACATCGTTATTTGGTGAGTCCGCAAAATCCGGTCACAAAGACAAATACAAAGATCCCCCGTGTAGTCTTTTTTAACAGACGCTCAGGGCAAGTGCTGTTAGTGAGGACCTATGAAGGCCGAAACGGCACATGAGGGGGTGGGTGGCCTGCACCACGCCCGGCCGCCGTTGTTTCACCAGTTGCGATATTTACACATCACACCAGGTACTAATTTGAGGCTGAGTCGATCTAGGGGAGGCACAGGGCCGTTTCAGATCATCGTCACTGGTGTTGGCCCTGAGCAGGAACCAAACTCGGGTCGCCCGCTAACTGTTGCATAACCGCTTCCCACACACACACAAACACAGACAGACACCAGCCTTCAACGTTAGCCTTAAAATACAGAGGAAGAAGTGCATCTCATAAGACAGAGCATACGGTAAATATATTATTAAGCCTTTTGCTGGGGTGGGAAAATCTCAACACATTGGTTCCACGCTGGAACCACGAACCTACACACACACAGACACCATCCCAATTAAAACGACAATGCCACTCGTTTCGCGAGGGTAGATGCGGCCAGGGTTCATCGCTGGCCACGAGCATATTGGTATTTGAATACTGCACTGGCCTCCTCCAGTTTGACTCGGCATCAAAACCACCCGGCATACTGTACATAACACACCACAACCATCTCTGTGGCAGAAAAATACATACAGTTATATTTTAACACATAGTTCACAAATAAAATATAAAGATTCGGCCGAGATGATCATATTGTGGAAGCTAAGCAGCAGTCTTGAGCCTGGTTGGTGCTTGGATGGATAAATTATATGACAGGCTACAAGGCTTGGGCTGTAAGGTAGCCAGTAGATGGCAGTACAGGAACAGATTCTTAAATGAACTAAACTTTGTTTTGTATTTTACCAGGTAAGGCCCACTGAGCTCTTTTTTATCAGAAGCGACCTGGCCCCAAATAATAGCTCAACGAAGTGGCTCATTGTGGAAATTTACATCAGTCAAATATTTGGCCTCCTCGAGGTTGACTCGGCGTGAAGTGAACGTCAACAATGAATAGACAACAAAGAACAGCGTCTGGCACCAACGCTGCAATGTGCAGTGTCTTGCAGGGCCGGATGAATGTTCTTGTAGGCCCGAGGCACTTCTGTTTGTGTAGGCCTTCAGTGATAACCTTTTACATTTGGTGCTGCTGCTGCTGCCTTACGTCACTACTACCGCCTCTGTCACTCCGCTTGGTTCACGCGTACTTTCGTTGGTGCTCTCTTCAATTGGCAGGGCCCAATTAAGGTTCTTGTAGGTCCGAGGCACTTATTTTTGTGTAGGCCTTCAGTGACAACCTTCTACAGTGGGTGTTGCTGCTGTCCGATGCCACTACTACCGCCGCCCAAAAATTACCATCTGAAGATGTCATTGATAATTTCGGCAATTAAAACATCTCGAAAAGGTCATCTCCGTTGTTAATTTCTTTCACCTTATGAAAAAAATAAAGATTGGCATTGACATAACTCTGCCTCTTTGTACATACACCATATAATACATTTATTGAAGAAGATATCTTGAATTTTGATTTAAAGCTTTCATGACTGCAGGGATTCATATTCTTGGTTCTTTCGGTAAAGTCACGTAGAAGGGAAACAATAAAATAATAAAAATATAAAACAATAACATTCTCACGACGTTTCGACTGCAACACAATCAATCATCGTGACTTTACCGAAAGAACCAAGAATATGAAGATATATTGGTTACATTTTTTGTATCATTTAACAAAAACATGGTAAAGCATGTTTTTCGTAGGTCCTTTCGTTTTAGTATTGGATTATACGGACCTGGTCTCTTGTGTTGTGCCAGTTGCAAAAAAATAATCACTTTTTGTACCTGGGAAAGCCTCACTGGGTCTGAATGTGTTTATTTTTATTTTAACGAGGGTTCTACAATTGGGGTTGTTTGGCTGATTCCGTTCGTGAGTATTTGACTTCACGTGGGAGAAAATTGGACTAATTTCGCGATCATCATCACCCCTGCACACCAGGATGTAACACTCAAAGCTCAGCTCAGATTTATTTAGAGTTCATCGAGCCGCGGTGACGAGATGTTAACTACTTCGCCTGGTATACAGTTTCATTTATTTGGTATAGCCCTGTGAGCCATTCGGCTCTTGAAGCGGGTGCAACCGCAACAAACAAAAAACAAACATGAACAAGAAAACATCTTAAAGTGACTATGTGACTGTGCAAACAGAAAATCCAGGAAAAAAACAGCAAAATATTCCTGAAAAAGCACCATACACCAACGCTGTGTGCAAAAATTCCAGTGGGATGCAAGTCAAACAACAACAACAACAACCACAAGACAACTTAGATTAAGGCCATCAGTTTAACTCCGTACTACAACAAACATGGCCAAAAAACTGTGGAACTGTGACCGAATGTTTCACAATAAACGACATAAACAACATGTCCAATGCCACTACTACCGCCGCCCAAACCCTAGAGCAGTGGTTCTTAACCTGGGTTCGATCGAACCCCAGGGGTTCGGTGAGTCGATCTCAGGGGTTCGGCAGAGCCCCCGCCACGGAGGTCCGGACACACTTGAATTATTGTGTAAATTTGTGATGACACACACGGCCCGCTTGGCCATCACTGGCTGCAGATTATCATGCTACACTGCTTGGCCAATCAGCGCTGCGGGGAATTTAGTGCGTACTCAGTAGTCAACGTGTGACTTTTGTTGTCGTACGTCGTGTGATTTCTTTAATATTTTATCCATACTAACTATGTCGGGCAAAAGAAGAAAGTGGTCGGACGAATATGTACAACATGGATTCTCATGTATCACGGAACGTGATGGGAGTGAGCGTCCTATCTGCATGATTTGCAACGCCAAGATGAGCAACTCTAGTCTTGCACCGGCAAAACTAAAGGAACACTTCTTGAAGCTGCATGGAGACGGGGAATACAAGAACACAACACTTGCTGAATTCAGGGTGAAGAGAGCCAGATTCGATGAAAGGGCCACTCTGCCTGCTCTTGGATTTGTACCTGTTAACAAACCGATCCTGACAGCATCGTACGAAGTTTCTTACCTGATCGCAAAGCAGGGCAAGCCACACACCATTGGTGAAACACTTGTGAAACCAGCTGCATTAAAGATGGCGAATCTGATACTCGGAACAGCGGCCGAAGGTAAATTATCCCAAATTCCCCTTTCAAATGACACCGTCAGTGACAGAATAGAAGACATGAGTAAAGACATCTTGGCTCAAGTAGTCGCGGATCTGATTTCAAGCCCGGCAAAATTCAGCCTTCAACTCGACGAAACCACAGACGTTTCTGATCTAAGCCAGCTTGCTGTTTTTGTACGCTATGTGAAAGACGACATGATAAAAGAAGAGTTTTTATTTTGTAAGCCTCTTACAACAACAACGAAGGCAGCCGATGTGAAGAAGCTTGTGGATGACTTCTTCAGAGACAACAATCTTTCATGGGATATGGTTTCTGCAGTTTGTACGGACGGAGCTCCAGTCATGCTGGGAAGAAAGTCTGGTTTTGGTGCGCTAGTAAAGGCCGATGCACCACACATCATTGTGACGCATTGTATTCTGCACAGGTATGCGTTGGCAACAAAAACCTTACCTCCAAAAATGGCAGAAGTATTAAAAACTGTGGTGGAATGTGTGAACTATGTGCGAAAAAGTGCTCTGAGGCACCGCATCTTCAGTGAGCTGTGTAAAGAAATGGGCTCTGAATTTGAGGTACTTCTGCTCCATTCTAATATTCGGTGGTTATCCCGGGGACAGGTGCTGAATCGTGTTTTTGCCATGCGTGTGGAATTAGCCCTGTTTTTGCAAGAGCACCAACACTGCCATGCAGATTGCTTCAAAAATCCTGAGTTCATTCTCATTTTAGCGTACATGGCTGATATATTCGCAGCTCTCAATCATCTCAATCAGCAGATGCAGGGTGGTGGAGTCAATATCATGGAAGCGGAAGAACACCTGAAGGCTTTTCAAAATAAGCTACCGTTATGGAAACGACGAACAGAGAACAATAACTTCGCAAACTTCCCGCTTCTGGACGACTGTGCAAGTAAGATCGAAGATGTGTCTGGAATCGGAGATATTTCTGTATCCACGGAACTGAAGCAAACAATTGCCACGCACTTAGATGAGCTTGCAAAGTCTCTCGACGGATATTTCCCTACAAGAGAGTCATATCCAGCATGGGTGAGACAGCCGTTCACGTTTGCTGTTGAAACAGCAGATGTCAATGATGAATTCCTCGACGAAATCATTGAAATTCAGCAGAGCCAGGTTCAACAGCAACTCTTCAGAACAACAACGCTCTCAACGTTTTGGTGTCGACAAATGAACAAGTATCCAGTTATTGCTAAGAAAGCCCTGGATTTTTTTTTATACCATTTGTTACAACATATCTTTGTGAGCAATCCTTTTCGAGGATGCTGGACATAAAAACGAAGAAAAGGAACAGACTTTGCTGTGAAAATGACATGAGAGTGGCACTTGCCAAGGTGAAGCCACGCATATCTGAACTGATCTCTCAAAGGCAACAGCAGAAGTCACATTGATTTCCAGGTATGTAATTTGTTGTGAGTTTATGCATTGTGTTGGTTTTATTCTTTGAACAAGGTAATGTTCATGCACGGCTCATTTTGTGTACCAGTAAAAAACATATCTATGTCTTGAATTTGAAAAAAATCACATTTTATTTTTCACTAAAGAGGGGTTCGGTGAATGCGCATATGAAACTGGTGGGGTTCGGTACCTCCAACAAGGTTAAGAACCACTGCCCTAGAGCCATAGCTGGCTGCATGAGTCACTCCACAACAACAGGAGCATCAGTCGGAGTATCACATTTTTCAATGCACCTTTAAGATCAGCACACTAAATCAAAATACAGATAATACTTTGCAGCGGTCACCGGACCGAAACATTTTATTTTATTTTAGGCCACTGAATAGCAGTGGCAGCTAGGGGTGTATAACACCTCTAGAGCAGTTTTGAGTGAAGATCTCATAGGTAGTGATTCAACTTGCAGTTAATTGCAAATAGCATTCCAGACCCTGGGGGCATCAATAGCAAAGTCCCTTCCTCCAGTTTTTGTACGGCAATAGGGAATGTGAAGCTGGTAAATGAGCGAAGACCTGAGGTCAAATTTGTTCTTTGAAACAGAGAGGAGATCCAGCAGGTAGTCTGCGGAATTTTTTTCTAAGTACATCGTGAATAAATAAGATCTGGTGCACAAGCCGTCGAACATTAAGAGATGTTAAGTTTGACCCAATATAGAGATCACAGTGGTGAGTCCTATATGGACAGTTCAATGCAAATCTTAAGGCCGAGTGATAGATGGACTCAAGCTTCTTCAGTACAGTACTTGGGGCTGATTTATACACGATGTCACAGTACTCAAGTAGAGGCAGTATGGTAGCTTTTATAAATTCAAAACGGAACATAGGGGGGAAGCAGTACTTGTGTCGATACAGAAAACCAATTTTTATTTTTGTCTTTTTACCAATATAATCAATGTGATCTTCAAAATTCAGTTTTGAATCCAGGATGACCCCAAGATACTTATAGATGTTGACTTGCTCTATTTGATAATTATTTAAGGAATGTAATTGGGGAAAAATAACTTCCTGCTTTAGTCCTGGTGAGAAGCATAGCCCCTTGGTTTTGGAGGTATTCAGGAATAGTTTAAGAGCAACTAGCTGATGTTGTAGTTTGTTGAAATCACCCTGGAGCTTAGCAATCACCTCATCCGGAGAGCGGCCAGCAGTAACCAGTATCGTGTCATCTGCAAAAAGATTTACCCTGGAATGATCCAGGTCAGTGCCCAAGTCATTGACATATAGAGAGAACAAGAGGGGGCTGAGGATGGAACCCTGTGGAACCCCTTTTGTTATCTTAACACTGTTTGACCTCCAACCATCCGTGAATACAGTTTGAGTGTGAGAAAAGAGGTAATTTTTAACCATTTTACTGCGTTTTCGGAAAAACCGAGGCAATTTAGTTTACTAAGCAGGGTGTTGTGGTCTACTGTATCAAAAGCTTTGGACAGGTCAAGAAAAAGACAGGCACAGTACTGCTTATTATCAAGGCTACTGTAAATGTGATTCAGAGAGTCTAATGCAGCAGATGTGGTGCTGTATTTTTTCCGGAACCCAGATTGTTTTAGATGTAGTAGATTGTTTAGTGGACAGGAAACTACTAATTTGGTAGTTCAATAATTTTTAAAAGATTTTCATCAACAGGGATAAAATTGAGATAGGTCGGTAGTTATCTGGATCATCTTTACAGGAGGTCGTGGGTTCGATCCCGACCCTGACGCCTGTATATTTTGAGTTTGCATGTTCTCCCTGTGGTCGTGTGGATTTTTATTCGGGTTCTTCGATATTTGGCTGCTATAAATTTCCACGTGATGAGCCACTTCGTTGAGCTATCATTTGGGGCCAGGTCGCTTTTGAAAAAAAGAGCTAATAGCTCAGTGGGCCTTACCTGGTAAAATAAAATATCGGATAGTAAATTTAAGAAGCTGTTCCTATACTGCCATCTCCTAGCTACCTTAGAGCCCAAGCCTTATAGCCTGTCATATAATTTATGCATCCAAGCACTTACCAGGCTTAGTTTCCACAATATGTTCATATCAGCCAAATATTTATATTTTCTTTATCAATTATGTGTAATAATATGTGTTTTTCTACCAAAGAGATGTGTGGTGTGCTCTGTTTACCGGGTGGTTTTGATGGCGAGCGCTCTCCTTTTACGATCTTGGCGATCACATTTTTCTGGGCCACGATAGGAGCGGCCGGAGGCGTTGAGCGATGGGGGTTTGGCGAGCGAGAAGATTGAGGGTACGGAGGGGGACGGAGGGGATTTTGTAGGTCTGGAGATGATTTTTAGTGACGTTGTTTATCGTGGCAGATTCGAGGGATGTCAAGGGCAGGTGGTGGGGAGATGAATGGAAAGGCGATCGGAGCGAGGAGCAGGGTCAGTCAAACACCAGAAACCTCGTCTTTATTTTCCCCGACGTTTTCCGAGAAATGGGGAGGCGAGTTATTGTGACTTGGCAACTGACGGAGAAGAGTGGAGGAAACCCCGTTCTGAGGACACCGTTCACACAGTGACGCACGAGGGATTTGGCCATTTCCAGCAGCATTCGCAATCAGAAAAGAAGTCCAATTGGCGATCTTGCTCGAGATGGCCGACACGATTTGTTGAGTTTTTCCACCCCTGGTAGTGGATTTTGAGGCTGGATTTCTTACATAGAATCTCAAGTCCACTGATCGTGAACCAGACAGACGTGTAGGTTCAAGAAGGAGGTTCAAGCCTTCAGAAGGTTAAGATCATTCGCCGCGGTGGTGAGATGTTAACTACATCGCCTGGTGTACAGAAAGGTCGTGAGCTCGATCCCAATTCTGATGTCTGCTGTATTTTTGGAGTTTGCGTGTCTCTCTCCGCATGGTCGCTTAGATTTTTCTCAGGGTTCTCCGGTTTCCCCCTCCACATTTAGAATCAACGCACGCTTCGAGTATTTGCCTGCTTTACATTTCTAAGTGATGATCCACTTCCTTGAGCTATCATGTGTGACCAGGTCGATTCTGAAAAGGAGCTAGAGAGCTCAGTGGGTCTTTACCCTGATTAAATAAAAAAAAAGTTAGTTACATTGCGGTATTGCTGCGATTAATGGGCCCTTTAAGCAGAGGGCAATGTGCGTGCAGAGATATGACGGAAATTTTTTTACGTTTTGCGAGGAAGGTGGACATGGATTTGGGACCTGCAAGATAGCGGAGGGGGGGGGTGGGGGGGTGAAAGTAGACATTCATGAGGTGGCGATCGCTGGAGGTGACAGGCGAAGTATGTCGGGGAGAGCGATGGACTCTGTGCCGGGAGATGACGGCGGTGGCGGTGAGTGCGACCGCGGGAGATGAGATCAGTCGGGAGAGATCCATCGATTGCGACGAGAGTGACCCGAAGGTGGCTGATGGAATTATATAGATTGTCAACGCGTTGACACCGCTGTCTAATGATGAGTGCAGAGGATTACAAAGGAAAAGAGAAAAAAAAAACCCCTATAAGGTTGAGAAGGTGAAGATCAGAAACGTGGCTGGGTGTGGTGCAGGTCACATGTTCCGAATGTGTTTAATAGGGGCTTGCAAACAGTGTCTGTCCTAACAGTTTACATACAGGCTAAATATGGGTACCATTGCGTGTGTTAGTGCTGGAGAAGGCATTGTGGGTATGGTCAATTCCCCTGGGCATCACCTCTTGATTTTGTCTTTAATCCAATAGAATTGTTGTCGGGTATTCCCCATTTTATTTTCGTATGCACTATAAATGATAATACTCCTCCTGCACCTTTTTAATTCACTAGTTTTTACATTATTTTACTTTCAGTGGGATTTACATTCAATGCGTCTTCTCGTACGATGTTCGACTACAATGGCACCTTCAAATGTTGTTACCGCCGCTTTAACACCGAGATATGCTGCCGATTGTGCATTATAGATATCGTTGATGGTTGATGATGATGAAGATGGGTGGGATTTTCAACTGGTTCAGCGATTATGATCGATCCTGAAGCTCACGATAAAACGCGTAGAATCGTGCGTGCAAAAAGTCGACGTTTTAAAAAAAAAGTTCTCACACATTGAGTGTGACGGGGGTATAGCAGAGCTTCTGTTCGCCAACTTGTAAGAATAATAATTCATTAATTCATTCATCAATCACTCAACGAATCCGCGACTGTGAAGTCATGACAATTGATCAAATCTCTTCGACTGGGGTGTAATATCCACAATTCATCAACAAAGGAGCTACCATCCACAATGGTGTTCATTAATCAATTGATCAACCGCTGAACTAGTCCGTGACCGTGAATGATGACAATTTATGAAATCTCTTCGATTGCGATAGAGGTTATTAGTTGGTTGACCCCAATTGATAATGATGATGACGATATCTGCTATTTTATAATGGTGAATGAAACGATGGCACATGATAAATACGACGACGAACATGATAACGATGATGACGATGATGTTACCCGTCACGTATGGGAAGAGACCAAGACGAAGGTTCAGGGCACATCCCGTTACAAATCCTGTTTCAGGAAAATTGAGAAGGGTGTATTGGATGTCCTTCGCGCAATCGCACGTTTTGGATTGCTTAACTGATGCGATATGCAAGCTGCTCGTGACGAAACATTGTCAAAAAATATAAAATTGTGCCAACCCCAAACCAATTAACGTGTGACCCACTGCAAAAAAAAGTCCCTGTGCATACGTGAATATTGTAGACAAGCTGCTGATGATGATGGATGATGCTAATCATGGCGGTGACTCTGATGTTGCTAATGATGCAGCAGCTGGGCTGCTGTGATAGCGATGATGATGATGATGACGGAGGAGGTTATGACGGTGGGTGGTGATGGTAGTGATGACTGGTGGTGGCTAGGAGATGTTAACTACTTCGCAAGGTATACAGGAGGTCGTGGGTTCGATCCTGACTCTGACGCTTATATATTTGGAGTTTGCATGTTCTCCCCGTGGTCTTGTGGATTTTTCTCCGGGCCCTCCGGGTTTTCCTTCCACATTTAGAAACATGCTTTTGGAGTGTATGGCTGCTACAAATGTCCGCACGATGATAAGCCGCTTCGTCGAGCTTTCATTTGTGATAGCGAGGTCGCTTCTGAAAAAAAAGCTATATAGCTCAGTGGGGCCTTACCTGGTAAAACACAAAGCAAAAGGAAAAAACCAAAGCAGTTTTGTGCACAGCCCTTTGTCGATCTGGTGCTGAATGACGACGTCCTCATGCCGTGTCGGCCATTGAGGGTTATTTGACCATACTTCATCACGCTGGGCAGTGCAGGTCGGCGAAGTCGTGGGCGCGCAGCGAAACCCAGGACCAGTTCGGATATCACTCGCCATTCACGTGAGCCATGCCCAGGAATGAAACTCGGACCATCGGGTTTTTGAAGCAGCGTGTTAATCCACTTTGTGCCACCTCTCTACCGCCCCAGTGAAATAGCGTTGCTGGTAATATATTTATTTTTAAGTACGGTCATTCTGCAGTCACGAAATGGGCCACACGGGCCACGGAACATTTGTAATTGAAAAAGAAAATGCCAAAATTTAAATTGGGCATCGTTTGGACGTATTCCAGTTTAGGAATGTCCTTGCATAGCAGCAGGCTGATGCGGGGACATCAGCACGGCCAATATGCCCGCAACGCTCTGTCATGCCGTTACCGCGGAATTGTCCACGCGCTAACGCATTTGCAGTCTTGAGAGCGTAACGCGTAATCACACTCGTGGCGAGAATTTGGATCTGGTAGGGAGTCTGCCCATTTACCCAGGCTGATGCCTGTGTCCGGACGGCCGCACACTGCACTACCAACGCGGCGATCTTTTAAATCACCGAACCACGACTAACTTCAGTGGCAAGCGATGTCTGAACCAGTTCCGGGCCTCCTTAGAGTGACTCAGCATTAGATGAGCCGCAGCAAACCCTTCCCTCTCGCGGGGTTTGGCTATCGCGGTTTTGCAGTTTCGCGCCCAGTGTATTAGGGTCGCCG
This sequence comes from Petromyzon marinus, assembly GCF_048934315.1. Taxonomy (NCBI): domain Eukaryota; kingdom Metazoa; phylum Chordata; class Hyperoartia; order Petromyzontiformes; family Petromyzontidae; genus Petromyzon; species Petromyzon marinus. The sequence goes on along the minus strand of NC_133688.1, from coordinate 18,516,526 downwards.
ACGGCGCCCCTGTGGCTCGACCATTCGCGGTTGACCGCGAGATTCCTGTGATGCATCGTGAACCGCAAAATAAAGTGCAGACAATTTGTCTACCAATCGTGAACCGAGACAATTTGCCTGCACTTTGGTTTGCCTTGCGCCGTTTCGTCTCCGTCTTGTCTCCGACTTGTCTCCCGAGCGGCCCGTCGCAAGTTCCAGCCGACAGTGAGGTACAGCTGCCCGCGGTGTCTCATCCTGCATTGCACAATGTTGTACACGGACACGTTCTATACATTTACCGTACAGGTTAAGTTTTAAAACACTGGAAAGGAAAGTATCCATCTTATTTTACATTCAAAATACTTCCCGTTCAATGCTTTGAGTCGATTGAGGGTAACATTAAACAAAAGGAGGGGTAGGTGTCGTATTTACCAATCGTGAACCGAGCCCTCGTTTTCCCTTCGATGCCTTTGAGTTTGCGGATCGCGGATTTGCCGATCGCGGCTATTGTCAAGACCCCCCCCTCCCAGCCCCGAGGGGCAAGGGGTTTGCCGTACCCGGCGCAATGCGTAAACGTCGGCGCTCGACGGACAAATGGCGCACCAACTTGACTCTGACGACACAGACTCCGCACGCGCCATTCCCATCCTTGATAAGTGCTTGCTGACACCGATTGCCCCAACCGCCTGTTACAGCTACACGTGTGTTGGTTTGCCTTGCAACACGTACAATTTGTCTGCACTTAGGAGAGTTAATCCATTTACAAAACCGTTAACCCGTCCGCTTGCGAGAGGCGCGGAGCTGAACTTTGGAGGAGGCCGTTATTGTGGTTCAAGCACCCCAAACCACCACCACCACCGGCTCCGAGACCACGGCGTGTGGCGTTTGGCACGACATCAACAACAACAACAACAAAATAACTACAACAAAACAACATCCCAGGCACGTGCCCGACGGCTTCGATTTCTGTATCGCTTTGAAACTCGGCGACAGACACTCAATGGTGAAGCACGCGCCCTAACGCTTCTTGTTAGCGGTGCCCCCCACTCCTCAACCTCCACCCCCCCCCCCCAAAAACGGTTCATTTGATTTTGTTTGGCCCAGGCGATATAGATTTTGGGGGGAGGAGATTTGTTCCGTTGAATTATTAATCCGCTGAACATAAACCATGGATATATATATCTATTTTAATGAATAAGTAAGTTGCCGGTGGAGTCCGCGTGGCCGCGAGGCGCCCCGGTGACTCTTGGTCGGTCCGTGGCACGGTCACCACCAGCGGCGGTGATAGCCTATTGGGGGGGGGGGGGGCGGGGGGCCTCAGCAGAATTTATTTGCTCAGAGGGGGGAGCTAAGCCCCCCCATTTCGACGATTTAAGGAGATTAGACGGAGGTGTCGTAGCGTGAGAGATGTTGCCAGCGAGACTAATTAGCTAAACGTTTTTAACGAGTTTGTGATCTTGATTAAATTTTCAATTTGGGGGGGAAGGGGGAGGCTGATATTTTGTTAACCTTTTCTTTTAAGAATCTAGAGCCCCTTGAGCTACTTAGGGTGCTTCGTCTTTTTGGGCTTAGTTTTTGCTTCTGTTCAGTGCCACTACTACTGGTTGGCAAGGCCACAGGCGTCACGGACTGCCGCCTCTTTCCCCCCGGCCACGCTGAGCATGTTGTGACACGGTCAGTGGAGAAGCATCATAATCGCGTCGACAAACTCATGTATTCGTCACCGAGGGGCATCACGGGCAACGGCAAATCACGAAGCTCCGTCTTCACGGCAATAATCTATGTACTTGCGGACATTTGTACTGCTGTACTTAATTCATATTTATTTTTAGCGACCTGCTCACCTTCTCTATCTGCTCTCGTATTGTTTTTTTGGTATCGTGTGTTTATGCAACTTGGTGACCCGCCACGACTGGCCATCTGTGAAAAAGAGCTTCACAGCTCATCGGATTGCTCTTGGATAAATAAAGATTCTGATTTCTCATGAAAAAAAAAATGTTTTAGTCAAAGAACCCATTGGCTTTCCAGACCAATATTATCCAGCGACTTTTGTTTTGAGCAAGCAGACTCTGGACTGGTTTCGACCTTCTTGGTCTCGTCCATAGCATTTCTTCTTAAATTATATTTTTATTATTTTTGCAAACCGGCAGCATGTGTTAACTACCTCGCCACGGTGGCTAGGAGATGTTAAATACATCGCCTGGTATACAGGAGGGCGTGGGTTCGATCCTGACCCTGACGCCTGCTGCTGTATATTTGTAGTTTGCGTGTCTCTTTCCCTCCCCGTGGTTGCATGGACTTTTCTCCGGGTCCTCCGGTTTTTTCCCCTTCACATTTAGAATCAACGTGGGTTTAGAGTATTTGGTTGCTACAAATTTCCACGTGACAAGCCACTTTGTTGAGCTATTATCTGTGGCCAGGTCGCTTCTGAAAGAGAGCTATACAGCTCAGTGGGCCTTTGCTGGTAAAATAAAATAAAAGTTTTGGTTTTAGTTTAACAAGCCTGACTGCCGATGAGACCCATAATGTTGAAACTGGTCCAGCGCTTTGCTTGCTTAAATACAAATTTCTCGATCTGTATTGTCTAGAAAGTCGATGAAATAAAATGCGTGTTTTGTTGACGTTTGAAGACGCAGTGAAGTTATGCTTCATGTTTTTTTCTTTCTAATATTGTTTTCTACCCGTGTAGAGGAGGATTATAATGCAGAATAAGATGAACTGTAAACCAACTCCGTGCCAGTGATGTGACCTGCAGACAAACGCACAGATAAAGGCACAGTGCGGTTATCCATTATTTAGCGATGACTTAAGTGGAAATGTACGTAGGTATGCAATACGTTTGTTCAAGGAAAGTAAATCTTATAATTATTTTTTTATATTTACAAAAGAATGTAAGCACACGGTGAAATGCGCAATTTTTTCTTGCAAGACATTCCCCTCGAAGGCTAATACATAATTCACCACATTCGTCATTAACATTGCCTCGTAACAGAAAGCGTATGTAGTGGGATCGACATTTCAGATAAGAGAAGTGAGAGAGGCCACAGCGATTGGTTAACTTCTCCCGAGAGATCGCGCTCCCCACTGTGGGGACGGGAGAATGCCGGGACATTGTAACGTTGACAAATACAGTTTTTTTTTAATTGACGTAGAAACATTCTTCCACGAATGGAAATTAAATGACACAAAAGTCTAATGATATATCTATAAACTGGCGGTAGTTTTAGAAAATAGTGACGAATGTGATATTTTTGGTAACTTTTTTTGTACCAATGCATTGCCTTGCATTGTTGTTATTTTTGTATATACCTGCAAGACATTTGAAGGACATTGTATTTGCAAGAGATTTCATGTTACAGGGACACGGACACATGCGGAAAGGTGTTTTGGAGACGATTGCAAAACAAGGAAAGCAGTCAACCTCGCTGTAGTGATGAAATATGTGTCTACAATACATGCGTTATGCCGACACTTAGCCTATAATAGACTGTTGAAGCAAGTATTTTGAGCGAGCACCTATTAAGACTGGAACGGCCCAATAGGGAGTGGGTGGCCAGCACAACGCCCGACCGCATTTGTCTCTCCAGTGGCGATGTTTACACACCGTACCAGGTACTCATTTGAGGCTGAGTCGACCTAGGGCAGGTCCCGGACCGGTTCAGATAATCATCACTGATGTTTCCCGTTAGCGTGAACCGCTACACGTTAGCGTTAACCGCTACACTACCGCTCACCCCCCCGCCCCACGCACACACATCCACACGCACGACAGACACTTGGCCGTGTGAGTGACAGACCCGGGCCGAGGGCACGATCGGGGACTGTGGCGGGTTGCTGTCGGGGCGTGGATGCTGGTGGAGGACGGGCGGGCGGGCGGGGGTGCGGGTCGATCGTGGCCGCGGGTGATGGATGCGCGATGCCTGCTCAACGTGAACTGCACAAACGGTCGCCGATTGTTGCCCTGCCGCTCGCTGAGCGTCGTTCAGCGCTCGAGCGAACAAACGCCAACAAAAAAATATAGCGACGGGGCGATGGATCTCAGAGTTCCCCAGCCTGCCCTTGAGCACTCTCACCTTGAACGTCCCTTGCACGTGTTTCAGAGTGACTGTACGCGCGCAGAGTGCAAAGGGATTACTCGCCTGGGCGTCACGTGGTAAACGAGCATGGATTGTCACCGTCAGTCAATCGGCAGGTTTCTGTGCTTTGAGCAAAAGTGCGAGGACTCTTCTGCATCTGGCAAGAAGCTTAGAGCCTGCGTGGTATCGTACATTCCAACTTAACACCCACACCTCGTGTCGCGTGAGTAAGATTATTGCAGGGTTGCACCTTGACCCTGGTTCACTTTAACAGTGCGAGTACAAAGCTACGTGAACGTTTCGGGCAATAGCGGTTCTTCATAGGAGAGGAAATCGTTATTTACCAAAGTGAAATTGTTGTTGTTATTCATATTCTTAGCTCTTTCGGTAAAGTCACGTTGAAGGGAAACAATAAAATAATAAAATATTGTTTCCCTTCAACGTGACTTTACCGAAAGAGCTAAGAATATGAATTTCTGCAGTCACCAAAGGCTTTAAATCAAAATTGTTGTTGTTTGTGTTGTTTGTGTACCACTGCCAGTGCAGTATCGTGGCATTTATATTATTTTTTTTGTCTTTGGCATGAACACTATGTTTGCATCCCACATCGACTGCTCACCGTATTCTTCCGCACTGGACAAACGGGATTCCCTCCCCCGCCAAAAAGATCGTGTATTACCTCGCCGATCGTAGGTTCCAACTTGACTCCACTGTAGTGTGTGCCAAATTTAATGAAGAAAATTGCCTCAAGGTTCTTCTCCCCTTGACTGCGAATCAAACGCGTTATCTCTACATATATTTATATATATATATAAACTCTGATGTCCAATTACAGATAGAATGTTCCTTGCGTACTGCATAATGAGTGCCACTTTTTTCCGGCTTAAATCTCTGCTTCGACTGTTAAAATGAAGATAAATGTAGAAAAACAATCTTAGCAAGATTTAGTCTGAGTCTTTCTTCCATTATTAATTTGAAGTGCTCGTGGCCACGGGCTGTGTGGCCACGGCCTGTGTGGCCTGGTGAGGCTGGGTCAGAAAAAAATGCCATAACGGGCCACAGGACTGGATCTGAGCCACCCCAAGACAAATCGAGTCAATGTGATGTAGAGGCCAAATTAGCCGGTGGTGGAAATTCTACATTCCAATGGTGGATTACAGTCTATGCACATTACTATGTACAGTACATATAGGACAGCCACTGTTAACTTTTCCCGCAGTCTGATAAATATCTGAAATGCTGCTTGCATACTCAGTAGTGGTCTTTACCTGCTTTGTATTATCTTCCATAGGCCAAGGCAGCCACCCAGCCAAGATCTGAACTTGCAACCTCCTGATCGCGACCAAGCCCGCTCTACTGTTGCGCCACGGGGTGTAAACTCCCACGCACCACCCCCCGCAGTGGTGAGACATCACCTCGCCCACACTCCGTGGCTAACGACCCCCCCCTCTACTTCCCTCTCACCCTGGGCGTCTGCTTGTGACCCCGGCAGACACCACTCGCCCTTCATGGGCTTAACAGCGGCGAGATTCCGCCATCGTCAAGGCTCTCAAATTGCTCATTACGTCCGCAAATTACAATTCGTGGTGCTTGACAAGGGGGAATGGGGAGGGGTTGGGTAGGAGTGGGGGGGGGGGCGCAGTCGGGCGTGAGGTCTAGCGGTGCGCGGCTTAGCTCAAAGCCCGAAGCCGTCGCTGTTCCCGGAGACGTTTGTCTCTGTGATTATTTTGATGATCACGTAACCAGGGCCGGCCATGGGTGGGGCGGGGTGGGGGTGCCGTGCCCGGGACAAACTCCCACTGTGTGGGTCCCCTACCCCCAACGCCTTCAAACTAAACCGGAAGGATTACATCTGACACCGTGACGGCGCAGCGCGAGCTCCCCCGCAGCCCCCCCCCCCTCCAAAGCCGCGGGGCCCTGGGCGGTCGCCTCGATTCGCCGCGTACCCAAGTGGACGGCTTAGTCCATAACGCGCGTGAGCGACAGTGGGGCGCACGGCGTGGTGGTGGTGATGATGGTGATGATGTGCGTGCTCGCGTGTGAATGATGGACACGCGCTCAGAAAGTTTTGTGGACTTGATCGCGTAGAATGTACGGTAAGTCCAGTGGCCATCTTAGGCGCCACTCGTTAACTGGATTTGCCCCAAAAGTCTGTTAAGGCTATACGGGGAATCTTTGTATTTTGTTTGTACTAATATTTTTACAACAATTGTTGTTATATTTATGTGTATAGCAAACGTGGGAAACCAGAACCAGGATACGTAAAGGATTGACGTGCCCGCATGTCAGAATCAGAATCTTTATTTAACCTGGAGAAATCCGATGAGCCGTGAAGCTCTTTATCACATATGTCCAGTAGGGGCGGGTCAGAAAGTTACAATAACAAACAAACGATACAAAAAAAAACGATCGGAGTGCAAATTATAGGCAAGGTGAGCGAATCATTAAAACATAACTGCATGACATAGATAAAGTAGAAACGTTCAACATGCAAGGCACAAAAACCACAGCAAAAGAGTCCCACACCACAACCGAGAAAAGGCACAGTCCCTCCATAGAATGGACGAATGGATCTCGAGAAGAGCCTAGTTGTGATCTCAGAAGGCATGGAAATCAACGCAGAGGATCGGCAAGACTGTAATACGTAGATTTAAATGTAATTGTGTTCATTTGCTATCTCTGTGTTCCTTGGTTTTATCAGGATCTTCGCATTCGACGCAAAATTGCCAATTATTATTTTAATCATACAATACCGACATCACATAATTCCTTAATTCCTGTGCTCATAGTTTCATAACCAGCCAAAGCCTAATAATTCCGGGAATGTTTTCATGCACACGCACACGTGTTTTAATACACATATATAAACAAAGATAAAGATCCCCCATATAGCCTTGAACATACTTTTAAGACAAGTGCTGTTAGAGAGCACATATGAGGGCCGGTACGACATATGCGGAAGTCGATGGCCATCGCCACGCCCGGACCTCCAGTTGTCTCTGCAGTGGCGATGTTCACACACCACACCAGGTACTCGTTTGAGGCCGAGTGGACGTAGGGGAGGCCCAGGACCGGTTCAAATGATCCTCAGTGGTGTTTGTTGGTGGCCATGAGCCCGGTTCGCAGCACAATGTGCTAACCGCTACACTACCACAAAGACACAAATCTCCCCCGGTTAGCCTTAACAGACTGTTGGGGCAAGCGCTGTTAGCGAGCACCTATGAAGGCCCGCACGGCACACGAGGGGGTGGGTGGGCCAGCACCACGCCCGGCCGCCTTTGTCTCCCCGGTGACGATGATTTACACACCCAACCAGGTTACTAATTTGAGGCTGAATCAACCTAGGGGAGGGCCCAGGACCGGTTAGGATATTTGTCACTGGTGTTGGCCGTGAGTGGAAACCGAACTCGAGTCGCCGGGTTCACAGCGCAGTGCCCCCCCCCCCCACACACACACACCAATGCACCGCACACTCACCTGCTAATAGGCACCTTCGGCCGACGCATTAACGAGATGGATTCAATATGGTGGAGTGTTTATCGAGGTCAAAACTCATACCTCGAGGAGCCGTTCTCGTGCACTCAGCCGCGTGCGCGAGTATACGCGCGCGTGCGTGCGCGCGCATGCTTGGCGAGTGGTGGTGCAGCGGTTAGTTCGCTACGCTACTAATCTGGCGACCCGAGTTTACACTAAACATCTTTATTTTTTTTTATTTTTACCAGGTAAGGCCCACTGAGCTATGTAGCTCTTTTTCAGAAGCGACCTGCCCGCAACGTGCATAGCAGCCACAAACTCTAAGCGCACGTTTTTAAGTGTGGAGGGAAATAAACGATTCTCGCTCACGCCTACACCAGTGACAATTATCTTGAACGGTTCGGTGCCTCACCAAGGTCGACTCAGCCTCAAATGAGCATCTGGTGCGGGTGTGTAAACATCACCACTGGGGAGACGAAGGCGGTTCGGGTGTGGTGCTCGCCACACACGCCTTCATGTCCCATGCCGACCTTCAGAGGTGTTCGCTAACAGCACTTGCCCCAACAGTTTGTTAAGGCTATTGGGGGATGGGGGGGTCATTGTCTGTGTGTGCGCTCGCCGTCACGCAAGTCCTATAAATGAGAATTAGGCCTCACTTGGCTCGGGGGAATGGGGCCGGGGAGCATGAATTTACTATCTTTGCATTCCAAATACCGGGTTCCTCCCACCTGGACAATTTCGTCGTATTAGGCAAATTCTACTCCCCCCCTCTCTGCCTACCCTCTAAATTGCCTCTGAATGCAATTAAGTACCCCCCCCCCCCCCCCCCTTATAACACGTGATGATGTAGACTGATAAAAAAATATTTTCAGAGTCTCTCGGCTGTCCGGATGATGATTGCAAGCGTTGAGTTTAGTCTTGCCGTTGTTGTTCATGCTAATATTTTTCCCCACCAACACTAAACTATAAAACATTTTTATTTTAATTTAAAGCTTTCGTGACTGCAGTAATTCATATTCTTAGCTCTTTTGGTAAAGTCACGTTGAAGGGAAACAATAAAATATATATAAAACAATAAAAATTATCACAACGTTTCGACCATGATGATGACCGTTTGCGTTATGGTTGAAACGTCGTGAGAATTTGTATTGTTTTATATATATTTTATTATTTTATTGTTTCCCTTCAACGTGACTTTACTGAAAGAGCTAAGAATATTTTTATTTTATTTTACCAGGTAAGCCCCACTGAGCTGTGCTTCTCTTTCTTTTTCGGAAGTGACCTGGCCACTAATGATCGCTCAACAAAGTGGCGTATCGTGTGGACATTTATAGCAGCTAAATACTCTTGAACGCATGTTGCAGCCAAATACGTTGATTCTAAATGTGGAGGGAGAAAAAAAAACACACGACCACGGGGAGAGAGAGACACGCAAACTCCAAATATACAGCAGCAGGCGTCAGGGTTGGGATCGAACCCACGACCTCCTGCACACCAGGCGAGGTAGTTAACATCTCCTAGCCACCGTGATGACGATGAGAGAGAGACACGCAAACTCCAAATATACAGCAGCAGGCGTCAGGGTCGGGATCGAACCCACGACCTCCTGTACACCAGGCGAGGCAGTTAACATCTAGCCACCGTAATGATGATGATGAGAGAGAGACACGCAAACTCCAAATATACAGCAGCAGGCCTCAGGCTTGGAATCAAACCCACGACCTCATGTATAGCAGGCGAGGTAGTTAACATATCTTAGCCACCGTGATGATGACGAGAGAGCGCCACACAAACTCCAAATATACAGCAGCAGGCATCAGGTTTGGGATCGAACCCACGACCTCCTGTATACCAGGCGAGGTAGTTAACATCTCCTAGCCACCGTAGCACCCCTGGTGTAAAGTGAGATGTATCTCTTATTGTTATCCACCAAATCTTTCTGGTCTCGTTATTTAGGTGCTTCGAAGGAGATCCATTGCCAGAAAAGTCGACTTGTTACATGTCACGTTGCCTTGTAAAGGCGACAGTGTTACCGGTGAATGCGTTGGTTGTTTAAGATGCACTGATGTTTTAATTTGGTCTGTGTTTCGATTAACATGTTGGATAAAGGCAGCAGCAGTGTCTGTGCGTGTGAAGGGAGATGAGCTGACTTTGCTACAGGAGCACTTGGAGCTGTGTGGAAATTCTGAGGAACGATACCATTGGTGTCAACATCAGCCTATGCGAAGGAGGCCCGTGAAGGATGCTCATGGGCAGTTGGAGGCAGACGGTCTCTGGAAACCACATTGTGGCGGGGCGACGCTCACAACAACGAGCGGAGCGCCGGGTGGATAAAAGGATGCAACAAGCTGGCGCAGTGGAGAGCACAGGAGGTGGATCTGTCAGTCATCTCAGTCAATGAACCCAGCATACTGTACCCGGGTCTGTCCCATGACCTCCTGTCAACGAGGCTTCGACCTTTAGCATGGCCTCAAAGAGCACCTAGCCTGACACAAGTGTTTGATGTCACTGTCGCGTTGTGGTGACTGGTGGCTATTGTGGTTGTGTTTGTGCGTGCGTGGGGATCATTGCGCACACACTAGGGACCTGTGTTTGATTCCGACCACGGCTAAGAATAGCGGCGATCAATATCTTAACTGGTCCTGGGCAATTACCTAGGTGAACTCGGCCTTGAATTAAGTACTTGGCAACGGTGCATAAACATCAGCACTGGGTGAGACAAAGACTGCCGGATGCGGTGCTGGCCACATCCCTCGTGCACCGCGCCATCATTAATAGGCGCTCGCTAACAGCGCTGGCCCCAACAGCATCTACGGTTACACAGGAAGAGGGAGTTTTTGACGTTGTACATGTGTGTGTGTGTGTACATGCACGCGCTACGAACCCGGCGACCCTCGTTCGATCCCCGGCTCATGGCCCTGGGCCTCCTTTACGTCGACTAAGCCTCAAATGAGTAAGCTTGGTGCGATGTTGGGGGGGGGGGGTGAAACATTGCTGCTGGTGGAGACAAAGGGAGTCGGACGTGGTGCTGGCCCACCCATCACCATCCGTGCGCCTTCATAGGTGCTGCTCGCTAACAGCACTTGCCTCAACAGTCTGTTAGGCTAGACAGGGGGGGGGGAGGGGGGTCTGTTTACGCATTACGTGCGCTTCAATTGCAATGCACTGCCCTTCCCAGTGTCGATGTGACCCGACTTTCAAAACTAAAGTTGCGAACGGATGAAGACGACGCAGCTTTTGCCACGACTGTGCGTGCGAAAAGAAAATCACCCTCGGTTCGCAGAGGAACGCACAGCGTACGTACACACGTCTGCGCCGTACGCGTCTCGGAATAGCATCGGTCCAGGGTTCGACCCCATTTGCAACGTAACGGAGACGTTCCTGTGATGCACGCACGAGAGAGTTCTTCCTCGTGTGTTCGCGCGACGGTTTATTTTATTTTATTTTAAATGCGAGGGCCCACCTTTTCATATATATATTTAAACAAAAAAACACAACCCCGGGTGGCTGAAAGGCCACGACAGGAACCCAATTACCGGCTGCTGCCGCTGCTGCTCCTGTCCTGGGTATAACCCCAAGCAAGCAAAACAAAAAAACACCGCCAACGCATCGAGCGCGGACCCTGCTGTAGTTGGCGGAGCGAGGAGGCCGCTGCTTGCGCTTCCTAAATTATTTTGACGCCTCAACATTGCGAGTCTGGTGGGCTGTGCCGCCCCTTGAGCACAAGCGGACTGCCCGGCTTCGCCGTAATGAGACGGAGGTGGCGCTTGCTTGTTTTCTACAAAATTTGTTTCGAGTGTCTTTTATATATATGTATTTTATCGCACGGTCTGTAATACTTTTTGGTTGATTGTCTGTGGTGGGTGGGTGGGTGTGAGATGGGGTCGTTCTTGTGGCACGCGTGCGCGTTAGGACGTTTGATTGTTACGCACGCGCGCACTCGCGATCCCGCCCGCGCTCGCGAACTTTTGAGTTGAGTCGCTAAGCCCGGCGTTTGTTTTTCGCGTTGCCTGCGGTGTCCTTCACGGTTCTCACTTCTGCAGTGGCCGTGAAAATTAACACTTTTTTTTATTGTTCTCAAAGCCCTTGGTCAAGCGGCTCACTGTCAATGCGGCGATTGGTGCCGAGTTTCCGTTCAGTGGTGGAGATGGGAATGTTCAGGAACTGCAGAGTCGACAGGGCTCGATTATTGCAACTCGCTACTCTACGGGACGTCTGGCAAAAAAAAACATTACCAAAGCTGCAGCGTGTACAAAACCCGATGGCACGTGTTGTGGCGGATTCTGCAAGATCTGACCGTGTCCGTCCTGTGCTCGCCGAGCCGCAATGGCTTCCGGTTGCCGAACGAACACATTCCTCCAAGCTCGCACTCATTACACACACAAAGTGCTTGTCACAAATGAACCACAATACCTCGCTGATCTCGTCAAGGAGCGTAAAGCATCACGTGATCTCCAGTCATCCTCGCAGCAGCTTTTGGCTCGCTATCGATCAAAGGCGGTCACCGCATCGCGCACTCTCAGATGCTCTTCCGCGGCCGTCTGGAACGCTCTTCCTTCCGATATTAGTTAGCTACCGGAGCTATGCACTTTGAAATCTAGATTGAAAACTCATTTCTTGATAATTGATTTTTGGATTTCGTTTGTTGTTCTTCCCCCGCACCTCCGAACAGGACGGTTCGTTACGTACGGTGCAAAAGAAGTTCAACAATAAAAAAAAAACATTCTCAAGGCTTCGATAAAATTAGTACCACATTGTTGCAGAGTCAGCATTGTTGTTTCCATACAAATGTGCCATCATCATCATTATCCATGATCAATCCACTGCTGGAAAAGGCCTCTCCAAGTCGTCTCAATCTCTCAGCTCTGCTCCGTAAGTTCACTTAGCGCCTGTACACGAGCTGATTTCATCACTCCACCTCCTCAATCGATGTCCTCTCAGACGCATTCCATCCCTTGGCTGCCACTCTGCAACTAATCTTGACCAATGGCCATCGCTCCGTCTCGTGCGCACGCCCTGTACGTCTCTGTGCGTTTCCCTTTTATACCTCCCGTGTACATTGCAAACTTTCGTTTCACAGGAATGTGGAATGTCCCACCACGGTATCAGAGCATCCAACGCGGACGAGTGTGGCCGAGCCCATTCATCATTCCGTACCACCGCGGTGTCAACTGCTCCCCCCCCCTTCTGTGAGTTTATCTGAAAGGACGAGCAACCCCGCCGTGGTCTCCATCAGCTTGAACAGCACGTAGCTCCAGATCCAAACGCCGTGCAGTTCCGAGCACTGCGCTTTGCATTTTGATTGTTAAAGGCGCCCGCACGTAACGCGCTTTCCAGCCTGACGGACAAATCAAGGGCTTTTAGTCGCAGTCTATCCGTGTTGCCGGCTCGGGGATGAGTTGTCAGGGATGGGTTGGTACGTGGAGCGAGTGGAGGAGTGGGAGGGAGTGAAGGAATTGCTCTGATGATCTGGTGAGTGGCTTGTGAGGCCCTTCTTAGCAGCGCTGGCCAGGGGAGGGGCGGCGTGGAGTGGGGGGGCACATAAAGGGGGGGGGGAATTGCCCCAGGCCTCACACACAAGAGAGAGACCCACAATGTCACGATCATGAATAAGGGGCCTCATGCGGCATTCAGCCCCGGGGCCTCCAGCCGCGGGCTCCCCAGTATCGGGCCACCAGGAAGCTCTTTTACTTGTTCGCACTGATATCTTCGCCTGATGATAATCGACGTAAGAACATTTTACTCTGTGCTCAGGTGGATCGTGGGTCCACGAGTTTCCGTGACGTTCTTTCGACTTCCTTCTGACGCGTGGAGCCACATCGTTTGGCAGCCTCAGTGCATTATTTTAGGGCCTCCGTCCATGTCCGTTTACCTATTAGTGCAGTACAATCGTCGCCCCACAATCTGTTCCACGTTTCTGTACCTTAACTTTGTAATTGTACGATGATCAGTCTAAAAACATTCTGCCCTAGCCCACTTCCGTCTAACGTTGATCTACGTCTGTTCGACATGTTCGATTTCTCACGTGACACAGTTGTGTAATTGCTCTGTTTTTTATTTGCTTCACGTACAGCTGCTTATTTTTGTTACTTTTTTGTCATATTGGTAACACCGGTTCACTCTTTAAAAAAACGAGGCGACACCTCGGTGCCTCGACTTCTCACGTCGATGAGACAAATTCACCTGGACGCCACCACCATTCCCCGATGGAAGAACGGCGTCAGGCGCCCACGTTGCAGTGCGAACACCGTGCGCGGAGCGATGACTGCCCGTAAGGTCGAGCCCCTTTTGCGTGTCCTCACGAGTGCCGCGCTGTCGCCGTGGTCTCCACGCACCCCTTTCCCCTCCCCACCCCACGTCAATTACATAATTATCCCGATGGCTCCGCTCGGCTGCGTCGCCACTGTGAACGCTGCAGGCAGGCGGGCCGCGTCGCGGCTCTTCTGCGCTCCACCTTGGCAATCCGGAGAGAAGAACGTTGAATGTTTACGAACCGCAGCGGGGAGAGGAGAGAGAGTGAGAAAAACAAGCCGAAATAAAATGAAACAATCTTCTTCGGCATCATCAGCAGCAGCAGCCATGCTCATTCCATCGCTAAATGAAAGCAGTCCCGATCCTGCGATGTAGTAATAATAATTAAAATCCATAGAGCACACGCGCACGGGACTTATTTCGTCGCTCCATCTCTTTGTTCGGCGTCCTCTCTCGCACCTTTTACATTCCCCGTCTGCCGCTGCGTCTTCATGCTCGACCGCCAGCCATCGTCCCGTCCCGAGACGCGTCCTGCCCAAGGCCCACTTATTTTTCTTACGCGTTGGAATTGTGGCATTAATTCAAGCGGCGTTAATTCCAACGGAATTATGGCATTAGCTTGCGTACGTTCTGCGATGAATGCGTTCCTCCTTCTGTCGTCTCTCATTGGAGTTCCAAGCACGCACCGCTCCATGATGCTTCTTGGTGCGTTTTTCATTTGTTCAGATGTTTTTTTTTTAATCATATTTACGAGCCATGTCATAAGCAGTCGTCAAGTTAAAGGTGCGGCCGCCCTGCAAGCGTTTGCTCGTACCACTGCTGAAGGACGAGCCTGGACTCTAGGAAGCTCGAGAGAGAGAGAGCGTATGTTGGCCTCCTCTTCCACGCTGGAAAAACGTTTACGAAACGGCGCAGGGGAGAGAACCCACACTTTGCCCCACCACACGCGACTTTACCGATCGATTAACTGCGGCGTTACTCGTTGACGCTTGGCGGTGGACAGAGGTTGAGAGCCAGCTCAACTACCACGCCAAGATATATATAACAAAAAAAAGAGTGACCTCCGTGCGCGCGTCTGCTGACCGCCACACTCTGGCAATGTCCGAGCCAGCGCGTCGCACGCGGTGTCTTTTTTTGTTGTCGTTAAAGTATCGTGGCTCACAAAGCGAACAGAAACAAAACGCGGACAAAACAAACCCTGTCCAGCCGCCACCGCCGCCGCAACAGCAGCAGCTTCAGGAGTTACTTCACAACGCAGTGAAATTGAGCTCTAAAGCAATAATGCGTCCATATTGCTAATTAGGTCTGGGACCACCGTACAATAAATGTAATAATCTACAGTAAAAATCTCGGCCTTTCAAAGCAGGGATCTCTAATTAGTAGTGATGCTTAATTGCACGTGTGGGGTTGAGGGGGGGGGGCAGTCGTCTGGATCATTGCAAGAGAAATGAGGGCCCCATCGGAGCAGAAGAGAAATCGGTACAACCCAAGGTCGAAAAACTCCCGTACCACCGGTGTATTTATACGGCCTATGAGAGTGAAGCATTTGAAAACCTCACTCGTTTCAAATGCTTCTCACACAATTAAATGGTGTTGGCCACATTAAGAATGTGGAACGACTTATTATTCTTCTTCCGTACGGCTATAATGTAGACGCAGAGCAACAGCCCAACTTTGCCTAAACATCGTCCGAACATCTCGCTGCAGAAGGACGGCGCCTCAAACAACCCCAGTGCATACCAGGTACTATAGGCGTGGCCATGCAAGAGCTGCGATGCGGCCTCGCAGCGGCTTCTGGCTGGCCGTCGAACAAAGGCGCTTTCAGATTCGCTTTTGCGGCCGTCTGGAACGCTCTTCTTTCCGATATGAGGAAGCCACTGGAGCTATGCACGTTTAAATGTCGATTGTAAACTCATTTTTTGAGAACTACATTATATGTTTAGATGTTGTGTCCTTCCCCCCGCACCTCCCATTGACGCGGTTGGTTATGTATGGTGCGAAAGAAGTTCAACATACATACAGTACAGCAAGTCCGCATAGATTGCATTGATATGGCTTTTTTGTGGATTTAATCTATCTTTTGCCGAGCTTTGAGTACTATATCAGCACGGGCTTGTCTCTGGGAATTCCAGTTTCCTACCACACATACATTCCTCGCTAATGGTATTGACCAAACATCAAATCAACTATTTATTTAACTATTTAATTTTAACAGGTAAGGCCCACTAAGCCATATAGCTCTTTTTCAGAAGCGACCTGGCTATCTAAATGATAGCTCAATGAAGTGGTTTATCACATGGAAATGTATAGCAGACAAATATTGTGAACGCATGTTTATAATGTGGAAGGAAAAACCGGAGGATCCGGAGAAAATTCCACGCGACCGCGGGGAGAGACACGCAAACTCCAAATATACAGCAGCAGGCGTCAGGGTCGAGATATAACCCACGACCTCCTGTATACCAGGCGAGGTAGTTAACATCTCCTAGCCACCGTGGCGCCCCATGGAAGCAGGAGCCTCGTCATACGGGGTCCCGAGACTCACTAAGGCCTTCATGGGTAAGTAATTCACACTGGCACTGGAATAAATAGTTAACAAATCTTTGTTAGAAAATTTACATTTTTTAAACACTTTCAGGAAATATGAGGCTCAGTTTTATTACAATACGGTTTTTCTATTGAATTGTAATTTTGTATTAGCGGCTGTTGATATATATATTTAATACGTATATGCAGATGATAATGATAATTTGCACATTCAATATTCCTCTGACTTTAAAGTGTTCCTGCATAAAGAATTTCCCATATTTGTTTATTTATTTATGAGCACTGGGGTGGAGTGGTAACCCTATTGGTTATTGTGCCCTGCGCGTAAACTTGAAAACCTCAGTTCGATTCTTGCCCGTGGCTAACATCAGTAGCGAGTGAGATCCGAATCAATCCTGACCCCTACACTGACCAGCATTTACCTTCATCCAGCAGTGGATTGATGGAGGGCTGTAGAATAATAACTTTTTTCCATAATCGAGGTTTTTTGGGTTAGATCACGTAAAATAAATGCGTCGTTAAACCCGCCACCACCGGTCACAGCCAACTATAGGAAGGATTGTCACTTAAACAAAACATGCCAATTCGTCACTCGTACAGCACACCGGTGTGTTGGAGAGCCAAGCCACGAGATTTACAATCTGAGTACGACGTTTCGCCAGTAATTACAACTCTATTATGTATGATATTGGTCGCGAAAGTCTACGTGTAAGAATCCGGAGAGACGAACTTCTCTCATTTACAAAGGTGACCTGGAGGGGGGGGGGGGGGAATCGTGGCCCTTGGCAAATACGGCACACTTACAGCCGAAGATCGACGCCGATTGAAAATAACACGTTAGCAACCTTTCGATGAGAACGATGTCATTATATTAAAAAAATGACGAATATCAAAAAAAGAACAACCCGTCGCGCCAGCAACATCTTGGAGGCGTTAACTTTAATAGTGCAACATGAATCCGCAATCGCGGTCACCTGGAGTTGGAGACCTATTCATTCATTTCAAGGCAATTTCGCAATGCCGTCGCTTGAGAGATCAATATTTGTTTAGAATATTTGCAATCAGAAACAGCCGACAGTTGTAGCGGCTTCAGCACAGAAAGCCGTTATGTGATGTCAATTATATATGCGCCCTCTAGACCACGGCAATAGAGGCAGCTCTTTGCTTTTCATTGCAGCCTTATTTCAATTGAACCAACGGCTTAGTTCCTGGGCAAGATAACAGACATTGCACTTGAAACGTCATCGGAATCCTCCAGTCCAAATAAATATTCTGATTACTCTTTGGGTCTTTCGGTAAAGTCACGTTGATAGAAAAAAATAAAAATATAACGAAGTTCCGATCGCAACACAAGCAATCGTCCTCAGGTGAAAACATTTTTTTATTTTTTCATCTTGTGTTGCGATCGAAACGTCGTGATTTAAAAAATTATTTTTCTATATCCATGTGACTTAGACGAAAGACCCAAAGAGTATGAATTCCTGCAGTCACGAAAGCAATAATAAAAAGAACACTTAGTACCCTGGGACACAAATCGTGCTAAACAGTGTAATCACATCCCAAGTTATCAGTGGCCCGGAATCTAACTCGGGGCGCCGTGGTCCTATATTGTGCAATGCGCTGCGGTCCTACTCATGGTGGCGCTCCCTAACAGCAAAGACAAAGACCCCCCGTATAGCCTAAACAGACTTTTGGGGCAAGTGCTGTTAGCGAGCACCTATGAAGGCCGGCACGGCACACGAGGGGGTGGATGGCCAACACCACGCCCGGCTTTCTTTGACTCCCTTGTGGCGATGTTTACACACCGCACCAAGTGCTCATTTGAGGCTGTGTCGACCTAGGGGAGGCCCAGGACCGGTTCAGATAATCGTCACCGGTGTTGGTCGCGAGCAGGTATCGAACTTGGATATCCAGGTTCGTAGCGCACTAATCGCTACACCACAGCTCCCCACAACAAGAACAGCGACACGCGTAACACACACACACACGTCACACACGCGCGCGCGCGCGCGCACATAAACGCACAAAAAAACAGAACATACACGGCGTTCATCAAATGCACATCGAGTTAAAAGTCTCTCAAGCTTTCGTGTTTAAATGAAAGCGCAACATCGCAAGCGGCGGGTGGCCCTTTTCTTTGCCTTTCGCAGCGGCAGCTGTTCGGCGTGAAGCTTTAAAGCTGCGCTCGGCACGCGGGGGTGTGGTGGTGGGGTGGTGGGTGGAGGGGTGGGTGGAAGGGTGAGTTGGTGGAAGGGAGGGCTCGGTTGCACCAAGCTCTTCCAATTGATGGAGCAGGCTATTCGTTTGGCGTCCAAACCCCCCCCCCCCCCCATTTAAGTTTTTAATCGGCAGCGCGTGCCTCTGTCACGAGCGGTGTCGCAAACCACCCCCACCCCTTCCCTCCACCGCCTTCATGCGCAAAGACGAACGTTGCTCTCACTCTTTCACTCACTCTCTCTCTCTCTCCGCGTGCTCTCTTCCCCCGTGCGACGAAAAATCCCTCGGATGAAGGAAGAACCCGAGCTGACAACGCCATCAAGGCAGATCTGGCGATCTCTGGGCGTTGAAAGCTGCCTGGCATCTCGCTCTCTCTCTCCCTCTCTCCCCGCGGCTTTTTGCTGCCACGCGTTTATTATTTTCATTACTTGCGGCTCCCAGCCCCGCCGCCGCCGCCGCTGTTTGCGGTCCCTCCTCGGTGGCCGCGACAATTTGCCGTTTTTTTGTTTGTCGTTTATGCTCGCCCGGTTAATCGAAGGGAATGAATTCCATCTGCGGGAAACGAAAGTTGCGATTTCTGCTCGGATGCGCAAATCAAAAGGCTGTCCCACACCGCCCCCCCCCCCCCCCCCCCCCCCACCGTGTTGCTAATTTACGGACGGCAAGCGTGGCGTCATCGTCATGGTGCTGGATGCTCTTCTCGCTCGTCGGAATGCGCCGCTGGTTTCACCCGCTTTAAAGGCGGGCGGCGAAAGTCGTTTGGCCGTGCAAGTTGCGGTTGCCGTGGCTAGAACTGTCGAATTGCTGTGACACTGCGTCGTGACCCTCAGCCCAAGCCACCCGCCACACGGGGCCTGGCAGAGAGGAGCCCGGTGAGGCTTGGCTACAAAGAGGGGGCCGGAGGGGACTGGCGATGAGGAGGAGGAGGAGGGTCGAGGTGGGAGGCATTCTACACACAGCGGCGTGATTATCCAGTGCGCAGGCGGTAGTAACTGCGTTTGACCGTACTCTTCTAGCCCTCTGGCTCTCGGGTGAAGCGGGAAGCTCTTAGAAGGCGTGCTCGGGGAGACACGTGACCAAAGCCGTCCCCAGTTGTGCACAGCGAATTGGGACTATCGCCCCGGGCCCCGTATTTTGGGGGGGGGGGGGGGGGACCCCGCGTTAAGACGTCACGGTGTCAGATGTAATGTGTGTATGTTGAACTTCTGTCGCACCGTACGTAGCCAACTGTGCTAATCGGAGGTGCGGTGGAGGGACAAGCTAGACAAAAAAAGCAGGTCTTAAATACATCAGTTCGCAATCTAGATGATGATTTAAACGTGCATAGCTTCAGTGGCTTCCTAATATCGGAAAGAAGAGCGTTCCAGACGGCCGCCGAAGCGCATCTGATGCTTCCGGTTTAATTCGAAGGCCCTTGGGGGCCCACACTGGGTGATTTGCCCCTGGTCCCGCACCCCCTCCCATGGGGGTCCTGCACGTGACATTTATCTATTCATTTTCATGTTAAAGGGTGACCTGGGTTACATCACCTCCGATTAGCACGGTTGGCTACCAACGGTGCGAAAGAAGTTCAACATGCAACATTTGGACTCAATTTAACAATAGTGTAATTCATTATTAAAAAGGAATAGGCACAATAGATACAGTAACAAGGTTAAAGAACGTGACATGTCCGTGAATATACGTAATAAGCAAATATATGTAATAGGTTAAGCAAACTCGATTTCAATGTGAGTGTAGTGAATTACATGTTATTCTTGATGCATGTATTTTCACCGTTATATGGTAGTGAATTACATGTGTCGTAACTGACTTGGAGACGTTGCTTCTTGGAGGCAAATCTTTAGTAAACACCGAGCACAATTTGTCCACTTTATACAATACACACCCTACACTGTTTCACACTCTCTGTCTCTCGCTTTTACGTGACTCTACACTGGTAGCAAGCCTACACACTACGCCAGCTGTCTGACACTGACGGCGCTGAAACCGAGACAGCCAACTACCGTCTATCAGCGCAAATTATCAAGTGATGACGACAGCGACCAAGGCGACGAGACCACAGCGATGATGGTGACGATCTTCAGCAGCCACGACGATGGGGATCCCACTCCAAACGATAGCCCGGGGCTCCCGCTCAGGGTCCCCTTTTATCCTCCCAGCGTGGGCCTCGCTCCGCCCCGGCCACGCCCCCCTTCTGGAACCTACTAGCGGGGCTCTCGACGTGTCCCTTCCGTAACTTCCCCCCTGGATCCCTCTGGGGTCTATCACGTGACCTGCTGTCACTCAGGGCTGCTACAAGCTGCAGATCCCCTTCCCTGTCAGCAGACAGCGCTATGTTGCTTAGTGACCAATTCTATGTCACTGCACCTATATTGCGGAAGAATAATAATCACAATGTATCTGCCCTTTCAATTTCAATTTGTGGATAAAGTCGTCCACACGCTGTGTCAGGTCATGGAGGTTGTGTCACCATTTTGGGTCGGTATAGGGAGGGGGCAGGTGGGCACGGATCGGGCTCTGTAACACGATGTAGTCGGGAGGATGGGCTATAGTACACTAGACACCACTCTATAGTACACTAGACACCACTGTATATTACACTAGACACCACTCTATAGTACACTAGACACCACTCTATAGTACACTAGACACCACTCTATATTACGCTAGACACCACTCTATAGTACACTAGACACCACTCTATAGTACACTAGACACCACTCTATAGTACACTAGACACCACTCTATAGTACCCTAGACACCACTCTATAGTACACTAGACACCACTCTATAGTACACTAGACACCACTCTATAGTGTGATTTTATTGAGTTGTTTTCATTTATTTTATTTTGCCTACGTGACTTTACCGAAAAAAACAAAGAGTACTACACAAGGCGCTTTGTAACCCCGAGGCGTGGATCTGAACCTCGCACTATCAATGACTGTATGTAGAACTTTGTTTGCACAGTACATAGCCAACCGTGCTCATCGGAGGTGCGTTTCGAAGGACAACACAGAGACAAAAGAGACAGAGAGACACATAGAGACACTCAGAAATACAAGGAAAAAGAGAGACGCTGATACATGCCGAGACAGAGAGACATACACAGACACTGAGACACTCTGAGATACAAAGAGAGAGAGACACGGAGACACATCATGCCCTATTCCCTCGGCTTCAGCTCATCCGCACACAATATTAACATATTTTTTTTTACTTTTCAACATTACTGATAATTGTGTGGCGTCCTATTAGCCCCCCCGATCCCCCTCATGCCCCCCCTGCTCCCGACCCTTACCCGAGCCCCCCCCCCCACCAATGAGTCAATTACCCCCCCTTGATTGCAAAATGGTGATGCTGCGCATGCTTTGAGCCCATTCATTCTTACTCCAGTTTGCGTAATTGGAATGGAACGTCGGGGAGAGGAGATTGGGAATTAAGAGTGGCTGGGCAGTTAAACTAAATTCGGGGACATTCACAGCCAACATTCCACAACCCCCACACAGGGGCGGCGCCAGAGTTGAGCGGTAATTGTCTTTGGTGTTCGACGTTTCGGCTCGCTTGCCGAACAAAACGATGGTTCGGGAGGTTCAGGGAACTCCATGCGCTATCATCTCCATCCTAGCACGATGTTTATTTTGGGAGCCCTTCATCCCCACCGGGGTAGCTAAAATGAGTACCACTTTGTGGGGGAGTCGCCAGTGATTGTTCTATTGATAGAATCATCCCCGCCATATGAATGTGGAATTTCCACCACCGGCTGAGGGCTGTATCCAGGAGACGTGCCGGTCAGTGTGGGTTGGTGAATAAAGGAACATCGAGAAGGGAGCATATAAATACGGTACAACAACAGATTTCGCCACTGGCGATATAGATTCGTCGTCGCAATGCAGGGTGGTCACGATTTCCTTGAATAATCCATTCAATGTTTTGCATTGTGGTAAATGTCGTCGCCTCTAGTGGCTGCATGGGTCATGTGATCCTATTTAAGGCAACGTACAAGTAAAAAAAAATCTGTTGATTCTTCCGCAACGTGATTCGATGCATGTTATCGCGAGCTTATATAATCGATGTTAATAGATACATCAACGTAGCCTTTCTTACACAGCCGGAGTCTAACGACGTCTTGAAATTGGCTCAGATGCTAATTAATCGATCGTCATGCGTAACAAGTGAAATTAATCGATATTAATCGATGAATCTCTGCGTAAGCTAGATGCGCGACGCTGCACGTGGCACCACGATCCGTTTGATGTCACACTCCCCCGGTCCCCGATAGTGGGAACAACACCAAGCAGAATAATAATAAAAAGCCTTCGCTGCTTGCCGCTTAATTAAGCACTACCATCTTACATCTTTTAACTGGTGGAAATTCCACATTCCTATGGCGGGGGTCAGTGTTAGCATTGGCCAACCACGAATGAATCCCCCCACTAAGCGGCACTCGTGTTTCCACCCCGCAGGGAAGGTCGATGGGCTCACTCGACCACCCAAACCCCCCACTGACGTTTTAACTCGCAGTCGGACGCGTGAGCGCGTGTGTGTGTCCAGTGTGTGCGTGTGTGTGTGTCCAGTGTGTGTGTCCAGTGTGTGTGCGTGTGTGTGCCCAGTGTGTGCGTGTGTGTGCCCAGCGTGTGCGTGTGTGTGCCCAGTGTGTGTGTGTGCTCAGTGTGTACGTGTGTGTATCCAGTGTGTGCGTGTGTGTGCCCTGCGTGTGCGTGTGTGTGCCCAGTGTGTGCGTGTGTGTGTCCAGTGTGCACGTGTATGTGCCCAGTGTGTACGTGTGTGTATCCAGTGTGTGCGTGTGTGTGTCCAGTGTGTGCGTGTGTGTCCCCTGTGTGTGCGTGTGTGTGCCCAGCGTGTGCGTGTGTGTGCCCAGTGTGTGTGTGTGCTCAGTGTGTACGTGTGTGTATCCAGTGTGTGCGTGTGTGTATCCAGGGTGTGCGTGTGTGTGCCCAGCGTGTGCGTGTGTGTGCCCAGTGTGTGCGTGTGTGTGTCCAGTGTGCACGTGTATGTGCCCAGTGTGTACGTGTGTGTATCCAGTGTGTGCGTGTGTGTATCCAGTGTGTGCGTGTGTGTGCCCAGCGTGTGCGTGTGTGTGCCCAGTGTGTGTGTGTGTGTGCCCAGTGTGTACGTGTGTGTGCCCAGTGTGGGCAGCGGTGGTGCAGCAGCGGTTAGCCAACTCGACAAACCGAGTTCGATTCTCGCTCACGGCCACCAACACCAGTCACGATCACCTTGACTGGTCGTGCCCCCCCCCTAGGTCGACGTAGCCTCAAATGAGCACCTGGTGCGATGTTGTAAACATCGCTATTCGGGAGACAAAGGCGGCCGGGTGTGGAGCTGGTCACCAACCCCCCCTCCCACACCCCTCGTGTGCCGTGCCGTCTTTCATAGGTGCTCGCTAACAGCGCTTGCTCCGACAATCCGTTGAAGCCTATACGGGGGATCTTTGTGTTTCGCAGTGTAAGTGGTTTCCACTCTCCATAAGTGCTTAATTGACTCTTGCGGAGCATATGCACGGAATGCCAAGCGAACTGCTGTAAGAGTCAAATATATTAGATTTGTCAACGTGAGCCTCACCGTTAGTTACTCTTCAACCACGCTGGTATGTGAGTCATCCAAGGTTATTCCATTTTTTTTCATTTATGTATTAATTATGTTCCAGCTGTGAAGTGTCCAGTCTTGTCTCCAGCGGAGCAGTGCATCATCCTGTGGTACAGAATGGCCCGTGGAAGTAGCTCTTGTAGAACGGCTTCGAAACATCTCTTCAGGAGTGACCTTTTCGATCAGGTGACCTCTTCACTTAGCGGCGTATTCTATCTCACATGCCCAGCTGCAGATAAATGTTTGCTGCATGGGAAAGCAACATTTTTACTTCCCAGAATTTTGTTAAACTCAAGTGAAAGCCAAAGTTAGTGTGACGTGCTCAATTAAGCACACTCAATTAAAAAAAACAATTTAACATTTAATCTGCAGGTGCGTGATGGTACAAATTCCAGCTGTGCTTGCCGTTTGAGTTGTGAAAGGAAATGTAAACACATTGATCAATAAATTGAAACGAAACTATATATTTGTATTATTTTACCAGGTAAAGCTCACTGAGTTTCTAGCTCTTTTTCAGACGCCTGTATATTTGCAGTATGCATGTTCTCCCCGTGGTCGCGTGGATTTTTCTCCGAGGGTTCCGTGTTTTCCCTCCACATTTAGGACCAACGTGCGTTTAGAGTATATGGCTGCTGTGAATTTCCACGTGGTAAGCCACTTAATTGAGCTATAAATTGTGGCCAGGTCGCTTTTGAATAAGAGCTGTATATGTCAGCGGGCCCTACCTGCTAAAATAAAAATCGTTTAGTTTTTATAACAGGTGTTACGGGCTGCGAGTCTACATCGCAGAACAGAGGGCAATGGAGCAAATCCAATTGTTGTATTGCGCTAAGATTCATCACCGAGTGCGATTGCCGGCCACGGCTAACATCAGCGAGAGTGCTATCCGAACCGATCCTTGCACCCCTACCCCCAACACCACCCCGCACACCTACCAAGTGTGGTGAAGTATGATCATATAATCGCTCAGCCAGCATTGTTGGATTGACAAGAGCGGTGAACACGTTTACACGTCTGACCCAATGTGCGGTGGCGCTTCACTGCGAAGGGGCGTGCGTGCGTGCGTGCGAGCGTGTGCGCACGATGACACCCTTCACCTGCGAGAGGAGATGGGTTGGCACCTTAATGTGCGTACGATTCTGCTGTCGGCGGCGGCGGCAGCTAACGCGTGGCGTGGTTGCGGCAAGGGGGCGAGTCGCGTCAACCTTGCGCGAGTCCTTCATCGTAGCGCTGGCGGCGGTGGTGGCGGTGGTGGTGGTGGCGGTGGTGGCGGTGGTGGCAGCGGCGGTGGTGGCAGTGGTGGTGGTGGTGGTGGCGACGTTTCCACACGGTTTGGGTGGAGTTGACGGGGGTTGTAAAACAGAAAACTAAAAAATTATTGTCATGTCACAAAAATACGACAGCTGGCACTTAAACTAATTACTCACGGGCCCGACGTGGGATCCATCTGTGATAAATTTAATCAATCTCAGCGGGCCCCTTTAATTGGAAAACCAGCGTAAGCAAAGGCGGTCGGGATAAGGCGGCATCAGAAACGTAGCTGGAGATTTCAATTACATAATTCCGGTCTTGAAGTCGAATGGCACTGCCGGCCGCTTTGCGATATTCAAAACAAAGCGACTCGATGTGTGCGTGTGTGAGGTTGAGCGATATGGAAGTTGTGGGGTTGGGGGGGGGAGTGGTTGCGTTGTGGTTAGAGCACTGCGCTTCAAACCTGGTGACCTCGGTTCGAATCATGGCCACGCCAACACCAGTGGCGATTATCTGAATCGGTCATGGGCCTCCCCCAGTTCGACTCAGTTTCAAATTAATACCTGGTGCTGTGTTGTAAAAATCTGAATTGGGGAGACAAAGGCGGCCGGGCAGGCGTGGTGCTAGCCATCCATCCCCCCTTGTGTGCCGTGCCGGCTTTCATAGAGGCTCGCTAACAGCACTTCCCCAAAAATTATGTTAAGGTTATACTGGGGATCTTTGTCTTGGTGTAGGGGTTAGCGCACTGCGCTTCGAACCCACTGACCTCGGTTTGATTCCCGACCTACATACGCTGGGTCAACTCAGCCTTAAAATGAGTACCTGGTTTGGAGAGAAAGCGTTACAGTGAGGGAAAAAAAGTATTTGATCCCCTGCTGATTTTGCACGTTTGCCCACTGACAAAGAAATGATCAGTCTATAATTTTAATGGTAGGTTTATTTGAACAGTGAGAGAGAATAAAAACCAAAAAATCCAGAAAAATGCATGTCAAAAATGTAAAAAAATTATTTGCATTTTATTGAGAGAAATAAGTATTTGACCCCCTCTCAATCAGAAAGATTTCTGGCTCCCAGGTATCTTTTATACAGGTAACGAGCTGAGATTAGGAGCACACTCTTAAAGGGAGTGCTCCTAATCTCAGCTTGTTACCTGTATAAAAGACACCTGTCCACAGAAGCAATGAATCAATCAGATTCCAAACTCTCCACCATGGCCGATACCAAAGAGCTCTCCAAGGATGTCAGGGACAAGATTGTAGACCTAAACAAGGCTGGAATGGGCTACAAGACCATTGCCAAGCAGCTTGGTGAGAAGGTGACAACAGTTGGTGCGATTATTCGCAAATGGAAGAAACACAAAATAACTGTCAATCTCCCTCGGCCTGGGGCTCCATGCAATATCTCACCTCGTGGAGTGGCAATGATCATAAGAACAGTGAGGAATCAGTCCAGAACTACACGGGAGGATCTTGTCAATGATCGCAAGGCAGCTGGGACCATAGCCACCAAGAAAACAATTGGTAACACACTACGCCGTGAAGGACTGAAATCCTGCAGTGCCCGCAAGGTCCCCCTGCTCAAGAAAGCACATATACATGCCCGTCTGAAGTTTGCCAATAAACATCTGAATGATTCAGAGAACAACTGGGTGAAAGTGTTGTGGTCAGATGAGACCAAAATGGAGCTCTTTGACATCAACTCAACTCGCCGTGTTTGGAGGAGGAGGAATGCTGCCTATGACCCTAAGAACACCATCCCCACCGTCAAACATGGAGGTGGAAACATTATGCTTTGGGGGTGTTTTTCTGCTAAGGGGACAGGACAACTTCACTGCATCAAAGGGACGATGGACGGGGCCATGTACAGTGAGGGAAAAAAGTATATGTGTATGTGCTTTCTTGAGCAGGGGGATCTTGCGGGCGCTTCAGGATTTCAGTCCTTCACGGCGTAGTCTGTTAACAATTGTTTTCTAGGTGACTATGGTCCCAGCTGCCTTGAGATCATTGACAAGATCCTCCCGTGTAGTTCTGGGCTGATTCCTCACCGTTCTCATGATCATTGCAACTCATCGAGGTGAGATCTTGCATGGAGCCCCAGGCCGAGGGAGATTGACAGTTATTTTGTGTTTCTTCCATTTGCGAGTAATCGCACCAACTGTTGTCACCTTCTCACCAAGCTGCTTGGCAATGGTCTTGTAGCCCATTCCAGCCTTGTGTAGGTCTACAATCTTGTCCCTGACATCCTTGGAGAGCTCTTTGGTCTTGGCCATGGTGGAGAGTTTGGAAACTGATTGATTGCTTCTGTGAACAGGTGTCTTTTATACAGGTAACAAGCTGAGATTAGGAGCACTCCCTTTAAGAGTGTGCTCCTAATCTCAGCTCGTTACCTGTATAAAAGACACCTGGGAGCCAGAAATTTTTCTGATTGAGAGGGGATCAAATACTTTTTTCTCTCATTAAAATGCAAATCAATTTATAACATTTTTGACATGCGTTCTTCTGGATTTTGTTGCTGTTATTCTGTCTCTCACTGTTCAAATAAACCTACCATTAAAATTATAGACTGATCATTTCTTTGTCAGTGGGCAAACGTACAAAATCAGCAGGGGATCAAATACTTTTTTCCCTCGCTGTAGCAGGCAGGAGGCAAATGTGGCCACGCGTGGTGCTGACCAAATTTGCGTGTCTCTGTCTCTCTGTATTTTTTATGCCCGTATGTCTGTCCGTATGTATCTAAGTCTCCGTGCGGTTGTGTTTCCGCCCGCGTGTTTCATTTCGAACACTTTTTTGATGTGACGGCAGTGGAGTAAAAACTTTGAGTTAGATTTTTTTACTGAGCCATTGCAGTGGAGCACATTTCACACGCGGCACAAAAGAGCTGTCCCTTCAAATCCCTGTGAACCAAGTTCAAAGGAGGTGATTCTTAGAAACTGTGTGAGCGCTAAAAAAACTATACACTTGAAGGTTTCTCTAAATTATTCCAAGCCCATCTCGACGGTTTCCTATACCACTCATCAGATAATGAAATGGCCAAATCTCAGCGCATTCATCCCCCGAATCCTGCGATAGCAAAATGAGACAACCTCGTCGGCTCCTCGCGGCTGTTTTTTCCCGATTTGCTCGTGGCATTTGGAGATATCGTGAGCGGTAATCCTGCTCGTGTGACATCACTGAGCAGGTGGACACGTGAAAGGGAAGGAATCGGGGTCGGATCTAAAAATATAATTAAACAATATTATCATTCAGTTAATTATATCCAACGTTTTTTTTGTTTCTTATCCGGTCTTACCGCGGGTGGTGCAGCACGATGTCCGACGTTTTACCTTGGCCCGCTGGCAGCTTCCTTTGAGTAATAACCGAGCGCTGTCCCCCACGACCTCCGACGTTTCGCTACCACGTGCTGCTGCGAGCTTCGCCGGGAGCTTTCGGGCTCTTGGCGAAGCTCGCAGCGGCCTGCCAGCTCCCGACCAAGCTCGCAGCAGCACGTGGTAGCGAAACGTCGGACGTCGTGCCGAACAACACGTGGCGGCGCAACTGAAAACACCACGACGAAGAGCGACGCAGCAGCGGCGGCGGTGACAGCGGCAGTGGCAGCAGCGGTGGCAGCGCAACCGCGAAAGGTCCCGCGCGGTGTTCCGCTAATTTAACCACCACCCACGTGTAACCGTGACTACAAGACGTAGCAAAGTAAAATCGTACAAATGATAGCAACAACAACAACAATGACAGAGTAGTAATTAGAGGCGCTTTTTTTGCGAAACGGCGAAACAACAATCCAACAGGAATGCACCGGGGATCTGTTCATCAGGCGTCGGGAGCTAAGCAGGGTGGAGCCTGGCCTGTGGTTGTGATGGGTGGTTGTGATGGGTGGTTGTGATGGGTGGTTGTGATGGGTGGTTGTGATGGGTGGTTGTGATGGGTGGTTGTGATGGGTGGTTGTGATGGGTGGTTGTGATGGGTGGTTGCGATGGGTGGTTGCGATGGGTGGTTGCGATGGGTGGTTGCGATGGGTGGTTGTGATGGGTGGTTGTGATGGGTGGTTGTGATGGGTGGTTGTGATGGGTGGTTGTGATGGGTGGTTGTGATGGGTGGTTGTGATGGGTGGTTGTGATGGGTGGTAGTGATGGGTGGTAGTGATGGGTGGTTGTGATGGGTGGTTGTGATGGGTGGTTGCGATGGGTGGTTGCGATGGGTGGTTGCGATGGGTGGTTGCGATGGGTGGTTGTGATGGGTGGTTGTGATGGGTGGTTGTGATGGGTGGTTGTGATGGGTGGTTGTGATGGGTGAGCGCAACCACCCTCGGGTGCTCTCGGAGCGACGTGGGTTCGCAGGAGGACGGCGCAGCGACGTCCCCGCGTGCCCGGTCACAAGTCCACAGCCCGCACATTGAGGTCCGGTCAAAATAAATATCCATCACGTTGGAAGGGGAGGACCTCGCGCAGCAGTGGATTGCAAGAAACGGGCATGTGAAGTCGACCGGCTGGTTGTGTGTGTGGGGTGGGAGTGGGAGTGGGGGGTGGTGCTGGCGGTGTGGCTAGGGGGATGTGGGGGCCCCGCTGTTTAAAAACCGCGATCTCCATCCGCCGCTGCGTGGAGTCGGCGTTTAATGTGGCAGCCGTGGAGTGACGGGGGTCGCCAGTCCGTCAGAGGCTGTCATACTTCAACCCTTGGGCTGCTTCATTTGCATCGCGGCTGCTGTTGCCGTTCGCTCTCTGGCTCGCACGCTGGCACGAGCACGTGGAGGCTTTCCGCAGGAGAGGAGCGCCCCATTGCATCACAGAAGCGGGGGGGGGAGTGAAACCGATTTCACGAGACTGAGCACATTTGAGCTTTTCAGTTTGATTGCTGATTGTTCGTCTTCAACTTTTTTACCGGCGGGGTTTCAAATAACAATAATGATGGTTTTGGTATTAAAGGCGCTTGACAATTTCATTCGCGTGGCTATTCTCGCCTGTTGGGTGGGGGGGGGGGTGTACCGTCACACACACACAAAACACACACAAAAAAACATTTTGACCAGATCATTGCGTGACCTAATTCAACATTCAATGATGGTTCATGACACCGGATGCAAGGTCCTACGTGTTGGCCTGTCCTCGCTTGTCGGCTCCATTGTCTGCTCGCTTCCCTTTCAGCGATGAAAACACACGCGCTCGTATTTCGCGGGTGAAATGAACACGCTCCGAGCCGAGAAAGCTGTAACAACAAGTGGGAGCGAAACGTCGGACACTGTGCCAATCAACACGTCGGAGAGCTACGCAGCAGCACAACCACGAACAGATCACGTGGTAGCACCGCAAAAGACCGTTTGATGTGCGGTGTCCATCTTTGTCTGGCTGTTTTGTGCCAAAAGATAACCTTTGTGCGTTCGTCTCCTACATTCAAAATTTGCCAAGCTATATTATTTATATTCTTTTGCTGCGGTGCTTAAAGATAATTTATACATTTCTATGAGAGATAGAGAGAAAACACTGCGCTGTAATTATGTTCTTGCCCACGTGGTGCAATTCCACGTGTTTCTGCTTCAGATCACCCACAGATTCAATGCCACAATGTGGTCCATATTTAATTTCCCCTGCTATTTAAGCACTACTTTCTGCGGAATGTCATCTCCGAAGTGTCGTTCCTAATGGCTCGATTGTACCGAACCATTTTGCGTCCTAGTGTTAGTTTGGAATATATTAGACATGGCCTTTGATGGATTGTTTAAAACAAAAAAAAACGTTTCGGTTGCTCGGAGGTGATGAAAAAAGAATTTGCCGTGAATTGCTTCGGTATGAACGGCAGAAGAAATAGCCGAGTGGAAAAGGTTGAATTCCACCGCCCGCGAGTCGGAGGTGCCATTTGATGAGCCTTTGTGAGAGCCAACGCAGAGAAGTTGAACATGGGTCTTCCCTGTAAGGCAAGTGACTGCAGGCGAGTGAGCGCGTGTCTGATCAGAAGCGGGGGGAGGGAGGGAGGTCGGTGATTTGAATTCACAACTTGTCCCACTGCTCTGTTGAAGTTCCCGTCGTCTCTCGTAAACTTTTTTTTTTATTTTAACCCACCAACATTAACCCAATGGAATATGGACCAAAATGGGCCCTTATCCGTCAGCGATATGGCCAAAATAACCAGCAGCAGTGGACAGATAAATGCTACTCGGTGCTTAATTTCAGCGGGAATAATCTGGAACGCTGTTCCAGTAATTGTATTGGCACGCAACCAAATCCATAATTTTGTCCTTGTGATATGTATCGTGTCCTCATTGGATTACAGGCATAGAGGGTGCAATCATATAGGATTCCAATGGATCGGCATATCTTATACTCTGGTTGTAGTGCCTTACGCTAAGAAAACACTATTGAGTGCGAAATGAAGCCCTTATGCTATTTTTGTTGTTGTAGTCTGTCTTTACAACTTGGTGAAAGCCCATTAAGACCGCACGTCTCACTTTAAACGGAGACTCGAGTTACAAAAACAAACGTTAAAGAGCAGGCTCCCAAAAACATTGCAAGGGAGCGATGGTGTGATGGCTCACAAAATCACGGATTGAACTCGGCAACCAGAGCTGGATTCCCTGTCACGGTTAAACAACAGTGGCCCGTGATATCTCGACTAGTCCTGGGCACCCGCCTCCACTGACCAGTGTGGTGAAGTATGGTCAATCATCATTTACGACCGACACGGCGTGGCGAGACCATCCACAGCAGTGGAGTTCTGTGAGTTATTATTCATATCATTGTTACTCAAAGCACCGTCCTTAAAACAGTTGCATTCAGTTTGACATGGTCTCCCTCTTCCTGTGTCTCACGGTGTAGTTCCAAGCA
Organism: Petromyzon marinus; assembly: GCF_048934315.1. Taxonomy (NCBI): domain Eukaryota; kingdom Metazoa; phylum Chordata; class Hyperoartia; order Petromyzontiformes; family Petromyzontidae; genus Petromyzon; species Petromyzon marinus. Next base: position 18,484,309 of record NC_133688.1, on the reverse strand, counting down.
TGCAATACCTAACCAGTTGTCGGTTAGGTGAGATGTTTCCAAGGAGATGCGTCTCCAACCAGAGTAATTTCATCTCAGCCAGTCGCAAGTGTTTTTATTTTATTTTCTGCCAGTCCACATCGTACCAGTTTCCCATTGGGTAGCTGCTCACGAGCTCTCGCTGATGCACACACCCTGTCCTACTCTGCAAAGAAAGGATTTTTTTTCTCCCCCTCTGTGACCACCTTTGCAATGGCACGAGGACGAAGCCCCCCCCTCCTCGCTCTCAACTTAATATTTTAAAAGTCCCAACCGCGCGCACCTCTGTGCTTCGTCCCGCACTTTCCAGCTTTTGTTCCATTTATTTTGTTTGTTTTGTCGACGTCCGTGTTGACGCCTACCAGCGGAGTGGCTGCCAAGGTTGAGGGAATGCCACCCAAAGATCGTTGCGTCGTCATGTCGCGAGAAATAGAGACGGCCCGAATTGAACAGCGGATAGATCATGGCTGATGATAATCTCTCCGTAGCGGCATCTGTTTCATAAGACAATAACAACTTCCTCAGTTAAAAAAAAACCGCATATGGCTTATTATTGGAACAGCCTGTTATGAAGGTATTTGATAAAAAAACAGATGCCTGAAAACAAGCAGTATGTCACTAATGAAGCGGTGTATATGTACAAACAAAACGTTTACTCTTTGTACAAAAAGCTGCCGTGTATTTACTTTTGCAGATGCGAGAATAACAACGCTAAATATTTATTGAAGATGCAAACACAACCGCGGTTGGCTATGCATGGTGCGAAAGAAGTTCAACATACATACATTTGGCAGGGCAGCAAAGTGTTGCAGTGCTTCGTGGACTGCGCGAATCAATCACCCGGGTTCGACTCCTATGATTTCTGTTTAGTTCTCTTGTGTTGGCCAGTGTTTAGTTGTGTTGGCCATGGTTTAGTTGTGTTGTGTTGGCCATGGTTTAGTTGTGTTGTGTTGGTCAGGGCTTAGTTGTGTTGTGTTGGCCATGGTTTAGTTGTGTTGTGTTGGTCAGGGTTTTGTTGTGTTGTGTTGGTCAGGGTTTAGTTGTGCTGTGTTGGCCAGGGTTTAGTTGTGTTGTGTTGGTCATGGCTTAGTTGTGTTGTGTTGGTCAGGGTTTAGTTGTGCTGTGTTGGTCAGGGTTTAGTTGTGTTGTGTTGGCCAGGGCTTAGTTGTGTTGTGTTGGCCATGGCTTAGTTGTGTTGTGTTGTGTTGGCCATGGTTTAGTTGTGTTGTGTTGGTCAGGGTTGTTGGTCAGGGTTTAGTTGTGTTGGCCATGGTCTAGTTGTGTTGTGTTGTGTTGGCCATGGCTTAGTTGTGTTGTGTTGGCCATGGTTTAGTTGTGTTGTGTTGGTCAGGGTTTAGTTGTGTTGTGTTGGCCATGGTTTAGTTGTGTTGTGTTGGTCAGGGTTTAGTTGTGTTGGTCAGGGTTTAGTTGTGTTGAGTTGGTCAGGGTTTAGTTGTGTTGTGTTGGCCATGGCTTAGTTGTGCTGTGTTGGCCAGGGTTTAGTTGTGTTGTGTTGGTCATGGCTTAGTTGTGTTGTGTTGGTCAGGGTTTAGTTGTGCTGTGTTGGTCAGGGTTTAGTTGTGTTGTGTTGGCCAGGGCTTAGTTGTGTTGTGTTGGCCATGGCTTAGTTGTGTTGTGTTGTGTTGGCCATGGTTTAGTTGTGTTGTGTTGGTCAGGGTTGTTGGTCAGGGTTTAGTTGTGTTGGCCATGGTCTAGTTGTGTTGTGTTGTGTTGGCCATGGCTTAGTTGTGTTGTGTTGGCCATGGTTTAGTTGTGTTGTGTTGGTCAGGGTTTAGTTGTGTTGTGTTGGCCATGGTTTAGTTGTGTTGTGTTGGTCAGGGTTTAGTTGTGTTGGTCAGGGTTTAGTTGTGTTGAGTTGGTCAGGGTTTAGTTGTGTTGTGTTGGCCATGGCTTAGTTGTGCTGTGTTGGCCAGGGTTTAGTTGTGTTGTGTTGGTCATGGCTTAGTTGTGTTGTGTTGGCCATGGTTTAGTTGTGTTGTGTTGGTCAGGGTTTAGTTGTGCTGTGTTGTTCAGGGTTTAGTTGTGTTGTGTTGGCCATGGTCTAGTTGTGTTGTGTTGGTCAGGATTTTGTTGTGTTGGTCAGGGTTTAGTTGTGCTGTGTTGGCCAGGGTTTAGTTGTGTTGTGTTGGTCATGGCTTAGTTGTGTTGTGTTGGCCATGGTTTAGTTGTGTTGTGTTGGTCAGGGTTTAGTTGTGCTGTGTTGTTCAGGGTTTAGTTGTGTTGTGTTGGCCATGGTCTAGTTGTGTTGTGTTGGTCAGGGTTTAGTTGTGCTGTGTTGGTCAGGGTTTAGTTGTGTTATGTTGGCCATGGTTTAGTTGTGTTATGTTGGTCATGGTCTAGTTGTGCTGTGTTGGCCATCTGGCGGAAGGAAGTGAAGGAGTTGTTTGACTATACTTCACCACGCCGGTCAGTGCAGATGATCAGGTATTTGCTGCTGAGTACGCGACTCTCCGGCACGGGGTCTCAGGGCTACAACACCCATAGCCCTCTTTGCCCCGACAAGGCAGGAATGCATGTGGAGTGTGATTGATAGGTAATTATACATCGCTTTTTTTTAAATGACTGCTTGTGTTTGGAACAAGTCGACGGTCTGACACATACCCACCTCCGATTAGCTACGTAACGATGTGAAAGAAGATCAACGTATGCACCGTCGCCATCCCAGCATCCACGATAAAAAAAATGTCCGTCCGAGTATGTCCGACATCGTGGCATTTCATGAGCGTGCCCCCCACCCCTCCACCCCATTGTCGAGAAAGGTTGGGGGGGGGGAAATAATTGATCACCCAATTGGCAGTCGTAATTTGTTGACACGACGTGCCCAAGTAAGGAAGGGCACTTACGGCAGCGTTAATGGTAGCCCACATCTTCAAAGTTATTTTCAAATGTACGTCCGGCATCGTGCAACTACACAGGGAGAACTATTCCGCTTGTGTGAATTTTAGCAATTTGTGAATTATGACTCTATTACAGCCATGAAATTGTTTCCTGGGATATTTAAATATTTCACGATTTGAAGCCATATCTTGCAATTTCCTGTTTTTTTGCTTCTTCTATGTTTGGAATGGAACCGCCGGGGGAGTGGGGGAAGAGGAGGAGGCGGGGGGACCATCGTTTACTGAGTTCATCCCAATCTTGCCACGGCCGTTTCATTTTGACGCGCAGGCTTCATTGGGCTAATTGAAATTTCATTACGCGGAAAAAAAACCCCACCTGGGAGGAATTCGCCGGTGGGAAAGCCAATTAGAAATCGTTTTACGTACAAATAACTCGCAGAATTAAAAACGAAAACCCTTCCGAACTGTGTACACATGCGTGGAGAGCTGATGACCTCAGCTCTACGGAGAGAGAGTGGCAGATTCAGTTGTTATCCTCTCAGATTGCACTGAGCCCTTCAAACCCTTCCCGAGTGGCAGACCAGACGGCGGCCGCCGCTCTGTATGCATGCCGGCGCGCGCACATTTCCCTAACCCTTTCACCCGCGGCCTCTTTGTCGTCGCATTTTTACCCGCGACCCGCTGCTAACGCACGCTATTGCCAATTACTGCTGGGAACGGAGCCGAGGGCTAATATTGTTGCACGTGACCCTCTTCCCGCGGCCCCCCCTGCCTCCCATCAACCGACCAAACCAAACCCCCCCAACCAAACTCCCCCGGCCGCCGCCCCTTCTGTCTCGTGGGGTCGAAGCTGTGCAGATTATCTCGCGCGGCAGTCACCGCTGATCGTCGTGACTTCGCCACCGCCTCTGATGGCGTGGAACCGAGTCGCGAGGAGTTGGGACCAGCTGCGCCGCAGAAGACAAAGGAACGCTTTCCAAGATCGAAGGGGAGTATCCATGCTGAGGTGGGGATGAAGGCGTTGAATACCAAGCGCGGCTGGCGAGGGGCCGGGCAGAGATTAGAATCAGAAGATGTATTTATACCGGATGAATCCGATGAGCCATGAAGCTCTTTTTCACACATGTCCAGTCGGGGCGTGTAAGAACGTTGCTACAGCAAAGAATACAACCACATGATAGGAGTGCAAAGTAGAAGCAACGTAGACAAATCACCAAAACACATGCAAATAAAACTAAACCATCCCCATCCTACCAGACAAAGCCTAGTGAGGTATTAACTCATTTTTTCAAAAGCGACCTTAAAACCGTGTCTTATCATTTGGACATTTATAGCAGCAAAAAATAATCTAAATACTTTAAGTCAGAGCTCCATCAACAGATGGTTTCTCGTTGGGCTTTAATTAGCCGACTGATTTATATCGAGCAGTTCTGAGAAAGAGAGGCGAAAAAAAACCAACCCTTATCTTAAAAAAAGTAATATATATTTTGCAAAAAAAAAAAATCCCGACACGTAATCTGTACTGGAGGCAGTGTCAGAGGCTTAAGAGATACGGTCACACTCCCCAGACGATAAAAAAAATAAAACCCTTTTTGTATTTGATGCCTTTAATCACAGCACTTGGTCGTGACACTTTATTATAAATATCTGATTTCGGGGCCAAATGGTAAGCAGGGAAGTTATGACGGGGACAATGTATCTGCCCGATGGGTTATTGTGAGCTCTTTTTACAATAACGCGTCTTGCGATGCACACGGAACCGAGACGCGAGCGGGTAGAGCGACCATCATCATTCGAGTGCGCGCGTGTACGCGCGAGCGCAACGCACGAACATAAATCGCTAAGGTGTTTTCGCCGGGGCAATACGTTCAGTTTACCTAATTGTTCTGCATAATTTATGATTAGAGCCATTACACCGTCATTCGTTCTGCCTCAGTCGTGTACCTTACGAATAACCGCATGTGCAATATTTCCCGTTTGCGGACAGCATTGCTTATTTGTGCTATATTTTATGCCGCAGCCGAGCCAGCGAATTACAACCTCGCTTCACCGCTGCGGATTCTTTTTTTCTTCCTCCCCCCCCCCTTTTTTTTACCCCTCTTCGACAAGCAGATATGGGGAGAAATTAAATTTAGTTGCACCGCCGTGTGATGATATATAATGTCACGAATGTGCCAGCCGCAATGGCCCGTGCGTGTAGGTTTTTTTTTTTAATGCTGGCTGGCAAATGAGCGAGCGTGCGACTGAGCACGGGGGCCCATGGAGAGAACGAGACATGGATTGTCCTTTTGAGCAATGCGGCAGTTCATAATTAATACCGCCCGTGCTCGTCGCAGAATGCCCCCCCACCGAGTGGTGAATGTGCGGACACTTTTCTCGGAGCTTCTTGGAAATTGCGTAAAGCCATCCAGCGTTTATTTCGGGGTTTCTTAGACCGCAGTCCTCGCGACGCACCACGCTCCCCCTCTTTCTGAGTTTACTAATTTACTTCCCATTAAAATAATATATCGTTTCGCGCTGCACGCGCCCGATGATTGTTAGACAGGGGCCACCTTACGCGCTAAGGTATCGACGCTGTCTGCGTCGCATGGAACACGTGCACACGCACCCTAAGATCTCGATCTTAATTCGAATCGGTTATATTAACGCAGGCCTCGTCAATTGCTTAGCGCGTCACGTGGAACATGTTTAACAATCATCGGACATGTGCGACGTAAATTGGTGAACACGGAAAGGCGTAGGGTGAGGGGTCGTGAGGACTGGGGTCTGAGAAACACAACATATTTTTGCAAGGTTCCCCAACACCCTGAAACCAGCCACCTTCCACCGACCGGAGGGTCGAGGTCGCACATTTTTTGCCTGTAGCTCAGCCCCGTACGGCTCCTGCTGAAATTAAACTCAGCATCCACCCGTCCGGAGCCAATGCCGAAGGGTTTAATTTACTAGAACAATCTTTTTGTTGCTGTATTGAGACAGCTGGTTGTAGTTTAATTGTGCAAAGAGATAAAATAACTTTTGAATTAAATATACATTTATTTATTTTATTTATCTAATGTGATCGTGATAGCGATGATGATTAAATGCATAAATGCGAGGGCTTTTTAAATTTAATTTTCCGCAACTCCATAAATTACCAAATCTTCAGCAATTGAATTTAGGGCTTTAATTTTTATTACTATTATTAGACCTGGTCATAACATTTACGAGGCAATTGCCATCATTTGGTAATCTATGTGTGCTGCATATTTATAAATATCACACGCGAGATGTACGGCGATTCCATAAAGCATCATTAAAAGCTAATTTGGCCGTGTAGAATGAAGCATGCGCGCATTAAATTTTCAGATGCCTGCAGATCTTCATGGTCTGCCGTACATTATTCATCGCATTCCCTTGTTTAGTGCAGAATGACTCCATCACGGGGCAAAAAGGGCTTTCATCACGCACGGTAATTGCGCACGCCGTGTCAGACGAGAGTGCTCACGTCCAGGTGATCAATTAACGATATTCTTCCTGTGGCACGGCGTACTCCGGTCAGGCATTCAACTTGAATTTTGGTGGAAAAAAAAAGTTTGGTTTAGGTTGAGAGACTGTTTTTTTTTCTCCCATGACCGTTATCGCCACGTGTGTGTGTGTGTTTTACCCCCCCCTTCCCCCTCACCGCCACCAGCACTACCCCACCGTCGCCCGCCCTCCCCCGATGGGGGACAAAAGCCTGCGCTGGAAATCAGAACCTGGGCCCATCGATCGCCGCAAAAGCTGCCGGCTTATGGCGCCTGCCTATCTCTGTAATCCGGACGAGAAAGCCAACGATAATTGGCCTGCCGGTTTTTTTTTCTTCCTCTCCTCTACAAAAGTGTCGCCTAATTCCATGCACGAGAAATCCGATACGCCGCGGGCACATGGCTCGTCAGAGAGAGAGAGAGGTGCACGCGCACGCGCGCGCGTGGTGAAGAGTGGCACGTGACCCAGGTGGCTTGCATCAACATTCGTGAGGCGGAGAGTGTCTCACGCCCGCTCTCTCCTTCGCCTCGTCCTTCTCGCTGATTGTCCCTCTTACTCTATCGGTCTCGCCGTCTCGCCTCACGAACCGCACCTCCACCACCCCCACCAACCCTCCCACCGTCGCTCACTCCATCTTCTTACTCCCTCCCTCGCCGCCGGTGTGTGCCTTGCGATGACTTTGTAAATTGACCTGGCAAGCACCATCATCTTCGCCTCTCGCTCTTCCGTCTTTCCCCCCCCCCTCCCACCCCGCTCCCGTCTCCGTAACAGGATAAAATAACCATCGAGAAAATAAATAAATGGTGTGTGTACGTGTGGTGAACTTCTTTCGCACCGTGCGTTGCCAACCGTGCTAATCGGAGAACGAACGGAAGTGAGATTTTACAGAAGAATGTGAAAAAAGTGATACATGCACAACTACGATTGTGCAGCATTGTACGGCATCGCCACAACCCGTTCAATTTGTTATATTTTTCCTGCCCGAAGGAAACACATCAGCTTGTAGTCACGTGATGCAGGATGGGTGGAGGATGCAGGCTGCCCAGGTTAAACAGAGGACCTGGTGATGTATGTTGAACTTCTTTCGCACCGTAAGTTACCAACCGTGCTAACATATTTATCTCTCTCTCTCGCACTCCCCGCCACTCTGATGCCCAGACGTGTGGGACATTTTGCCCCACCTGTTTGTTTCCCCTTCCACCTGCCACGGATAAACAAACGTGCACAACGCCCCTTCTACCCCCTACCCACCCTTCACTTGCTATTTATGATTAAAAAAAAACATTTTCCGTACTCGGCACTCGTCCGCGTAGAAGCCAGATCATCATCATGATCCATGGGCATAGACCGTAGGTGTCCACTGTACATTTGTTTCCAGTTTCCTCTGTCTTGTTGCCAATATGATCAAGCAGTGCAGCCTATAGGAACACATACATACATACATCATCAAATTCTCAAAGGATGGGAGGCCTCTCCATCACAATGTCGGTCATAGCTGTTGATTTGTTTTGTTTTGTTGGACCATTCTTCAGCACGCTGGTGAGTGTGTGGGTTGGTGAGGGCGCATGTTCAAGGCGGGGCGGTTTGCGGCAAAGAGAGGAGAGGAGGGCCAAGGCAGGTTCACAAATCACTCCACTGATGTTTTGCCACTCCACAAATATCACACTCCACCCTCTCCCTGCCCCGTGGTCGCGTGGATTATTTTTTACTCCGGGTCCTCCGGGTTTTCTCCTCTACATTTGGAAACATTACATTGGGATTGTTGACATTATTTTGGTGGTATAAATGTCCAAATGATGGGCCACTGTTGTTGAGCTATCATTTGTGGCCGGGTCTCTTCTGGAAAATAAGTTCATACCTCAGTGGGCTTTTCCTGGTAGGATAGGGATGGTTGAGTTGTATTTGTATTGGTTTGGGGGGATCTGTAGTGTGTTCGTTGTTGGAACATTATTTCTCGCTCATACTGAACATCTGTGAAAAAACAGCTCTGTAGCTCATCGGATTTTTCCATTATAAATCAATCAGTATAAATCAATCTTCTGACTCTGAACTCTGTCTGCGGGGTTCACGAGCGAAGTGCGAGGCGGAGCCACTCGGCCATCACCCGGCATTCGTCTCGGCGCAGCGTCTTTAAGGAATATATAGGGTGGTAGATTCCTTAAAGATGCTACAGATGTTTTGTGACCCATCCCCCCCCCCCCCCAAAAAAAAATATATATTTCTTTAAAACCTTTTTCTTAAAGTCACGTTTATTTAAAACAGAATTGAATATGCAAAGGAAAAAAACATGTTCTGGGTCAATAAAATTGGGGAGGGGGTCACAAGTTATCTCGACGACCATGTAGTGTGCGCAGTTTTAGAGTGGGTTTGTTTATGAGTGCGGAGTTTGGAGGGAATGGGCCTCGTCGAGATATTAAAGCGCCCGGGGTGCACGATTCGCACGAGGGACTGTCTGGACAATAGAGGCGACGCTTGTAATTAATCCGAGGCACTTTGGAGGGTTTAGGCGAACAAAGGGAGGCTTGAATGGCATCCGCAACAATCCCGCGGCACAAATCTCATTAGTGACAGCATAATCAGTTACTTAATGAGCGATTGGACGAGCCGGGGGGGGGGGGGGGGCTAAGAAAGAGTTCCACCGTCCGTTAATTCCCCCGACGTGTCCTGACGGATTTACCACAACAGGGACTATTTGCGCTCCAAATCCCTCGGTGTTGACGCCTTCGTTTGCCAACGCCGCTCGTTGCAGTGGTTCGCGGTTCGAATCCCAGTGGCCGCCATAGTTAATTCTACAGGCGTGTTGACGGCCAGGTATAGAGTGGGCGACTCGCAATTGGGACGTTGCTAGTTCCAATCCTGATTGGGGGTTGACTCGGCCACATCACCACACCAACCTACGAGCGTGCCGCGGTGGCGAGATGTTAACTCCCTCGCCTGGTTTACAGGCGGTCGTGGTTTCGATCGCGAACTTGACGCGTGCTATATATTTGGAGTTTGCGTGTCTCTCTCCCCGCGATTGCGTGGATTTTTCTCCGAGTCCTCCAGTTGTTTCCCTCCACATTTATAATCTACGCGCGTTTATAGTATTTGTCTGTTATACATTTCCACAGGATAAGCCATTTCGTTGAGCTATCATTTATGTTCAGGTCGCTTCTGGAAAAGAGCTATACAGCTCAGTGGGCCCTACCTGGTAAAATAAAGACAATGTTTAGATGAATAAATAATAAATCATGACGTTTCGATCGCAACACAAGCAATCGAAAGATACAGCAGTAGAACTGCTGAACCTGTTGACGATTGATTGTGTTGCGATCGAAACGTCGTGATTTAGTCTTTATTTTTCTACCTACGTATTTTTATCGAAAGAATCAAAGAGTATGGATTCCTTAAGTCGCGAAAACTTCAAATCAGGAATGTTTAGATGGTTTAAATTGATTTAATGAGTACCATCTTGCGATAATCACGAGTGGTTGTCCGATGGCAGAGACTCACCCCTCCCAAAGGAACGTACTGGCTCAGCACTGTTCAAAGGAGATGAAAACCCCTATCAATTATCATTTTGAGCAGGAAATAAATTATAATGTTTTTGGTATTGACTGAAAACATGCACCAACCTGCTTCACAGTGGGACCTTAAACATCCCGTGAAGGCCGCGTGTGGCGGTGTTACGGTCCAAAAGTGCCACAGTTGAAATATTACGCTTGGCTACGTAATCCATAATACAGGTTTTTTTTGGGTTAGATCGCGTTAATATCAATGTGTCGTTAAACCCGCTACAACCAGACACAGCCAGTAAATAAATTGTAAATGTTGTGGATTTAGAAACTAATTGGCATGTTCTGTTTACGTGACAAACATTACTAATTGTACGTGTCGGGTGGTGGCGGGTTTAATGACACAGTAATATTTTTACGCGATCTAACAAATAAAACTGTATTACGGATGATATTGGTCGCGAAAGCATACGTGTTAATTGGCCACGTAAGGTGACCTGATTAGGAAGCCACATGGCAACCTACTGTGAAATTACTGGAGACACTATTAGTTGGTGAAACATTAGTCGATTCGGTCTCTGTGTGAGACTCTGGGTCTCTCTGTGTCTCTGGGTGGATCACTCTGCGACTATGGTTCTCTGCGTGAGTCTATGGGTCTCTGTGTGAGACTGGACATCTATGTATGCTCACGTCGCAATTGTTCCGTAAAGCTTGCAAGGTATAAACATTGCAGCACCTTTGTGACAGCCTTGCATGGGCTATCATAATTACCACATGTACTATGATTTGTTGATGTGCTTACAAACCAATGGCAGCTTGCAGCCTTCATCGATGCAAGTTAAGGAGGAGGCACACATGCATATTAACACAATGTCCCTGTCCCGCACAAGCAGCATTTGACAAGAGCATGGCGAATCAACCACGCCTGCTTGAAAGGCCAGGCCATTTGTTAATATGCCTCAGGTTAAATACATATGCCACACAGATTAAATTAGGTAAAACGATCAAGGTGCAGGCCTGCAACGCCTCGCTCCAACCACTGCTGGTCGAAAGGGCCTGCTGATCTATAGAGGGAGCTCTAGAGAGCCTCCTCTAGAGAGTATTTGGCCTACTCTTCCACACTGTAATGGGTGGGAATGCCCACACTTTGCTGCACCACAGGCGAGCTGCCGATAGATTTAACCGTGCCAAGTGGGTAGAGGTGGTTGGGGAATTTTTGTCAGAAACTTGCAACGTTGTTTCAACCGCCGCGCCGGGAGATAGAATTGACCGGCGACCTCCGAATTGCGAGTCAAGGTGCGGCGAGAACATCCCGTACACTGCAGGACGATCCCATCTCACAAACAGGAGTAGCCGTCTCGTACATTTGGCATCCGTGCCGTTCCCGTTGTGCTCGGTTGGCTATGACGGAGCCGCTGTGTTTCACAGCCACAGCCTGCCAGCAGTTGTTAACACGTAGCTTGTCGCGACAAATAATATAAATAATGTCGTGGGGTTTACTCACCAACACACCGGTGTGCTGAACTAGTGACTAATTGGCGTTCATAATAAAGGTTTTTTGGGGTAGATCGCGTAAATATATAAATGTGTCGTTAAACCCGCCACCACCCGACACAGCCAACTAGTAAGGGTTGTCACGTAAACGGAACGTGGCCAATTCGTCACTAGTACAGCAACACCGGTGTGTTGGAGAGCCAAGCCACAACATTTACAGTCTGAGTGCGACGTTTCGCCAGTAATTACAACTAGCTTCATCAGGCGACAGCCAGATTTGTGAAGTCTTACTGTTTCGTTCCTTATATAGAGGAGGCGTAGATGTGGTAACCACGCTTCTGTGCTCTTGCACAATGTGGGGGGGGGGGGGATTACTGAGGCAACGTACATTATGCATGTGCATTATGCAGGCCCTTTGAACTTGTCCTTCCTGTCTATTGTGTGTATTAAAATAGCCGTACCAAAGGTAATCCCTATTGAAGCACGCTGCCCTTTGTAGGCACGCATTTAAGTAATGTATGATTTGGTGATTCACTTGCATGCAGCACTAAGGCGGTAGCTATCTGAAGGGTTTCCATAGATTCTCTAATTAGTTTGCCAGCAGTAGCTAGTTTTGCACAGAATTTCAATATTAGCAAAATCAAAATTCTTTGGTTCTTTCATGCAAAGTCACGTGGATCGAAAGCAACAAGATATATATATAAAAAAACTCACCACGTTTCGATCGCAACACAAGCGAGTCGTCGTCAGGCGGAGATAAAAGGGGGGGGGGGGGCAAGGCCTCCAACTGCAACTGTTTCTAATGGCAGCAAACTTCGTGCTTTGCTCGCAGCAGACATCGCAGCTGTCGCGATTTTCACCTGAAGACGAACGCTTGTGTTGCCTTCGAAACGTCGTGATTTATTTTATTTTATTTCTACCTACGTGACTTTACCGAAAGAACCAAAGAGTATGGATCACTGCAGTCACGAAAGCTTCAAAGCAAGATTGTTTATAACGGCTTGAAATGGGCGTAGTCCAAGTGTCAGAAGGAGTGGGCACAGTAGCCGCGGCACAGCATGAATGAGCGTCTTGGTAAGAGCAGATTTCTGTGCGGAGTGATGGCGTGACTCTGCATTCAGATAGGCGTCAGTATGCGTTTTATTTCGGTAAACACTGCGTGTTATTTTATCATTTTTACCCCGTCTGAGCAGAATATCCAGAAATGGTAGAGTTCTGTCAGCTTCCACTTCCATGGTGAACTGGATGGATGGGTTTTGCGATTTGAGATGATTTAGAAATGTGTTCAGTGTATATTTGCCGTGTGTCCAGACCACCAATGTGTCATCCACATATCTAAACCAAGCAGATGGCTTTAGTGTGCTTGAAGCTATTGCTTTTGTTTCAAAATATTCCATGTACAAATTCGCTATCACGGGAGATAAAGGAGAGCCCATTGCTGCTCCTTGCTTTTGTTCATAGAAGTCACCTTGCCACAAGAAGTAGGTGTTCTTTAGACAATATTCACTCGTCTTGGGATATCTTTGGCAAAACCTTTGTTCGTTACCAGAGTGTCGAGTAATTTAATTGACTCGTTGACCGGAACCCTCGTGAACAGAGAGGTCACATCAAAACTTACGAGAATATCATTAGGGTTAAGCTAATTATTGTTTTCATTATATTTACGAGATGTTAAGAGTTTTTGATGAATGAATAGGTCCTAACGATGTAGGGCTGTATTTGTTTAGTTACGTATTAGCTAATTTGTACGTGGTCGAGCCTATTGTGCTAACTATGGGTCTTAAAGGGCAGCATACTTCAATAGGGATTACCGTTGGTACGGCTATTTTAATACACACAATAGGCAGGAAGGACAAGATCAAAGGGTTTGTATAATGCATAATGTACGTCTGACTCAGAATCTTCCCACCCCCCCCACTTTGCGCAATAGCACAGAAGCGTGGTCACCACATCTACGCCTCCTCTATATAAGGAACGAAATAGGTGGACTTCTTCACAAATCTGGCTGACGCCTGATGAAGCTAGTTGTAATTACTGGCGAAACGTCGCACTCAGATTGTAAATGTTGTGGCTTGGCTCTCCAACACATCGGTGTGCTGTACTAGTGACGAATTGACATGTTCCGTTTTTCGTGACAACCCTTACTAGTTGGCTGGGTCGGGTGGTGGCGGGTTTAAACGACACAACATTTATATATTTACGCGATCTAACCCCCCACAAAACCTCTATTATGGATGATATTGGTCGCAAAAGCCTACGTGTTAAACTGGCATGCGTTGTTCACGTGACAAACCTTACTAATTGGCTGTGTCGGATGGTGGCGGGATTGACGACGTAATTCTATTTACGCCATGTAAACAAAAAAAAACACTCTTTATAATGCATCTTCTTCGAAGCTTTGTACATTTGGACCGTGGCGCCAGCGCAAAATTGGCTAACTAATTTCGACTAATGTCACGGGGATCTCTCGCACCCACTGTGGTTAATGGCCAGGACGGCCTGCCTCGGACTCGAACCCCAAACCTCCGCAACCAGCGGCGAACGCGCTTCCGAAGGGCCACGAAATTCACGGCAATTGTACACGGTAGGTCCAGATGTATTGGGACCCCCCCCTACCCCACCCCACCCCACCCCAATTAATTGAACCCTAACATTGTTTGTTTGCCTTTGCATATTCATTTCTGCTTTAAATAAACGTTGCTTACATTTTTTTTACGTTTTAGAGAATGAAATGGGGCTCACATGACATCTGGACCACCCCCTGTAGGTGAGTCGTTGTAGAGCCCCCTCTCTTGGCAATGACTCCGCTATTTTTTGAAAGTGTATGCAAGATGATAGCACTGCCCTACCCTTAAGTGATCTCATGCTGTCCTCTCCATCTGCCCCAGGCTGCCTCGTGACGTCTAAAGAAGCGATGGAGTCGGGGGGGGGGGGAACGCATGGCTCCAGACTGGGCAGGGTATAAACCCCACTTTAGTTTTTTCCAATCTCGGGTAACGCGTGCAGGTGGCTTAATTGATCATTGCAATGTGAAGGCGACGTGCTGTGATGAGTGAATCAGACCTGGGTTCCCATCACGTCTGGAGGATTTGATGATGATGATGACGAAGAATCCACTGCCAGCATATTCCAGGTTTTTTTTAGATCCCTATGTGAGTCCATGGGAATTTGTGTTAGCTTATGGATCTGTGTGGGCAAATGGGTTAACTTATGGCTGTCTATGTGAGTCTGTGGGTCTCCATCTGAGAAAGCATTGATGATGAAGCCACGGCCATCACACTCCACTGACTCAATGTATCCACCAGGGAGTGAGGAAACCTGAAGGCAAAGGAGTTTGTAGCCTCCTCAACCTTGAGCTGAGCAGCAACACTGAGACGTAGCTCTTGTGAGTGGACAAGCCCAGGGTGACCCTAGTGACCCTACTGGAAGACATGCGGGTTGCGAGGGATGCTTTGGCCGGGAGGTAAAGCAGCAGCCTCCCTCTCGGTGCCACTGAATGGACGAGTGTGAGGCGCAGTGAGTGGCCTTTGGCCCAAGTGGGGAGCAGACGTGTCGCAGTGAGCGCTCCGAACCCGGCCAACAATGTTGATAATTATCTGGACCGGTGCTGAGTCTCCCTAAGTTCGACTCAGCCTCAAGTGAGTATCTGGTATGGTGTATAAAAAAAAACATCGCCACTGGGGAGACAAAGGCGGCCGGGCGTGGTGTTGACTTCCCACACCCTCGTGTACCGTGCGGCGTTCATAGTTGCTCGCTAACATCACTTTCCCCCAACAGTCTGATAGCACGGGTCGTCGGGTTGGCAGTGCAGCGCGCTAACCGCCGCGCCACCACTTGCTACTCACACACTCACCCGGTGGAGCGTGCGCCACAAATCACGGTGCAGGAAGTAGC
Organism: Petromyzon marinus; assembly: GCF_048934315.1. Lineage (NCBI taxonomy): Eukaryota > Metazoa > Chordata > Hyperoartia > Petromyzontiformes > Petromyzontidae > Petromyzon > Petromyzon marinus. The sequence continues at coordinate 18,469,047 of NC_133688.1, read as the reverse complement.
AAAGACAAAAGTTTGAGTTTATTTGAACCTTAAATTCCGCAGACGGACGATGCTTACTAAGTCTCTAAAGCGTTCGGGAAATACGGATGTCGGTGACAGTTTGTAATCCAGCTAAAGCTAGGATGAGTTTGGTCCATTCATAGACAGTATCACATGCTTATTAAACAGGCTGCATTTTCACTTTGTACACATTGCCAGTTAGGATACGAAAACACAAACAAACAAAAAAACACGTCACCGTTTAAAGAGACACTGCATATTTCGTTTGTTTAAGTGGTAATGGTTTTTTATTTACAAGTGCACGGTTTGTTTGTGTCATTGCGAATGTCTGACCGCGCCCTCGTGGTGGCTTATGTTGGGCAGTTGGAAACCGAATACGGACGTGTTAGTTTACTTTCTAGAGATATTGTTCGACCTACTTGTGTATACTGGACATCTGCGAGAAAGAGCTTCATAGCTCTTCGGATTTGCTGCAGTCTGAATACGGATTCCTACATTTGATCGAGAGAACGAATTCCATGAGTTGTGAACGTTTTAGCGCCAATCGTGTCACCGGGGCGATCTTAAATAATGTAATTTTTTTTTAGGTGGCATATCGCTCGACTGAAATTGACGATTTCGTTGTCGTTTGCGTGAAGATGCCCAAGGGGCGAGAGTTTAGTTTTCTTTTGCTTTTCTCCGTCGGTTGAGAAAAAAAAGATGCTTCAATGATCGAAGCTAACATGCATTTCTCTTTTGACCTTACGGGATTGCTCCGTTTTGCCAATGCGTTGGCCTCGCATACGGAGAGTTTAATGAAAAAAATATTTACGTACACAGTGTCTCTTTAATGCATACACGGCCACGTAATTCATTCACACACAGTACTCAAAACTCATTCATTCCGCGTTTGACTTTGAAACGGAAGGTTATCTAAAACAGTATTGCCACCAAAGCCAAGTATTCCGTGTATTTGCAATAATTTAATTACCTAGCTCTAAATTTAATAAAATCGTTCTTCTAAGCAATATTAACCTGCTTTAGGATGTCCTTGGAAAAAAAAATATATTTTTTCCCCTCCCCACTCTGTCCTTTACCCAATAACCTTGAGAAATTACACCGTTAATAATTAATAGCAAAACAGGGTGGGATGTCCAATAGGGATATATATTTTTTTTCTCTTGCCATTTAGTTTACCCGGGATAAAGACGTCTTGCTGCGAAGGAAAGGTCATTCTTTTCCTTGGATTTCATGCGGCGTTCATCATTTGCGATTGCGGATTTACGCGTTTTGTGACTTCCTAATATGCGTGTTGCGTTTGTTGCTGAGATTGTTGTCAACGTACAGTATTTGGTTTGAACTTTGCAATGTGGCTTTGCCAGTGAAAATTGACATTTCGACTATGCTATTGTTCAGAGGAAATTCGGCAATTAGAGGTTGCGTTTTTCTCTCTCTCTCTCGATTTTAAACATCCGAGTCCAAAGCACGACGCAACGAAGACGATGGGCTTATCTACGGTTGAAAAATCATGATCGTGATTGAATCGTAAAATCGACACGGTGGATTTCAAGTTCACTGTAAGCACGTGTACTTTAATATTACATCGATGCCTAGTAGCTGCATGTACAATTATTTAAGGTGTGGCGTTTTCATTCATGTACCAGATGTGGTCACCCATCCTGTCCACAGCCAAAAACAACAATACTTTTAAAATATAATTTAACGAATCGAATACAAATTTGGAATTCAGAGCCTAATAAGTTATGACTCTGCGTTGTGGTGAAATAGATATATCATCCCTATCATCACCCATGATCAATCGACTGCTGGATGAAGGCTTCCCGACAGCACGTATCAGCACGAGTGTACGGTCACCCCCAAAAAAGTGAGCACAGAGGGGGAAAGAAAGGCTCCTGTCGATACAAAACCATTATAATCATCATCATCATTGAAAAATCCCATATTGGAAAAGTGCTATGAGTAGGCATCTTTATGTAGACAGAGAACGAGATAAGCAAACCCTCTCTGCTCTTTGACGATCGTGGCAAAAAAAAACAGACTCAAAGGCGAACAAAAAACTCATGAATATAAAAAAATGTGGCCTTCTGTCCATCGTGCCTGCCACTTGATCAATAACATAGAGCACCCTCCATCCTCTCACTCCCCTCTCTCTCCCGGCCTCCCACCCACCCACCTCCCTCTCTCCGCCCAACGCCACACCCGTCAATCTCTAAATTGAGTCATCATCAACTGAGCAAAAATTCCGTAAAGAACACCCTGCGTGGGTCGTGAGGCCATCCCGCTCTCCGGTTCCCGAGAGAAGGTTTAAACTGCCACTTTCCCCTTCAAGCCCGGTGTTCAATGTGTTTGTGGGCTGTCTTGGCCTGGTTGCGTTGGGGGAACTTGCATACTGCGTCTACCCGAATTGGATGCATTTCATCAGCCGGTGGATGAGAACACCGGCATTGATTTCAGATTGCGATGGGTGGCATACACGAGTGGGGACCATCTCTCGCTCTCTCGCTCCTCCCTATCACAAAATGCGAGCGGCATCGTTGTCAGAATGTATTCCGAATGTCCGCATTATTGGAGTTAAGAAGATATGATGTTTTCCAGAATATTGCTGACTGCCAAAGTATGATTTTCTACAAATGCGATAAACTGCACACGTAGGAGCTAATATTATTAAACTATGCAGTAAAAAAAACATATAAAGATAAATTTTTGCGCTCATCGAAACAGCCGAAAATTGGAGCCGTTTTAAATCCCCTCGGGATTTATCGGGGCGGTATTTCGGAGTGCTCCATACGCTCGGGGCAATGGCTGCATTGGGCGATTTATTTATGTATTTCCGTAATCATCGCGGGACGATAAACCCTGCCTGCGTAACGTTTGGGCTATCCCGTGGGAAACGTTGGGATTCCTAATCGCAGCACAGCCAAGCATTCGTACGAGGTAGCGCCAGTGTCCCAATGTGATCCCCTAGCGTTTTTTTTGTTTACGGTTTGGTTGTTGTTGTTGTTGCTGCTACATCACTCGTATTAGGGCCAGTAATTGACGCCCGGCCACGTGTGTGGACGCGTTGATCACGCGTAGGAATAACCGCGCTCAACGTCGCCCCTCCACCATGTGCCACGGGATCTGTCGGTCCGTGGCCGTGGTCAGAGGAGAACAACGGAGGTCTGGGTGGTGGGTAGAGAGAAAATAAAAAAATACTTCCACCCAGGGTCCAATTTTTTTCGTTACCTTCCAACTTTGATTATAGCTTAATATTTTTTGTTATGGATGATGTTGTCATATGTCACTCCCTTAAAGAGTCTCTTTTCTTATTTTTTTCCCAATAACTTGCTTTATTACTTATATTTACAGAGCATCCGCACGCATAAACCTCCACATAACCAACGTATTTTGAAGGTCTCTTTTTTCTTTCGTTCAAATTCAAATGACCCCAAAATAACTGAGGAACCTTCTCGCAAGACGACGTGGAGCGATGTCGGAATGCGGCAACACCGTTACACTCACTCCCCCGCTCCACCTCCTCTCCGCCATCCTTCCAACTGCGCCACTAATTTGTGGCTTTCCGGGCGATCCTCATCGATGGATTCGGGGCGACGTCACCACTACCACCGTGCGGTTTAACCGCCGCCGGTGGCATCAAGCCGTCCTTCTCAATCCACTGTTGCGGCCACCACCGGCTCCACCTTGCTTGCTTGTTTGTGGCTCGTGACGCCGTGGATGTCTGTGGCAGCGTCTCATTGTAGATGTGCCCGCGTGTGTGTGCGTGTGCATACGCAAGTGTGTGCGTGCGTGCAAATCCGCTGAGTTGCGAGGGCTCCTCCGGAGTGACTTCAACACACCTTGGTAAATGGGGTTTCGCCATCGAATCAGAATGTTTATCTCTCCTGGAGGAATCTGGTGAGCTATAAAGCTCTTTTTCACAGATGTCCAGCAAAAACTATTTATTTTACAGGTAAGTCCCACTGAGCTATTTCGCTTTATTTCAGAAGTGACCTGGCCTTATCACGTGGAAATTTATATCAGGAGCCAAATACTCTAAATGCGTGTTCATTCTGAATGTCTAGGGAAAAACCGCAGGACCCGGAGAAGAATCCACACCACCACAGGGAGAACACGCAAACTCCAAATATACAGTAGGCGTCAGGGTCAGGATCGAACCCATGCCTCCTGCATACCAGGCGAGGCAGATAACATCTCGCCACCGTGGACTTCACAACAGCATCAGTACGGCGATTCTTTGTATGCACGTTGAACTTCTTTCACACCGTACGTAGCCAACTGTGCTAATCGGAGAGGCGGGATCTTCCGTCTGTGGAACTGGCCACCCTCCAGATCTGTTGCCGTTTGAAACTGGAAACTGCCACATTCCCCAAGGGGCTCCACCGCCCGGCGAGCTGCGGCACCGGCGGCGTCGGTGACGGTGATGACTTCCGCGTGTCCGGCCTCACAAAATTTTACCCGGACGGGTTTCCTCGCGAGGTCGGAGCTGACCGGCCCGGAGGTCGGAGCTCACAGAGCGGTCGCTTGGTGGGTTGTGAGAAGAAAGCATCGCTAGCGTCGCGACATTTTTTTTCCATTAACAAACGAACACACACACACAAAAAAAACGAGTTATATATTGTCACGCGCACACATTGAAAGGGGTTGTCAGCAGGTGACCCCGTATATCGTAATTGAAGTGAACTCAAGACGTCGAAGGCGAGATCCGAGCGTCGCCACGCCAGGAATCCCTGACGACTCCTCCGTCTATCAGCGAGCATCTGACGTGAACTGTGATCTAAGGACAATCAACGCCAAACGTTGATATTTTCACTCGTGATTGGCTGCTTTTGTATTGCCCGTTTTTTTGTTTGTACTTTGCCAATTAAGAAAACTGGATGCAGGAGGAAGACAAACCCTCATCTTCTAAGTAAAAAATTAATATTTACATCTTAACGCACAGATTTTGTGTTTGCGAGAGGGTGATTGGGAAACGCACTTTAATGCGGCACGAAAAACAATTGGGTGGATAAAGACAGAAACAATATCGTCCTGCAGAGTGTAATGACACAGGGGCTTCGATGCGAGTGGGGATTCAACGTTTTTTTGTCGTCGTGTTTGATGGGCGAGTGGAAGCAAAGGGCCACTTGCTCCGTCACGAATGGATTATTGCCACGTTCCCCGTTTTGTGTCGGTGCGCGGGGACGGATCGGGACCTCGACGGGCGGTGGGCGAGAGTCCGGAGCGAGAACGCAAAATTCTGAAACGTTCCTCCGCTCGGTGGCTCCCCGTCCTGCTCTCGATGTGACAACCGTCGTCGGTGGAGCAGCTTTCGTCGCCGTTGCTGCACTTGTGTTCCTTCTCTCTCTCTCTCTCTCTGCCGCGTGGATTCAGTCACCCAGATTGTTCGACCCACACAATGTTGTATTTTTCACACTGCGTTTCTTCTTCCCGGTCTCTGCGATCGCTCTGCCTGACCTCGTCGTTCTAACTCGGCTCCTCGCTCCCTTTACAAAATTCAGCCGCTCCGATCGTCCCACTTCACGCATCGCCGTTCTCTCGCTCGCTCCCCTTGCTGAATGAGTCGACGCGATCCCCCCCAACCACCCCGCACCCTCCACTCCCCCCCTCCCATTCCCCGCCCCCCATCCCCCGCCACTTCCCGCCGCCGCTCCCCCCCCCGCCCCAAACCCGCGGCACCTCCGCGCTCACTCACACGTTGTTGTTGGTGGCGCTGCTGGTGGCCACGATGTGAAAGAGCGTGACGTTGTAGAGCACCTGGTGGCCATTGTTCCAGGCGTAGAGGGCGCGGTCGCGCGGGTTGTAGTCTAGCATGGAGATGTGCGAGTACATGTTGTGGAAGGGGATGTCCACGTACTCGTACGTGCTCGAGTTGGTGCTGTACGTGTAGTAGACCTTGGCGCCGGCCATGTGCGAGTTGGTCACGTACAGCTTGCCGCAGATCATGAACGCCTCGCCGGCGCTCCGCTTCGGGTAGCCCGTGTCCCACGAGCGGATCAGCTCCAGCGTGTTGGGGTTCAGCTTGCCCACGACGATGTTGCCCGCGTTCTGGTTGGTCGAGTAGACGGCCCAGAGGCCGTTCTCGTCCACCATGAGGTCGATGTCGGTGTGGCCGCCCCACGAGTAGGGGAAGATGTTGTTGTAGCCGGCCTTGTCGAGGACGCGCTGCATCAGGATGGTGCGCGTGGTCAGGCAGTAGCGCACGATCATGTTGCTCTGGTACTTGTTGAAGTAGAGCGACCCGTTGAACACCACCTGGCCCGTGCCGGCCCACGGGTGCGGCAGGCGGTGCAGCACGAAGGTGTCGCTCGTGGCGAACTCCGCCATGGAGCGGTACTCGCGCACCGAGCGCGTGTTCAGGTAGCTGTCCATGTACCACACCTGTGTGTGTGTGTGTGTGGGGCGGGGGGGGAGAGGAGGTGCAGATGAGGTCACGCGAGGGGTCACGCGAGAGGTCACGTGAGGGGTCACGCGAGGGGTCACACGAGGGGTCACGCGAGGGGTGGGTCTGCATCACCGGTGATTCGAACGCAGGGGGGATGGACAGGACCGGCGACGAACGTTGAGGGGTGCCTCCTGGTTTGATAGACGGATCGGTCCGCAGTGCTGCAAGGTTGGCTGTCACGCTAAATTGGACCTTGGGGCACCATGGTAGAGAGATGTTAACTCCAACGCCTGGCATGCAGGAGATCGTGGGTACGATCCCGACATTGACTCCCTGCTGTATATTTGGAGTTTGCTTGTCTCTCCCTGTGGTCACGTGGAATTTTATCCAAGGTCCTCTGGTGTTTCCCTCCACATTTAGAAACATGCGTTGAGAGTATTTGGCTGCTATAAGTTTCCACGTGATTAGCCACTCCATTGAGCTATCAATTGTGGGAAGGTCGCTTCTGAAAAAGACCTACGTAGTTACGTGGGGCTTTCCTGGCAAAAATAAAAATAGTAGTTGAAATCGTATATATTTATTCCAGCATTTCATATTTGCGCCATTCTCCAGGAACAGTATCCCCTGCGAATATTAAGCGGTCACTTTATTTTGAAAAATTACCCACAAATTACTCAATTGGGAATTACACGCTGCGATCACACCACCCGCCCCCCCAACCGTCAAACGGCTACAGACTCTGCGTGACATACAGCGCCCCCGCGATAGCCTCGTGTTACGGGAATTGTTGCGTGAATGCTAAAAGTGCGCAATTATTATTGTGGAGCAGAGGAGAGCATCCTTGCAAATAGGGCTTGAAGTTGACTCATTCTCAGCGTCTGACCGTCAATGTGCTTGTAATAACATTTGCGTTCCACAGGGGCCACTTAAGCAGAAACCGTGAGAATGACCTCATACTCTCTCTTGATAAATATAATGTGAATGAACGAGTATTAGTTTGCCTTGGACCACAGTTAATCCTTCAACATTAATTCGTACGAGCTCTTGTTCAAGATGTAGGATACGTGTCTTGTTGGTATCACTTGATATTTTGAAACGTGTTGCTCAGCGACAGCATTTTTGACTTGGGAAAGAAATCGATATACAATATCGAGCGGCGAATTTGCAACAAGAAAAAATTGGATTCTGCAAAACTCTTGTGCCTTATTTTAATGGGTGCCCTAAATGTATTTTTCAATTATCATGCTTCAACATTTCTCTGCTGTGTCTGTCGTTACGTAGAAAACATGTTAATATCCACATCATTTTTTCTGTGTTTGGTGCTTGCTATACTTGAAATCATATTTTACAATTAGCACTAAGCAACGCTGCTTCCCCCACCAGCCCTACCCACCGGCCACTCCCCTCCCCAAATTCAAGAATTATATTGGATGAATTTATCCGGATAGTTTTACTTTTGTTTAATTTTCTGGTTTAATGACAAATGGCTTAATGAGAGTTCCGACTAAGTAGCAAAAACATGTGGGGGAATAACTACCGTCACTTGGCGACATGTGAGAATCAGTTTGAAGTCGTCATCTGACGTAAAACTATATCCTCAACGAAATGTCCAACAAACAGATGGGAAAATTCTCACATGAGCTGACACGGACTTGCAAAAATTAACATGTGCACATCCACTTAAAATAAACCTCAACGTCAGCGCACGGCAAGAATATCGTTCAATTAATTTGAATTGGACAGGTCAGCATTTTGTCGGGAATTTTTTTTTAGATAGCCGGCAGTCTTGTAGCAAAAACTAACGTTTTTTGTTTCGATTGCTTTGCTTTTAAAAAAAAATACGACATATTATTGACTGGAAACTTTTCAGAGCCGCTGCTCGTGATCTGAGTATGGATTTACACGGTGGTAAAGATGATCACTGCCTCGCCTGGTATGCAGGAGGTTGTGGGTTCGATCCCAACCCTGACGCCTTATATTTGGAGTTTGCATGTCTCTCTCCCCATAGTCTAGTGGGATTTTTTTCCTGGCCCTCTGGTTCTTACCTCCACATTTAGAAATGCATTTACAGTATTTGGCTGCTTATAAATGTCCACGTGATAAGCCACTTCGTTTGGGTCTCATTTGTGGCCAGGTAGCTTCTTAATAAGAGCTCCATAGCTCAGTGGGTATTACCTGGTAAAAAAATAAGAATAACGTAGTTTTTGTTTTTCTAGGTTGGGCTACGCGTTGAGCATTTTAAACACAGTGCAGATCAAGTGCACTTAATTTTACACGTGATCAAACTTTTGCCACGCACTACTGTGGCCATCCGTGAGGATATTGAAGACACCCGCAAGCGGCTCATGACAAAAGCTTGGGCCGCGTTGAAACCCCGGCGCAGTTGCTGAGCCTTACGCTTGGGTAGAGACATCCAGCAAAGTGGTGCACTCTACAGTGTACCAACTCTCGTTTGTTTGTCAATTTAAACGAACGAAAAAAAAGGGCTTTAATTGCCAACAATTGTTCCATCAATAGCTTGAGACGTGATTTCGTGCGATGTTAAATTGTACCACGTGGCGTTGCCTGGCACTTTGGGATGGCAGACAGTTATTTACTGATGAAGGGGAAGATAATCGTGTTGCCATCTCCTAGATGTTTTGCTTTATTGCTGTTTGGGAGTACTTGTGTGAAAACAGAATATTGAAGAAGAAAATAAATCACATTATCCTATTCTCTACAATCCCACAGAGACTGCATTGAATTTCGCAACCTATTTATTTTTACCCACTTCCTTGCTGCAGGCAGACCTGTAATAACCCATCAATAATACATTTTATATAATGTTCTTATGAAGCGTTTATTCTTAATTGGCCATGGGAATTTAAAGGCCTGGATTTTGTTTATGAAAAATCTGCCACATTAATTTACGACAGTAAAGGCATCACAAGCACTGGGATTGAATTAACATTTTCCAGCAAAAAAAAAACATCGCACCAAGAGCCGGGGGTTCCTTCCCTTAAAAGCACAAAGGATGATTAATGCGGTCCCCAGAGTAATAAATTGAGGCGTTATCGCTTTTGCACAGGCCCCACTTCTGGGCGTCATGGTGACGCTAATTTTGGTGCTGGTCGCCCTGGCAACCACCTGCCCCCCCCCACCCCTCCACCACCTTTCCTCCGCCCCCACCCCCCGCCCAGGTGGCTTACCCGGTTGTCTTTCTCGGAGGCGAGTGGGTCCGTCATCCACGCGCCGAACCGCGAGCCGGATGTCTTCACCGTGTCCGGATTGCTGATCCCCGTCAGGTTCCCGCAGGCTGCCGGCACGGGGGGGGGGGGGGGGAGAGAGGAGAGCCGGAGAGGGAGACGGATCGAGCGAGTTAGAGGTGCACGGAGAGATGGAGGGAGGGAGAGAGATGGAGAGAGAGACGCGGAAAGAGATGGAGAGATGCACACGGAGAGAGAGAGGGAGATACAGAGTGATGGGTAAAACCGAAGAGAGAAAGATAGATGGAGAGATGCACAGAGAGAGATGAAGAGGGAGAGAGACGTGGGGACAGAAATTAAGAGATAAAGACCGAAAGAGATATGGGGAGAGGGAGAGAGAGACTTGGAGAGATGGATGTATGGAGAGAGAGACATGGCAGGTTGAGACACAGAGACAAACATTGAGAGAAAGATGGGGAGGGAGTCAGAGTCATGCACAGCGGGAGATACGGAGAGACACATAGATGGTTTCAGAGAGAGACACGTGGAGAGACAGATTTTGTCAAGCATGCAGATGCGACATGAGTCACTCAGGTCTCCGTGGATCGCGTCGTAGCAAGGCAATGCATAATTGAAAGCAGTTAACAGCTGTGCACTGTGTTTGACTGATGTAAATATTTTTCAACACATCACGTAAATATGCACTTGCAGTTTAATATAAATACAGCTTGCGTAGGCTGCATTTTAGAGCACTTAATTTAGAAGGTTGTAAGTTGGACTCACCCAACCATCCATCTGCAGTGAATACAACATAATCCTGCTTTGCGAAAGTTGGTGTTCTCTGATGGAGAGACTGGCCCCCACCATAGGAATGTGGATTTTCCATCACTGGCTCTGGGTCACCAATGCAGATGAGTGCTATGCCACGCTTGCTTGAGCATGGTTTTGAAAATAATTCAGTATTCATAAAATCGTAATCATCATTATTTTCGGACCACTGTCGATCCACTGCTGGGTGATGACCTCACCACACGGCATGCTGATTGTGCGTGTTTATTTATTTACCATCCTTAACCACAATCGTCAGTGCGGGTTGCCACCGATGTCAGCCGTGTCCCAGTCACGGCCACCGATGTCAGCCGTGACTGGGACATCAAATTCTGTCCGACAGGCTCAGGGCACGGTGCATCTACCTCTGCGCGACAGCTCCATTGCAGCAAACATCCATTACTGGACTGTACTACTGTGCTCCCACATCTGTGTCCCACACCTTCACTAACCCCACATGGTGAAGTATGGTTTGCTAACTCGTTTGACCCGCGCGGGTTTGGGGGAGGCCTTCATCCAGCAGTGGATTGACAAATCCCCGTACGTGTACACTGTATATTGTCTATAGGTCCATGTGCATCAACTTACAGCAAGAGTAATTGACTCGTATCGTGAGCCAACTTGGGTTATTGCCGCTTCGGTGATCATACACGGCGTAATTGAATGAACATGAAAAAGCGAGGACATTTTCCCTTCTATCGCTGAAAGGAAAATGAAATCTCAGAGTTTTGGCCCCGGCTGGGCTATTTCTTGATATTGTTAGAGATTAAAGTCGTGCGGCTAAAAATGTCAAAACTTTATAAGAAACCGTTCCCTCCCAGCGATAATGGCAGCAGAAAGCAGCGACGAGACGAATCCGCGGTTGTCTTTGTCGCATGACTGTCCACACACTTCCCGGGAATTTACAAATTACGGATTTCTCCAGCAAAGGTGTGTGTATCTTATTGATCTCCGCGATACAGAATCTAATCTGCGCTATGGAAAAAGATCGGTATATATATATTTTTTTGCTGGTGCGGCAGAAGCACGCGTTTGCCGAGCGTGCTCAGCGGAGATTACTGCGGTGCGCTAAAGCACCCAAGAAGGCTGCTGGCGCGCGATGCTCTATTGACTGCAGCCCTGCATCACCGCGGGTTATTCTCCAATAAAGCATTGACCCCCCCCCCCACTGCGCACCACCCCTCCCAACCCTCCACCCACCTTCCCCAGCCCCTCCCCCACCCACACATAATAAAACCCCAGCCTCAATCGAATGCCTCTGTTAAGGTGAGTCCACACACTTGAGTGTCATCGGTCTCGCAACTCGGTCGCCGCGCTGGCGAGATGTTGACTACCTCGCCTGGTATGCAGGAGGTCGTGGGTTCGATCCTGACCCTGACGCCTGTTGTATATTTGGAGTTTGCGTCCTCCGATTTTCCCCTCCACAACTGGAAACGTGCGTTTAGAGTATTTGGCTGCTTATAAATGTCCACGTGACAAGCCACTTTAGCCGGGCTATCATTTGTGGCCAAGTCGCTTCTGAAAAAAGAGCTATGTATACTTTGTGGGCCCTGCCTGGTAACATTTTAAATGGTTAAGCCTCCGGGGCAACCGCATCCTCGTCTGCTCCCCCCCACCAGCGGAGCAGTGGGAGATGTCTACCGCTTGCTGCGCTTGATGTGCAGCAGCAGGCGATTTCGCACCACGGGAGGAGGCTTCTTTGCGTGACGTTTGACGCGGCCGAGCCGATGGGGAAGACGAAGCCGAGTCAGGCGCCAGGCGCGTGACCAGGGTCGATAACGCAACACGCCCCGGTGCGACGCGGTCAGGATGAAGCAATAAAGAATACTTAACGTGGCGGGGAGACGCTTAAACACCGCGTGGTTGTTACTCCAAAAGGAGGGCCTGGTTTATCTTAAAGTGGTGGTGGGGGTTTATATTTTAGTAAAAAAAAAAGAGATTTTTTTCGTTGGCGGCTCTTGTTTTCAGTGACCAATTCCGTTAATTGAATGACTGATGGGAGCCTAATAATTTACAGCGCGGCGTTCATCACGAATATTGGCCCCGCGAGAAAGCCGCTGTGAATCACTGCGAGACGCGTTTACCCAGATTAAAACAATCCAGCAAGAAGTCGCAGAGCAATCGAGCAGAATGCAGGCGAGGGGAAGGGCTTGGGCCCTCTGTGGATTCACTTTTTTTATTTGACCCTTAGCAGCAGAGAAACAGGATTTTGATCAGCCTCGGGGGGAATGCGGGTAATTATAATGTTTACGAGAGCACAAAGGGACCTGACGAAGAACGTATTTATTGCCCCCATCATTAAAAATCTCCTTTCGCTTGGCGTAATTGTTTTGACAGTTGCCTCTCACACGGTGAGCACGCATTAGCCGGTTGTTATTTTGTCGTGCTGTGGCCCGATATGCCGCTATTCGCTTCAGTGTTTATTTACGCGACCTCTCCCTACCCCCCCGCCCCACCCACTTATTCCATAACGGCAAATCCTGCACAGTGGAATAGGGCTGAACGATTTGGGGAAAATATCTAATTGCGATTTTTCTGACAGATATTTCGATTGCGATTTGATTTGCGATTACATTTTTTAAAGTCAAGCTTCAGTTCAATATTCACTGTGTAATAGATTTAAAACACGTGATGGAGCATTACCACGTGATACCATCAAAATATGAACTGATCTATATATTCTAATGCAAGGATGAGAACTTAAAATATATGCATTGATTCCAACATTTATTAATTAAAATGTTTCAATTGAAATAGAACAATCAAACATAGAACAATTGTTAAGTTAAATAAATAAAGTTATAATAACTACAAATAAAACAATTCCAATAGGAAAGTAATGACTTTTCAAATCGCAAAAAAAATCGCAGCCTTTGCGATTTGCTCATCGCATTGTTTCAAATTGCGATTTCGATTTGAAATCGATTAATCGTTCAGCCCTACAGTGGAGTAGGCACGCGAGGATTGAAATAATAAATGAACTGAAACAATTTCAGTTATCAATTGGAGCGCCGGAGACGCGATCTCATCAAATGGAAAGAGTCAAACTGGGTCGAGTGGTCACGTCTCAATTATCCGACTGCCAGGAGAAGTCTACAGTTGCCGGAGGAAAACAAATCGCCTCGGTTTGTTGGGGTATTCCCCTCTTCTCCTGAGTGACAACCCAGCCCTGTGCCTCCCAACAAACGTTGTGTGCCTCAGAGCCGTGTGTGTGTGTCTGGAAGAGATGGAAAACTGATGTTACAGACGCTTCGCCATTCTTCAATACACAGCAATGTCTTAACCCTGTCAACTCAACCTAACTGGAATTCACAGAGTGAAAACAAAATCTATGGACTGAAAAATATAGTTTGTTTCTCTCTCTCTCTCTCTCCCTCTCTGTGACCAACTCTTAAAAATGAGGCCCGCAGAGACATGAATCCCCGAGGGAAGAGGGGGACCTTATAGTGAGCTCTATCTTCAGAATAAAACAAATAATATTCGCGTTGGTGCTGGAGGAAGCTCGCCTTGCCTTCTTCCATTTGGAAGGGGATCCGTTTTCGTTTCTCCCCAATATCAATAATTACGGCAGATTGTAAGCGCAGCAATGAGCATCGGTACAATGCACCCGTCTACACTAGAGCTGAACGATGAATCGATTTAAAATCGAAATCGCAATTTGAAACGATGCGATTAGCAAATTGTAAAGGCTGCATTTTTTTTGCGATTGAAAAGTCCCATTACTTTCTTATTGGAATTGTTTAGTTTTTTATTATTAAAACTTTTTTTATTTAACTTAACAATTGTTCTATGTTTGATTGTTCTATTTCAATAAAAAAAATCTACATGTTGGAAGCAATTCATATCTTTTAAGTTATCATCCTTGCATTAGAATATATAGAGCAGTTCATATGTTGATGGCATCACGTGGTAATGCTCCATCACATGTTTTAAATCTATAACAGAGTGAATATTGAACTGAAGCTTGACAAAAAAAATGTAATCGCAAATCAAATCGCAATTGCAATGTCAGAAAAATCGCAATTATATATTTTCCCCAAATCGTTCAGCCCGAACGGACACAACACGCCCCTGATCTGCGTGTGTGTATGGACTTTTGTCCATAGAACATCTTCCAGGCCGCTCCACCATTTTTTCTGAATGACGATGGGTCATTTTGCGAACGAGATTGAAGAATTAAATACATGAAATATAGCCGACGCCCTCATAATGACAACAATTTGCCTTAATGGCTCCGGCGCTGCTTATTCCACCCACCATTCACCATTCACAATAGCCACATTTCAACATCATACAATGGATAGAATACATATTCTTGGTTCTTTCGGTAAAGTCACGTAGAAGGGACACAATAAAATAATTAAAATATGAAACAATAAAATTCTCACGACGTTTCGACTGCAACACAAGCAATCATCATTAGGTGTGAAAAGCACAGCAAGAAAATTTGAAAAAAGTGGCGGTTATTTTTAACGTTAGCACCACGGAGAGCGATTTGACAGTTTCTGTTCAGATGGACGAGTCCAGATGGACGAGTCCATCTATGTTCGGAAAAGAGGAGGGGGGAGACGAAAATAATGGATGCGGTCTGAAAGCCACCGTAAGCGTGAACAATCAAATAAGACCCGAAATGGTTTATCAAATCCTTCCAATGATTGCTAAGCCAGAATCCCTCTTCTCGGTTGAAATTGTCTGTGTTTGTATATGTGGATAGCCTCATGAACGAATCTCTCATGGTAGCCAGATGGCTTGCAAAGAACCTCTGTCTTGGAGAAGTCAATGTCATGTGAGCCTACTGAATTATGAATTATAACAGTGATCTGCCACGGCCGAGGTGTTGGTCCTACCGTGTTTAAGGTCTGCTTTGTGTTCACGAATGCAGTCCGAGACATGTCGTTTGGTTTCTCCAATGTAACTACTACCACATAGGCAAGTTAGTTAGTAGACGCCAGGGTACTGTATGTCTGGAATCACATCTTTTACAGACGGAACCAGATCACGGATTTTATGTAATGTGTTGAATCGGATAATTTTTGTGATCCCCGCAATGTAGAGCAAAGTGATGGTTTTGAAAGGCTCCTCAAGAGGGTCCTTCTTCATGGTTGGAGTGATAACTTTGCGGATTGTGTAGTCGGAGTAACCATTAGCCTTAAGAGCTTGGTGTATGTGCTTGAGTTCACTGGCTATGTGTTCCTGGTCGGATATGCATTGGGCTCTATGGTGCAGAGTCTTAATGAGGGAATTCTTCTGGGCTGGATGGTGGTGGGAATCCGGTTTCAGGTAAGCATCCGTATGGGTACTTTCCTGTAGACAGAGTGGCTCATTGAACCATCAGGTCTCTTTTTTAGCAGGACATCCAAAAAAGGTAACTTGCCATCTTTTTTCGACTTTCATGGTAAATCTGTTAGCTGGGTGTATGGAATTGATGTGGTCGAGGAATTGGTCTAGAGCAGGCCAACTTTACCGAAATAACCAAGAATATGAATCCCTGCAGTCACGAAAGCTTTAAATCAAGATAGAATACATGTTTTGTATTTAGCATAATACATTTTGCACACACTGTACACTTATACGTATATACCCAGTAAGGGTGTACAGTTTGCTTGGTCAAGCTGCGCTGTGCGGTGAACACCGCAAGGTTTCGCAGAAGTTTGCGCCTGCGTCTGTGGGCGGTTTCAACGCTCCGATGCTTTGACACGCACCGCTGCCGGGCCTCTTTCAGGAGATCAGTTCGACTCCTGAAGATGTCCAATCCGGAACACCGCAAGCTAAAGTTGTACATTTACTCGCAAAAAGAAAATTGTATCCATACTCTTTGGTTCTTTCGCTAAAGTCACGTAGGTATGAACTTTTATTTTATTTTATACCTACGTGAGTTTACCGAAAGAACCAAAGAGTATGGATTCCTGCAGTCACGAAAGCTTCAAAATCAAGATTGAAAATTGTGTCCTTTGACAAACGACATCGACAAGAACAAAGTAATAGTAGCAGTTGCCCCCTTGTTTTGTTTGGAAACATTTCGCTCCCGGAGGTTATATTTATACGTGTGTGTGTATATATCTTCAGCAACGATGTAGTGCAGTGATTATAGATGGAGGTTGCCGGGGTGAATTGGGATGGATGCGAAAGGGAGACGGAGAGGGAAGGGGGATTGATTTTCCTTGCCTCGTCAGTAAACAAAAATAAAAATAAACGACTGCGGTGGAATGTTCCGTATCGAACCCCAGCACAGGCCGTGCGGGGGCTTAACAAGAAGAACGACGACTGCGGGGGCGTGACGGGACGAACGTCCAGGGGGAAGGGGGGGGGCAGGGAACGTCGCGAGTGCCGAGAGTGGTGAACACAGCACGGGAACGGGGACATCGAATCGTCGCGCCTTGCACGCCGGCCGTTCGATGTCCACCACAAATTCACCAACGCGGCTAAAATCACCGTGGGACACCCCCCGCCACCACCCCCCCTCCAACCCCCCCCCTCCAGCCCCCCCCCCGTCCTTTGGAGTGGGGGGGGGGGCTGGAGGGGGGGTGGCGTCTGCAGCTCCTAAACCGTGGATGCCATCGTGTTGTTGCGATGGTAAGGTTGAGAGCTCAAGGAGCGGCCCTCCAATCGCTTGGTGGGGCTACTTGCTGGTGGCAGAGGGGCCTTCTCCCTCTCTCTAGAGAGTAGGTGGCTTTGGCCTACTCTTCCACATTGGCCAGGCGACTTGGAATAGGCCGACGTACCCACACTTTACCCCACCACACGCGAACCTGCAGGTCGATCGACCGTGGTCTGTACCCACTTACACTGCTGAGTAATGGTAGTTCATGTTCTTTATTAACCCAAGAAGCTTCACATCCCACACTTATTAGGATGGTGAAGTAGGCTCAAACAATGTCTGTGACGGACACAGCATGAGGAGGTCTCCTTCATTAGTGTAACGACAAAAAGTGGAAATCTACTTGTCATTATATTATTTGTCCTGGAAAGCTTCACCGAGTCTCTCGATTCGCTTTTACGAGAGTCCCGCATACGGGTATTTGACCAATTGCATTGGTAAGCATTTGTCGTAACGTGGGAGCAAACCAGAGTGCCTGGACAAACCCCACGCATATGAGAAGTTAAAACTCAAAATTATACACGGATAGATTCGGACAAGTGCGGGACTTCAATTCAATAGTCATTGCTGGGTAAGCCTGAGTCTCAAGGCACCGTTTCAAGAGAGCCTCGCAGCATTCGGACGTTTGGCCAATTCCACGAATGCAGCAGCATTTGGTCTTCCCGAGCGGCCACCGGTCCACGAACTAAACTGCGCTCAGCCTCGCTGCTTAGCCCCTGGGCCCGGCTACGCTCGGGGCGAATTGGCCAACGGGGCCGTGCAGGGCGAAGACGACTGCACTGAGCATTCGACGTCAGCCGGGAAAGGTGGCGACGATGCCCTATCGTCCGGGGCCACTGCGAGGTACGCGCTGAGTGAGACGCGAGGTCACGATGCTGTTTGGACGAACCCCCCCCCCCTCCACACCCCACAGCCCTGAGTTTTATATATAACATGTCCGCACACCCGAACAAACTGCTTGGATTTTATATGAAATTTGGGGTACAATTCTCCGTACAATGTTCGGATCTCGATCGGATCCGGATAACATGTCAGCGCCGTGCTGTCGACGTGCCCCCCACCCGCCCACAGCCCCTTCGGGGTATGGCTATAAACCTACACTGATAAGAAAACAAAATCAGCGAGTTGAACGGGTCAGCGGAGACCCAGTTATACCTCCAACCCCTTTGGCTGCGTCTGTAAAATGCAAATGTCTATTAACATCCGTGGCCGAGAAGCAGGGGACGGTTTTCGCCATATTGTGCTCGCGTTTGAAGCGTCGGAAATAATAATCACATCTCTTATTCCCGAGATCATTGTTGTTATTGTTGTTGTTGCTGTTTATGCAGTTAATCGTGGGTCCCAAGTGTGGGAGCGTGCGAGTCCACGTCGAATGAGAGTCACGCCTTGGTGACCATATCTGCTTCTCATCATTCATCCAGACATTTGGTAAACACGCGATTTAGATGAAGGCTAAATTGTGGCATGATGAGAGTGTGATCAACGTAACGATATACGGCCCTCCGTCAATTCACTGCGAAGCCCATACCCGTGCCGTGTGTCAGACATGGGGCAGTTGTTTAACCATACTTCACCACGCTGGTCAGTGCAGCATATCAATTATTCGTGGAATGTTGTACACAAACTTATTATCTAGTATTATCCAGCAGCCTTTGTTTAGGCGAATTCTACAGATGAGACCCAGAAGGTCGATTCTATAGTTTTGCTTGCTTTACCAAATGCTGACGAATACTATTTGTCTGCAAGGCCAAATAAGCGGACCAATCAAACGTTTATTTTGTTGATATCCCCCCCAAAAAATGGGTTTTAAGTGATTTCTTGCTCAAATGAGCATCGCAGGCGGTCGCTCCTGAGCCAGTGGTGAGAATTCTACGTCCCCACGGCAGGTGCGAGTCTATCCCACAGAACGAACAACCATTGATGTACGGGCACAAAGTAGTACTCACGTGGAAACAGAGAAAGGAGGGTTATAGAGGGTGATTGTAGCCTAACATGTCTTGGTAGAGGTGGGGAGAACCCACAATTTAACCCACCGTAAAAAAAAAATGCGTCAGGTGGCGACACAAAATTATTGGCGTGCGAAGAAACGAGGCTTGGCACCAAATGGGCGATATAGGGTGCCACGGTGGCGAATTGTTAAACTACCTTGCCCGATATGCAAGGAGGTCGTGCCTTCGATCCCGACCCTGACACCTGTATATTTGGAGTTTGCATGTTCACCCCGTGGTCGCGTGGATCTTTCTCTGGGTCCTCCAGTTTTTCCCTGCACACTTAGAATCAACAGCATGCGTTCAGGAGTATTCGGCTGCTGTAAATGTCCACGTGATGAGCCACCTCGCTGAGCTATCATTGTTGTGGCCAGGTCGCGTCTCAAAAAGATCTACATAGCTCAGTGGGCCTTACCTGGTAACAAAAAAAAGGGTTAATAGTTTTATACATGTTGAACTTCTTTCACACTGCGTGTAGCAAACCGTGCTTATCGGAGGTGCGGCCGCCGCGATTCTGGGCCCCCACGAGCTCAGCCACTGTCCGTGTCACACACGCGCACGTGCGAGAGAGAGAGAGCAGGCAAGTGTGTGTGTGTGCGTGTCTCGGGGTTCCTGTCTCCGCCATCTCCCAGTGGGCCGCACGAGCACGCGAGCGTGGGCAGCGGAGCGGGTGGCCACCGAGAGGGCCTACCTGAGACAACACAATCCGATTCCCCCGGGCAACGAGGAGCAAATAACCATCTCCCAGAAACATCAGCCTTCGCAGTTTCCCAGAAATATCGGTCACGTTGGTGAATTTGTCCAATCTGTCCGATAATATTTTGGTGATGTACTCGTACAGATATCTCTTCTTGTTCTGCAGGGCTTTGCATTTGGGCACGTTAGTAAGCACAGATCTGTGTTTGCCTCTTCCACCCCCCCCCCCCTCTCTCTCTGCATGTCAAAATGTGATAAAAACATAATGAGCTGCGGAAATGTATACTCAATCTTTATGGACACGTACGGTGGTGTAGCTATCGACTGTGCAGGTGGTGGGCAACATGCCCCCCCCCCCCCAGTTAATTCCTTGCACCAGGGCCCATTCCAACCGCACTGCTGTGCCATTATCCACGTACTTACAAGATGGTTTAAAAAATACACTCTGCGCTTTTGGGGAACGTCTACTACCGCGTGTGTATAAACACAGGGTAAAAACATAAACAATGCCACGAGTAGCGGCACGCATCTGTACCTGGAAGTCCCTTTTTGTGATTCATAGCTATTATGTCGAGAATGTGTACAGAATTTTAAATTGCATGGCCATTCCTGTAATAATTCAGGCATAACGGTTTCGCAAACATATAATTTGTCAGCATATCTCTTTCCCCAGTCTTAAGCCATTCTGCAAATTATTTGGTGGTGGTGGTGATGCGTTGGCAGCGGTGCACAAGTACAGATGACATAGTGACACAATAGATGTATCAATAAAACTGCGTTGAAAGGAGAAACAATAAAAACAAATATTTTGCAGATAATGCCCACTGAGCTATATAGTTATTTTTCAGAAGCCACCTGGGCCACAAATGATAGTTCAACGAAGTGGCTGATTACGTGGAAATGTATAGCAGCCAGATACACTAAACGCGTGATGTTAATTCTAAATGTGAAGTGGGAAAAAAACACTCGAGGAGCCAGAGAAAAATCCACGCAACCATGGGTGAACATGTTTTTTTAGAAATATACAGGCATCAGGGTCTCGGGATCGAACCCACGACCTCTTCCATACCAGACGAGGTAGTTAACATCTTGCCACCATCACGCCCACAATAGGTGACGTTTCAGGCATTCACCCTTCTCCATAGCTTAACGTGCCACGAGGAAGGAACATTGCCCAAAATGTTGCCTATTACACGCGTTTCTTTGCAAGGCCATACCTTGTAAGGAACGTGAAATTTGTGTCATGCTGAGTCAGTCGTTCGGCAAACCCCAAGTCCCATGCTGTGGGGTAAAATGTGGGTATCCCCTACTTTTTTGTTCCTAAATTATCTGACCAGCGTGGAAGAGTAGGCCAAAAAATACGCGATATGGATGAGCTCTCTAGAGCTCCCTCTCGTGAAGGCCCTTTTGCCAGCAGTGGTGCGAGTAAACAATTGTAGGGCTGTGCCTTTACATTTTATCTTTTTTTTTGTTATTATTCTACCGTTCTAGTGCAATGTCATGGTGTTCTCAACATGTAAATAAGCAAATAATTAACTAATTAAACTCCCTCTGTGCTTCATAATTATTCTGATTAGATACCGGAGGTAATTTTTAAAACTTTTCATTAGCTACAGTTAGGGGCCGTCCATAAACGACGTCACGCGATTTTGGACGATTTTTGATCCCCCCCCCATCGTCACACGGCGTCACAAAAAGTCAGATACCCCTCAAATATGACGTCACAAAGCTCTGCCCCCCCCCCCCCCAAATAAATAAATAATGCTTCAAATCGCTGAAACTATTGTCATTGTAGTGCGTATTTAATGTACCGCTGCACTCTGATGTTGTAGGAGAAAACATTTATTAAAAAGTCTATTTAATTAAGTAGAACGTGTTGTCTATATTTATTTAAAGTTGCGCATTTTGATGTGACGTCACATTTCTCAACCCCCTCGTCACACATCGTCACAAATGTCTGACGCCCCCCCCCCCCAGGTGCGTGACGTCATTTATGGACGGCCCCTTAACTTTATTTTTAAGGATTTCATAAAGACATTTAGGAACGAATAATTACATATTTTTTAAACCCACCCGTTATCTGTTGTAAATTATTTAAGGAAACATTTTAAATGTATCCCTTTGTTGATTAGTATTAATTAAATTATGAGAAAGTAAAAAAAAATCCCTTTCATTTACTCCCTCTACTGCATGTATAATTCAACAAAATCGTTTTTACAGGCCTCATGTTTTGCTTTGATACGTAATTAATTTTTTTTCGGTTTAGATAGATCCGTGGAGGTATAACGTCAATTAGAGTCATAACCCTCCACCACCCGACAGAGCTAAATATATAAAGTTGTTGCTAGGCAAAATGTGCCGATTGATTTGCTGTATCAGCAGGCAAATGTCACGTTCAAAATCGAGCACAATTTTAGTTTTTTGAACGTTTTTTTTGTTAGTTTCGCTGGAGATTATATCCGGCATCGTTGGCGATCGTGAAAGCCTCGGTGTGAAACATTTATTTGCTTTGTTGTACCGCTCCGCTACGGGGGAAGAGTGTGTGGCACAGCGGTTAACGCACCTGGACTACAAACATCAATGAACGAAGTTCGATTAGAATCCACAACCAAGCATTGGTGGCAAATTCTCTCCGAAACGGTGCTGGGCACCCATCCCCTTCCCCCACTAAATCCACACTGACCGGCATGGTGAAGTATGGTCAAACACCCCCCACAGGACCTGTATGGTGTGGGGGGGGGGGGCTCATCTTTGTTGTCCTTGGTAGAATGCTTAGTAGTAGGATACCTCATGGCCTTCATTTTAACCCAACACAGGGTGGGGGAGGATCTTATCCAGCATGGATTTATAAGGCGCTGGAAATTAATTATCATGATAATTAAAAGTATTATAATATGTCTTTAAATGTTTCTGTTAATTGATTTTATGGTGTTTTCTTCTTCTTTTTACCTGGTGTTTCTATTTTCAAACAGTGTGTCTGATGTCTTACAAATGCACTTGCAAAGGTGTTCCTGATGGCTGCACATTTGAGACCCGTGGTTGGTAATTAGCACGTGATGAATAAATGCCTGATTACCATAACTGAGCTGATATAATTCCCTCCCACCGATAAATTAAATGAATCGTCGTTGGAATTTAGCGATGCAATTTGATCGCGACAATGTCGTGATTGTCGTGATTGCTTATTGGCTGCGGGGATTCACGCCATCCAATTGCGTACGGAATATTCATCATCAGTCACACTCTATCCACTGCTGGATGAATGCCTCCAGACATCGACGCCATCACACGTGGTTCCACAATGCCACAATCCATCCCGCTTCTGCACATGAGCTGATCTTGAGGGTGCCGTGGTGGCGAGATGTTTACTACCTCGCCCGGTATCCAGGAGGTCAAGGGTTCGATCCCGACCCTGACGCCTGCTGTAGATTTGGAGTTTGCGTGTCTCTCCCCCCGTGGTCGTGTGAACTTTTCTCCGTGTCCTCCGCTTTTTCCCCTCCACATTTAGAATCGACATGTGTTGAGAGTATTTGGTCGCTGTAAGTTTCCACGTGAAAAACCACATTGTTGAGCTATAATTTGTGGCCAGGCCGCTTCTAAAAAAAGAAAACAGCTATATAGCTCAGTGGGTCTTATCTGATGAAATAACAACAAATAGTTTTTTTAAAAAAAGTTTCCCGCAGTGTCCCCTGCCCTGGCTGCCATTCTCTCACCATCGGCTGTGATCCCCTTCAAGCGACATGTCCTGCCCAAGCCCAGTCAATCTCCTGCATTTTGGTTGCCACGTCGCTAACTATTGTTGCCGCATGTCCATAGATTCAGTCCGTTTCTCTTGCCCATTATGATTCCAAGCGTTCCTCTCTCTCTCTCTCTCCATTGATTGACAAAGTTTGTTCCATGTTCTTTTGTCAGTGTCGACGCCTCGGATTGCCATATATACGCCGCTGAAATAATGCAATCCCAGCTGAGGGGGAAGTCTAATAAAAAAGATATGTTATATTCTTGATGCAAAGGATCAGATGTGTGAAATAGGCTTACTATGTGCTTGTTGATTTTGTTACTCATATTATGCACAGCGATGAAAATTATATCTAACCCTCTCTAGCCTTGCCGATGAACATCTGGCAGTTCAACCAGCACCGGTTCAACGAAGCCTGACTCCCACTGACGAGACGCCGAATGTTGAAACCGTCACGGAGGTTACTTGCGTTGAACAGGTGCTGCTGGAAACAATGCACTCCCCAAAGGCTGTGTGTGATTTGATGGGACGTGACAACGTTACTTGGATGTATTTTATTTTTACGTAGCACGACAGATATACGAAGGAGGTGCTCTCGTCTGCTTATATGCTTTGCTACTGATACCCTATGAAGGGTCATGTGCGCTGATTGATAACCTCATGCTGACACATTGGCAAGTACATTTTTTTTGCTTATTTTCACATTCACCTTGGAAAAAACTGCTCATCCTTCTCTCATTTGCCTCTTTACGTCATGAATTAGGTCTTAATCCGCCTTCAATCTCCACCTTAGGAATACAGACTTCTCAACCCAACGGTAATTTCCCTCCCGTGTCTTTGAACTCGTTGAATGACTAAACAAACACCTCAGCTGTGGCATGACGCTCCAATCATTATTCCATTCAGCGTAGATGAAACATTTAAATAATTACACTCATTAGCTTCCGATGGTATGTAAATAAAGTGTACACGAAGATCCATAATGTAATTGAATAATGGACAATTTAGAGGTCTTCTAACGGTGTGAGCAAGCTGAGTATAGAAGGGATTTTTAAAAATCTATAATTAACCACACGCATACCCTCAATCGGACGTTAAAAAAAACGCATTAATTTCAAATGCAATTATGCCTGCGTGTTGTAGACCGTGGAAAGGCATTCGATTGATTATAAACTAATGCAGCCATCTAAGGTCCCACAAACCAAGGCCTTCATTAACTAACAAAATGTTTAATAGAAATTATTAGAAGCAATCATGAAGATGGAAAGGCTGCCACGGCGATTTCGTGATGAAAGTGGCGAAGTCGGACAACTCGAGTTCGATTCCTGCTCGAGACCAACATGGCCAATATATAAACTGGTCCCTTACCTGCTAAAACGGTCCCACGAAGACAAAAGCATTGTTTCGGCCACACCACCGCCTCACGTGCCGTGCAGCTTCAACAGGCGCTCGCTAAAAGCACCTGTCCCTTTGGTCTGTGTAAGGGGCGCCACCGTGGCGAGATGTTACCTACCTCGACGTCTGCTGTATATTCGGAGTTTGCTTCTTCTCCCCGTGGCCGCGTGGATTTTTCTCCGGGCCCTCCGGGTTTTTCCCTCCACATTGAGAATCAACATCACGTGTTTGGCTGCTCTTCATTTCCACACGATAAGCCACTTCGTCGGGCTATCGTTTGTGGGCCAGTTTGCTTCTGAGAAAGAGCTATGAAACTCAGTGGGCCTTACCTGGTAAAGTTAAAAAAAAAGCAGCGAAGCCCGACGGAGGATCTTTTACCCCATTTCCACCGGCACATCCGAGCCGAGCCACCACGCGGGACTCTCATGCTGCGGGTGATTTATTGTTTCCAACTGGCTATTTTGCCGAGCTGATGCAGAACTAAACGGTTAGACGTTGTTCTCCCGCGATATGCCTGAATGTGGCTCGGGGGGGGGGAGGCGAGCAGGCACACGGGGGGGGGGGGGGTGGGGTGGGGGGTGGGGCACGGCTGGGGAGGCACAGTCGATCATCGCCGTTGCCCCGTGGCATCGAGTCGTTGATATTGAACTCGCGTCGTTGCCGGTCTTCCGCGCGTTCGGCCGCTCACGACGTCACGGCTCTGGCTTCCCAGGAGTGGAAAAAAACAACTGGCCTCGGCACGGTCCGGTTGTGCAGTGAAGAAAAAACCCCAAAAGGCCCTGGTCTGTGTGCCACTCACCTATCTTCTGCATGCAGCTGTGGAGCCTCGACTCGAGGTCCAGCACCCGCCGCTGCAGGCTCTCGAACTCGTTGCCACCGATCTCGTCCTGGATGCTGCCCAGCACCACCGACAGGTTGTTGAGCTCCGCCTTGAACTGCTCTATGAGCCGCGTGTCGGCCTTGTACTGCTCCAGCACGGGGATCAGCGGCACCAGCTCGTCCATCTTCTCCTTCAGCTCCTAGGGCGATGGTGAGGGGAGAGAGGAGGAATGGATCGGTGAGCGAGATGGCAGAATGGAGTTTTTGGAGTTTGTCGGCAGTGAGTGAGAAGCTCCGAGTTGTCCCATTATGACGGCACAAAGGCACACTATTTACATCCATCAGCTTTGCAGAATACTTACAGCTTCAGTCTACCCAGAGATCCGCGGACTCTCACAAGAGGGCCCTGGACAGACATAGAGACGCACAGACCTCCGTAGCTCAGCGGCTGTCTCCGATCATTCAAATGTTACACTTTTGCAGCCCTTTGTCGAGCCACTTCTGGATTAAGGCCTTCCTTCCCACGCCATCCCTTCACATGTGCTTGTTAGTGCAGCGGGTTCGCTGATAATGCTCGCCGTACATTGTCGATACATTTGCAGTAATTGCACGTTTATACTGAAGGGGCGACAGAGCCTTCTCTATAGCTGCCCCCTCACTTTGGAACTCTCTCCCAAAACAAATCCGTGACTGCACCGACCTTTCAGCGTTCAAATCATTGACTAAAACTCACCTTTTTAAAATTGCTTTTAATGTTTAGCTAAGTTTGATGTGTTTTGAGTGTTTTTACCATTTGATGTTGTTTTTGCTGCTTTTATGATTTTATGTAAAGTGTCTTTGAGTATTCAGAAAAGCGCTCACAAATTAAATGTATCATTATTAAGGGCATAGGCCACTGTGCGTGTGTGTGCGTGCTGTTAGTGGTCGTGTTCTGGGGAGCGGTGGGGTAGCCGTTTGCACACTGCGCAACGAACACGGCACCCCGAATTTGATTCCCGCTCACGGCCAACATCGGTGATGGTTATCTGATCCAGCCCTGGGCCTCCCCTACGTCGACTCGGCCTCAAATAAGTACCTGGTGCGGTATTATAAACATCACCACTAGGGGAGACAAAAGCGGCCGGGCGTGGTCTTTGCACACCCGCCCCCAGTGACGATTATTTGAACCGGTCCTGGGCCTCTCCGACCCCCTCGTGTGCCGTGCCAGCCTTCGTAGGTGCTCACCAGCAGCGCTTGCCCCCAACAATGACCAATTGCTAAATTACCGAACGGCATTTTGTCCGCCTCTCACGAACGCAGCTGACGGCGGTTTGCAAAGGGCTGCTCCCCGACCCACAGCGGTGCCGCCCTCTATCGAAGGGCACCTCACAGCAAGGAAGCCGAGCGGCGCGGGTACAAAGGACGTTGCTCCCCTGTCGTCCTTGCAGCCTTTGACGGTTTAGTTTTTGTTTCGGCTTTTGCGGGAGCCTTTTGTCATTTTCGCTGAACTTTAATGGCCGTGAAAAATGGATTTCGGTGGCGACTAGGATAAAATTGCGCAGGCCCCCGTTGCTCTTTAAAATATATATACGTCAAATATAGCGGCCGTAAGGAATTTAGTCTCTTCGTTATGTTAAGCTAATTATTAACGGGCAATGCCCCCACTCGCCTGGTCGTGTCTTAGCAAAGGCAACGTCTCACCCAGCGCACTTGACGTGCTGTAACTCGCAAATCCTTGTCGTTTGCTATTTTCGGGGATTGTTGAATCTCTATTTAATTTAATTTCAAACCGAAACTTTCTTGCGATTAAAAAAAAAATGCGCGTCCCAGCTAGAGGTCACGAGCTTGCGTTGGAGATCGAGTTTAATAAATGTGCGGACAAAAAAACGATCGAGATACAGACGTAAATGCGTTTAAGGTCTACGACTAAATCTAACCAAATACTGCCTACGGCTCTCCGGTGCGCTTTTCTCCCAGCCTCTGACCACCTTGCGGTGTAAATCATTTTGGCATTGGCAGTGATGCACAAGCAAACATAGTGAAACAAAACTCAACACATTCATCGATACAATTGTGGCCTGAAAAAGGAAACATAATATACAATGGCCACATTTTGCACCAATTGCCCTTCTGCATCTCCAATTAGCTCGGTTGGATACGTACGGTGCGAAATATGTTCAACATACATACCTAAGAGAAGCAATCCGTAAGAGTATTTCGAGGTGGGCTTCATCTAAAACTAAACTTTTTATTTTACCAGCTAAGGCCCACTGAGCAAGCGATAGCTCAACGAAGTGGTTTATCACGTGGAATTTTATGAGCAACCAAATACTCTAAATGTATGTTTCTACATGTGGAGAAAAAAAAACCAGAGGACCCGGAGAAAAATCCACTCGACCGCGGGGAGAGAGACACGCAAACTCCAAATATACATCAGGCATCAGGGGTGGGATCGAACCCAGGACCACCGGCATACCAGGCGAGGTAATTAATGTAGTGGCAAAAATCAGCTCACGCGCAGGAGTGGGATGGATTTGTGGCATCATGGGATTACGTGCGATGGCGTCAGCAGACATTCGTCCAGCAGTGGATAAAGCGTAACTGATGGTGAATATTCTGTACGTAAATGGATGGTGTGAATCCCTGCAGCCAAATCAGCGGTCGCTACATTCACAACATTGTCAAACGTGCACGACATTGTCAAAACGATTTTTTTGTTTGCATGTTGTTAAAAAGAAAGTGAATGTTGAGATGCTTTTTTTTAAATTCACCCCCCACTTCCCCCCCTCCCTATGCATTGCTTTCCGCCAGGCGTACCTGAAAGTGCCGAGCCAGCAGATCCTTGCGGTCCTCCTTGGCCTCCTGGAACATCTTGTCGAGGGCGTTCATCTGCTTCTCGATGCCCTCGATGTACTTGATGTCTCGCTGTGTGCGCAGATCGAGGACGGCCATGGACTGCGAGATGTTCTGCACCTGTGAGAGGGGATGTCGTTGGCCCCGCGTCGGTTGTCATTTCGGTGATAGCCGTGGGGGAGGAAACCTTCTCGTGGAAGCGCAAAGGTCGATGCAAACGCCGAGGCGTTATAAAGCCCGCGATATTAATGCACGTGTGTACAGTTTGTTCTCCTGGAGCGCGTGGTTTTCACAACGCGAATTGGATACGACGGGACGAATGCATTAGAGGAACACTTTTTGTTATAACACGGACGCAAATTGGGTTTAACGCGATCGAGTGAACGGAACTACGTCACACGAGTAGGAATAAGCGGCTGTACGGCTGCCTCAGCGTGGCATCACACAAGGCATTGGGAAGCTGCTGGATGCTTCTAGATGCTAACCTACGCATCTCACGTTTTATTGCGGACTGTGCTTTAGCCTATATTATTGATTATAATGAGATTTTTCCATAATGCGGCCACGTTACAGGATAACAAACTGCACGTTGAATTTATTTTTTTGCTGTACACAGCCAACCGTGCAAATTGTAGGCGCGGGGGAAGGACAACAAACTAAACACAAAAAAACAGTTATAAAGAAATGCGTTTTCAATCCAAATTTAAAAGCAATTTCTTGAGCGTTTGCATTGTCCTTGTGCTGTTTACATTTTAGCCTTCTTCGATCCATAGCATCTGTGAGACAAAGTCATGAAGAAGCTGTCTCTGGTGTAGGCCAATCAGTTATAAAGGACAATGCGTACATTATCAAAGCATAATTTGCTTGCATGTGTCACCACAAGCATGTTTCCCCACAAGCATGTTTCACCACAAGCATGTGTGGTTAATGCAAACTTGATGCCTCGTAATTATAGCTATCTATTTGGTGTTTGAACATTTTAACACCTCCCGTATTATGACCAGAAATAGGGTGAAGCCCATTATTTTTATCATCTTAATACTGCCCAAAAGACGCATGTAGGTACGAATACATTGTCCCGCGTTAGGGCGGTGCGGTGGTGCAGAAAGTTGGTGATCAGAGTTCGATTTCCCTGGTCATGGCTGGCATGAGTGGCAAGTGATGTTTGACCTGGTCTTGAGCCCCTCCACCGTCATCAACCCTCACCTAGCATTTACGGTGAAGTATGGTCAAACACATCCCATTGTTACGCGACGGTGTGGGCAATCCATCGACCGTCAGTGGATTAAAAAAAAAGCGCCGCATATATATGTCATCATTGTGCTTCTGTCAATATAGTTGGTTCGTATGTCATCTACGCATTGTGTGTGTGTGTGTACATCCTGTACTATATATGGCATATATTTGTATGTATCCTGTTGTTCCTAATCGATAATAACACCGGGCTGGTTGTTGTTGTTGTTGTCGTTGCTATGGGCAGGAGCAGTGGCGGTCGCTCAGACCAAAAAAAACACCTTACACGAAGGCGAAGGATAGGCCATTATTTTTACTTTTAGGATTAATTGACACATCGCTTCACGTTTGCAAATGATTTAAAACGCCGGCTAATGAATATAACAGCGGCACAGTGACGCTAATAATATAATACCCACGTTTCTCAACGCGATCAAACCTTTGTAATTGTGGTAATTAAATACAAAAAAATGAAATCTCGCGTAGCTTGTCAGATGTGTTTGGCGAAAGCGACAATGCATCGACAGCGCGAGCCCAACAGCCGCCACATCCCTCGCTCAACATCCACACGCGCCACCTCCAAGTGGCCTGACGGGTGGTGTGGCGGCGATGCCCACCGGAGATGGTTATTATAATTACGGCGACAGGTGTTGTCAGATAAAATATGGTGGTGGTTTTTATGCTCAACAGCGGTGAATAAATTATTTGCGCCGCCATCATTGGCTCCGTCATCCGCAGCATTTGTTTAACGGTCTGCGAGAAAATGCAATCAGTAGGTTTCTGTGTCGCTGCGGATCGGCCTGCTCATGGAGGGTAAAAATCGCTGTATTATAATACGAATAATTAATGTTTGCTCGGCATATGTAAGATATGCATGTTCAAAGTAGAACGTGTGTGTGTATAGATATATATGTATTATGGGGAGCGGGAGCGCAGCGGTTAAAACGCTGGGCTATGAAACCGGCGACCCGAGCTTGAATCCCGCTCACGGCCAACACCAGCGGCGACTATATTTGAACTGTCCTGGGCCTCTCCTACCCCCTCGTGTTCCGTGTCAGCCTTAATCGGTGCTGCTCATTAGCAGCACTTACCCCGACAATTTGTTTAGGCTATACGGGGAATCTTTGTCTGTTTTTTATGTGTGTGTGTGTACATATATAGGGCAAATACACACTCGCATATAAAAAGTGTTAAAATGCATTAAGAAAAAATGCCATCCCATCACTGGCAAGGCCTCCAATAGCCAACACCAATTGCGAGATTTCATTGCGTAGGTGTTCTGCCCGATGCGGTTATTCCCCATTACACCCGACACGTTTTTTGCCAGTGGCAGGTGTTAGTGTGGCTCTGGGAACACGGCGGCGGTGGGAGGGAGGCTCTTGGCGTGGGGTGGAGAATTGTGCCCTTTTGTGTGACCCTGGATTTGCTCATCTGCTGCAGAAATTACTGCTGTTTGCAGGCTAAATCGTTACACCATTATGATATTTTTAACGAGCAAATGAAATCCCATCTTTTTATGAATCTGTGTTTTTTTTTATTCTTCTACATTCGTTGTCCTGATGGTAACCTCTGCAGTCCGTTGACCTTCTGCTCCCCATTTGTTTGTGAACGTAAAGCGTTATTTTTTTTATTCGCTTGATACGATCTGAATTTATGCGCAAACGACAACAACAACATTCGGAGGCCATTAGCTTTACCGAAACGCACCTTGTCTTCATTGTTTTACGTTAATTAAAAGGCACGGACGCATGCACGCACGCATGCACGCGGGTACACGCGCATGTACTACGTTGGGGCCCCGGTGCGCATGGCGGCGATGATGACGACGACGATAATGGCAACGAGAGTCACGAGCCAATACCGGCGGCACGCCCGTCGGTTCGAACTCTGGCCACTGAGTACCCGCCGGCTCAATTATACGAAGGGAAATGAATCCATCCATCGTGCGCAGCCACGTGGGCAGCGCGGGATTGAGCGGGGGTGGCGGCTCGGCACGCATGTACGGGCGCACGGAGCGCGCACGCTGGGACGCGCTTTCATTGACCCTCGAATGGCCCTGCTTCTTCCCCTTAGCTCTTCCACGTTCACCTCGTCTCTGCTCTTCTCCGCTCCTCTCCCCCCCCCCCCCCACGTTTGGTTTTCGAATGAGCGAAAGCCAAACGACGACGACGACAACAGCAAAGCATGGGCAGGTTCCATGCAATTATTTTGAAAGCGATGACAGACCAGGCGGGGGGATTCTCGGGGTCGTTTTTTTTCCCTTCTTTCACCACGAGGCGGAGCGGGGAGTTGGAAGCGGCGCGGGTCCGGTGTGAGTTCGCTCCAAGACACTACAGGTGACATCACCCACAAAATGCTCGGCAGAGCCTCCGCCGAGAGAGAGAAGGAGGGACACGGCACCTGAATGAGAAGTGCTCCCCTGTGAGCGTGGGGTTTCCGACCTTGTACTCCCCCCACCCCCAACGCGCACGATATACCCGGCGGTTAAATTTGAGACGGTCTGCCGCTGCCGCTGCCGCCGCTGCTCCTGCTGCCATCGAGCGCAATATAACCCTCGGCCCGTCCGTCCGTCCGTCGTCAAGGTTACGCGCTTTGCAATTATAATTGCAAAGCGAGCGCACGCTGCGCACGGCACAGGTGTCCTGGACCAGCGGCGTGGGGCGCCGTTGGCATCGGCCCCGGCGCAAAAAATATAAAACGGGCATCATCCCCCCCCCCAACCCCGGCTCTGTCCTCACCTAACTGGGTTCCTCCGGCACCCAGGGGCCCCTGGTACAGTTGCACCACCTGCAACATCGACGGCTACGCAGCTGCCCTCGGACCCGATGTTTGATTGACAGATGCGCCACCCGTGCCGCTAAGTGGCACCGTCCGCCCCGCCGCCCCCCCACGACACGTACCTTCTCAAGCAGCTGGCGAAGCTGGCGGGAGCGAGCGTCCCGCGAGCACACGCTCTGTTGCGGCGCCACCACTGTGCACACGCACTTCCCGTCCGCGTCCTGGGCCGAGGTGAACACCTGCCAGCCCTCGTCCGGGTTCGGTATGAAGCCCTGCAGGCGGGGAGAAGGAAGGGGGGGGGTGGGGGTGTGCGCGGAGGGGGGCGCGGAGGGGGGCGCACAGGCCGAGCGAACGTGGTTTGGTCCATCGGTCAGCCGGGTGTGCGCGGGGCGCGTGTGTGTGTGTGAGCGGGGCGCGTGTGTGTGTGTGTGTGAGCGGGGCGCGTGTGTGTGTGTGAGCGGGGCGCGTGTGTGTGCGTGAGCGGGGCGCGTGTGTGTGTGTGCGCGGGGCGCGTGCGTGTGTGTGTGTGCGCGGGGCGCGTGTGTGTGTGTGTGTGCGCGGGGCGCGTGTGTGTGTGTGTGTGCGCGGGGCGCGTGTGTGTGTGTGTGTGCGCGGGGCGCGTGTGTGTGTGTGAGCGGGGCGCGTGCGTGTGTGTGTGTGAGCGGGGCGCGTGTGTGTGTGTGCGTGAGCGGGGCGCGTGTGTGTGTGTGCGCGGGGCGCGTGCGTGTGTGTGTGTGCGCGGGGCGCGTGCGTGTGTGTGTGTGTGTGCGCGGGGCGCGTGTGTGTGTGTGTGCGCGGGGCGCGTGTGTGTGTGTGTGTGTGCGCGGGGCGCGTGATCTTTCAAAACCGCCATCCGGGAAATTGCTGGCTCGCGTCGCTGCTGGCGGAATTGCCTATGCGAGGATGTTTTTGCCTACTCTTCCGCGAGGGATAGCTGTCTCGGAAGAGGTGGGGGCGGGGGCATGTTTATTTCCAGGCAGGCACCGCGGTGGCGAGATGTTAACTACCTCGCCCGGCATACAAGAGGTCGTGGGTTTGAGCCCGATCCTGGTGCCTGTATATTTAGAGTTTGCGTGGTTTGCCTGTGCTTCGCGTGGATTTTTTCTCCGGGTCCTCCAGTTTTTGACCCTCCAACATTTAGAAGCAACGTGCGTTTAGAGTAATTTGGCTGCTATACATTTACGCGTGATGAGTGTCTTTTGATTTGGCAATCATTTGTGGTCAGGTCGCATCTGAAAAAGAGCTCAGTGGGCCTCACCTGGTCGAATAAAAATAGAAATAGCTTCAACTGCGAGACAGATTTGCATCCGAACCATTCGTAATCCATTCGCATTCACCGATTTGTCCCCCCCCCCCCCGTCCCCCCTACCAGTTGCACGCTAATTTCCCGATCGTTTGAGTCTGTTAAAATGACGGGAGACTCCATCGACGCTCGCGCAAAATGTCTGCAGGCTGGAAACAAGTGGGTTCAACGGCACGGCGGTGCGCATCGCGCGTAGCAAAAGCTCCTCGGCATTATCCAGACCACTCGGCTCAAAATAACTGAAAGTGTGTGGAGGAAATGTTATCGCTCGTCGAGAACAAAATGTGGCCAGCTGCTCGCCTGGATGAGGCCGAGAGAGCTTGTGTTCAGTTCGTCCTGAGTGTCTCTGCAGTGTGACAGTAGATGCTGGATATAAGCATGGCCCCTGCAAGAGCCAAACGCAGGCCATCCCTGGGTTTGATCTTCCACGAAGATCATGGTCCACCCTAAAACCGCACCCACGGCGCAAACCATGGCAAGATGCGGATACCTGATGCACACATGGAACATTGAAAACTCTCCGGTAGCGTGCGACTGCGGTTATCCAGAACAGATCGTACACTCCGCCGCTCCTGGCGTGGTTATCTGGCATGGCCACCTGAATGTGAAATTGTAGATGTTGTTGCACTGCATCGGCATCCGCCGTACGGAAGAAAAACAAGAAGAAGCAGCACGGCCCGTTTGTGGAAGAGCGTGGGCACTGCCACCTCTGCCAAGTTGTCTGGCCAAGGTGGGCGAGGAGGTGAAAAATACCCTCCCTGGAGGGACTCTCGAGAATCACAGCGGTGGCCACATGGCGTCTCGCGAGCCGCATGCGGCTCTTTTAATCCACCACGTGCGGCTCTACCGAAGGGGCATAACGTAGAGCGTGCTATCACTGTAGTAGCAACGAGATCATGAATGTCTCCCGTGCTGTGCAGAAAACTGTCATGATATACACTTATATATACATACACTTGGCTCATTGCGGAGCTTGTGGACACATTTTGTCACTTGGCCTGTTAGAGGTTGTCCACGCCTGCTCTTCAGAGTCTCTTCCACACCTCCGATTAGCGCGTGGTTGGCTACGGACGGCGCGAAAGAAGTTCAAATACATACGTACGTACATAGAGCTCCCTCCATTGGAGACATTTCCACCAGCAGTTGTGTGAGCAATTAATTGCAGGGCTACACTTGTACCTCCTTTCCTTGCGAGCGTAGGCCAGCTGTGCTTATATCAGAAGTTTCCCTTCACCCCCCTCCCCCAACGTCAGGATAACGTAAGCGTGCGTTGCTAATGCCGTAGGGTGTGCCAATAACCATCGTCCACGGCCATCTGGAACGCTCTTCCTTCCGATGTTTGGAAACAACTGGGAGCTCAGCAACTTTTAGAATCCAGATTTAAAACTCATTTCTTGACAACGGCTTTGTGCGTTTAGTGTTGTTGTCCTTCCCCCGCACCTCCGATTGGCGCGGTTGGCTACGTACGGTGCGAAAGAAGTTCAACACGCTACGTACGGACGTTGAGGAACGTTCTCAGAAGAGAAGAGAGATTAAAATTTGCATTTGTTTGGCGCTCCATTTGCGACTGCAACGCCGGTGGCGCGTTGCGAAGCGCGCACAGAAACAACGACAACAACGATAACAACAACAATAACAACGACAACAACGATAACAACAATAATAGCAACAATAACGATAACAACAATAACATTATCGACAACAATAGCAACAACAATAATGACAACAACGATAACAACAATAACAGCGACAATAACGATAACAACAATAACATTATCGACAACAATAGCAACAACAATAACGACAACAACGATAACAACAATATCATCGACAACAATAACAGCAAAAATAACGACAACAGCCGCATCAGCGGCATCGGCACATCGATAGGGCTGTGGTTAGACAGGAGTTGAGCAGCAGCAACAACAACAACAACAACAAAGCCCCCCTTGTTGTGTGGCCTGCACATGTTTTTCATCAAATATTCAGGGCCCTGCGAGAGCAGCTTCGTCCAATTGGGGGGAAAATGCTCGAACCTACTCCGGCACCGTCGTCATTAGCAAAATAAGTAAAAAAAACAACAACCCTAGTCTCGTACCCAAAGCAAGGATGTAATCAGCTAACGGAGAGGAGAGGGTGGGGGGATGGGGGCGGTGTCTCTCCGGACGACAAGGGGGCTTTTGGAATGGCGGGGTCGAGAAGGATTCCGCAGCTCGGACGCGAGCGAGCGAGCGAAGCGTCGAGGGGTTGACCATACGGCCCAAGTTGGCGGCGGCGTAGAGGCGGAGAGAAATCAATGGAACGTTACCCACATTCATTATTGGCGCTGTCCTCGTGCGGACAAATATAACGGGCTAATGTGTCAGCCCAGAAGGACGAAATGCCAAAATGTTATCCAATTATATTGTATTTAATATATGTAGAAATGTTTAAATGTATAAAGTACTATATTTAAATATATAACTGCAAATGTGTTGGGAGGTTTTCTTTTTTAAGCGAACGTTCGGTGACGTGGAGAGCATTGCAGCAATTAGTGACAACAGTTGCAACGTGAATCATTTCCACGAGCAGAGATTATGTGTGAAAAACGAATTTATTATAAATGGAAATTAAAAATAAATAATGGGTTTTAATCATTCCCACCCCCCTCCCCACCAAAAAAGTTTCCAGGTTTGTTTTTATGTGTCGGTGCGCAATTAATGAAGCGTTTTAAATTTAATTTAAAACCCCAACGGCGGTATCTGTAGCATCTCACGAATAACTTTGGAGCTCCGATACGATGTGGTGACTTGCTATGCACTTTAAAATCGAGGTTGAACACTAATTTATTTTATAACTGCTTTTTGCTTTTAAGTTTCTTGTCCTTCCCCCGCACCTCCGATCAGTACGGTTGGCTACGTACGGTGCGAAAGAAGTTCAACATACTTACTTGACTTGTTTTGTAAACAAGTCAAGTTAGCTGTCAGTCCCGAAGGCTGCCAGATTTCACTTAAAATCCCAACTCTTTGGTAAGGGTTGCTCGATGAGCTGATGTACAGCCCAAGTGACAATGTGCACCTTTGAAGAAGCTGCGAGCAGACCTCTGAACTGTTTAAGTGCACCACACTGCGAGTTCCAGTGACAACGTATTAGTCAGGATTCCCTAAATTGTTAATGTTGCGAGCTGTGATTTTGTACTTTGGTTATCTGATGTGACAGTTCGCGCCAGGGGAGGCACAGTGTTCATTTGTGCGTGTGTGTGCATGTGTGTGCGTGTGTTGGTGTCACTGAGTGTGTGTGTGCATGTGTGTGTGTTGGTGTCACTGAGTGTGCGTGTGTGCATGTGTGTGTGATGGTGTCACTGAGTGTGTGTGTATGTGTGAGTGTGTTGGTGTCACTGAGTGTGTGTGTGTGCATGTGTGTGAGTGTTGGTGTCACTGAGTGTGTGTGGGTGCATGTGTGTGTGTTGGTGTCACTGAGTGTGTGTGTGCATGTGTGTGAGTGTGTTGGTGTCACTGAGTGTGTGTGTGTGCATGTGTGTGAGTGTGTTGCTATCACTGAGTGTGTGTGTGCATGTGTGTGAGTGTGTTGGTGTCACTGAGTGTGTGAGTGTGTTGGTGTCACTGAGTGTGTGTGTGTGCATGTGTGTGAGTGTGTTGGTGTCACTGAGTGTGTGTGTGTGCATGTGTGTGAGTGTGTTGGTGTCACTGAGTGTGTGTGTGCGTGTGTGTGAGTGTGTTGGTGTCACTGAGTGTGTGTGTGTGCATCTGTGTGAGTGTGTTGGTGTCACTGAGTGTGTGTGCATGTGTGTGAGTGTGTTGGTATCACTGAGTGTGTGTGTGCATGTGTGTGAGTGTGTTGGTGTCACTGAGTGTGTGAGTGTGTTGGTGTCACTGAGTGTGTGTGTGTGCATGTGTGTGAGTGTCACTGAGTGTGTCTGTGTGCATGTGTGTGAGTGTGTTGGTGTCACCGAGTGTGTCTGTGTGCGCGCACCTCTGCGTGCGTGTGTGATTGTGTTTCACGCCGCCGTGTGCACGTGAGCGTGTGTCTCGGTGTACGTGCGATTGAGTAAGTGAGCACATCCATGTGACCGTCTGTGTATAATGAGTGTGTGTGCGCGCATTGGTGTTGCGTGTCCAGCGGAGAGCGGCGGTGTAGCGGTTAGCGCACTGCGCTACGAACCCAGCGAGACGGGTTGGATTCCTGGTCACGGCCAACACAAGTGGCGATTATCTGAATCGGTCCTGGGCCTCCCCTAGGTCGACTCAGCCTCAAATTAGCACCTAGTGCGGTGTGTAAATATCGGCACAAGGAAGATAAAGGCGAGCGGGCGTGGTATTGGCTATCAATCCCTTCGTGTAGCGTGCCAGCCTTCAGATGTGCTCGCTAACTGCATTTACCTCTGACAGTCTGCTAACGCTATATGGGGGATCATTGTCTTTGTTCTGTGTCCACGTGTTGCGCGCGTATCTGTACGTGTCTTTGTCTTTTTGGAGTTTTAATGTCTGGCCACGCTCAAAACCCATATCAATTTGAATTTGAATCAGTTGTGGGCCACCCCCAGGTTGTTTCAGCACAAAATTACTGCACCGAGTATACTGCGTGGAACATCAGGACTGGATATACAAATTTATCCACCCCTTCCCCACATCAATGCACTCCAACATTCATAGGTGCCCGCTAACAACATCTTCCCATTCATTTGTTTCACTCTGTCACAAATTAGCAGATATTCACGAATAATTTCTGGATTAACAAAAACGTTATTGAGCTGAGTCACGAAAAAAAACCGGTACTAATGAATGCTGGTAAATGTCACTGGTGTGAGATAATGATTTCGCCGTTTGATAGACTACGCCCTTTGATGCCAACAAAGTTAGTGTTTAAAACAGCAGCGAAAGGTGTGCGCATGGCACACTTCCATTGTATTGTTAAAAGTTTTGACCTCGTAAGTTATATTTATATCTGGATATCACGTGAATTACCACCGTACCGTCGTATTAGTAGTAGCAGTGGTATCCTTCATTTGACCGGACAGATGAAAATGCAGGTGTATTTTTTGGCAAGGGCGACCGCAAAGAGGACACAACCTATAGGATAAATTCTGGCCCTAAGAGAAATTACGAGCACAGTGGACCGTGGGTGTATAAGATGAGACAAAGGAATGGGATTCTTCCATGCATCACATTAATCTGCTGCGCATCATACGAAGTACAACAAAGCCCTACGAACAGCTTCAGTGAGGCTGGCGTTACAGACTGCGTGAAATGCCGCGTGTCGTATCCTACAGTTGTGATTCCATTCCTGTGGAACGGACCATCTTCATTATTATCACCACCACCACCATCATCATCAGCAACAGCAGCAGCTATGGTCAAACCACTGCTGGACAATTTAACTGACCGACTCTCTTAAAAAGACCACATTGCGGTATGCGTTGTGTGCATATCGTGCCATACGCACGTGTCAGACGCACGTACATCCGATAATAAAACAAAAGCAAAGATCCCCCCATATAGCCTTAACAGCCTGTAAGGGCAAGTGCTGTTGGCATGCACCTATGAAGTCCGGAACGACACACGAGGGGATGGGTGGCCAGCACCACGCACGGCCGCCTTTGCCTCCCTAGTGGCGATGTTTACACAATCGCAAACCTGGTACTCATTTAAGGTTGAGTCGATCTAGGGGAGGCCCAGTACCAGGGTCACATACTCGTCACTGGCCTTGCGCTGCAAGCAGGACTCGAACTCGGGTCGTTATGTTTGTAGCGCAGCCTAGGGCTAACCGCGACACTACCGCTCGTCACGTACCAGCACCACGACTACCAACCACCACAACCACCACGATATCTGGCACCTCGCTGCAGGCTTCAAAATTAAATTGAAAATGAATGTAGGGCTCCCCTTCCTCTGTGGGCCGCGTAACGGTGCCAAGCAGCACGATCACAATTCCTAGTTGCCCGCACGTACACCAGAAGACACAACGGCAGGCGGGCGGTCGAGTGGGCAATCATGCCTTCTCTTTGCAAGTGAGAGAGAGAGAGACAGACTGAGAGAGAGAGAGAGACAGACTGAGAGAGAGAGATCGCAGCTCGTCAAGGGTTAACATTAGCCAGTGCGTCAACCTCACGCGTCGCGCCTTGCGGAGTCAAATGGAGTGCGGATTTTTTTTTTAATGTGATTCACAGTCCATTAGCAATCTCTTGAACGGCTCATTAAAGACCGTGTGCCCCGGCGAGCACAAAAAAAGGATGTTGAGCCCCCTTTTAACCCAGCGCGGAACGCCGCGAATGTAATGGGACCTGAATAAATACGATGAGCTATTTGACGACGCAACGAAAATGTCACCGTGATTTCTACCGACACGTGTTCTCTAGCTCGCCAACCCTTTGCTCTTTTCATTCCTTAATTAACAAACAAAAAAACAATTCCTCAGAAACTTTAAATTCTTGCCGGAACTCATGAGCGAAGCTGCGCAGATCAATACAGCGGCTTTATTATGACACGCG
The DNA here is from genome assembly GCF_048934315.1 of Petromyzon marinus. Taxonomy (NCBI): domain Eukaryota; kingdom Metazoa; phylum Chordata; class Hyperoartia; order Petromyzontiformes; family Petromyzontidae; genus Petromyzon; species Petromyzon marinus. The sequence continues at coordinate 18,428,784 of NC_133688.1, read as the reverse complement.
AGCATTCATTATTAACGTGCATTCGAATGCCTAGATTTGCACGCAGTGTGGCTTATGCACCCATGTGTATGGTGTATACATTAGGGTGACCTATTTTTGCATCTTTTTAAAACAACAATAATAATAAAACGATGGACGGGGGGGGGGGGTTACAAACGGAATGGTGGTAACACAAATAATGAAAACAATAACAACAATCGTAGTCTGGTGTTCATCACATGCCTTCCCAGGGTCTCATGACACAACCCACGATATAACTGGAGCTTTGCTCCAATGCTGGTTGGTATTCGGGGGGTGGGGGTGGGTGGGGTTGGGGTTGGGGTTGGGGGGGGGGCTGAAAATACGTAGCGACCGCTGTGTGTCTCTCTCTGCTCCATCACAGCAGCAACCCTTTGGGTCTCTCAGCCGAGATGGAGCTCGATGCTCCTCCCGTTGTTTGGCCGCGCAGCGCGCCCGAGCACCGAGTCCCCCGAATGCAGATCTCATCACATCCCTCACGTGGCATATGCAGGGAGAGATTTGTGTTGCTGACCGTGTGATTCTCAGTTGCTCACATATAAACCAGCGGAATGAGCGCGCTGACATATTGGTGAGCTCTTCTCCCCTACCGCCCATCCACCGCCTTCTCATCCCGCTCCATCTATCCCTCCCTCTCTCCCTGCCTCTCCCCCTCTCTCCTTCGCTCCCCCCACCCTTATCTCTTTCTCCGTCCCTCCCTCGATCTGCCGCTCGCTGGCAGTCGCACGCCAAATCCCATCCTCCCATGCACACAACCTCATCACGGCCACTGTTACTGTATCACTCCTCCACCCTCTCCACCACCCCCGCACCCCCACTAATGATTTTCGTTATTTTTATGTAATCTTACAATGCGGCCGATGAGCTGGCGGGCACAGAGGTCGATACGAACAGAACAACATTGACCCGCTGTTAGACACTTTGCATACTTGGTGGACTGAGTGGATGCTTGTGCCTTACCGCATACACACAGCCACTCACGCGCTACACTACTACACGCACGCACACACACGTGCGTTCTTTAGTTTGTCGTTGACGCGCGTCTGCAGAGAGTGGCCGTAGTAATTACGACAGAACCACCACGTGCCAATCACGATCAAACGTGTCCGGTAATTGCATTAGCGCTCGCTCGCTCGAGAGAGAGAGAGAAGAGAGAGATCTTCCTATTCCAATGTACAGTGTACCGAATCAATGCACTTTTCAATTATGGTTGCGCGCCAAAGAGAATGGCAGACACTTCATCGCAAATTATAAATCCCCCACGAATCCATAATGTTCAGTTGCCCGCACGGAGCAATATACATCCCACACACACGTACGGATGCGTACAGACAGACACACACGGACGAGCAGGTGGGCCCAGAGAAAACACAATTAAGGAGCGCGCGAGCAATTAACGGAATCGATAGATCTATGAAAATTGATTCAAGTGCAGACACAAAGACAAAGATCCCCCTGTATAGCCTTTGACATCCCATCGGGGCAAGTGCTGTAAGCGAGCGCCTTTGAAGCCCGGCACGGCACAAGTGCAAAGACACACAAAGACAAAGACACAGACGCGCGCGCGACTCACGGATGAGATCTTGTCCATGTCGGGATCCGAAGCGCCAGCCAACTTTGTGAGGTTTAGGCCCACGAGGCCGGGCAGGGTTTGGGACATCCAGTTCGTCACCATGGCCATCGTGCTGAGTACCACCCCAAGTTTGAGCAAGGGAACCGATGCCCCGATGCCCGTCGAGTTCGTGGTGACGTTGAGACCGTGGCTGGAGGCCTGGGGTAGCCCCTCGGAGGACGGGCGCGCAACGTGGCCGCACAAGGTCACGCACAGGAGCAGCACCGTCAGCTGCGGTCGCGCTGACTTCGTCATCGTGACGACGGTGTGCCACGATATCTTTGTTGTCTCGGCTTCGCGTTGCCACCGTTGTGTGTGCGTGCGTGCGCGTGTTGTCGTGTGTGTGCGCGCGTGTCTGTTGTAGGCGGGTGATCGAGGGAGGCGGCAGGTGGAGCGATGCCACCAAAGTCGCGTCTCGCTGCGTGTCCACGATGCCACGACCCAAATCCCTGACGCCGGCGCGCCTCGTCAGTCCCGTTTGGCTATCGCGGTCGATGACGACGATGTTTCTCGCCACGTTATGATCACACAGTGCCCATGAATTGGCGACCAAATGTCGTTGGTTTATATCGATATGTTGTGATTTGATGAATTGCAATAAGTGGTAGCACTGGTAAGTTTTTTTTTGTGAAATTTGAAAAAAAAGCGGCTCTTGTGGTTGATGGGAGAGCTTCTCTCCTCTCTAACCCGGCCGCTCCGTCACACGAGCGCGTTGGTGGCAGACCACGAGGAACGCCAAAAACAAACTTGGTAACTTTCACTTCTCGCAGAGTGGAGCTTCGAAGACGCAACTTCAGCAGATCCAATTCTGGCACCACCACCCCCCTCCCCGCCCCCCTCTTCCCCCCTATTTCCCTTCGCCGAACCTCTCGGCCTTCTCTTCCTCCTCCCTCCTCCTCCGGTAGCAGCTTACGTGAGAGTCATGTCAGCCGCGCCCTTTGCTGGAGCTTGGGTCCCGCATCGGAGGTGGTATACGACTGGAACGATGCAGCTGCTACCGTCGCTGCTGCTGCTGATATTGCGTCCACTTTCATGCCCTGAGGATCGCTGTCACGATGATGGAGCGGGAGGCGCTCTCTTCGTAGCTGGAAATCTACAAAAGGTCTCACTTGACGTTCTCAATGATGCTCGAAGAGCGTCGGTACGTGGCGGGTCACAGGAGATTAACAGCACAATGTCGCTTTGTGAAAGCTCCGCACTTCGCCGCTCGCTCACTCGCTCGCTCGCTCTCTCTCTCAGTGATCTTCCCTCTATCTCCCTCTCTCCTATCGCCCTCTCTCGTCTCGCTCTTTTCGCTTGGCCCTTACCCCCCCCCCCCCCCACCTTCTGGCGTCGCCTCGCGATTGCTCGTTGAAGGATGCGGGGACCGCGCGTTCGGGTCGCGCGTGGGGCTGTTTAGCGCAGCGCGGTTATCGCAAGAGCGCTTGACCGAGCCCCCCCCCTACTACTATCTCGCTAGCAATCAAGAGCCGGGCCGGCGGCACAACGAGACGTGGGCAACGGGCGAAACAAATGAACGTATAAATAGCACGGACGCATGACATGTGGGAGAGTGAGAGAGAGAGAGAGTGTGTGTGCGAGAGAGAGTGAGAGTGTGCGCGTGTAAGGGCAACGCGGAACAAACACACGAACAAAACAAAAACAGAAAAGCGAATGTCACGTCGGTCTCTCCCGCCGAGATGACCTGCCGAGTGATCAAGGATGCGCTGTGACCGCGAGGGAGACGGCGAACGAATGTACGAATGTATATTTGAACAGATGGAGACTGCAACTCGCAATATAGCACGAGCTGGCCGCTACAAAGTTCTACGCGTTCGGGCTGTCGGCTGGAGCTATCGCTGCTGCTGCTCCTACTGCACTCATTCGGATAGATGACGATGATGATAGTGCTGCTGCTACCGAACGATAGAACTGCAGAGAGAGAGAGAGGCTCCCCCGCTACGCGAAATCGCCCCTGCGTCGACTATCAGGCGGCCCTGTCCGCTTCCTCTAAAGCCGCGACAGCACCCAACACTTTGCGATGGACGAATTGAGAAGGAATGAGCAACTCGCGGTGGCTAATATATTCGTGCCTGTTTGTTTCCTTCGGTCCTAGGGCGCGCTGAATATTACATGGAAAACGGAGCGTGACGGCAAGTAGCCCGATTGAAAACACAATAGCCCAATACGGCTAATAAATCTTTACCGCAAACACATCGATCGGCAGCAGAGTACGAGCAGAGCACGGGAACTCACAGTTTCCAGTCGCGTCTTGCAGTGTGTTAACGCTAAATCGAATTCCGATACCCAGGGACTCGACTGATCTTTTTGGGTGGCTTTGAAGGATACGTACGCTGCGCCAATTTTACTGCGAGCGAGCGATCGAGCTATAAGGAAATAAAATAATAAAACTGTAATTAACGCACACACACACACAAAAAAAAGCAACACACCACGTTGTCTTCTACGAGCCGGGCATTTGGCCTCGCAAGCCAGAATGGCCTCTCAAAGCGAGGTGGATTTGTTGTTGCTGTATTTCTTATTCGAGCCACTCTTGTATTACAGCACCGACGTAACAACTCGTATCCCCACTCTCTCTCTCTCTGGTGCGAATCCAAAGCGATCGCAGCCCGCACAATACGGCATCAATCAGACGCCGAAGCGCATGCGCGCCGGCCACCTCGGGACGGCGATTTTTTTTTCTCTCCCTCCTCTGAGCTTCGTTCATCTGCTGCTCTCAAGCAGCAGCAGAGTCCCAGGCATGCGCACTGACGGGAGAGCTCCCCTCCTCCTCCTCCGTCAGGGCTTTGCTCTCTCCCTTTTCCCTCTCCCTAACCGCTCCCCGTCTCTCTCCCTCCCCTCTCTCTCTTACTCCCGTAGGCAGCAACGCCTCCCCCCACCACCATTCCCGCCCTCCCTCCCGCTCTTCTCTCGCTCCCTCCCGCTCGCTCGCTCTCTCTCTCTCTTATCTCCTCTACCCTTCCTCCCCCAATCCTACCCGCTTCTCTCCCCCTCCTCCATTTCTCTCTCTCTCTCTAGCTCTTCTTCTCTCTCTTTTTTCGATCAGAGGAAAACAGAAGATGCTCGGTGTAGTCGGCGCTTGGCTTCGTTCATCATTTAGTTTTTTTTATGCTTTGCTTTATGTAACCCCCCCCACACACACACACTTTTTAAATGAAAGGTTTAACAAAAGATTTCTCGTTCTGCTCTCCTTACCCCTTCCCTCTCTCTCTCTACCCCCCTCTCTGCCCCCCTCTCTCTACCCCCCTCTCTGCCCCCCTCTCTCTCTGCCCCCCCCCTCTCTCTCTACCCCCTCTCTTCCTATCTCTTCTCTCTCGCGCTCTCTCTCTCGGCACGCTGACTTTAACCCTACCCGGCTACATCCATCTCGAGCTTGCCATGCCAGCAACGCGATAGCGCAAAAATGCGCCTTAACGACAAACAATGCGTAACAACAACAACACAACGCAGCATCAATCTAAGCTAGTCCTACTACCACCACTAATAATAATAATAATACTCGACGAACAAGAGGCAGGCAGGTGTTAAGGCGAATGCTGTTCACGCGTGTTTGGGATCCGAGTTGTGTGTAGCTCGCAATCGGAAATGTTGATTGGGAATTAGCGCGACGCGAGCTCCACTTGCGCACACATTGTACATTAGCAGCTTAGCGCGCGGCAAGGACGCCGGTGGCGACTGCTCGCCAATGATTCCCGAACATCTTCACGACGTTCGGCTGCCATTAAGCAGACGGCGCCAACGCCGCAACAACGCCGCAATGGATGCGGCAATTATTTTTAATTAATGTTTGTGCGTTCGCCTTGGCAGCGGCAATGTGTTCACCGGGGGAGCCGATGACGTATTCCCCGTGATAGCGAGGGGCGCTCGATGGGTGCCGACGTGTTTTATAGAGGAGCAGGCTACCGTACGCACAACCCCCTGTTACTAATCACGCGGTCGCTCACATTGCCACGCCTTAGGGCTCCTCGTGTTGGTAGCCCGTGGGTGCGAGTGTATTTATCTGTGTGTGCGTATTCAGGGTCGGAGAAGATGGAACCGCATGACTCTCGTTCCGTATCCTCCCTCTCTCTCAATTTCTCATTCGCGCTCTCTCTCTCTCTCTCTCTTCAACTCTCCGTCGCACACCTGAATGCGTCTTTCAACGCGGGAACCGCACAGCCATCGTCAAGAGCAACTGCGCGCACTGTACGCGTCCGTGCGTGCGGTTTCCACGATGGAGCGAGATAGGGGGAGCGAGGATGTGAGAGGTCGGAGGAGGTGTGGTGGTGGTGGAAGGGGGGTGGTGGTGGTGGGGTGTGAGAGATGGAACGGGTGGGTGGGTCCCGTGAGATGACTCGGCGTGTATGTATGCGCGCGCGAGAGAGAGAGACGACGGGGATAGGGTGGTGGTGTTGAAGGTAGGGGGGTTTGTCATCTTCACGTCAGCGACCTGCTCTGCGCAAGCGCACTCGCGCGTTTAATCAGAGGCGGCGAGCGCAGCAGCGCCGGTAATGTGATGCGGAGCGAGTGAGCGAACCCTGTCACTCAAAGGTGTGCGGCCGAGCGAGGGGTGCTCGTTAGTCACATGATTCAATCCGTGCGCTGATGGTGACGATAATGATGACGACGATGACGATGACGAAGATGATGATGACGATGATCATCGTCGTCATCACGATGATGATGACGACGATGATGATGATGATGATGACGACAACGATGACGATGATGACGACGGTGATGACGACGGCGATGATAACGACGATGACGATGATAATGACGATAACGATGGCGATGATGACGACGATGATGATGACGACGACGATGATGACGATGATGATGACGATGACGACGATGATGACGATGATGATGACGACGACGATGATGACGACGATGTTAAGTGACGCAACGAGATGTTCTCGCACAGAACAGAACAGCACTGATCTGTTCTGGAGTTTCATTTTTACAATGCAGTATATCCGTGTTTATATACTGCGCGATCAGCTGTAGAAATGCCTAAGAGTAGCCGAAATGATGTGGACGAGAACACACCTGCGCTTTCAAATATGTATTTTGATGCAGTATGTTGCTTTAAAATATATAGATTTGTTTTTTTCTTGGCGGTGTACGACTACGATCCGGAGCGTTGGAGGCAAGGGTTGGTGGGTCACGTTCAGACTCAGCAATGGATTCTTGAATCTATCCGTGCGGAACTTTGAGTGGTATGCGTGGTGGTATACCTCCGGGTAGTCCGATGGCAGTCTAACGCGAAGCAGGACATGAAACAATGGCATTGATTGTCCAAGCCTCCGAATGTAGCAACACCCCCTTAAACAGCGTGTCTTGAGATTCACTCGGCCTTTCCGAGGTAATTATTGGACAAATGCCAATACTAATTCTTCCGAACAACTTCACTCGACCGAAACCTCGAGATTTTTTTTTTAAATCTCATAATTTTGAAAGATTCCATTTCGTTATGAATTATTTGACCTGATCCATGGGACGTGATCGCCGTAGCGGCAACGTCTCAAGCTATCGTCGTCTTGTCTCGATTATCAGACACCTACCCCCCCCCCCCATTTGTTAATAGGGGAAAGCATGGGGTGCGTATTATAATCCAATAGGGGGGTGGGTGGTGCGCCTTTTCCCCCGGAGCGTCTTATTATCCAGAGACTATGATATTTTATCTCAGTGTATAGAAACGGTTTGAGACGGTTGTTTTCATCATTCTAGAGAGCAGGCAGATTACTTTCTTTGTCAAAGCAGTAATCTCCAACATCAATGTGCTTATTCCTTTTTAATAAAATATCAGTTAAGCACAGATGAGACTATCAAAGACAAAACAAAACCATCTCCCAGTTCATTATGCCATCACCACTCAATCGTGCCTGTGCATTATTCTGTACGTGCATACACAAAGGCAGAGATCCCCCGGATAGCCTTTGCAAGACCGTTTGGGGCAAGTGCTGTTAGCGGGCACCGATAAAGGACGGCACGGCACACGAAGGGTATGGTTGGCCAGCACCATGCCCGACCGCCTTTATCTCCCCAGTGGCGATGTTTACACGCCGCTTCCGCGACAGATGTTTAGCCGAACATCTGATGTCATCTGTATTTCTGAGCATGCGGGAACTCATTGAAGACGAATGTCTCTTTATCAAGTGAGAGCTGGGTTACAATATCAAACGCAATGCAAATAAGCATAGAAGAAAACAAAACCACATCTGTAACAATTTCAAAACGTTCATAAAATACCTTGTTACGAATCGTTAATAATTTTGCTTTTAAACATTACGGGCTGTCGAAAAAAACAAAAATCGAATGGTATATTTGTCCTCCACGTGGTAACTTGATTTGATTTGCTCTGTCTGGTGGTGGAGGGTTATAGTTACAACTCTGACACGATCCAACCCAAAAGAAACGAATTATGAGTCGTCGTGAATGCTTAAAGCTGCTATCTATATACAGACGTGAATTTGGATTTTGGTTTCAGCCAAAAATACGCGAGGACAAGTCGATAAGATAAAGAAGATAAAGACTCCATGAGCTGGAATGCAATGATCATGCACATTCTCATTCAGGTTGTTCAAGCAATTCATTGTAGAAAACGGATTGACAGGGGATACTCCCGCAATGGAACTTAATCGTTTCATGTGAATAGATATATCAACAGATAAATACATATACGGAACCTCTTTGTCAATCAGCTAATGAATGAAGGCATCCACAATCCGTGCGTGCAACGCGGCCATGTCGGTTTGTTTGGCCATACTTCACCCCACTATGCGCAGTGCGGGTTAACAACGGAGGGTGGGGGAGTTCATATATCACTCGCCACTCAACTGGCATGTGTCGTATGTACAGTGAACCTCTTTCGCGCCGTACGCAGCCAACCGCGCTCATCGGAGGTGTGAAAGGTCGCGAGCGGCACGAGGCGGTGCTGGATTGGCCGCAACACCACGGAGCGGGCGTCTTTCTCCCCTAGCGTTCAATGCTTCGGAATGTCAGAATCAGAATATGTGCTTATACTGGAGGAATCCGATGAGCTATAAAGCTCTTTGTCACAGATGTCCAGTAGGGGCACGGGGTAAGAACGTTACAGCAACAAACAATAAAAAAAACACGATCGTAGTGCAAAGTACAAGAAAGGTAAATAAATCACCCAAAGACATACAAATAAAACGATACCATTCCCATCCGCCCAAACAAAGCCCGCTGGGGGATTAACTTCCTGTTCAAAAGCGACCTGTCCACAAATAATAGCCACTCAACAAAGTGGCCCAACATTTGGACACATCGTACTGCCATGGCTTCGGCGATCGACCTCGAACGAACGGGGAGAGCAACTCGGATCGCAGGATTAATTGCATTTGCACAAACCACTAACCACTGTGGAAATATAACCCACGCGGCCCGCTCCAGTTGAACGCATGACACGTCAGCTTGTTCCACCTTGGTGAAGCGTCGCGGATAACGGAGCATTCTCCGCATCTCCCGACGGTTCATTCTCTCTGGTAACCGTGGGGGTAGGAATGGGGGGGGGGGGGGGGTTGGCAAATGAAAGGCTCCGCAAGAATACACGTGACCTTATTCTTTTGCTTGTTGTTGCGCTTATAATCCGTGCCATATAGCCTGTGTTTTTTTTTGTACTTGTACACTACGCGCACTGATACCACACAGCGTATATAACCCCATACATCATCATAATAGAAAGCATTTGCCCGGAACTAACAGCACGAAAGGTTTTTTTTTTTACCAAAATGTAAAATTGATGTCACTTTGCCCCAACTACCTCGCATTTCATCATTAGCTCGCGCACGGAAACGCGCGCGAATTTCTGGACGAGCCAGGGGAGAATTCATCGCTTTCTTCCTGCAGACGCGAAATACCTGCCGGAGAATAAAACACACGCACATTGCACCAAGACTACCTTCATACTGCAGCTAGATGGGATCATGATTATGATGATGGCCGGTGGTGAAGACGAATAAGAGAGTGGCAGTCGAAGGAGATAAAACTCAGCCGCAGCGAGACGTCCACATGTGAGAGATGGGACGACGATATTAAATCAGCTTCGTGTGCACACCAACGTGGCTTGAAGCATCGAACGGATCGTGGGGGGTACGGGACAATGGTGATGATTGCTCTCGCTTTGTCTGACGAATCCTTCATCCAGCAGTGGATTGATCATGATTAGTTTCACGATGACGAGGATGACAAATGCAATCTATGACTATTATACTCTTTGCCTCATCCGGTAGAGTGACTTTATTGTGTTGCTGAGAAGTGGCGATGACATCTATGACGCATTTCACAATCTTCGCGGCCCCGTCACTTTCCCGTCCGTGCAACATCACGCCTGCGGATAGACTGATGAGCAGCGCTCGGACACACACACACACGCAGCTTGTAACTCCTCATTCGATATTACTGCACCCGAGGTGTGACACGTGTTCTCCAGGATGTGTCGAGGAGTGATTCATTTTATTCCAGAAAGACAATGCCATTCACACCTCCCCCCCCACCGCGCGTAAGACGATGATGCGTGTAATAGAGAGTGTATGTACCGCATTTTGAACGTGTGCGCGAGTGTGAGACATTGCAATCAAATTCACCCTTCGCGGTGAACAGCAGCGACGATTTTCTGAACCGGTCCTGGCCCTCTCCTAGGACGACTCAGCCTCAAATGAGTAGCTGGGTGCGGTGTTTAAACATCGCCACCGGAGAGACAAAGGCGGCAGGGCGTGCTGCTGGCTACCCACCCCCTCGTGTGCCGTACCAATCTTTTTAAAATTGCTTATAATGTTTAGCTAAGCTTGATGTGTTTTTAGTGTTTTTACCATTTGATGTTGTTTTTGCTGCTTTTATGATTTTATGTAAAGTGTCTTTGAGTATTCAGAAAAGCGCTCACAAATAAAATATATTATTAGTATAGGTGCTACTCGCTAACAGCACTTGCTTCTACAGTCTGTTAAGGCTATAGGGCGATCTTTGTCTTTGTTTTTTGTCAGAAGTTTCACCAAATACTACCTTCATACTGCGGTTAGATGGGATGGTGGCCGGTGGTCGAGACTAATAACAGAGTTTCAGCCAAAGAAAAAAAAGCGATGGTCACACCACGATCAGCGACACGAGCACCACCACTAGCACCACTACCAGCATCACCAGCACCACCAGCACCACTACCAGCACCATCAGCACCACCACCAGCACCACCAGCACCACTACTAGCATCACCACCAGCACCACTACCACCAGCACCACTACCAGCATCACTAGCACCACCACCAGCACCAGCACGTCGTGTGCCTTACAGGCAATTCTCCCTCGGATTAAAAAGGTTTTAAGGGCGATCTTAGCTTTTGAGTGTTTGCAAGGCATTCTGTCCCTGCCTGTTCACGAAATTGTGTTGCCCATCATCTACCGAATTCATCTGAAGTTATTGACCTTTTTTTCTGTATGGGTACAGAAGAAAGCACAGAGTGTACGCATTCGTGCGCATGACTGTGCGTGAGTGTTTCGTGACTGAATGCATTTCTCCATTTCCTCTTTATTAAATCGGTGGGTGGAATGAAATGCCACGTGTAAATCGCCCGCATTTTTTATTTTTACATAAAAAATAAAATAAAAACATCATACGCACATTATGGCTGACGTCTTCTTGTTATGTATAAAACTCACATCCAATTTCCAGCAATCAAATTCACCGTTTTTTTGCAATCCACCGGATCCAATCTCGGACGGTCTGCCCGCAAGCCGCATCATTTGCGGTCTCGCTGCCTCTGAGAGACTGATGAATCATTGAATGGCAGGTGGTCTGAGTGTTGGCAGTGCGACGCAAGTGCATTCTGAATTTCTAGCGTTGTGCGTTCTGTGCAGAGCCCCGAACCGCTGACTCTCCGCGCACCCCCCCCCCTCTCCGCCCCCACTCCACCCCTCCCCGGCACCAACGCTCTTAGCCCCCCCGCAATAATGAATTGTCACCCATGTCAATGATGGGACATCATTCGGTGCCACGTGACTGCATCGCGATAGGTAGCGTGCGCTCGGTCCGTCACGTGTGTAACGGGTGCGGTTAGTGTGGGCCATCAGTGAGACGTGGTGTGGTATACGACAGCCCATTACGAGATGGTGATGATGGTGGTGGGTGTGCAAGGGTAATTATGATTCGCCAGCTCATTTGTAGATGGTGATGATAGTGACATTGATGACTGGCTGTGTGTCGATTTAGAGGAGCATTCGTCAACGTGTCCCTTGGCAAGAATGTAAATTAGACTGAAAATACGTGGGATAGTTGATGAGCATTTACCATAGTGCGTTTCGTATTGCCATTACTGGCAACACCGTTATAAATAGGAACACTTTACCCAGGAAAGCTTCGCTAATTCTCAATACGGTACCTTTTTAATGTTCTTAGGAGGGTGCCGCATTGCGATGCTTTGGTCAATTCCGCGAATGATGGCTTACGGTGTGGGAGGAAACCGGACAATCCGGATACAACCCACGGCCACGAGGAGGCGAGCAGCCCACGAAGCGCCGCACAGATTGATGCAATCGCCCTCGCTGCACTTCCGTCTCGTAGCCACACCTTAGGCAATGCTGCGAATGTGCGATTTTCGTCAATCCGCGAAATCCATCCACCCATCCACCCACTCGCGACAATACAAGAAAATAGTTCATATCAAGCCCCATAACGATTGGAACCACGTGCATTCACATAATGACTAAAACACAGACTTGCAAATCGTACGTGTCTTTTTATTATTATTTCCTTTACGAGTGGTATATATTTTCAGTACGGCACTACGGTAGAGTTTATATTACATCCGCAGCAGCCGATGCCCAAACATGAATAATACGACACGTGGGTGGGTACGGGGATGTCACCAAAACACGGGTCTCAGTCGAGTTCCCGGGGTGTCTAAAATTTAATTTCTGGATGCTCTCTCTTAATGCTTATTTATCATGTGGTATATATGTGTGTAGTCTACAATATAAATGAGGTCGGGCTTTCATAGTCCCATTACGATCGTCAGCATTATGGGCTGGTTGAGATTAGTCTTGGGATAAACGCACGTGGCCACGCACGGGATAACGACGGAGATGATGACGGTGATGCTGCACTCGCGTGAAATCAGCAGAGGATTGACAATGACTGCTGCTCGTGGTGACACGTACGGTTAGTCAAAACAGTCTGAGATCAAGGTGATAAACGGATGCCTTTAATTGCATCGTAAGTATATGACAACACGGTACCCCGAACTGCGTCTCCCCCGTTTACGTCGTTCCGAAAAATACGTCGTCATTTTGTCATGAACACCGCTACCTGACTTGCGTAGCCTCAACGCCCCACACTTACGTCGCTGACGGCATCGTCCGTCCTATCTCGTTATCCGTCGCCTCTCAGCGCCTTCGGCACCACCACCGCCACCACCCGCTACTACTACCCCTGTAAATCGCTTTGAGTTTACGTCGTTTCGACATGCGTCGTCGCACCTTTCAGGAACGCATCCCCGACGTAAACCGGGGTATATACTCGGGCATATTTGCATTCATTCATCCACCGTCATGATGCATGGTTCCGTTCGCTATCGCGTACGGTGATAGCTGCGCTGGTGCGTGCAGAGGTTAGCGCTCGGCGCTCTGAACCCAGCGATCTGAGTGTCGATTCCCGGCCAACGTCAGTGGCGACTTATATCGGAACCTGATCTGCCAACTGTCGTTAGTAGGATGCCCTTTGGACTGTGAGGTATCCTTAGGTACGGTCAAACAAGCTCCATGACCGATATCGCGCGGGACGGCATTAATCCAGCAGTGGATTGACCAACACCCGTAAAGCATGGCATTTTCATTATTACCACCGCCATTGTCAATGAATAAGTCCATTCGTACAGTAAATAGGTGACCCCCGAAATGTATCAAAGCAACGAACATGTGAGCGTACGGCATTCCACACACGCGTCTCTCGGGTTTGCATTGTGCGTGTGAGTAGTATACACTCCCCATCCACAGCTTTAAAAAAACAAAAGGTCTGTAAGCAATTTCTGAAATATGAAAAACACATATATATCCTCGGATGTAAGCACCAACATCGCTCGCGCGCCGTGGCTCCCTTATCCGCATTTTCGTTTTATTTCCGTAATCTTTCCTCCCCAATGTTATAATCCCGATGCTGCAAATGCGCTTTGCCATTACATAATTTCTTATCTGCTAGCCCGGCAGCGGTGTAAGCCGATGTCTGTGTGCGTGTCTGTGCCTGTCCGTGGATCTGTGTTCTACGTCCAGGTAACGCGCCTGATGCAGCCTCAAAGATCATCGCTTTCACGAGAGGAGCGCAACAGCCACCATTCGCCACCGAATGACGGTGATCACGTCGCTTGTGCCAGGCTAGGTGCACCGTTGAGACCGCGCGAATTGTCGACGGTTCTTGCTGCTGGCCGGAGGTTATGGCACAGACCCAGGTGCCCATCATGAGTTGACTAAGATGACTGGCGGATGCAGCGTGACCTGTGCTCCCCCACTGTGCCAAAATGTCTGCGTTTTATCCGCCCGGCGCCGCGCTCGTTGTTGTGAGCGTCGCTCCTCCGCCCTCCCCTGATGTTGTGGAGGGCGACTGCCTCCAACTACCTGGTCGTGTCCTTCATGAGCTTCCCCCCACCCCCCGCCTTCACAAAGCGCACAGCCGTAGTACGCACATTGTCACATCTTGTGTTTTCTTCGGCGACGTTTCGGCTTTAATGGCCAATTCTACGGGGCACAGGGTTAAGGTCAGAGTGATCAACATAATAGTGAATAATAAAAGGGGTGATTGAATGTGGTGGAAGCAATTCCTCCGTATTTTAAAGATTGTAAAAAAAAACGCAAGAACATTTATGGGAAACATGTAGCGAGGCTTTGAAATGGATTGCAGTTACTTCTTATTCCATATTATTTTAGTGGGTTATCTATAAATGGTTCGCCTAGTATTAACTCATTCAGGGGAAATCGGAAACCGTCAAGAATAATCGATTAATCGAATAAAATCGATTATTGTAGAGGCTCGTAATACAGCAATCGAATCGCGCGGTATAATCAGAATTCCTGTGTTTTTACTTGAATTCATATCTTTGTGCTATTTTTTTCCGCAAATTGCACAAATCCGTCTTCAACGGTGCTGGATGTTACTGTGCGCCTGGCGATCGGGGCCATTGCTCAGCAACCGTGATGGTGGTTGTTGGTTTTTTATTTCTTCTTTAAACAAAATGGCTATCGTTGCGCCGAGAGAGCCAAACTGTTTAAACAAGACGCGAACAACAACAAAACATCAACCACAGTACAATACAATCGTGAAATCTGCCCGCTAAATAACACGAAAAATAGAACAATCCGTGAATCGTCGCGTGTTTTTGGCGTGGGTAGGAGCGCGCCGACGATTTCTTTATTTCACCCCGAATAGAACCCACGAGACGCACCCTCCCCCCACACTACACACTCTCTCTCTCTCTTTTGTGATGTTAATAGCCATTGCGTCACGATATAAATAGCGGCCATACAATATTAATGATAATAATAACTTGGAGCTCTCAGTGCCACACTTACTCGATGAATGCCTCTCGCTGTGAAGAGTCATGACGGGGGGGGTGGGGGTGGTGTTTGACCATACTTCACCACGCTGGTCAAGTGCGGGTTGGTGAATTTGGTGGTGGCCCAGGACCGGGTCGCGATATAACTCGCCACTGATGTTAGCCGTGACTGGCAGTCCAGCTCGGCCACCTCCTCCGGTGAGGGGGGGGGGGGTTCATCTGTGCAAGTGCACCCTAACCGCTGCTCCACCGCTCCGCTACTCCGTGAATATAAAAAAACACGTGTTTATATGTTCTCATTATAATTTCCAGGCCACGCACTATATACGCAGCCCGTATATCCCAACGCGTTGTAAAAAAACGCAAACCCACGTGTGATTAAATTGGATTGCACGCTAAGGCATGAAACCGCATTCACAATTAAGGCCATTCGTAATCGCGGCGAGCGGGAAGGCGCGCGTGGCGCGATCTTGCCTTCGACCAAATCTCCCGCGATGCGCGTGCCAATCTCCTGGGATCTCTAGAAATCTCAGCAGGGATTTTGAGCCTGCTCGGTGCTTGGATGGGTGAGTGCAGCACTGCACTTGGGCTTCCCACGCGTTGTTACAGTGAGGGAAAAAAGTATTTGATCCCCTGCTGATTTTGTACGTTTGCCCACTGACAAAGTAATGATCAGTCTATAATTTTAATGGTAGGTTTATTTGAATCGTGAGCGACAAAATAACAACAAAAAAATCCAGAAAAACGCATGTCAAAAATGTTATAAATTGATTTGCATTCTAATGAGGGAAAGAATTATTTGACCCCCTCTCAATCAGAAAGATTTCTGGCTCCCAGGTGTCCTTTATACAGGTAACGAGCTGAGATTAGGAGCACACTCTTACAGAGAGTGCTCCTAATCTCAGCTTGTTACCTGTATAAAAGATACCTGTCCACAGAAGCAATCAATCAATCAATCAGATTCCAAACTCTCCACCATGGCCAAGACCAAAGAGCTCTCCAAGGATCTCAGGGACAAGATTGTAGACCTACACTAGGCTGGAATGGGCTACAAGACCATTGTCAAGCAGCTTGGTGAGAAGGTGACAACAGTTAGTGCGATTATTCACAAATGGAAGAAACACACATGAACTGTCAATCTCCCTCGGCCTGGGGCTCCATGCAAGATCTCACCTCGTGGAGTTGCAATGATCATGAGAACGGTGATGAATCAGCCCAGAACTACTCGGGAGGATCTTGTCAATGATCTCAAGGCAGCTGGGACCATAGTCACCAAGAAAACAATTGGTAACACACTACGCCGTGAAGGACTGAAATCCTGCAGCGCCCGCAAGGTCCCCCTGCTCATGAAAGCACATATACATGCCCGTCTGAAGTTTGCCAATGAACATCTGATTCAGAGGACAACTGGGTGAAAGTGTTGTGGTCAGATGAAACCAAGATGGAGCTCTTTGGCATCAACTCAACTCGCCGTGTTTGGAGGAGGAATGCTGCCTATGACCCCAAGAACACCATCCCCACCGTCAAACATGGAGGTGGAAACATTATGCTTTGGGGGTGTTTTTCTGCTAAGGGGACAGGACAATTTCACCGCATCAAAGGGATGATGGACGGGACCATGTACCGTCAAATCTTGGGTGAGAACCTCCTTCCCTCAACCAGGGTATTGAAAATGGGTCGTAGATGGGTATTCCAGCATGACAATGACCCAAAACACACGGCCAAGGCAACAAAGGAGTGGCTCAAGAAGAAGCACATTAAGGTCCTGGAGTGGCCTAGCCAGTCTCCAGACCTTAATCCCATCGAAAATCTGTGGAGGGAGCTGAAGGTTCGAGTTGCCAAACGTCAGCCTCGAAACCTTAATGACTTGGAGAAGATCTGCAAAGAGGAGTGGGACAAAATCCCTCCTAAGATGTGTGCAAACCTGGTGGCCAACTACAAGAAACGTCTGACCTCTGTGATTGCCAACAAGGGTTTTGCCACCAAGTACTAAGTCATGTTTTGCAGAGGGGTCAAATACTTATTTCCCTCATTAAAATGCAAATCAATTTATAACATTTTTGACATGCGTTTTTCTGGATTTTGTGTTGTTATTCTGTCTCTCACTGTTCAAATAAACCTACTATTAAAATTCTAGACGGATCATTTATTTGTCAGTGGGCAAACGTACAAAATCAGCAGGGGATCAAATATTGTTTTCCCTCACTGTAGTAGCCAGGGGTCGACGGACAGCATTAATGCTGAGTGCTCACCTCCCTCGTTATACAGCACGGTGCTGGGGTTGTCCCCCCCCCCACCCCCGGGTTCTCCGCATCTCTCGCACGCGCAAAAAGCCAAATTCTAATGAATGGAATTATCCAAACATCTCAATGCATCACCCCCCCCCCCCGCCCCAGGCCATCGAGGAGTGTTGTGAGTGATTTAGAGCAATCATCACTATTTGATTCATTCTAATTATTCTTCCCGGTGACCGCATGACCCGGAATGCTTCCAATCTCATCGGGTCTCGAAAGCTAAGCGTGGCTGAGCCTGGATAGCGTGCACGGGCGGACGTTGACCCGGGACATTCAGGTTGTCATTGGCGGCATAGAGCCAGTGGCTACATTACGTGTCGGTCAGAAGATGTCAGCACAGAAGCACACCGTGCTCCGATTCTATGCTCCCTCCGCCTTCACCGACGAACGCTTGACCAAGTGTGGTGAAGTATGGCCAAACCCCCCCCCCCTCCCGCCACGTCCCCGCACGGCGTGGAGAGATCCTCATCCAGCAGTGGATGGACAAAGGGCTGTACTTTATGTATAATGCAATACTACTAACATACCACCCGACCCCATCTCTACCACCGGTCCCATCACATACAATCGCTGTAATGCCTCACACTTGCTGTCACAAAAAATACATATTTCCCTCTCCCACCCCACCTATCTATTATCTCTAAGCCAGTTTCTCCTTTTTTGATAAACATATAGATCTATATATTTGTTTAAGGATGCAATGCTGAATGAACTCAGGTTAACGTGGCTAACAACGTGAATAAATTATCAGCCGCCGCGCACTTATCCTGTCCCACTCTTAGCGAATGGCGCCTCCGTGTGGAAGCTTTGAGTGAGATTTCCGCAAGCGTCGTTACGAATGCGGCCCATACCACCGCAGGGTAGGGTGGGGTTGGGTGGATGATATTTACGGTCAGCACCACTGCACTTGCAATCCATAGGGAGCACCGCCTGGTTCGATTCCATCCTCGGGCGCGGAAATTGAAACGATGACCGTTCTCCCAGCAGTGCGAACAGTCAAGTCAATCGCGTGCGGTAGGGTAACGTGTTGGTGCCCACCAGCCTCTCCGAACACGTCTGTCTGGTTGGCGCTCGTGAAAGAGGAGACCAAATACCACTCTTGAGTTCACTCTGGTAGCGGAGATTCTTCCGCCAACAGTGGCGTGTGTGAGCAGTTTCAGGCCTGCACCTTTACCCATGTATATGTTTTAACCGACATCCGCAGATATATGTGCGATTTGCGTTGTGCTATGGGGCAAGCGTTAAGCTGTATGAACACTGACGCTAGGTTCTATCCAGAACCCGGGAGTATGTATACCACATGCTCGCTTATAGATACGACTACTGCTACTACACGCGGTCAAAATAAAAATCTATGCTCACCGCTGTGGTGATGATATGAACGTGAGCAAAAACAGACCATTCGTTATCAGCAGCGGCATTGGTCAATCCAAGGCGAGATGTTAACTACCTCGCCTGATTTACAGGAGGTCGTGGGGTTGATCTCGACCCTGACGTCTCTATATTTGGAGTTTTCATGATCTCTTTCCCCGCGGTCGCGTGAGTTTTCCTCCGGATCCTCCGGGTTTTCCCCCTCATATTTCGAATAAACATCACGCGTTTAGAGTATTTGGCTGCTGTACATTTCCAGACGCGAAGCCACTTCGTTGACCTATAATTTGTGGCCAGGTCGCTTCTGAAAAAAAAATAGCTAACCATCTCAGTGGGCTTTACCTGGTAAAAAAAAACAATACTAACTTTGATAAAATAAAATGTGATATAGAATGGCTCACTCATGCCCACACACGGAGATGATGTCATCGTATTCCGACGACAACGATGGCACTAATTGTGTTCGTGGTACTGCCGTTGGCAATGGTGCACGAGCATTAACACAACAACAACAACTACAACAACAGTCGTCAAATAACACTGCGCTCTGAAATGACCGATACAAAAATCACGTAAAAGCTGACGTGTAGAGCAATAATGGGCCTTCTCCATAGCAGAGAGAGAAAGATGACATATGAAGGACGGTGTTCTGTGACCAACGGGACGAAGAGAGTGACGGGCAAATACCAGGGCACAACATAATGCACTGTAGTAGCAATGTCTTGCACGTGGTGTGCGAGTGTGCGACATTGATAAACCACACACTTCGGCTTCGGCCGTACCCGAAGCTTAATTGAGCCACTGTGCATAGTAATATTACATTAACGACTGCGATGATATATGCCTTTATTTTCAATCAACACGAGCAGTAGGAGGGAGTGGAGGGCGGTGGGGGGGGTGTCCCTTAATTGGAAACGCTCAATCATGCAACAATTTGGCTAATTAAGATCTGGTGCTTGTGCGCGTCGTCCATTAGCAGCCGGTCACGTGCGCTAAGTTCTGCTCAGCCTGTGCTCCCTGTCGTCGACACTGCGGTTGGGAGCGACTCGCAGGAGCAATGGGCGGTAAGATTCCACTTCAAACGGTAAAGGCGCAGCCCTGCATATTTGCTTGCTTGACGTTAAGACGGGAGCTCGATAGAGCGCGCCTGCCTGTCTAGAAAGCACTTTGGCCTACTCTTCCGCTCGGTGCAGACGTCTTGGAAGAGGCGCCAGTACCCACACTTTGCTCCACCGCACGCGACATTCAGATCGACTTAACGGCGGCATGTCACTTATACGGCAAAACCACAAACGTTTGTCAATTACAATGTGGCCTCAAAAGGGAAAAAATATATAATATTGGTGACGTTTTATGACAGTGGCCCTTCTTCATAGCACGTAAATATGCATCTATTATATACCGATACATATATTTACGTTCTACTTGTGTGCTATGAAGGACAATTGGCCACAATGTCGCCTATTATATATGTCTATTTCATTTTAAGGCCACGGTGTTATGGATGCATGTGTGGAGTTTTGTTTTGCTATTTGTGCTTGTGCGCCGCTGCCGATGACTAATCATTGACACTGCTCGGTGGGCAGAGGACGGAGGGGGAGGAGGAGCTTGAGATTAAAATGTGAAACTGCCACGCCGGGAGATACGATCAAATTGGTGGGCTGTGGATGGCGTTGTCAACATTACAACCCCAGCACAGCACCCACGTTCAATTCAACGTGGTATTAAATTTGATCACCCCCGCCCCAGCCCCCACGCCGAATAGACGAGAATTGAACGTGGGTGCAAATTAAAAATTTGTGGAAAGGAAAGCAAAATGTGTGTTTAAAACGAAAGGCGCAGTTGATTCCCGGGAGAGAAAAATAGCAAGGTCAATAATGCATCAACCGTGCTCTTCTTCTTCTCACGAGCAATTTGTTTCGCATCTCAATGTTTGGTTGAAGCCATCACTTCCACGCGCGCGAAGACGCACTCGAGAGAGTTTTATTGGCATTACGTGGCAGTAATTATGCTCACGGTGCCGACTGTTGAACCTCGATGAGGGTGGGTGAACACCGCCTGCACGCATGCCAAGTGTTCCCGAACTCGCTCGCAGAGCAGGCTGCTCCTGCCGTACGGTATAACATGACGCTTCCCACCTATCGTCCGTGCGTCCAACCCCCAAAACGCGAATGATTGCGAAGAAATGAGAATAGGTTTTACCCTTTCTGGCAATAAAACTGTCGCGTTAAGGTATTCAGACACCAGACAGAAACCTTTGGCAAGGAATCGTGTCTACATTAACCACGCACACGGCACTTGTGGTGAACATGCAAACAAACATGCTCTGATAATAATTCGACACGCATTGTCGACACCAGAGACGGCCTTCTTTAGGGTTTAGTCTCACCAGTGTCAGACTAGAAAACGCCAAAAGGCGAAAAAAGTTTCCATTTTGACAATCATTACGGCTTTAATCTATGGCCCCGATGTTGGGAGAAACTTACAAGCGAAAAACACAGACCGCGAGGTGATATTCATTGCATCCATTCGTGTGCAATTTGTAAGGGCGCGGTGACACAGACTTATTTCATTTAAAGGTTATAATCCCTTGTTCATCATGACGTCCTTTGTACTTTGATGTCTCAACAGCGTTACGGAGATCACGTGATGACGTCAGGGTTCTGCCTCTGTAGTGAGGGTTGTAAGTTGACGCCGAGGAGGGGGGAGGAGGCGCCTCGCCCCCCCATGTGGAGTGACGTCACCCGCTAATTAATATGACTGGTGGTGGGGGGGGTGTCTATT
Source organism: Petromyzon marinus (assembly GCF_048934315.1). Taxonomy (NCBI): domain Eukaryota; kingdom Metazoa; phylum Chordata; class Hyperoartia; order Petromyzontiformes; family Petromyzontidae; genus Petromyzon; species Petromyzon marinus. The sequence continues at coordinate 18,407,164 of NC_133688.1, read as the reverse complement.
TGGAGGACGTCACATTATAATGATTATTAATGAGGGGGGGTTGTTCGATGTGGAGTGACGTCAAGAGCGTTACGGACAGACATTCCTGGGTGATTATAGTAGCTATATACATGTACGCACGCTTCAACAACCACGTTGCTCTTGATGGTGCCATACCTGAATACCCCGTATCAGTGCCCTTCCTTATTACATAGACAAATTCAGACCTTATTGGTCGCCCCGTGCCCTTATAAATGTCAACATTCATCCTACAAAGTCCCATCCCAAGGGAGAAACACAAACAAGCAGACAATCACCACGACTACACTCACCACTAAACTCACTAGTACACTCACCACTAGTACACACACTAGTACACTCACCACTAGTACACACACACCACGACTACACTCACCACTACATACCTGCCAAACCATTATCAATGCCCTACGTTATTACAGACCAATTCAGATCTTAGTGATTACCCCGTGCCCTTATATATGTCAACAATCATCCTACAAAGTCCCATCGCAATGGAGAAACACAAGCAAATAGACAATACAAATTTGGCTTTGGCTGCACTGAAACGGCTGTAGCGCCGTATGGACCTCAAAACTCAATTTCCCTGTACAAGAATACGGGGTAAACCGTCTGGGTCGACGGCTCTGTGCGGTGCGGGTTTTGTGGTCGTTTACAATGGGGAACCCCGTCGCGATAGGACGCTGCCGTGACTCGCGTCGCAAACCAGAGGACCCCGCAGGTTCGTTTCCACCTCCCGGTGCGACAGTCGAAACGATGGCACGTGTTTCACAACATCTCCACTCGGCGGTGCAAATAATCATAATAATAATCAAACTTTCATTTTTTATATATATACCTAGCATCATGCACGCCCACTGCATCTTACAACGCTGTAGGGCAGTGGTTCTTAAACCTTTACAGCAGCCTTGCACCCCATTTGGTTCTCAGTCGTTACAAAAATGTTTAATGTTAATAAATACATCGGGCTTGACGAAACAAAGTAAGTTGTACTGACGTGCCCGTGATTAATTTGTCTTTCGATGATTTACCTTCTAAAAAAAAACATCTGGCCACGTCTTGCACCACCAGAAAGGGCGTCTCGCACCACTGCTGTCGACCCACAGTCAGTCGCTAGGCAGGGTCACGAGTGGTGGAGGCTAAAACGTGGGTTACTCGCGCCTGGCCCACGACGGTCTCGCCACCGTGGAAGATTAGGCCAAAGCAGTGGGAGGCCCAATTACGCCAGGAGTCGCGTGATCGTGCAATTTGCGGGGCTGCACCTTCGCCACTGCGGTGTGTGCCTGCGACCAAATCAACCGTGGATCTCGTCAGAACGTCTTAAGCTAAAGGAGCGTTGAGACCTGGATAGCGATTGGATGAATCCGATGAGCTATAAAGCTCTTTTTCACAGATGTCCAGTCGGGGCGAGTGAGCAAGTGTGCCGGAAGACAATCACTGACCTAACAGCTGGAACTCACCCGACCTTGTCGGATATCAGAAGCTTAGCCGAGTTAAGCCTGGTTAGTATGAGAGACCACTTGAGATTAGCAGACTTGTTACGGGCATTGGCTGCAAGGTGGCCAGCGGATGGGAATACGGCAGTGGAATTCTTGAATCCATCTGTGCTGAGCTTTGATCGTTACCCTTCCCCCCAATCCCCCGTCTTATTTGTGGTGGGTGTTTCTATCCGGTGCTCGCTCTGGTCTTCCCCTCCTACATCCAACAAACAAAACGTTCAGTCGTGGAGTCGGCCAAACATTCCAATGTATCAGGCTAACCCTGAAGCAGAGTTTCGAGGCGCAGTGGAGGCTTTCCTGGCTTAATGATAATAATAATAATAATTTACATTTGCAAAAGCGGTGAATTTTATCCCTAGATCCCAAAGCGCCTCGTGTATGGAAAGCAGGACATCTACAAAACCCGCAGGCTAAACGGCAAGGACTCGTGTGAATTTAAGGCCGGTTGAAAGAGGTCTGCTTTCAAGACACATTTTGAATGTATCTCACGACTCTGATCGTCTTGTCAGCAAAGGCAAAGTGTTGGTCAAAAGCTTGGGAATTGAACTGGCAAAAGCGCGATCAGCCCAGGAATCAGAGCCTTTACCTAGGAGTCCTTAGAAGAAGGCGATTCGAAGAGCTCAGGGACCTCGTTAGTGTTTAATAATAAATGGGCGTCACGTATGTACGTATGTTGAACTTCTTTCGCACCGTGCGTAGCCAACCGCTCTAGGGGAAGGACAACAAACGATGCGTCATCGATCATTATTGATCCTTAACAAGGTGGTCGATGGCCAACATCAGTGCTGCTTTTACACATTGCACCAGGTACTCATTTGAGGCTGAGTCGACCTAGGGGAGACCTACGACTAGTTCAAATAATCGCCAGTGCTACTGTTTGTGGGGAGCGATGGTGCAGCGGTTAGCGCGCTGCGCTATGAACCCCGCGGCACGGGTTCGATTCCCGCTCACGGCCAACACCAGTGACGATTATCTGAACCGGTCCTGGGCCTCCCCTAGGTCGACTCAGCCTCAAATGAGTACCTGGTGCGGTGTGTAAACATCGCCACTGGGGAGACAAAGGCGGTCGGGCGTGGTGCTGGCCACCAACCCCTTTGTGTACCGTTGCGGCCTTCATAGGTGCTCGCTAACAGCACTTGCCCCTACAGTCTGTTAAGGCCATATAGGGGATCTTTGTTAAGGCGCTACTGTGTGTGTGTATGAAATTAGTTGTGAGATGCAGCCATAACAAGGCCCCTGTTTGTGATGAATGTGCATTGGAAAGTCATCATTCCGTACTAAACAGCATTGCATGTAAGTTACCAGTACTAACTTAACAATCTAACACATAGCTTAGTTTCTCTCTAGATATTTTATGGTAAGCTGCTAGACTGGCTTGGAGTAGGGGTTGTCAGTGTAAGGCACTACAACTAGAGTACAAGGTACGCATAGTCATAATAAGCCGATATCATAGTACCCTATCTTCAAAAAATCGCATGAACATGATTGTGTATACAAATATGGTGAGTTGTTATTAGTCTCATGGGGACAAAATAAGGCGAGATAGATTATGTAGCACACCAACATTAGTCTTGGAATAAGCATTACGCTCTGCTTTGGCTGAAATCTACCAACTGCTTACATATCGATTATTCGCTTATCTTTAATTTATAACCTGGTGAAAGTCCAACGAGAAAGACAATTTATATTTCAGGGGGAGATCCGAGTAACCTAATGTACGCACATTTTAATTAATTGTAACATCAAACGACACGCGGGTCAAGTGAACTCGCGGGCGCTCGCCGCCAGCACTGCAATCGATCGTTTTATATTTTGGGGTGCGGCCACGCAAATGTCTGGCACCAGTGTGTGTCGTGAAGAAACGGTGAGTGCTCAGCTGTTAACCGAACGTAGCAAATGAGATATGACGTGTGATTCGAACCCACGCCATCGCACATTATCTGCATGATGTCCAGCAAAGTTCCGGGTGTAGCGGTCGACGGAAGAAGACTCCGACTTGGACGCGTTAACCGCCCCCCGGACACGATGTGACACTGCATTTGCTTGGCTGCGTTGGGTGCTGGAGGGTTCTTAATGACAGGATTTGGTCGGATCATTACGTAGCTTATAACCCCTCTAAAATATATATATATTATGAACCAAGGTCACACTCACCCCCCCCCCCAAAAAAAAAATGAAGATCGCATTAAGTTTAAACAAGGATTGAATGAAAGCAATTAGAGTGGAAGCGCAATTCGAGCCTTCGACTAAATTATAATGTGCGCATGGCTTTGGGGTTATGCATCCCTGTTCATTGTGTTCCAGTACTGCTTGCTGTTAAAATAAATACGGAAAAATGTTTGCAATATAGAAATTCAGAAGGTGGACTAGCTCACGAAGACTTTACTCTTTCGCATTCATTTTTTTATCCCGCACCACCTAAATGTATTATGTACGATCAATTTGTGTGACTTACACATGTTTCATTTGTTAATGAATGAACCGGCTATTCTTTTGCTCCTCTAATAGGGATTTCTGGTGACCATCGTGAATCCGCCGAGCCCTTGACCCCTCTTTGACCCCGCTCACCCCTAACCTTTCCATTCGGGTCCCGATCGCCCATTACAGATAAAGCACTTTAAAACATCCAGCGATGTTTACCTTTCGTCTGTCCACAGTGCACGTTTCTAAGGCGGTCTTCTGGTATTTACGATCACATTAAAACAGGCAAAGGCGCAGGCCTGTAATTTCTCACTCGCAAACACTGCCCGCAGTAGGGCCTCCACCCGAGGGCATTTGGTTTGCTCTTCCAGGTTGACCAGAAGTGCTGGAAGCGGTTTGCCGTACCCACGCTTTACCCCACCGCATGCGAAGCTGCCGATCGACGAGCTGTGGTGGCAACGCGCCAATATCGCTGGGTGGACAGCGGCTGAGCGGGGAGTTTGAGAAAAAAGCTCGCCCACGTCGACTGCCCTGCCAGAGTACGCAACGTGAACAGGCGACCTCGGAATTGCAAGTGCGGTGCGATGACCATCACACCACGGTAACTCCCATTCCTACAGCATGCGGCAAAACCACCGCTTTCTGGGAGGCTCAACCAGATAACTTGGGGAGCAGGCCACGCTCACTTTTGCCGGACCACGCCAATTTCGATAACCTGAAAGCAATTTGTGTTTACAGTAGAAGCCCTCTTAATGACGGTAATTGGTTTCACGAAACCGGACGTTGAGTGCTTTGGTCGTTAAGCGAGAATAGGAAATACGCGTTAAAGGGTTAATTCGTTCCGATAGCGTCGCAAGTTAACATTTTTCACCCAAAGAAAACGTACTTTATAATGTAAACAAATTGATATCAATACTTAAGGATACTAATACAATTATAAACACATAATATTCAGATAAACATGGTTAATCAATGCATTAATTCATATTTACTGTCCATACAACAGCCCATCGTTAACAGGAGAATGATCGGTAAGAGGGGTTCTATTCTACACTACTACACAATTCACTATACACTGCACAGTGGGCTCTATGGAGGCACTACACTACTATACACTACACTATACACTACTATACACTACACGACTATACACCACACTACTATACACTACTACACAATACACTATACACTGCACAGTGGGCTCTATGGAGGCACTACACTACTATACACTATACACTACTATACACTACACGAATATCCACCACACTACTATACACTACTACACGATACACTATACACTACACAGTGGGCTATATGGAGGCACTACACTACTATACACTACTATATACCACACTACTATACACTACTACACAATACACTATACACTGCACAGTGGGCTCTATGGAGGCACTACACTACTGTACACTGCACTATACACTACTATACACTATACGACTATACACCACACTACTTTACACTACTACACAATACACTATACACTACACAGTGGGCTCTATGGAGGCCCATCGTTATGCGTTAAGAAGAGTTAGACTGTAGTTTGTTTAACATGTAGGCTTTCGCGACCAATATTATTCATAATAAAGGTTTTTGGGTTAGATCGCGTTTATTTATAAATGTGTCGTAACCCTCCACCACCCGACACGGCCAATCAGCAAAAAAAGTGTCACGTTGACAAAAGACAATTCACTACTTTAGCCCACCGGTGTGTTGAAGAGTGAATCCACATTTCACTCGAAGACAGTAAAAGGTTGCTTTGAAATTCTGCGTAAATAATGTTAGACTTGGATACAAATGGCATTTCTTCTAAATGACTTCGCGGAAGCATTTATATTTGCATACACACGTGTGGTTTAAGTAGCCGTGCATATTTAAAACGTGTATAAATACTGCAGGTGGAAAGGGTTTCGCAGACGTAAACATGACGAAACATCATTGCAGTTGTTTTTTTCTTCTTCCTTCCGTCCTCTACACGTACGAAACGTATACATTCCCCAGCGCCACTCCACTGCTGGAATTGACGCGCGACCTACACAGCCGTGGGTGGAGGCGTGCTTTCCTTGGGCACATGCTTCACCACGCTGGTCAGGGCCCGGTTGATGCAGGGTGGGCAGCCCGGACGAGCGAAACCTCGACGCGCAGAAGACGAATTGTGGAGATTCATGCCGGAGCGCGTGAAGCCACACCGAGTCTGCACTGATCTCGAATGTTATTTGCTGGGCGGCTGAAATATACGGGCGAATCGTCCGCTGCAGACGGATCGTTCCCGCAGAGCAACGCCGATGCGAGGTTGAATTATTGAATTCCGTTTTGGTGGTTTTTTTTTGCAGAAAGGTTTCCCGTGCTTAATGTTGCGCAAAAGTATTGCAGGCGAACGGCATTTTCCAATTAAATCAATTGCCTCATTTGACCTCGCCCTACGCAAATAATGCCTAAAACAAGCAGCGGATACACACGGTCTTCTAGAAGGAACTTTACATGAGACTACACCAGCTAGGATCCTGGTGAATGCGGTGGTGGGAGGGGGGGGGGGGGGTGTTGGAGGAGCGGTGGCGCAGTGGTTAGCGCGATACCACACGAATCTAGCGAGGTACGCTCTCTTTCCAGTCAGAATCAGAATATGTATTTATACTGCAGGAGGAATCCGATGAGCTATGAAGCTCTTTGTCACAGACGTCCAGTTGGGGCACGGGGTAAGAACGTTGCAACAACAAACAGTAGAAAAACACGATGGGATTGCAAAGTCTAGGAAAGGTAAGCAAATCCCTTTAAAAAATTACACAAGTAAAACTAACCCATTTTTTTATCATACCAGGTAAGGCCCACTGAGCTATGAGATTATTTTTCAGAAGGGGCCATGGCCACAAATTATAGCTCAACAAAGCGGCTCATGTTATGGAAATTGACAGCAGAAAAATAATCTAACCGCGTGTTTTCTAAATGTGTAGGGAAAAATACCCGGAGGAACCTGGAGCAAAAAAATCCACGCGACCACGGGGTGAGAGAGAGAGAGACAACACACAAACTCCAGTCGCGGCTAACATCAGTGGAGAGTGGTTATCTCAAATCGGTCCTGTCACCTCCCACATCACTCCCTCGCCCCACCTTCGGAAAACCCACACTGCCCAGCGTGGTGAAGTATGGTCAAACAGTCGTGACCGAAACAGCTTGGGCCGAGGGTCTCCATCGCCTTTGCCGTTGAAGGGATCCGGTCTCTGGGTTTAATTTTTGAGGCTTGGTTTAGGGGTACGTGGGCCAGGAGGTCGCTGCGTCATCCCGCATGCGGATGTGACCGGTGCACCGTGCGGCGAGCAACCCCCACTTAACGCGGGGGGTTGCGTTCCCGACAAAAAAGTTGGCGTTAAGCGAGGAGCGCTTATTCCCGTGCAGGAATAACGTTGATGGTGGGGGGGGTACCGTTCCAGCCCGTAATATTGTTGTTAATTCTGACAGCACGCTGTTTTACATATTTCTCTGTACACGTGTTGCGTTTGTATAATAATTCGACAAATGAGCTGTGTGTGCCAGTCGTTAATTAAAGTATAACGTGTGTGTATGTGTGTGTGTGAGAGAGAGAGAGGAATTGCACGTGCAAATGATAAGGGAGTTAGATAACGCTACTCGCACAAAGATGCTGCGGGAACAAAGACTGAGGAAGAACAGCACGGTGGGCCGTATATGACGGCGTGAATCACGGTGTGGATCACTACACAGTACCAGTTATATGGCTACTACAGTACCAGTACTAGAGTGCTACAGTACCAGTACTACGGTATTACAGTATCAGTAATACAGTACCAGTAATACAGTACGACAGTGCCAGTACTACATTACTACAGTACCAGTAATAGAGTACTAGAGTACCAGTGCTACAGTACCAGTAATACAGTACTACAGTATCAGTAATACAGTACCAGTAATACAGTTCCAGTACTACAGTACCAGTAATACAGTACCACAGTACCAGTAATGCAGTACCAGTACTAGAGTACCAGTACTAAAGTACCAATAATACAGTACCAGTAATACAGTACTACAGTATCAGTACTGCAGTACCAGTACCAGTGCTACAGTACTACAGTACAGGTAATACAGTACCACAGTACCAGTAATGCAGTACCAGTACTACAGTACCAGTACTAAAGTACCAATAATACAGTACCAGTAATACAGTACTACAGTATCAGTACTGCAGTACCAGTACTACAGTAATACAGCACCAGTAATACAGTCCCAGTACTACAGTACTACAATGCCAGTACTACAGTACCAGTAATACAGTACCAGTAATACAGGACTACAGTACCAGTAATACAGTACCAGTACTACAGTACCAGTACTACGGCACTACAGTACCAGTAATACAGTACCAGTACTACAGTACCAGTAATACAGTACTCCAGTACCAGTAATACAGTATCAGTACTACAGTACCAGTAATACAGTACTACAGTACCAGTAATACAGTGCTACAGTACCAGTACTACAGTACCAGCACTACGGTAACAGTACTACAGTACCAGAAATACAGTACCACAGTACCAGTCGTACAGTACCAGTAATGCAGTACCAGTAGTACAGTATCACAGTACCAGTACTACGGTAACAGTAATACAGTACCAGTAATACAGTACCAGTAGTACAGTATTACAGTACCAGTAATACAGTACTACATTGCAAGTATTACAGTACCAGGAACTACGGTTCTACAGCACCACTACTATGGTCATACAGTACCAGTACTACAGTACCAGTACTACGCTACTACAGTCCCAGTTCTATGGCACTACAGTACCCGCTATCACCATCAACGACCAACGCTGATAACACCCACGCTGCCCATAAAAGTAGTCCGTCCCACGCTAGACTCGCGTTATAGCGAGTAGTCAGTCACGAGCTAGGCTCGCGTTATAACAGGCGTGCGCCAGGCACGTTAAGCCAAATACGTTCCGTGACATAAAAAAAACGCGTGAAAGCGATCACGCGTGGTGTGAACGCCACGCGTTAAACGGGGATTTACTTTACACTGCCTTCTTACCCCTCGTCTCGTTCTATAGCACACGATACAAACTCATCATCATGAATTGCAGTTGATCATTATTAACCTTTGCTACTAAGACAAACAGCGTCGTGAGCTATATTTACGATCTGTCTTGAAAAACTCACCTCTGTAAAACTGGCCTTTCGTCCCCGCCTAGTCCGGCTCGTGTACCCTGCATGTTCTCTGTATGTCCTGCTTTCCATACATGGTGGCGCATTGGCATCCATGGATGAAACGTGCCCTACAAACGAATGATATTACTTACGCGGAACTCCGATCAGTGTCACCACATATAAATGCATACATTTTTTTGTTAGTCCGTGCTGACAATCCTGGGTTTGCAGAGACGAAGGTACTCGGCAAACCCACTGGCTATCAACAAAGAATCGTTCATGAAGCCATCCAGATATATAGACACAGACACAATTTCAACCGAGAAGATGGGTACAAGCTGAACAATCATTGGAAGGACGTTATTAACAAGTTTTAGTCATAATTGGCTGTGATGTTTCCATCCTACCTTCCGATGTTAGCAGTTATTTTCGACTCTCTGATTTTACATTAACAGGTTAAATGTCTCACACTAACACAGGCACCGTCGCTCGTGTCCTCGATGTGGCCGCGGCTCTGAGATCTTACATTGACATGCTAATCTCTCACAATACAATGGCTACCTCCGCACCCTCGTCGTGGAGGTAGCTCTCCGATCTTACATTGACATGCAAATTTCTCACATTAACATAACAAGCCCCGCCCACTTCGCTTATGACCCTTGGGCTACACCCATTTCAAACCTTTAAAACAGCCTGCTTCAGCAGCTTTCCTCCTCTTTTTTCGCCTGATGACAAACGCTTGTGTTGCGATCGAAAAGTTGTGATATTTTTTATTTTTTATTCACTTCATTTTTTATTTTATTTTATTGTTATTATTTTTCTTCTATCTACGTGACTTTACCCAAAGACCCAAAGAAAAGAATCAGAATATGTATTTATACTGGAGAAATCCGATAAGCCATTAAGCTCTTTTTCCAGGAGGGGCGGGTCTGAACGTTATAGTAACAACCAACACAAAATCACGATAGCAATGGAAAGTATAGGAAAGGTAAACAAATTACTTACAAATATGCAAATAAAACGAAACTATATTTTATCTTACCAGGTAAAGCCCGCTGAGCTATTAACTTTCAGAAGCGATCTGGCCACAAACGATAGCTCATCACGTGGACATTTACAGCAGCATAAATATAATCCCAATGCATGTTTCAAGACATCCTAGATATATAACATATACGACGCTGACTCCGTGAGGGCAAACAAAAGACTTGCACAGGAGGAGGGCACGAACAATATTCGCCGTGATGTAGCACAGATCATAAGCACGGCAGCCGGGAACTCAGAGGCACCGTAGACCTCCTCCGGCAACCGATAAATAACCGCTACAAAAATGGTAGCGTTGTGCTTCTCGGTGCCTTAGCGTGGTTGTTGACACGCGTGCTGGCTCGCACGGGTTGTCACTGCGGGGCACAGGTGTGTGGGAGATATACTGCGGTACACATATATAGAGAGAGAGATATATATACACACACGCGTGGGCTTTTGAGAGCAGTCGATTTAAGCCGCAGGAACTCCTTCACCCCAAGACACCCCTCCCACCCCTTTCCCCGACCCCCCACCACTGCCCCCCACCGCTGCCCTCCACCGCTTCCCACCTCGGGTGCATCTGACCTCAACCGTACAAATATATAAATAATACAACAAGTGCGATCTCCAGCGACTGCGCCATGTGGCGCGTGCCCCAGATGCCGTTGGGGAGCGCGAGACGCAGCGAGTAAGCAGGATGCAGCGCAGGAAGTAGGCTGATGATCCCATTGGTGCGGGGTTGTTGTTGTTGCTGCCCGTAATCCCCTTGAGTGTGTTGGGGTTTTTTTCCTCCAGACGCTATGTGTTTCATCCCCCATGAGAAATAAAAGTATATATATACACACGTTCGATATGGAATTGAATAAACGTCGCGGGCGCGAGATTCCCTCGTCGGCTAAAAATAGAGCGAGAGAAAGCGCCCGAGAGGACAACCACTTGGATGAGATGGAGCGATGAGAGCGGCTCAAGAGCACCAGGGAGATGGATTGTGGCACCTCAGGACCGTTGAGTGATGGAGATGACTTGGAGGGAGAGCGAGAGAGAGGGCCTTCACCAGTGGGGAAACAATGACCGTTGCTTCCGGTGCTGCCGATTATATGATTATTATTGACTTAATTATAATTACAGTAATGACATTCATTACTTGCCCTCGAGATGCTCCCTGAATTACAAAACTCCCTTCGCACCAGGTTCCCGCGACGGGCCTTTGGCACGTGGAAGAGCGCGGAGAAAGCGGACCACGCAAACAAAAAGGAGGGGCAATGGAAGTTCCGCACAGATGGGGTTTCGTGAACCTAACCCAACGCTTCTGTAGGGGGCAACGCGCAGCTCACTTTGATATCTGCGTGGTCTACCAAACGCCGTGGCCCCAAACGCGCTCGATCGCACGGTCAAATATCGTCAAACGTACACACGTGTAACTCCAAAAAGGCTTTTTTTTCTTAACAAAAATCTATTGCGCTTCTCCGAGGCCACTTGCACTCGTTTCCGTCTCAGTTTCAGGAGCACCGCCGCGCTTTGATGCGGCCCTCACCGCTGCCACGAGTCACTTGAATCCAGAATGCCGCAGGGCTCGCTGGAGGTCCGCCTGGCCATCGCACGCCTCAGGGAGGAGGGAGGTGGGGACGACTGACTAAACGGTTGGGGCAACAGGTGACTCGCCCCTGGTCATTCCGTTTTGAGCAATTGCTTAGAACTTTCTTTAAATCGGTGTTTTTATTTTACGGTGGTTTTTTTATGCTTTGGTGCCATTTTGCAGGCACGGTGCGAAAGAAGTTCAACGTGCATTCAGTCATTTATTGCTTTGTGTATTTTAAATTATTTCCTGGTAGTTGCTGTAAACAGGATTTGACCCTTATATATAATGAGTGTACAGCGTTGTGGAATGCAATGCGCATGAATGACGCCATATACAATGCAATTATTATTAATTATGTTGTAATCAATGTTGAAGTAGTAAAAATAGCAGTTAGTAAATGACAGCGCTGTGTAATTGCCCATCTAACTGCAGGACGAAGATCTGTCAACGCCGCTGCGTGTTGGTTATGATGGTTAGTTTGACTTCACCATGCGTTGGTTGTTTGGTGACACCCAGGACAACACATCACTCATCAGAATTAGAATATATATTTAGACTGGATGAATCCGATTAGCTAAGAAGCTCTTTTCACAGATGTCCAATATAGGGGAAATGAACTAGAGCTGCCGAGTTAACAGGGCAATGTGCTAATCACTACTCTTCCGAAAGACAAATGCAAAGATCCCCTATATAGCCTTAAACAGACTGTTGAGGCAAGTGCCGTGAGCAAGCACCTCTAAAGGCCGGAACGGTACACGAGGGGGTGGGTGACCAACACCACGCCCGGCCGCCTTTGTCTTCCCAGTTGCGATGTTTACACATAGCACCGGGGTATTCATTCGAGGCCGAATCGACATAGGGAAGGCCCAGGACCGGTTTATAAGTCACTGATGGTGGCGGTGAGCGGTAATCGAACCGGGTTCGTAGCGCAGTGAGCTGGCCATTAAACTACCGCTCCACACACACTCACAGCCGCACTTTATGGAGTAGAGTAGGGCGTTTTTGTCTTTATGATTGGCCATTCAGTTGTCGCGGATACATTATTTACCCTTAAACTCGCTCCTCTTGCCCCATAAACACTGGCGAGTTGCTTACACGAGGAAACGCCGGGCCGTCTCGAAGTCGATGGTTTCAATCGTATGGCGCATTACGCATTCTCGAACCAAGAATAAATATCGCCTTCCCTCGCTCGCTCCCTCTCTCTACGCTCATGCCAGGGCCAAATGCCACATCGCCATATTTTGTGGGTTCCGATGTGACGGGCTTTGAATGGACGGGTGTGTGTGTGTAGGTGCGTGTATAGCGGTTAGCGCGCTGCGCTACGAACCTGGCGACCCGATTCCAGCTCACGGCCAACACCGGTGACGATTATTTGAACCGGTCCTGGGCCTCCCCTAGGTCGACTTAGCCTCAAATGAGTACCTGGTGCGAAGTGTAAACATCGCCACCGGGGAGACAAAGGCGGCCGTGCGTGGTATTGGCCACCTACCCACATCGTGTGCCGTGCGGGCCTTCAGAGGTGCTCGCTAACAGCACGTGTCCCCGACAGCGCGGCGTGGATACGCGCGGTGAGCGCTTGTTTGGCAGGAATATCCACGGACGACGATGTTCATGAGCAGCCAGCCAATACCACTAGTGGGCGATACTTAGTCACCAAGTCTTTGCGTTTCTGACAAATCAAAAGGGACCTTTGCCAGACCGCTGAATCTCACGGACGAATACAGTGCGCCGCGTGTCCACGAAGGTATCGCTCATTGTAATATGATTATAATTTAGACGGCGGTCTAAAAAACTGGATACACACACCACACACACGGTAGAATTTATTTTTTATCGTACGAGTCTCATCACTTATACAGCACCACAAAGTGTCCGCGGTGGCATTCGATGTAAGAGTCCCAGAGGTGTGTTTGTTACCACCTTGGATGTGGTTGATTTGAATGCTTTAGTTTGGTGATGTTAAGGGTCAATGCGACGTGGTAACCCTCCTGCCTCACAGCATGAAGAGACCTGGGTTCGATTCCCGACTCGGGCGCTTGTCTGTGTTGAGTTTGTATGTTCTCGCCCTGTTCTGCATTAAATATCCTCCGGATTCTTCGTTGTCCTTCTAAAGCTTAAACAAGACGTTAAGCAAACATTGGTCAAACATATCCCATTGCAACAAAAAAAAAATACCTGCAAATTACCCCGACTGCAAACACTTGGCAAGACCCTCCTGATAAAGAGTCTTGAGATCGCAGTGAGGCATATCTAGGTAAACGCGCGTAATAATAATAATAATATTATGAATAACTCAACATTTATATTTTTTAGGTCTTTCGGTAAAGAAACGTAGATAGGTTCAAAGAAAATATCTACGTGACTTTACCGAAAGACCCAAAGAATATGAATTCCTGCAGTCACGAAAGCTTTAAGTCAAGATTTAACTCACAATTTGTTTTTGCTAATTCTTTATATTTCGCGTAAACCCAACATTCAGCCACGCAGTTCGCAACTGCTGCCTCTATAATCGTCAATAATTACGTCAAAAAGAGGCACCATGGATTTCAGCCCACATCGCTGTTTCGTCGCGAACATTGCTGGCACAATGTTCAAAATAAAACAAACAGAACAATGTGAAGATCAACTACGGAAATAAAAAAAAAGTGCACAACACCGTCGAGTGTAGTTGTACCGGGTAATTTGAAAGCACACGGTGTGCGCCAATGGCTTTATGCTCGCGAGCGCGTGCATGCGCGTGATATTATTCAGAGCTCCTTATGGAATCCACCTCTGGATGACGGCCGTCTCCAAAGAGTGTGGGTCATGTTGGCTTGCTTGATCATACTTCACCGCGCTGATGAATGCATGGTTTGTGAAGTTGGGGGATCGGGCGCTTGTGGGGGAGAGGACCGGTTCAGATGTAATCCTTGGGCACCGATTACGTATTTCCACGTCGCTTGTTTACCCAAGCAAATACTCGGCAGGTCTCGCGACTCTTCTTCAGGTGGAACCTGCCAAGCGTTCACAGTCGGGGGCGACGATCCTCACGTAAATTCCAATTGAGCCATCACCAGGGCGACCGCCGGATTCGAACCGCGAACCTAACGCGTGGGCGAACGCGCTTTCAGCTAGTCCACAACCGTGGCCGAGACTCAAACTCAGGTCACGGGGTTCATTGACGTTCGTGCGCGAACCTTCAGTGACAATAGCGTGGCCTCCACGAGGTTTACCGATCGCTATCCGACTAGCATCTGGATACAATTCCTCTTTATACAATGCCGTGTTGCCTCCTGGACTCATGCATATTTAATCGGAGCCCGACAGGAGCGACCAGAGGTAAATGCGGACGTGGTTTGTGTGTGCGCGTGTGTGTGTGTGTGCGTGTGGGGAGCGGTGGTGTAGTGGTCAGCGAGCTGCGCTACGAATCCAGCCACCCAAGTTTGATTCCCGCTCACGGCCAAGACCAGTGACGAATATCTGAACCGGTCCTGGGCCTCCCCTAGGTCAACTCTGCCTCAAATTTATACCCGGTGCGGTGTGTAAACATCGCCACTAGGGAGACAAAGGCGGTCGGGCGTGGTACTGTTCACTCACCCCCTTGTGTGCCATGCCGGCCTTGATAGGTGCTCCCTAACAGCACTTGCCCCAACAGTCTGTCCAGGCTATACGGGGGGATCTTTTCTATACATTTAGATTCATCCGAGCATTCTCATTATTAAATTAATTTGGGTGCATTAGGGTAAACTTCGGAGCCCAAACTAACACGCAAAAAGTGGCACGTGTCACAAATAGGATGAAGGACTCTAATAAGTGTGTAGGACAAACTCTGTACAGCCGCGCCGCCTGTCACTTACCACGACTTGCCAAATTTATTGAAATGCTCAATAATTCAGTTCTTGACCCATGGCATGGGTGGACTTACAAAGATGGAGGGAGGGGGGAGGGGGAGTGTAGGATGGGGGCTGCTGGAGAACGCGAGACACGGGGAGAGAGACAAAGACGGATAAGAGGAACCGTGTGGGTAGTCGGTGAGTGGGCGGGTAGAGGGACGTGGGAGAACCATTTACAGGAGTGAAGAGAATAATTCCCACCACGGTGCCCATTTGTGTTCGTGTGCTCAATCGTACGGCGCATTTCGTCGCATGCACGGCTTGCAGAGCTGTGCGAAAGGGCCAATTCCAACTTCATCGTTCCGACAACATGTGAGCGTGGTTCTGCCAACTCACGGGCATTTGAAGAGCCACGTTAGGCGTGAGAGTGGATAGGACAATGTGGACGAGTGAAAACAAAAAAACAAGACAGCTCTGTCAACAGCGTCACCAACCATATCTGCATACGGCTATGCGCAGCACCGATAAAATCGCGAGGCTGCATTGCACGTTACCTAAAATGCAACGATTGCAAATCCGATTGCGCACTCGCTTGCAACCGATTGCTTTTTGAGCCCATAGGCGAACTACTGAGATCTTTATTATTTTATCACTTAATTTTTTAAAAAATATATATAAAAAAAATCCGGGATACCGTTAGGCAGTCGACTGGAGTAAGTGGCACGTGACTTGTAGCCACGAAAAAAACACCACCATAACGATAGGTGTATATATATGGATGTGTTGTGCGGGATACGGCACATATTTACCGGGGGGGGAGGGGGTCACCGACGCGGCTGTAAGTGTACTCCTAACGTCGCTCTTTGCACGCAAGGGGAATCACTCTCACTCAATGCTGCCCCCCTCTCCCCTCTCCATCGGGACGGATAGATGGCTGTCTGTCTGTTTAGTTCTACGCTCGCGCCGAGTAGCAGCCAACCTGACACGTCGTGTCAACACCTGCACAGGAGAGACAAAGGCGGCCAGGCGCAGGCGCTGGTCACAACACCACCCTTCGGTGCGCGATGCACCAAGGGTGGATGCTCGCTAACAGCACTTGCCACAACAGTCAGTTAAAGCGCGTGTTCATTTCTCTCGCGCCCTGTGTACACAACTGTTGTTGTTGTGGACACGCGGCTGACGGGCCACATTTCATGATGAACGCGCGGCGCGAACTGGCAACGCGTTTCCCATTCTCGGTGCTGGAGGAAGAAGAGCGCCTTCATTATTTACACACACACGTGCGTGCGTGTATGTGTGTACATGTGTCAGTGCACTCCTGGACGAGGGCCTCCCCACACGCACGCGCGGGTCGTGGTGGGGGTTACGTGACCAACACCTCACCACGCTGTTTAGTGCCGGTTGCTGAACACGGGGAGCACACACTATAGAGGTGGAGTACAACACTGACAACACTGGATTTTAGCAGCACTGCCATCTCCTCCCCAACGCGTATGACCTCCCCCCCTCCACCTCGCAGCAGCCCTGTGAGTAACCCTGTCTGTGTCCGTGGTGGGCACCCATGCGAGCAACTCTTGAGACGTCCGCTCTGCTTGAGCTCGTGAGATCCGACCAGATGGGGCGCATGCCAGATGAGTCAGATGGTTTGGTTAACGGCTTGTTCACACACATGCGCACGCACGCGCGCGCGCGCGTGCATGGATCGTAGGTCACAGGCATGCTAACACCACGTGTCTATCTGTCGTCTGTGTGAACGAGTGCCAATCATCGCAATAAAAGCGATCATCCAACGATGCTCCCACCACCCCTCCTCCCCCCCCCCCCATTCATACCTCGCTCCCAATGACACGCAGGGCAAGCCCGCGTAACCTTCACGATTTGTGCTCTCGAGTCAGAAAAAAGCGCCCAGACACCACAGACCCAAGTGAGAGTAAGTAGTAAATATATATTGAATTCACAGGTTATTATATTTTGTGGAAATTACACCCTTCGCTAAGTTTAATTAGACGTCTCTCTCTTCGTTATTGCGGGGTTGTGCGGTGGGGCGGGCGGGGGGGGGGCGTAATATTCCGGTCTCGTTTGCGGGGAATTACTTTTGTCCCAAACACGGGGTTTGAAATCGTTAAAGCAGTCGACGCGTAGATAAAATAATAAAAGTGTTCACCGGGAGATAGCTGCGCGAGTCGAGGTGCGACACTCGATTGTTGCTGCTGCGGCTGCTGCTGCTGTTGTTCAGCGTGGCGAGTCGCTGTACAGACGAGTGGACTTATTATCGCACGGAATGACGTTAATCGCGACTGCGAGAAACCAAGACGCACGAATAAAAAGCGCCCCCTCCACTCTCCCGAGCCTTCCGGCCTTCCTTCCATTTGCCTTACCCCCCAGCATGGAACCAGCGGAGGGGAATAAAGAAGGAAGATAACGACCCGGGCTCTGATAAGGCTGGGAATGTGGGATATGCCTGTGACAACGCAGATTTAGTTACCGCTCGGAGCGAGCGTCGAGGAATGACACGAGTGGGAGAATAATTGAGACCGGATGGCGCGGCTCGATTTAAAATGCAAAGCAATGCTTTGGCAGAGAGTGGTGCACCGACCGGCGGCCGTCTCTCCAATCAATTGGTAGAAGTCCCCCTCCTCCTCTTCTCCCCCCCCTCTACCCTGCTACCCCTCCCCCACGCCCTCACTTGGGGGGGGGGGGTGAGGAGAGTGGGAGCTCCCTTTAAAAACGTTCCTTCGTGGCGGAGGAACGCACTGGCGTGCTTGTCGCCAATTGATTGCGCGAGACCATGAATTCATCAACGTCGTGGCCCTGAGCGTCTTTTATGATCGCGACTCGTCCTTAGGGGGGGGGGGGGGAGTAGGATCCCTCTGCAGAGACTCCGAAGCGGCCGTAAAGGACGGTGGGTGGGGAGGGGGGGGGCTTTTTCACAAGAGGCAAGGAGCATTCCCCCGCCTTCTCCAAGCCAGATCACGCCAGCCGGTTTCATTTACCAGTCGTCTGACACGGAGAGCCCCCGTGATATTTGAAGGTTTTTTTTTCTTTCTTCCAGATACACGTTGCGGCCGCGCGTGTGTACCTTGTATTTGTTTGCACGTGTCCCCCCCTCCCACGTAGAACGTCTTTGGTGCAAAATATGCAGTAACCTATACCTTTAACCCATTATACCTTATCACATTTTACTGCGCATTACTCTAACATAATCTGACACGAGGCAGCGATGCGCATGCGTGCTCGCAAAGCTGTCACGCCAACTTATTGTCTGCGCCGAGGTTGAAGTCTGCTTTATGTACATTCGGTCGCGCTTGTCTCGAACGCCCTTGGGCCGGGCGTGTTTTGGCGCGACGCGAAGTCCAAGCGGGCCGCGCGTAACCGGGCCGCGTCGCGGACGGAGCGAACGGACCTGACCGGAGGGAGCGAACGGACGGCGCATCGCATCGTGAACAGGGGGCGATAAGTGCCGTGGCGTTCTAAGTCAACGCCGCGCACCGGCCGGGAAAGCCTTCGCCAACCCAGCGACCCCCCTCCCCTCCCCCTCCCAAATGGGGAATATGACGTGCAAAGTAACAACAATTATCGGCGATTTCCTCCGTTGCAAAGCGAATTTGCGGGGGGGGGGGGGTTCGACACGTTGACAATTCATCGCAAATATGCGTGAGGCGGAGGGCTTGGAACGTGCAGCAAATGCCGCCGCGAAGGGGACTTCAGCTGTGAAGGAGCTCGCTTGCTTCTACTGTGAAGCGAGCGACTGGCTGTCTGGCTGGCTGAGGAGTGGTGTACTCTCGCAACCTCGTATTCATCTGCTTGTTCCAAGTTCTCTCTCTCTCTCTCACACCACACACAGCATCGAGACGGCGAGGGCAGCGATGTTGCCTTCAACAACAACAAAATCAGGTTTTAATAACACAATCTCATTTGAAATGTAATGTAGCGGGACGTCAATGGAGATCTGTCTCTCCCCCTGATGCGCGACACCGAACGCCGTCTTGTTTCAAGGCACGTGTTGAAGGCAGCAGCGAAGAAGGAGAATTAACCATAGCCTTGCTCGAGTGTTGAGAGCGCTAAGGGTCTCTGCTTGCCTCTTACACCCGAAAGAGGCAACACCCGTGTTGGACACACGTCTCGCGTGGAGTCGGAGTTTTTTTTTTCGCGTTCTACATAGAGAGCGCGTCTCGTGCACGAAAGCCATTGCGGCACTGCTGGTCTCCTATTGATTTTGTGTTTGCTGTTGAGGCGCACTCTGGAGGGAACGGGAGAACACGTGCGCGCCATTTCCCAATTCTGATGACCATAAATCAGCGGTAAACTGCCTCCGCTCCTCCTCGTTAACGCGCGCGGGCTGCGGATTGAGGACGTGGACTCGCGGTGCCGAGATCGCGTTTGAGGAAGCACCGCCACTGTATTCCCGCCACACGCGTCATCGCGGAACGTCGGGTCCAGTCCGCGGTGACCTGACGCGAGCGTTGCGTGCGATACGCGACGTGTTTTACGCTCGGGACTCGCGGGATTTGCAAAATGCATGGCGGCAAAAAAGCAAGGTTGCGCAATCACCTGCCGCCCATGTGTTTGTTTGGACACGCACCCGGTGTCGAAGTGATGCATTTATGTAAATGTGATCTGTAATATAGCAGGCGTGAGCACAATTGCACTCCTATAGACAAAGACAAAGATCCCCCGTATAGCCTAAACAGACTGTTGGGGCAAGTGCTGTTAGCAAGCACCTTTGAAGGCCGGCACTGCACACGAAGTGGTGGGTGGCCAGCACCATGCCCCGCCGCCTTTATCTCCCCAGTAGCGATGTTCACACACCGCACCAGGTATTCATTTGAGGTTGAGTCGACCTAGGGGAGGCCCAGGATCGGTTCAGATAATCGTCACTGGTGTTGGTCGTGAGCGGGAATCGAACCTAGGTCGCCAGGTTCATAGCGCAGCGCACACACACAAACTCAACAACCAAATAGACAACGAGCTTACGTATCCACTGCGATGGATTATTTGGCTACTACGTTGAGAAACAGCATTAATCACGAAGGCTGATGGTTGTGTTGGCATAAACTCTTATCAGCGATCCAGACAAAATGTGTCATTAGTGTTGGTGGGTCGTAATGTTGACGGCCCCTTCTTCACACGTAACAAAAAACACATCGATTTGGCAGTGGGCCTGGCATTGCACCTAAAAGTTACCTCCGCTTTACTGATGTGGATGTATGGCTCCTGAATTATGCATCACATTGCACGATGCAGCATTCCCATGAGGATACGATTGTGACTCCCCAACGCAAAGCAGGTTTTACTAAATATAAAAAACACACGCGCGCGCATACACACAAGTGTGGAGTGTACACTTTTTGCAGTCTAGCACACACGCGTACGCGCGTGGGCACACACATACACACACAGTCGTGCGTGAATGTGTGACTGTGTATTATTTTCTTTGGTTTTATTCCACCAGAGTAAGTTGCACAATACATATTCAATGCCGCTGCGACCCCCCACTGTACCGTGGTGGAGGAGACTGTACGCATGTCACCGTCGATGGACAATCAGGTGCTGGAAGGGGCGAGTTCAGAATTTTAAGGCAATAAAATAACACCGTAGTTCAAACCCCTTCCGCCCCCCCCCCCACTCCCCTCTGGATTGTGTACCCACGTTTGCTACGGGAATCTCTGCATTTAAACAAACAAGAACAACAACAACAAATATATACCGCCGCAATTACAATACAGTACAATTAAAATGCCCGGCCCGTGCACACACTTACGTGCGCCGCCGTAGTAGCGATGGCGAGGAGGACGAGGAGGCGAACGAGGAGGCCGAGATGCCGAGTTGCAGAAGCCGGCCGGGGCATCCCCCGCGGCCCAAGCGGCGGCGGGTAGACCAGGCGCATCGAAGCATCGCCAACAGCGGCAGCAGCCATCGCGGACGGCGTGAGTCGAGCGGGGGCCATCATCGCACTTCTTCCGCCAAAAGGCGTCTCGTGGTATCGCTCAGCCTTGCCCGTCTTCCCCGCCCGCCAGCCCGCCAGCCTCTTGCACCGCCCTGCCCGTTAGCCCCGAAATCCCGTCTCGAATCCCGACCGCAGAGAGAGGGGGAGAGAGAGGGAGAGAGAGAGAGAGAGGGAAGGAAGGAAGGAAGGGACGGGAGGTAGGGACGTACGAACGGACGAACCGACGGACGGGAGGGAGGGAGGTATGGGAGGATGGGAGGGATTCTTGCGAGACGCTGCCCGCGAGTGCGCAACTTAATCATTTACTGTGCCGCCGCTGCCGTTGCCGAAGCTTCAGCACCAAGGACAGCGACCTTGCGTGGCTGCGCGCGCGAGGGCGGGGCGGGCGGGGGCAGTCAGCTGAGAGCGCGAACACAGCTGCCACCAGCTGCAGGAAGATGCAGCAGCAGCAGTAACAACAGCCGCAGCAGCAGCAGCAACAACAGCAGCCGCAGCAGCAACAACAGCAGCAGCAGCAACAACAGCAGCCGCAGCAGCAGCGATGCCTCGCTCTCCCTTCCCGGAGTCCTGCCCCAACGCTCTCTTCTATATACCCCCCCCCCCCCTATCTCCTACACTCGATACACTCCCAGCGCTACAGGGTGCTGCGTGTAAGTATGCGCGGCGCAGGTATCGCAGTTATTTGTTTGTAATTATTATTGTCTGTTTTTCGGTGGCAAGCGCTTCTGTACGTGGCGATATGTGTGTGTGTGTGGTGAAAACACGGGGCGAATTCCAAGGCTTCAACCGTAAACAAGGGTAGTGATGAATGAAGTCTGACTAGCTAGTACGCGTGACGGGGACGGCGCACCGCTAGGCGACACGAAAGAGCGGGGAGGAGGAAAAGGAAGAGGAGAAAATATGGGGAGGAGAGAGAGAGAGGGGGGTGGTAGTGGTGGTGGCGACATTTAGTTATAATTATATTTTGGATCTAGGCTTATTTATTAATTTATATCATGCACTATTTCAATAGCTTTACCAAAAACATATATTTCTCTTCCGCGACATGTGTGCCGGCCGATGCTGCTGCTGATGATGCCGCTGTAGCACATTGATCCCAAGCGAGCTATCTCACCCGATATTGAACGCGATTTTGAAAAGTACCGAGGCTTCTCAGACATGGCAGGGAGGGGGGGATGATGGCATAGTCAGACCCACGGCTACCTTGTACCGAGACAGCGAATATTCGCCCAGCCGTTATGAGCGCTGTGTGAACATCACCGTACAGCATTTGAAGGCGGTGGTACATTACTATTAAAATGGCTCACATGTATATGCATACATACATGCGCACGTGCATGTTTGTGCGTGGTTAAACCTTACCTTCATATCTGCTCTCTAATATCACTTGCCCCAGTAGCCTATATGGCTATACGGGGGGTGGGGGGGGGGGGGGTAGGAGATTGTATCTCGCTGTACAGATTGTGACGTGACCAAAGTGTTTCAGTCGAAGCTTAGGAGATTGCTAAACGAGTCGCAGTCACTAAAATGTTGTGGCAGATCCACCAATTCAACCCCAACAAATTATTGGGCTCTGTTATTCTGTGGGAGGCCACCCAGTGTTTTAAGCTGGCAGATCCTTCAAGTATATCCATTTTTTATGGTCGCCATTTGGGGGAGGGGGGGGGGGGGAGGAGGATTTATCCTTCGACCCAGACATGATCAGGCCCAGGGATAGCCAGTCCAGCGCCTCGGCCTTTGGTTGACACGTGTCGTGTTGCATCATTGCGTGGGCGTGCGTTGCTCGTATGCATACATATGTATGCATTCAAGTTGCTGCTCGAGTCAACTTATTCATCCAAAAGAACAGGCTAATATGACACGATGGCAGGCATGTTTATACCATTACTGAGAAGAATAGACGGAGGTTGGCGTTTCATGCCATCAACCTTTTGCAGAACTCCTCTGTTTGTTTGTGATGCCTAATTATTGCATTGTTTCTTCCCCGCCCAACAAATAATTAATTCTTGTTTTAAATAAATGGAAGTTTGATATAAGAGGTGGAATTAAATGTGGGTAACATTTTACCCCATGTCTATTTCCACACACACATACACCTCTTTTCCACATGACCAATGTGAATGTGACAAGCAATTGCATTCTCCAATTCAAATTTGCCAATTTGACTAAACATTACAATCCAGCACTTACCACCCAACTCCACCTTGCCTCCACAGTATATTTAAGACTCCCTCTCTCTGGACACTTTCAATAAGCCAGTCGGATATAATATCGAGATTTTACTTTTGTCTCAGTCATGGTACAAAAAAACCCTCCCTCCGCATAATGGTATTCAACAAGTACTATATTGGATGTATCCCTGTTTTTTCTATGATGTACAGCGCCCTGTTGCACTCTGTAACATGTAACATGTAATTTATTCTTCATATTATTCAGTTTTGTGCCACATTCTCAAATTAGTACAAACGCCTCTTTATATTTGCGAAGGAACGCAATACCGGATTCGCGGAACTGGATTTATATTTGGATCACTTCCACGTCCCGGGGCCTGGTTGGGCTAACTACCTGAAAAAACACCTCCCCCTCAGCATGTGAAGCGAAACGTCGGACCATCGCGCCGAACAACACGCGGGACACAACCTCGAAATCCTACGCAGCAGCACAAGTGTTGTTTTCTTTGCTTCCAGTCAGGCTCATTTCAAGCTGAGCTCGGACTGCACCGTTAGTGCTGCACAGTGTGGAAAATTGTCACCGCACCACTGTTCTTCAGCCAAGCGCCACATGAAGCAGGGTGGTTCGCCGGTTCATAGCGAGGCCCCGTTTGTCAATTAAGCATGTGCGCTGATGTTTAATACGTAGACTATTAAATACGATTGCAGAGAGAGAGAGAGGGGGTGGGGGGCGTACACTGACGTGGAGGTGGAGTGATGACATCAGCCCGTGGACCGGTGCTAGGTGGATCGTTACATCGCAGGATTGCGGGATGACGGTGGATTGGGGGAGGCCTTCATCCAGTCATGGGTTGACCATGGCTGACGATGATGATGATGGTGGTGGTGGTGAAACTTTTATTATTTTACGGAAAGATGTTCAACACGTTTTTCTTCGCGAATAATTATTGTCTTTGGGATATTTGGCCAATGTTGTTTGAGTATGTATGTTTATACAGCATATACAGTGAGGGAAAAAAAGTATTTGATCCCCTGCTGATTTTGTACGTTTACCCACTGGCAAAGAAATGATCAGTCTATAATTTTAATGGTAGGTTTATTTGAACAGTGAGAGACAGAATAACAACAACAAAATCCAGAAAAACGCATGTCAAAAATTTTATAGATTGATTTGCATTTTAATGAGGGAAATAAGTATTTGACCCCTCTACAAAACATGATTTAGTACTTGGTGGCAAAACCCTTGTTGGCAATCACAGAGGTCAGACGTTTCTTGTAGTTTGCCATCAGGTTTGCACACATCTCAGGAGGGATTTTGTCACACTCCTCTTTGCAGATCTTCTCCAATTCATTAAAGTTTCGAGGCTGACGTTTGGCAACTCGAACCTTCAGCTCCCTCCACAGATTTTCTATGGGATTGTTACCAAATGTCTTCGTGGTGACTATGGTCCCAGCTGCCTTGAGATCATTGACAAGTAGTTCTGGGCTTATTCCTCACCGTTCTCATTATCATTGCAACTCCACGAGATGAGATCTTGCATGGAGCTCGAGGCCGAGGGAGATTGACAGTTCTTTTGTGTTTCTTCCCTTTGCGAATAATCGCACCAACTGTTGTCACCTTCTCACCAAGCTGCTTGACAATGGTCTTGTAGCCCATTCCAGCCTTGTTTAGGTCTACAATCCTGTCCCTGACTTCCTTGGAGAGTTCTTTGGTCTTGGCCATGGTAGAGAGTTTGGAATCTGATTTATTGATTGCTTCTGTGGACAGGTGTCTTTTATACAGATACCAAGCTGAGATTAGGAGCACTCCCTTTAAGAGTGTGCTCCTAATCTCAGCTCATTACCTGCATAAAAGACACCTGGGAGCCAGAAATCTTTCTGATTAAGAGGGGGTCAAATACTTATTTCCCTCATTAAAATGCAAATAAATTTATAACATTTTTGACATGCGTTTTTCTGGATTTTTTTGTTGTTATTCTGTCTCTCACTGTTCAAATAAACCTACCATTAAAATTATAGACTGATAATTTCTTTGTCAGTGGGCAAAGGTACAAAATCAGCAGGGGATCAAATACTTTTTCCCTCACTGTACATATTCTAGGCCTATGTGTGCATCGAGGCAAACGCAGAAGTTTCCGCATCATAACCACTCGCAAAATAATGTTGGCCCTTATTGCGAATCGTCATCAGCCGTGGTCAATCCCCTGCTCATTTCATCACCGCTCCATTTCTCCCGGTAGACGTCTGCCCGTGCATCTTTAATTATTTGGCTGCCACGCCGTCACTGTTCTTGACCATTGGCGATAGTGCCCTCAAGTCGTGACGGGTCCTGCCCAAGCCCTTCCCACCGAATGTTTTTGTAACATATGTAAAATATGTTTTTTTTTTCACAACAACAACCGCAATTCGCCACTAAGTGGAATTGACGTCACCACGGCGCTTTGTGCAGGGCTAAGTGCACTTTAAGGCCACGTGAAGTGTCGAACGCCCGCTGGCAGGAGGTCACGGGACAGACCTAGCAGGTGCCATCATCCATCAACATTCTGAAGCTCCTGGCGGTAGTTCCAGAGGGACATTGACGGTATCAGGCACACCGGATTCATCAGAGAAGGCGGGGAGACGGGAGGGCGAAGGGGTTCTTCATTGATAATTTAATAATGTCACGAACCTGCACATTTTAGTCTATCAATGTAACGATACAATATAAAAATAACTTACAATTACATTAACATCATTGTGATTGTTCTTCTTCTTTTCAAAAGCAATTTCAGGAGTCAAAAAAAAGTCCGTTAGGCTATTAATTAGCACGTAACGATTTACTGATGAGACTCTGTGCAATCCCCATGGTAGTTTCAGTTTAAGCAAAGTGGCAACATCGCTGCCATTAAAACAGAATGCCGGCTGCTGTGAATATACATTTCTTATTGTGGTCAACAAATTCAACAATAGCAAAAAAACCTATGTTTTGGTACTCATTAACGATTTGCTCATGGGAATTACGTGAAACGTATAACCGACCCGGCGTTCACTTAATTTAAGAAAATGTAAGCGAACCCTGGGTTGGGAAGATGATTAGTATGAAACATATTTAAAAAAAAAAAACTCCTCAGCAGATGTATACAATATTACATTCTTTTTGGCGGTTACACAAACAATCGCGGCTTTTTTTCTTCAAATTTATTTTTGATCATCACTTTGCCCGCTTGATTGCGTCGAGCGGGGCATTCTACACGCATGTCACACCGAAATAAAGTTCCCAAGTTGTAATGAAATGTACGAGTCTCACGTTTCTCAGAAGCGAAGTATCCTGTGGACATTTTCGTGTGGATATAATTGGCAGTAAAATGGGGGAAGAGCAAAGTGCAATAAATACAATTGTAGCCGCAGTTCACTTGACTCTTCGCCAGATACGTTACGCCGAACTTTTGGTTAAAGTTTTAAGATACCAGGGCTACGAAGCGTTAAAAGGTAAAGTATATTTTATTTGTTCTTGACTTTAAAGTTTAACTATTGCTCAGAAAGCATGTTGTTTTTTTTCCGTTATTAATTTTACATAACTCAATTATGGCTGTGTGTGTGTATATACAGTATTGTGCGAAAGGAGGTAAAGGCGGAGCCCTGCAATTTCTTTCTCACGCCACTGCTGGTGGAAGGTTTTCCACTTAAGGAAGCTGGAGGCAACCCCTCTGGAGCGTTTATTGGCCTACTCTTCCACGTTGGCCAGATATCTTGGAAGCGGTTGCAGTACCCACACATTATCCCACCACAGGGCCGTCCGAAAGGTGGGGAGGAGGTGCAGAGCACGAGGCAAATCCCCCCCCCCCCCACGCCTTCAAACTAAATGGGAAGTGTTACATCTGACACCGTGACGTCGAAGCGCCCCCCCCCCAAAGAGCGGGGGCCGGGGCGGCCGCCCCGATTCGCCATGTACCCTAGGGACGTCTCTGGCCGTCGTTTAACTCATTGTACTGCTGGATGAACAGCAGCGAGGGATTTAAGAAACTAGCCCAATCTTTAAACTTCCACGCCGGGAGAGAGACAGCGTGTTACGGGTATAAGCTTTATATTTTCTCAAATTTTCCCGATCAACGTGCATTCACATTGCGGAGACGCTGGCCTGATTTTAGACAATTCTCATCCCGATTTCAGGCCCACTCTTGCCCTGTGGTACAGTACTCGTCAGGAAGTGTCAAGTCATCCCAGATTAATTACCACGGCAACTGCATACAGCAGTGTCAATATAATGACAGCTGAACCAAACCTGATGGACTTTTCACGCGCAAGTCTAAATTGCTACCAACCATGCCACAAGAGTTTTCATTTTTTCGTCTCACGAACAAAATGAAATAAAAATAAACGACAGAGAACACAAACAAATCCACGTATTTCCTTCCGCTGCAGACGTTCAAAACTTCCACCCACGATTTGTTTCGATGATTTAGAAAAAGTTAATTTTCATTTTTCTCAACACCGTTAATATTTTTTTGTAAACCTCACCTGGTAACATGTATGTCGTTGAACGCTCGGGGAAATAATGGCTCGACGCAAGCTGCGTACACAACACGTCCACACTTCTACCAAGCCCTCCACGTGTACTTCCTTTTTTAGGGGGGTTAATAAGCGTGACTTTTCATCTTTTTTACATCTCTCAACACGTCCGCTGCTTCCTCCACGCCTGCCCCCGCGCACCGCCTCGCTCTGACGGCGGTTGATGCGCAGTCTTATATCGTAGGAAGAGTGAACTTGCAACCAGAGGTGTGCCGAGTTCCATCCGATCTTCCGGTATGGCAGTTGAAACAATTGGTGCAAGTTTTTTTTTTTAATCCACTAACCTCCCCCGCCCCCCCCTCCCCGGTCTCTGTCCACTCCGCGGTCGGACGCGTGTGATGGGGTAAAGTATGGGTACTCTATCCTCTTTCAGGATGTCTATGCAGCGTGGCGGGCGGGCGGGGGGAAGGGGTAGTAAATTAAGTGACTCTCTAGATCTATCTCTGTGTGTTGTGGGAGAGGCCGTGGCCGCTAGCCGTGGCGTGAGCAAGCAAACGCGGGACTGCACCTTTCACCTTTTTTTTTCCTTTCGAAAAGAGTGGTGGTGCATTGGGGACGCAATTTTTGCAGCGGGGTCATTGCCCGTGAGAGATAAGTGCCGGAGGCATAGAAGGATTTGGGCTGAAGTGCACGTGCATTAATCGCTCCGGTGGCGTCACGTGAATTGTTTTATGTATATAAAATTTCCTATTGAAAGAACGAGGGCTGAAAATTATAGGCTCGTCACACGCTTCGTTGTCGCGGTTGTGTGCTTATGTGTGGAACACAGTCCGTGGGCGAAGCTTTCAGTAGACTTTTCGGTGTTTTTTTCAATGAAAACAATTCAATTTACAGCTCAGTTCCCTGTCATTCGGAGGCAGATGAGTATCTTTTTGAGATGCAATATCTCACTTTCAGGCGAGGACTGGGTGACGATACACATAGAATTAAAATCCACGATTGTTGTGGTGTTTCGTTGCGTAGATTTAACAAATTACGAGGATGTACTCACGCTGCTAAGCTGCCTTGGAGTAGGGCTTACCGACATAAGGCACTGCCACTCGTGAACATTTTACCCATATCCATAATAATCATATTTGGCTGTGTCGGGTGGTGGAGGGTTACGACTCATTTATACTTACGCGATCTAACCCAAAAACCTTTATTATGGATGTAGTGTGCCAAGGTAATTCCCCCGAACAACCTTTCGGATTCATCATTTCAATGCATTAAATGCAATGGATTACACCAGTGGTTCTTAACCTGGGATGCACGCACCCCCTGGGAGTGCGAGATGCCCTTTCTGGGGGTTCGAGACATGCCGGATTTTTGTAGGACGTAAATCATCGAGCTACATGTTAAGCACGGGCACGTAAATACAACTACTTTGTTTCATCACACCTCGATGTATTCAATAACGGTATGCACTTTTTTTAAATAATCGAGAACCAATGGGGTACAAGGCTGCAGTAATGGTGAAGAACCACTGGATTACACGGATAGGATCGCGCGTGTATGAACTCCGTTATTACTCGGGCGCCTTGTGGAGAGTCGACCAACCCGTCGTGTGCGGTGTGGTTTCAACGTGTGGACGTCCACACCGCTGGCACGAGTCGCACTCGCAGAGGGCCTCTCTAAGCGCTCGCTCTCCTGGAGACACCTCCCGACAGCAGTGGCGTGAGCAAGGCACTTGCAAGGCTGCGTCCTTTACGCTGCGTACCCTGTTGGGGGTTCGTGGTGCCGTGGTTGGCACGAGGAGGGGTGACACGGAGCCGGTGGTCGAGACTGGTGACGGCATCGCAGCTAAAGGAAGGGAACGCACCCGGGAGGGCGACGAACCGGAGAAATAGCAATAGGTTTTACCCTTTCTGGCAATAAAACAGGTGTGGTAAGATGTTAAAACACCAAACAGAAACCTTTTTCAATGAATTCTGCCTGCATTAAGCTGTCTCTGGTGTGGACCAAGCAGTTAAAAAAAACAATGCAGATGTTGTCGGTTCATGTCTTTTTTTGTTTGCATCTCAACCACAAATGCGCGTGGTTAATGCAGACAGGATTCCTTGAAAAAGGATTCTGTTTGGTGTTGTAACATCTTAACACGCCTGTTTTATTGCCAGAAAAGGTAAAACCTATTGCTATATTTTGACACTGGCAAGAAAGTTCCCATATCACAGCGGAGATGCAGGGGATGATATGTGCAATGAACCCAGGCCCCTGAGTTGTGTCCACTGGCCATGGCTCCCACCACTAAACTAAACCGATCTTTATTCTTCCCCAGCGAAGGCCCACTGAGCTGTGTAGCTCTTTTTGCAGAAGCGACCTGGCTGTCACAAATGATAACACTAACGAAGTGGCTTATCACGTGGAAATTTATAGCAGCCGAATGCTCGAAACGCGTGATGTTGATTCTAAACGTGGAGGGAGAAACCCCCCCCCCCCCCGAGGCTCCGGAGAAAAATCCACGCGACCGTGGGGAGAGAGAGACACGCAAACTCCAAATATACATATTCTTGGTTCTTTCGGTAAAGTCACGTAGAAGGGAAATAATAAAATAATAAAAATAAAACATAATAAAATACAATTCTCACGACGTTTCGGCCACAACGCAAGCAGCTGTCCTCAGGTGAAGAACAGAGCTGTCGGAAAGACCGCATCCTAATGAACACTGCTAAGATTGGCAGCGTATTTTAAGCTGGGTGGGAGGAGGAGAGCGCCTTGACAAAGGAGTTTACATATCAACAGAGGAATTTAGCATATTGATGACAAATGCAGATATGGGGCTAGTCACCAAGAATATGAATCCCTGCAGTCACGAAAGCTTTAAATCGAAAAAAATCCAAATATACAGCAGCAGGCGTCAGGGTCGAGATCGAACCCACGACCTCCTGTATACCAAGCGAGGTAGTAAACATCTCCTAGCCTCCCCCTGCTTCATCAATCCCCACTGCCGAATGGGAATGTGTGATGATGCCTGCACCCAGAAGTAGATTTACCAAGGGCTGCGTGTTATTGTATTAATTTGAAGCACAGTACGTCGAACTCTTTTTTTGTTACGTAATGGGTTCACATGACCTCTAGCTACCACTAGAGGCCACTACATTCGCCACAGAATCGATTCTTCAATTGTGTCCCCCGAATGGTGACAATTCATCAAATCGCGTGCTGGTTGGTTTGGGGTGATTGTTAGAGGCCTAGAAGTGGTTAGCATGCTAACCGCTATCTCACTAGATTTCTATAGCTACCACAAATGCATGAAGCAAAAAAAATAGAGACCTTTGTGCTCAATTGTATGCTAGCAGGCCACAAAATGTATCATTTTCTTTACAAAAATATATAAATATATAGGTTAGATTCATTGCTCACACCAGCAATCAAAATCCTTAAAAAAAATCTATACATATGGTGGTTGGTAGCTGCTGAAAGGTTTATTTTTCGGAATGTGGTCCCTCCCGCCTTCTATGGATCCACCTCTGTATGCTGCATTAAGTTTCTGATGTGCAATTATCTAGATGGTAGCTGGCTTAGCAATTGCTTGCAAACCATGTGGGAGTAGCAAGTGACTGCAAGTGACTGACTGAGCTTTGCCCAGAATGTATTTACGACATCACGGGGAGCGAAGAGGAATAAACATGAATGTGATAGATATGCGTAAGTGTTTATCTCACTTGACCTCACGGGAAATGTTCTTCAAGGGGTCTGAATTATGTTTTCAATCCTCAGTAGATTAGGGTTTTTGCGGGCAGCGGTGGATGGTGTTCAATGTGTTTAAAGAGTGAGCATCATCTCGATCATTAGTGTGTACGAATAACCGAGTGTGATTGTATAACAAACGGGTTATTTATGTTACATTTTGATTTAAAGCTTTCGTGACTGCAGGGATTCATATTCTTGGTTCTTTCGGTAAAGTCACGTAGAAGGTAAACAATAAAATAATAAAAATATAAAACAATAGAATGCTATATGGGTGGACATTTCTCGCATACAGCGTTTGCACGACACAGGCTACCCGCGGGCGTCATTGTGGAGAATTCAAGTACTGTGACAAAATCAAGAAGCACGCTAAGAATATATACTTGTTTATTTTCACTGACTGAAGTGTGTGTGTGTGTGGATGCTTCGTGAAAATGTAATCGACTATTTTCTAAACGATTGGCAATTTGGTATAAACGTCCGTAAAAAAGGACGGATCGTCAATGTGTCGGCGAGGCGATACAGAAAACAAAACTAGCGCACAGTACGCCTCCTCCACGTATCCGTCCGTCCACATCCCATCAGCCACACAGCCTTCTGGGAGGGCATACTTTCATGGACAGTGGTTCAACACAAGAAAAGCTCTTGGGCCAATGTTTGACATTCGGTGTCTCGTAGGCAGTCCAGGCTTCGGTTGAACCAAAAGTTTGCGAACTGCCAGATGTGTAAGGACGGGTGCCCTGTCTGATAGATATTGGGAGTTAGTTCGACACGTAACTGTGTGGTACATAATGCAACATAATAACGCGCGTTGTCGCGTGCCCATTGTATTGTACGAATTGAACACAGTGAAGACGTATGGGAGAGTGGAACTAATGGGAGTGAATATCACGACGCAATTAACCGAGTAGTGGCACTATGAACCCGGAAAAAAAACTGAGTTCATTTCTCCACCACAGCCAATATGAGCGGTGAATGATATCTGAACTGGTCCAGTGAGCACCACCCCCTAGCCCCGCCTCTCCCAGAAACTCGCCACTGACTTGCGGAGTGAAAAATGGTCGACCAAACCCCTATGACTGACGCAGCGTGGTTAGGACTTCATCCAGCAGGGGATTGACCTATCTACACTCTATATCTAAATCAGCTCGAAGCTTCCCGTGAACCACGTGAATTATATGTCCCCCCCACTCTGAATCCTTCCCCTGTCCCCGCCCCCTGTGACAGCAGACGCCGCTCCATGCAGAGTCGAGGCCCCTCGTGCAGACTCCTCGTCCACTATTCCTCATCTTTCCTGAACTTTTGGTCCCATCCTCATGTTCCCTTCCCATCCTGTTCTTCTCGTTTCCCATGATTTATCTTTCCCCTCTTCCCTTTCCAGTTCGGTATTTTTTTTCCTTTTCTGAACATTATATCATTGACTCTACTCCCATGTGCCTTTGTAAATAAATGTCGCTCGTTATTATCACATAACCACAGCACCGATATGCTCTCTTCGTCAGCCCCACATCTCATCTCGTGCTCTACTTGCACATGGTGGCCCAAGAGTCAGGACACATAAGGTTAGTATACTTATTTGAATAAAGCACGAAGGGTTATTTAATTTATTTTCACACATTTTCAAATTCCATTACCATGCATTATCTCATCTCACTATCGTTTAATGTACAGGGTGGCTCAAACGCCAGGACACATATGGTTATTATCCTTATTTTAACAAATATCAGATGGTTATTTAATTTATGTTAACACATTTTCAAGCTAACTCCCATTACCATTGATGCTTGCATGAATTCTCTTTTTGTAATTAAATCAATTTAAATTACAGCTTTACAGGTGTTTGTCAATTTTGTGAATTTTCTTTCCGTATTTAAACGTCAATCTGAAAGGGGAGATGAAAACTACCTGTTAATAATCATAATATATAGCATATTACCTTAACGAATAGGCAATTGAAATGTGCGATTTCCAGTATCAAAACGACTGAAATAACCCTGTGTGCGTCCTGAATTTCGTGTCACTCTTGACGAAGTGTCTTGCACAAGTGACATTGCGTTTCGTGCCGTGACCATCATGTATGTCTCTGTGGCCGTGGCACAACTAACAGGCACGCACAGCTGAAGGAGCTCAATACGTTTGGGCTGAAGCTTGCCAGCGTGGCCGCTGCCGCAACCATTGTTGCTGGATTTCTCGGAACACCTCAAGGGGGGTTCGAATGGGTGTGAAAGAAGTGTAACAGTAAGAGCTTTGAACCTCTTTTTCTCTCCCCACGAAACAAACGTTGCGTCAGTCGAGAATATCCTTTCTTTTTCACTTCGTTGACACCTATTCGGAGGCATTTTAATAAAACTAAAACGAAAATAAACAATTTGTTTTTTTATTATTTTAGCAGGCAAGACCTACTGAGCGATATAGCTCTTTTTCAGAAGCAACCTGGCCACACATGATAGGCCATTACGTGAAAATGTATAGCAGCCAAATGCTATAAACGCATGTTTCTAAATGTGGAGGGAAAACCCGGAGGACCCGGAGAAAAATCCACACAACCACGGGGAGAGAGACACGCACACTTCAAATATACAAGAGGCGTCAGGATCGGGATCGAGCTCAAGATGTCCTGCATACCAGGCGAGGTAGTCAACATCTCGCCACCGCGGCACCCATGATAGATGTTACCGACACTGGTAAATAATACTCGTTCTTAAATAACCCCTTAACATCTCCCTCACGTCCGGAACCCTGGGGCACAATGCCACTGGCACACACACACACACACCTTGTTAATTACATGAGACCCCCCCCCTCCCGCCTCAATAAACTTGCGGGGTTCTTTACCATTCATAAACGTCCCCACACTGAACGTTTTTTCCCCCCACTCCTCTTGTATGCATCTATGTATATTGAACTTCTTTCGCACCGTAC
Organism: Petromyzon marinus; assembly: GCF_048934315.1. NCBI lineage: Eukaryota > Metazoa > Chordata > Hyperoartia > Petromyzontiformes > Petromyzontidae > Petromyzon > Petromyzon marinus. The sequence goes on along the minus strand of NC_133688.1, from coordinate 18,372,380 downwards.
GTAACCAACCGTGCTAATCGGAAGCGTGGTTAGACGGACAACAAACTTAACACAAAAAAGCAGCTGTAAAGCAATGAGGTTTTAAATCCAGCTGGTTTTAAAGCCCATCGCTCCAGCGGCCTCCTAATTATGATCGGAAGAGCGTTCCAGACGGCCGCAGAAGCGCATCTGAAAGCGCGCAATGCGGTGGCCACCGTCTTCGTTCGATGGCTCGGCCAAAAGCCGCCGCCGCTACTGCTGCTGCTGCAAGGACCACAACCCGAGTGCCGCTCGATGGTGATGCTTTATGCTCCTTGACAAGATCGGCGAGGTATTGTCGTTCATTCGTGTCGAGCACTTTTTTGGGTGTGCAATGAGTGCGAGCTCACGCAATGGTATTTGTTCGGCGACCGGAAACCGATGCAGCCCGTTCGCGTAATTAATCAGACGCTTCGTCAAAACGTTTGCGGCGGTTAAATCGTGACTTAACGCTGTCGTGACTGCAGGAATTCATATTCTTTGGGTCTTTCGGTAAAGTCACGTAGATAGGTTCAAAGAAAATAACAAACAAAAAACTACGACGTTTCGATCGCAACAAATGTGTTGCGATTATGTTGCGATCGAAACGTCGTAGTTGTTTTGTTATTTACTTTGAACCTATCTACGCGACTTTACCGAAAGACCCAAATAATATTCGCGGCGGTGTCGACAAACATGGTCCCAAACTTGCCAATGTTCTCGCCGTGGGAGGGTGCGTTCGCTTTTCGGCCGCAAAAATCTAAGGCAGTCACGTTTAATATCGGGAGCGTTTCACTAAATTGCACTAATCGTTACTAAACAGCTTCCAAATGAGGCAATTAATTAAATTGCCATGAATTCGCGTGATGATTTACGCTCCTTGGCGTGATCGACGAGATATTTGTGGTCCATTTGTGGCGAGCACGTTGCCCGATGTTCAGCCGAGTCGCCCTTGTGAAACGAGCGTCTTCGCTATTTTTTTCTTCAACTCGGGGTAAATAAACTTAAGATTCTGATTATTAAAAGCAAGGAAGGGGCCAACCCTGCGACATCCCAACGATGGGCTGCGTGACGCAGTCCGCGTACTGCTACCCGTGACGTCGCGCGGTCTGCGTATTTGTCGTTGCAATGCAATCATCGACGTGCATAACACGCAACAATATCACGGGACCTTTTTTTTGCCAGTATCAAAGTGTGAAACATAAGAATAGGTTTTACCCTTTCTGCAAAAAAAGAAATAAACAGCTGTCAATGTGTTCAAACATCCAACAGAGATACATTTTTGCAAGGATTCAAGTCTTCGTTATCCGCACGTACTTGTAGTGAACATGCGAACAAAACATGCTCTGATAATTATACATGCATTGTCTTTGAAACTGATTGGCGTACACCAGAGACAGCCTTTTTTAGAGACAGAGACAGCCTGAAGAGACAGCCTAAAGAAGGCAACCTAAAGCAGACTGTCTCTGGTGTAGGACAATCAATCATAAAGACAATGCATATATAATAATCAGAGCATGTTTTGTTTGCATGTTCACCACAAACACGTGTGGTTAACGCATTCTTGATTCCTTTCAAAAGGTATCTATTTGGTTTTTGAACATCTTAACATCTCTTTTATTGGCAGAAAGGGTAAAAAAGAAAATCTTACTATTTTACATGAAAAAAAATATGTTCGCGCTGTCCGGCTCTCTGAGGTGTGTGCGAGGTTGTGGATCGCGTCTCCGTTATTCAGTTAAATTCTTGAGGAGCTTCATGAAGAGACTCGCCAGAGCTTCGAGCGAAGCGTGAAAACGTCACCACCACGGTACAACTCCCCCCCCCCCCCCCCCCCCCCCCCCCCCCGATACACATTGGATGTTTTTTACAACAAAAAAACATCGGAGGCCTTGCACTTTTGTGGCCATTTCAATTTGAAAAGGAGCCGTGAATAATAGTAGGGATTCTGATATTCTGGCTTTGGTGGCGCTATGAAGTTTGAATTCGTAATGCTTTCACGCCTATGGCAATTGTGCGCTTTCGTTCCCATGGGCATGCCTGCGAGTTTACGAACAAAGGAGGTTGGGTGAGGAAGAGAGGGGGGGGGGGGGAAGACCCCTATTTCAACTTGACCTCAGCTTTGCAAACACCGGCGCCGGATTTACTTTGAGTAAATACCTCGGGGGGGGGGGGGGCTATCGAATTTAGTAGAAACTCCTAATCTTTGTCAAGTCAAAAATCTCATCGTCCTGAATGTGTTTTGTTGTTGTTGAGTGTTGCAGTTTTTGGAAGCATCCGAGATGTCAAGATTTCTTTTTCAAGAAGATGAAAAACGAACTCCCCTGCCAGGTCGGAGCAATGGGATGAGCGTCCGACCTCTGGCACGACGTTATTTTCGCCGCTTGATGTTTCGGAGCGTGGCAGGGATTGTTGGGAGTGGAAGTGTTAAGCCGTTGAAGAACGCTCTTCGCACGTCGTGGTTGAGCGATAGACAGAATTGGGTGATCAGACTGAGGTCGGGAGATGGGGGTAGTCATAAAATAAGGCGGAGGGAGTCAACCATTAAGGGGTGGAGAAATCCCTCCCTCCCCCCCCCGCAAAAAAAGGTCCCATATATGTAACTGCTCAACCCGCGATATGAATACTTTGATACTTGCATTGCCTTTGTACTGTTCGCCTTTTGGGGTTGTTCTCTGGTCTGCCGCTGGTGAGATAATGCCACAAAGAAGGCCGTCTCTGGTGTCTGCCAATCAGTTTCAAAGACAATGCACACATTATCAGAGCATGAGTGTTTGCACGTTTTGCCACAAGTATGTGCGGTTAATGCAGACTCGATGCCTTGCAATAGGTATCTATTTGGCTTTTAAACATCTTAACGCCTATTTTATTGCCAGAAAGGGTTAAAGCCTATTCTTATTTTTTTCATCATTTTGATACTGGCAGAAAGGTCCCATAGATAAATCCACCCATCAGCACCCCGGTCCTCTTACGCCAATTCACAGAATCGCCGAGGAAAATTTGAGTGGAGCGATTCGCTCGCCCCTCTCCACTCGATTTATTTGAGGAGTTCAAATCTCTAACATTACCATTCATGATGGCACAGGTATAATGCCAATGTTAAGCTATGGCCACCGCCACCTGCCAGAGGCAATCTTCTAATGAAGTCGTCACGTGATGTGCAAATATGCAACATTGACTTGGTGCGGTTTTTCTTTTTGTATCAAATTGCAGCAGGATATATGTGGAACTGCGAACGATTGGCACGGTTGGCTAAGTACGGTGCGAAATAAGTTCAACACAGTACGCGCATAAAAACACACACTTAGACAGGTTTCGCTGGAGGTTACATCAGGCATCGTCAGGCGTTAGGATCAGCACTGCACGCTCAGGGGATAGAGCGCCTCCATCCGTGATTGTTAAGTAGGCCGGGTGACGCCATCAGCACGATGGTGCACGTGATCCAATTTAATAATTAATTAATCAGAGTTGATTGGTTGTGATTGGCAGGTTTAATGAGTTGAATCTATTTGGCGGTTCTTGAGAATGGGCAGTCCTTAATTGCATTAAGGCGCAACTGTGTTTGGCAATTAAGCTGAAGTGTTATTGCTATTGTGATTCTAGTTAACAAACCATAACTCTTTACACCTGGTACAATCAATTATTCCTAATTATACCTTATGCTGTACCTCCTCCCGAGGTGAGTTTATACACAATTAAACTTTGCGATAATTAATATCAATCATAACCAGTGCAGCACGCTTTAATATTATTAAGGATAGCCCATTTTCACTGACAATTAAATTGATATATCGTGTTACACTGTTTTAAACATGTAAATTACAATCAACGAAGCAGCAATTAACTCTGATTATTCACGCGGTTCAACCGTGACGCTGTCCTGATGACGTCTTGGTACCTACCTTAGGGCCCAGATCAGCAATCGATCAATTCAAGATTGCTTCTGGCAGGTGGATGGTGGAGGGTTATGTCCGCTAATTGTCATTTATTATTCTCATTCTTCCCTCTACACGATTTGGCCGTAAAAGAAACCGATTATGAATCGTAATATCTGTCGTGAAAGTCTGCACGTGAAACGTAACTTCACCGTTTGCATTTGTAATCCCCATATTACTACTACTACTACTGCAATCTGGTGTAGGTGCAGTGGTTCGTGCACTGCACTATAAATCCCGCGAGAAGACTTCACTTCCCAGGCACGGCACACATCAGCGGTGAGCGATATTTGAACCCATTAGTCTCTCGAGGCCACCCCAACAAAACCACGATGTTTTCCTTTATTTTTCCTTATTTGCTTTTATGTCCCCCCTTTTTTTGCTTAATTTATTACCCAATAACATTTCGTACATCGAGATGGTAAGATTCCTGTTAGGTGTCGTATTCATGGCCGGTGTAATAAAAAAAACGGATTTGCTTGTTACTTCCGTGTTTGTTGGTGGGTGGTGTTGTTCTAAACCATAAGATGAACTCGTGTGCATGTGCAGGTTGATTTATTGTGCTCTATGAATCGAGAGCGATTGCTTCGGCTTGGGAGTGGCTTTCATCCATCGGTTGATCGATCATTGTTCATCGGTGTCGATTACGCTGTTTTTTTGCACGTGGCAAAATGTTCAGGAGTGAAGTTCCAAACTCAAAGTTTTGTAGCCACGAGAGCCTATTCTAGCAGAGAGTTCGTGGACTTTTGCTATGCGTCCATTTGTTGAAGGAGCGCACAAGACAGTGGTTCACTATTTAATCTATTGCTTTGGTTGGATCGCCACAGTCGCCCTGTCTTTCCTTTTTTGATGTTCTCGCTGTGGAGATGTGCGCATCGGCAACATTTATATTTCGATGTTTACACCACTGTCTTCGAGGAATGTCAAAGCCAGGTGTAATTATTCTGGACGTCCGCATTGTTCCACTCTGCTGTTCGCCAGCGTTCTTAAGCATCTGGGTGAAGTTCTCGGATGGCGACTGGACAAACGGAGAAGGCGGATACGATGATGATGATGATGATAACACAACGACAATTTGCATTCATATAGCTGTCAATTCAACCGCATCTCCAAATGCTTAACATAATAGAAACACAACTGTAAGCACATGACGACAAATTGTGTCCTCGATATTAACTTGAACACGGGCAGTAGAGTCTGAATTGCACAAAGTCCAATAAAAAAATGATTCCAGCCACAGGACGGTAAGCTCAGCAGGCGCCACCACCCATGGCAGGAACATTTACCGTGGCTGGCTTTGCAAGAAGAAGAAGACCTTTTTTTATTGCTACTGGACCAGAGACCATGTGCTGGAGAGTAAAGTGAGATGAGAGAGGAGAGGTAGCCAGAGCCAAGACCGTGAATATGTTTTGTTTTTAAATCTCTGCAATCTTAAAATGAATCTGAGACCTTTTTAATGATGGAAAACACTGGCGCCCGCAGACTTTGTTTGGGGTGACCTGTGGCAGTAGCACGGCACGTACACACATTTCAAAATGTTCTCTAACTTTACACTAAAACCGGTTGAGCGCAGCAAATTCGAGAGTGCGGCAGTTAGCGGCGTTAGCGCCGCTCTGGGGCTCGTTAAACCATAAACAGTCATTAAGTATAATGTGCCCCAGCCTCACGAGAAAAAATCATCCTGCTTAGCATTACTAGATGATGATGATGAGAAAGACGGTGACTAAAATTCTATTTTTGTTGTTTGTATTTATTTATTTACGGCGTATCAGGAATAGTCCATTAGACGGGACCTGAAGAGACATTTGAGATGTTTTTTTAAATATATGTTTTTATTTTATCAAGGGGTAAGGGGTTGGATGACTTTACTGTAAAAACTCATAACATTACAATGAAATTAATTAGTGTGTTCAAGAGACACGAGTCACCTGATACAACAGGGCCCTGGTAGTATTATTTTATGCATCGTGCTAATAAATTGGATGTTGTCGCGGGGTAATTGTTAGCACATTGTGCCCGAAATTCAGAGGTCGCCGGTTCGATTTCCCGGCGCTGTCGTTGAAACGATTCCGCCCCCTCCGCTCCCCTCCACCCCCCCCCCCGATCTCTATCCACCCAGCATTGTAAATGGGTCGCATCCAGGTAATCGTACGCAATTTGGAGGGGGGGCAGGTGGTAAATTGTGGGTACTCGGACACCTCCTTTAAAGACGTCTGGCCGGTGTGGAAGAATAGGCCAAAAATACCCTCTCTGGAACTCCTGCCAAGGAGTGGCACAAGCAACGCATTTGCATGGCTGCATGTTTACTTTCCCGCACCTCCGATTTAGCACGATTGGCTACGTACGGTGCGAAAGAAGTTCTACATTATCCATACTGTTAACATATACTTTGTGCGTGCAGCACATGTGTAATTTATTGCCACATATGAGCGGCATGCCCTGTCATTTAAAATTCTCATCTCCTTTTTTTGGCTTCGTGGTCCAGCCGATTTTACGTCCTGAAACCAAGCCCTTGCCTCTGACCCGAGCTTTAATGAGGGTCGCCCAGTCTGTACCAATAATGACGCATGCACAAGGGTTGCGCTATGTTTTCAGGTACTGCTGATACTCATCGCTGGCCCGTGCCCACGTTTCCTGCTGATTTATTTTTTAAAGACAAATTTGAAAAAAAAAATGAGCCTTTCTAAAACATTTTGGATCTGAATGTTTTTGCACGTTTTTAGATTGATCCGAAAATGCTGTGTCATGTGACGTGATCTCACCCCCCCCCCACCAAACTTTCTTCCAGACATTATGTGACGTTGACATAGTTTTGACCGTCAAATTGACTTAAATTATTCAATGTAAAAATGTGTACATGAACATTTTCATTTTACTGATGCCATTTACGATCGCGATTCAATCTTTTATTTTATTATTGAATGCATGTACGTTGAACTTCTTTCACACCGTACATAGCCAATCGTGTTCATCGGTGATGCAGGGGAAGGACAATTCACTAAATATGGTGTATAAACAATGATATAATTTAATCCAAAAATACAAATCGGAGCAAAAAATCAGAAATTTGGCCTAAAATCCCAAATCGTAATATCTAAACAAATCTCATCTGTGCTGTATATGTATTCGCTGGGCGTATTATTATTGACTTTGATTAGCATCCCACTACAAGGTGGTAGAGTTTAAACATTTGTATTGTTATTATTTTAAAAAAAGCCTGCCCATTTTGTCTGGCCAATCGTATGAGTGCTTCCACCCATGCCGCACTCGGCTTAATCACAGTTAGTCAATAAATAAATATTTGATTCGCTTGTGGTGTCTTTTGCTGTGTTGCCCGAAATCTGACTTCCAACAACACGGTCCTGCCTAGTGGTAGGGTTGTTGTTACCCGTCCTTGTTTTCCCAGGATTTGTCCCTCCTCTTTGACGTAGCCCTCCAAGGAAATCTGCAAATCTTCTAGGGACTTTTAGATCTCCAGGTTTTTTGTCCGTTCCATGCATAATACACCGAACAAGACGTTGCAGTAACATTTTAGGACTCTATTCGGTTACTCTACATATTTTAAAAAAAATTTAGTCATTCAGCTTTCGGTTTCCAGTCTAATATCCAGCAGCATTTGTTTAAGCAAGCAAACTCTGGACCGGGTTTGATCTTCTGGGTTTATTTGGAAAAGTGCGGCTTGTTCAACAAATGATGCCTGGGTTCCAGGAATGCCAAATATGCTGATGGCTAAAACATTATTTGTAATAAGAAGATTCAGACCTGGGTCCTGTTGCACTGTATATTTACTTGTAACCATAATTCGACACAACAGTGTGTATACATACTCTTAGCTCTTTCGGTAAAGTCACGTTGAAGGGAAACAATAAAATAATAAAATATATATAACAATAAAAATTATATATATTTTATTGTTTCCCTTCAACGTGACTTTACCGAAAGAGCTAAGAGTATGAATTACTGCAGTCACGAAAGCTTTACATTAAAATTTAGTGTGTATACATTTGCATATAGGGGCTCCCTTGTGGTATTTGAGATAATTCTTCCCGTGATTATGTCCTGGATATTTGCACCTCCAGAGATGGCAAACCCAAGTGTGGTTAGTGTGAAGTGTTAGGCCTAGGGCCTGTTGTGCTGTTGCTGTTATGGTTATCGTGAGATTCTTCTTCCTGCGATATGTCTCGGTTAGTTCACGTCTCAGAGGTGGCAACCCTTGTCCTCTCGGCTGCTCGCATTTTTGCAAATCGTGGAGATGCAGGGCGGGTAAAATTCATTATGGAGCACATAATTGCGTCAGGGAAATCCATACCAAACAGTAATCGATGTGGAATGCCAAACAGTAACAATTAGCAAGACGTACAGCTTAATACCACATTGGAAAAGTGGTTGCAGGGGCAGATGGTGCATGAGTAGTGCACATTATCAGAGCATTTAGCTCTGCGTGGTGGCAACTGTAGATTTCCCACACACGATATAATAAAAACAACGTGAGTGTTTGTATGGGAAAGGAGCTTCGCTTTTTTTTGTTTATCCATGATAACCTTGGCAGATGTTACAGGTGAATTTCACTCCAAAAAAGCTGAGAGGATAGCTTTATTTTAAGCAACACACTCTTGCAAATCAATATATTGGATACATAAATTAGGCAGTATAGCGGTGGCTTGATGAACACATTTGAATTTTAAGTGTCCACGGTATAACATTAGTTTCCAAAATTTAGTACTCATTAGTAGTTGAGTTTTAATGCAATATCAGTGCCATACATATTATAAAATTACTAATACTTAATAATGCTGCGTTATTCATTACAGAGGGTAATCATAAAAAATGTTCTCCATTAAACCACAACAATGTGATATTTTTGACCAAATATCACATTGTTGTGGCGCTTTGCCCTGAAGTATTCAATGTTTTGTGGTGATGTGGCCGAGCGGTCGTGCCTTCTCCATTTGTAACAGATGTTCACGGTTCGAACCCAGTGGCTACGCTGGTTAATACTGCAGGTATTTACCCCAAACAAACACAATATACACGCAATCTGCTTCCACAGTGAATGTTAATGATCTATAGTGATGTGTGCTGGCGTCGCGATTTATACATTTTGCCAAAATGTAAACAAAAAATCGGCAAATTTACTTAATTGGAAAACCACAACAGCATCGCCCCTACCTGCAGACTATACCAGTCTGTAAAATATATTGTGTTTTTGTGATAGCCTTGTGCTATGACAATGGCGCGAATACCAAATGCATTAACTGCCTACTATAATCACCCAGAAAATGTCTGTCCGTCCCGTGCGTACGTCACTCCACATGAGACCCACGCTCCCACGTGACGTCACTCCACATGAGGCCCACCCCCCCTCATTAATATTCATGAGTGGGTGGATTTTTACACTAACGCAGAGGAAGGTCGAGCTGAATTACATAATTAATTACTCAAAGTCGCTTCAAATATGACGTTTCTTTACAGAAAGTGACGGTAAAAAAATAAATCTACGCAGCATTGCTACATCCGTGAGTGAAGTCACTGGAACCCCCCCCTTAATTAATATTCATGCCTGCGTGAAAATGTACACTAGCGTACGAGAAGGTCGCGCACTCCACATGCCGCACCCCTCAACTCATTAATAATCATGAGCGGGTTTACGTCACTCCACATGCCGCACCCCTCCCCAATAACCATTAGCGGGTGACGTCACTTTACATTGGGCATTAATAATCAATGGGCATAAACAATTTTTCTATTGAATATTTCAGATTGACTTCAATATACGCCCGCCCTTGGACGGGCATAAAAGCTAGTTTATTATTAGTCGTAGACTCGTAGTGGTGCATGGGTGGGCGACCACTCTACAGCCATCCACAGACACTCAGAAAAGTTAAAGGTGCAGCCCTGCAGATTTCTCCCTCGCGGCACTTTCTGCTGGAAGGGCTTCTACTTGAGGGCGCTACCAGAAGGCAGCCGTGGGGGGTATTCGGGTCTACTCGTCCACGCCTGCCAGTCGTCTTGGAAGTGGTTCGATGGTCCCACACTTTACCCCCACCACACGTCACCTGCGCGGTGCGTCACCCGCGCGGTGCGTCACCCGCGCGGTGCGTCACCCGCGCGGTGCGTCACCCGCGCGGTGCGTCACCCGCGCGGTGCGTCACCCGCGCGGTGCGTCACCCGCGCGGTGCGTCACCCGCGCGGTGCGTCACCCGCGCGGTGCGTCACCCGCGCGGTGGTGGTGTATTCAGGACAACCTGCACCATTGTTGTTTCAACTGTTGCAATCGAATCAAACTGGTGTGTCACCTGCGCGGTGTGCCACCTGCGCGGTGTGTCACCTGCGCGGTGTGTCACCTGCGCAGTGTGTCACCTGCGCGGTGTGTCACCTGCGCGGTGTGTCACCTGCGTGGTGGTGGTGGTGTATTCAGGACAACCTGCACCATTGTTGTTTCAACTGTTGCAATCGAATCAAACTGACGACCTCCCCCTGGGTTGCACATCCATCCGCGACACCAATGACGCCATCGTAACATCCATTGGGACCCTTCGAATGGGCGCGACATCACAAACGTGTGTGTGTGTGTGAAGACAAACACGCTCTTGCACTGTGAGAGAGCCATCACAGCTGCGCTGCGGCAATGTTGAGGGGTTCATCTTCATGGTTCTTTCGGTAAAGTCACGTAGAAGGGAAATAATAAAATCATAAAAATGAAACAATAAAATTATCGCGACGTATCGGCCACAACGCAAGCAGCCGTCCTCAGGTGAAGAAACAGAGCTGTCGGAAAGACAGCGTCTTAATGAACACTGCTAAGCTTGGCAGCGTATTTTAAGCTGGGTGGGAGGAGGAGAGAGCCTTGACAAATGAGTTGACATATCAACAGAGAAATTGAGCATATTGATGACAAATGCAGATATGGGGTCAGTCACTCCTTTCGGAATGTGTAGGCGGTGGGGGGGTCTCAAAGTCATATTATGCTCGTGAATTATGCAGGATTAGCAGTAATAAAGGGAGGGAAATTTTAATAATAAAGAACTGCACCAGCCAAACCACCGCGTATCAAGCTAGAGCATTATGTGGAGAACAAAAAGGGAGTTTCTAAAGAACCACAAATACCCTACTACCATACAATAAACCGATGGAAAAAATATATATAAACTACATCAATATATTCTTGGTTCTTTCGGTAAAGTCACGTTGAAGGGAAACAATAAAATAATAAAATATATATAAAACAATAAAATTCTCACGACGTTTCGACTGTAACACAAACAGTCATCATCAGGTGTGAAAAAAAACAACGGCAACAGTCATCATCACACCTGATGATGAATGTTTGTGTTATAGTCGAAACGTCGTGATAATTGTATTGTTTTATATATATATTTTATTATTTTATTGTTTCCCTTCAACGTGACTTTACCGAAAGAACCAAGAATATGAATCACTGCAGTCACGAAAGCTTTAAATCAAAATTTACATCAATATAATCAATGTACTCAATATACTCTGCAATAAGCTGAGCTATTAACATAAAGTAACTGGGTATACACTACACTATATGATTAATACCATATCGTAAAATGATAAAAAAAACCTCAAATTTAACTACATCAATATTATCAATAAACTCAATATACTTCCCAATCAGCTGAGCTACTAACAATAAGTCGTTATACATTACAATTCTATGTCGAAAAAAGTGGCGGTTTCTTTTTTTCTTTTCAACGTTAGCACCACGGAAAGCGACGAGCTTTGTTCAGACGGACGAGTCCATCTATGCTCGGAACGGAGGAGGGGGGAGAGAGAGAAACAGCCACGATGCGCTGCTCTGTCCTGTGTTACGTTACAACGATGCTATAAACTAGATTACTATACATTGCAATATTATGCCTTCCAATCTAAACTACACTGTATAAGATCGTATACACAGCCCAATATAAGCTCTAACATGCATTATATTGATATGCCTCCAACTAAACTGTTTTCTACATTACACGACTATACACCATACTATACACTGCCATAGACAAACCCCACCATTGAATTATACAATGCGTTACTATACACTATCCTATACTGTAGACTATAATAATATTAGACTTGTAATACACTACGTATTATTCTACCAACCCTACTATATACAACACTGCTGTATATTCACTATACAATTACGATACCATATATTGCCTTATAAATTATATTAAACATTACACTATACTATTTATTATTATACAATATGCTATAAACCATACCATTGACCGTCGCGTGAAAGGTACCGAAATAACCACGAAGATGAATCCCTGCGGTCACGAAAGCTTTAAATCGAAAAATGTCGAAGGGATTGAAGACATTGCTGTTTTGCTGGATAGGCTGGTGGAGATCTGAGTTGGGAGCCAGCTAGGACGGCTGTTGTTGCGTTCGGATTAAATGGCTTTGTTTCATCCGGCGCCTCCCGTAAAAAAGAACCCAACAATATATATATAATCCTCCTTATCGTCAATTACATAGCAACTCCGCGGGGCCCCCAGAAGGGAAATTGAATTAGATGTGGAGATGTGGCCACAGCTGCGACGCTAATGCCTTGCGACATCACAGACGAGCGACAAAATAGATCGGCGCGGTCGAGAGGCAAGCAGCGGGCACGCCGCCGCTGTGATTTTAGCGGAGGAGGAACGACGCAGAGCGGCGGCGTCCCCACCCCCTCCCCATCTCGTCTGGCAAACGCCGCCGCCTGGTCAAGCGGACGCCGTTGTTCGCTCAGCCCCGCGCATGCGGCGATTCGGCGATTGGTCACCGTGTTTGGCCGGGGGAGTGGGAGGAGGAGGAGGGGTGGGATTCGATTACCCTCGTTACCATCACGGAGATGCAGCCCACCGTGTCGTGGTTAGAACGCTGGACTTGCAGCGCGAAATAATTGTGGTTTTTTTTTTTAATGTTTTCTGGAGGAAACCGATGAGCTATGAAGCTCATTTTTTAACAGGTGTCCGGTAGGATCACCCAGATGTTGCCGGTTCGATTTGACCTCCCGGCGCAGCAAGTTGAATCGCAGGCTGTCAAGTTTCTCAAATCCCCGGCAACACCTCCCCCCTGTCCCAACGTCCTCTGTCCAGCCAGCAGTAGAAATGGACACGCCGCAGTTTGTGGATTGGTGGGTCGTGTGTGGTGGGGTAACGTGCGGGTACTCCCAACAAACACAATCTAGAGCAGTAGTTCTTCTTAATCTAGGGGTGCACACCCCCCCCCCCCCCCCTGAGGGTGCGATGTGCCCTTTCTGGGGGTTGCAAGACATGGGCAGATTTTTTTTGGGAGGTAAATCCTCGAAACACATTCAGCACGGCCACGTAAGTACAACTACAAATCTATATTATAAAAATTACCATTGTTTTACGATTGAGAACCAAAGGGGTGCAAAGCTTCAGTAAAGCTTCACAACTACCGCTCTAGAGGATGGGCTGTGTTTGCTTACTCGAGTGGAGGTCTTTGCTCCAGCAGTGGTCCAAGCAAGACGTTGCAGGGCTGCACCTTGACTTTTCCACTTTTGTGTTACCATCTCGCTTGTGTCGTTTCTCATTTAATTTTGTCCCCCTTTTTGTAGAGATTCGTTTGCACTTTTTTTTATCTCATTAACGTTACGTTATAATTTGCTTACATTGTAGATGATCGGTTCTAATGCACACTATTTCTATGCGTGTTAAAATAACGTAACAACTGATTTTAAATCTGGACTCTCTGATGAATGTAAGTAATAGATTACTCTTGACGGTTTGCTTACCCAACTAATCGCAAAATACATTTTTTAAAAAATAAAAATACAACCATCGCCTGTGTTTTCCACATCTGCCGCGAGATGACTAATCATCCCATCTCTAGTTTATGTGCATCGATTGATATCGATTCGTTGTTACTTTACTTTGAAAGGCCATGTATTGGCTCAAGGGGAACTGCCGCTCGCTGTCTGCAAAGCTGGCCAAGAATCACGACGGGAGGCCAGGCACTTGTTGCTTTCTCTCCACATCTCCACACACACCGCCACTTTACCACGGCTCACTTGAAATCGCCGGTAGTAGAGGTGTGTGTGTGTGTATGGCTTTCATGGCAGCGCCCGAGATCGATGAGAGTACGAGCGACCACACACGACTCGCATCGGGCCCAATGAGCGATATATGTGAACCAGTGCTAGGCCCTCGTCTAGATCAACTTGGCCTTAAATTAGTAGCGAGTATTAAGTGTTGAAATGTCCACACTGGGTAGACGCACGGTGCTGGCCACCCCCACTCCGTCAACCGTGCAAATCGCACCTCCGATTGGCACGGTTGGCTATGTGCGGTGCGAAAGAAGTTCAGCATGCGTGTGTCGTGCCAACCTTAATAGGTGCTCGCTAACGACGTGACTATGAAAGGGGTCTTTGTATTTTTCGTGGAAAACGGTGTCATTGCAGTTTCCAGACTTCGCTACAATCCTGATGACCTGGGATAGAAACCACGGCCACACATCCACAGCGGGTTATCCTTATCCGAACGTGACTTGAGAATGCCCGAGGTTGACTCCGTATAAAATTTAACACCTGGAAGTCGATTGCTGTGGTTGCCTGCACGTTTTAATTTCTAAAACTTACAGCGTCCCACGTGTTTGCCCGTCACAAAACGATGAATGTGTATCCTGTTGAACGTACGTCTTGTGTGGGGGAAAATGCATGTATATACACTGTGTGTGTATATATATATACATGAATATATGGTCAGCGCTGTCCTCCAGACAGTCTCGTCTCTTCACCTGATGAAGGCCGCTTGTGTTGTGGCCGAAACGTCGTGATTTTTTGTCATTTTATTTTCACCTACGTGACTTTACCCAATAGAACCAAAGAGTATAGAACTTGATTACATTAATACTTGGTAATCCTGAGGTGGCAATCGACCTTCTTTTAGGTCATGTTAGAGGGACAAAAATATTCGCAAACAACCTTTTTCTCGATTCAACCTCGATCTCCGAACAATGAAGTTGGAGCTGAATTGTCTTTCGCCTCAAAAATAGATTAAAGTCAGATTAAGGGCAAAAATCCATTAAAAAACACATTTCCTGCACATCGCAATGTCTGCGATGGGGACCTATAACTTCGCAAATGTGTGCGATTTGTGCTTCTGTGCCAAATAAGTATTGTTTTTTTTCTATGCTGTGGCAGACGGTGAGAAAATCCATCCCATTTTGAGTGATCCGGGTGTTTTTTTTCCATTCCTCTGTCTGTCTGTTTCTCTCTCTCGCCCCCATTTGCATTATTCAGGAGCATCTGTACCACCGCTTCCGCAGAGTGTGATTAATAGGCGCGCTTATTTTGCCGCCAAAAGCATTTAGCGTGAAGCGATTTCTCGTCAGGCTCATTGGAAGTGTCGAACAGTGTATTAAATGCATTTGTGTTTTTGATGAGCACATACGGCTAATGGATGCGCTGAAGGGGAGACACTGCGTACCTATCTGGGGTGTAAGAATCCACCGATTCGTAGACTTGTGACAGCGATTCTTAAGTTTGAAAGAAAACGCACGTTTTTTTAGGCACGTGTGTGATAATGGTATACTTAGCAGGGCCGAACCTGGATCGTATTATTTTTAAATGAGTGACCACCATGCCTAACAGGTGTTATAGGCTTCGGAGATATGTTTTTCAACAGTCCAGCAAGTACTGTACGGCAGTAATGTCCCCCCCCCCCCCCTTATCAACCTGCGTGGTGAAGTATGGTCGGATAACCCCCCTCCCCCTAATCAAGGATGGGGTGACCAGCATCAGTAGCGTATTGACACCAAAGCGCGCTACAGCGTCTGTGAAGTGTTTTATTGGAATGGGAAAACCTCACACTCTGCAGCCGCAAGTGGCTACTATTACGGTATATATCGTGGTTGTTTGTGTTTTTTAGTTTGTTATCCTTCCCCCACACTTCCAATTTAGCACGGTTGGTTACGTACGGTGCGAAAGTTCTACTTATTAAGCACAATCTTACAAAAAAAATAGATTCTTACATTGAATCGTGAACCAGAATTATGACATCGTCGATAGGAAAGTAAAATTACTCTACCTCGCTTAAATGATGTGTAAAAACTCAATTTGATTTTCATCACGGTTGGCTACGTACGGTGCGAAATTGAGTGAGTCTCGAATAAGTGTTTGAATTCTGGAGATTTTCATATTAATCCAGTGTGTTTATTATGCAGTCCTTTGTCAATCCACTGCTGGATGAGTGTCTCACCAACACTGTTGCAGTGGTCGTTGGCCCACACTTCGCCACGCTGGTCGGTGCAGGTTTTATGAAATGGAGTGCCAAGGAGCGGTACAGATATCGCACGCAACTGACGATGAGGATTTTGACTAGGAATCGAACGGAGGTTTGCTAGAGATGTATAGCCCAGTGCGCTAACCACTGTGCCACCACTCTCTCTACCCTCCTTGCATTTGCTTGCGCGCATTACATTTAAAGTTGTTCACTTGCGACTGTGCCAGATATTTTATTTTTTTCACAATCTCGATGCTTTTTTTCACAGCGAGCTGAACGAACTGTAATTAATACCACGCCCGCGATGTTTAAAAACAAAACAACAACAACAGAAAGAAGAAAAAAAACACCTGCATTGCAATTGAAAATCCCTTGCAACTTTTCATTTGTCAACACGCAGGCATATTCACACCAGGTTGTGCCATTTGGAACACAACGCTGCTGTCATTTAGCCGACTGTGCCTATCAATCCCCGATTAATCTTCTTTGGTTCTTTCGGTAAAGTCACGTAGAATGAGAATAAAATAATAAATTGATAAAATAAAATAACACAATAAAATTCTCACGACGTTTCGGCCACAACACAAGCGGCCTTCATCATGTGAAGGGACGAGACTGTCTGGAGGACAGCACGTGTTGTGACCGAAACGTCGTGCGAATTTTATTGTGTTATTTTATTTTATCAATTTATTATTTTATTCTCATTCTACGTGACTTTACCGAAAGAACCAAAGAAGATGAATCCTTGCAGTCACGAAAGCTTTAAATCGAAATTCAAGCCCCGATTGTTTGCGCACTTTACAAAAACGCAATCTGCATGTGCGACCACGGTGCCAAATCGGCGCATAAACGCACCGCAGAGGGTTGTTGTTGTTGTTGCCTCCCCTTTGACAACCACGGGAATCGTGAAAATTTAACCTTCGTTAACTGCCGCTCTTCAAATGACCAAACATCTCTGCAATTGCGCGACCGGATGAAACGAACCCAACATTTTCGTGGGCGCACACACGTGCTGAAGAGCTTGCTAAATTTTTAGCGCGTTCGCACGCACATACGCCTATGGCCAGCTCATCCAACATTTCCCTGATCTTGGATCTCCAGCAGCAAGCTAATCGAGGTTGAGCCCTGGTTACTACTTTGATGGATCACCACCAACCAACAGTGCTTCGCAAGGTGCTGTGGGCGTGCGGAGTGCTGCGAGTTGTTCCCAAGTGTTTGTAGTGCTGGGTGTCACCAACACCCCCTTGTATGCGGCGACTTGCTGAGTATTTTCTCCCGGGATTTTCCCGGTTTCCTAAACCCAAAGCCAAAACTGTCATTCATGGAATTTGCCACACATCCTAAAGCGTGACCTTTACCCCCCCCCCCAAAAAAAAAATGTCTTGAGATTTGTGGAGGTTTTCCTGGGTGAATAATTCGTATTATTATATACGCTGCACAGTATAGTTATGTGTGTATATATATACACCGTGTCATATATTAAGCGTCTCATCTCATGCTACTCTCACTCTGTTGCAGAAATCAAGGGCCGCCTGTTGAAATCCCCCCCCCCCCAGTCAAACTTTTTCCCAGGTGGAAGGTCGCCCATTCTCCTCTGCTGCCCCCATTGTCTGGAACTCCCTTCCTGCCGCCTTCTGTGCTGTCGGCTCCCTGCCTCTATTCAAGTCACTAGGTGTACGCTCTTTCCTTTACCCCTTTCCCCACGAGTGCCTGCCTCGACCAACAAACCCGCTGTGCCCAACAGTGTTTCTGCGTAGCGTCTTGGCATGCGGGTTGCGTATCTTCGAGATGCAATGTAAATCCACGTTGTATTGTACTGGTCAACTCGCCTTCAACTGAGTACCTGGTGCGGTGTGTAATCATTGCCACAAAGGAGACAAACCGCGGTCGGGCGTGGTGCTGCTCACCACCCTCCCACCCACCCCCTCGTGTACCGTTCTGGCCGTCATAGGTGGTCACGGACAGCACTTGCCCTAAACGTCTGTAGAGCCTATACTGTAAGGGGGATCTTTATCTTTTATATATTTCTCTTTTTTTGTTCTAGTGGTAAGGAAATGCTGCTCCTATGCAGGGCAATGACACATCAGAGCTGCCATCCCTAGAGGTTTTGACCCACATTACTCAAAGCCCAATGTTGCTAGCCTTGCTGGCTTGGAGACTTGCTCACCCTAAGTGATCAGCATTTGGATGTCTCAAGGTTGAAACCTATGGCCTGCATATGAAACCATTGCACCCACGGCATCTAAATTTCCCATTCTTATACGGAGCTGTACACAATGTTTCGCACCTGGCTTCAAAATAATAATAATAATGATACTGTCATGCTTTTCATTTATCTGGAAAAGCCTCTGAGGCTAACGACTCCTTTTTTTGCATTGGCAATATTGACCTTTTTCATGAAGTGATTTGTTTTTTTCCTGGCAGGCAACCAATAGTCGTCGTCATCGGCCTTGGTCAATCCACTGCTGGATGAAGGTCTCCCCACAAGCCGCCATCATCTCCCGCGACGCTGCGGCGTTAGACCAAAGGAAAATCCCCCAAACGCCTGCAAGCGCGAGCCGACCTCGTCGCTACATCATCGCCGCCGCCTCGCCAAGGCTCGCGAAACGCGTTTCGATTCTTGGCTGCCACTCCCGCATGTGGGGTGCTCGCTAACACGTGAAATGATTGCACGGATAGATTCGAGAAACCCATTTCGGCGTGCTGCCGTCTCACTGCCACTGTTTGCAGATGATGCCTACAACATAAAATACCGCGATTTAAGTATCAGCGCCACGCCCCCCCCCCCCCCCCCCTTACGTTGTTTCGCAAATACGTCTTCACTTTATTAACACCACTACATGATTTTGCGTCGCATCCAACCCCCCCCACCCCCCCCCACACACACACACACTGACATCGCTAAGAGCATCGTCCGTCCTGTCTCGTTATCCGTCGCCTCACGCAGCCTTCGCCTCCACCACCCCCCACTACTGCCCCCTGTAAATCGCTTTTGATTTACGTTGTTTCGATATTCGTCGTTGCACCTTTTTTCAAGAACGCATCCCCGACGTAAAACCCGGGTGTTTCCAGACATCCATCCAAGTACTTAAGCAGGCTCAAAGCTGCTTGGCTTTAGGAGATCGACGAGAATTGGCGTGTTTTAGTGCGATTTGGACGTAGCCTTCGTTTTCGGGGGGCATGGTCACGCACTGCCCTCTTAAGCATAAAAAAAACCGAACTTCACTCTTTCTGTGGATTAGCTTAATTAGCATGACATTTTATAAGCCCATAAAAGCAGCAGTTGCGTAAATTGGTGTCTGATCTACTCCTGTGTGTGTGCGCATGTTATTATTTGAATATATGGCAATTATATTAATCTCATTTGCAAGCTGCTTAGGACCAATTAGTGCAATTTAGTGAAACGTTACTGATATTGAACGTGGCTGCTTTAGGTGGTGGACGAAAAGCGAGCAGCGGGTCACGCGCACGCACGGCTGGAACTTTGGCTTGTTGGGTCCATTTTTTTGTCGACATGGCCACGGACGTTTTGACGACATGGCAGATTTCTACGCAAATGGGCTCCATTGGCTTGCGGTGACCAAACGAATACGTTGCTATGAGGTCGCACTCATTGCGCACAAAGTGGTTGCCACAAAATGAAACGACAATAACATTCAGTTTAACACGCATAACAATAACATCGTTGATCTCCCAAGGAGCATAAACCATCACGTGAACTCGGGTCATCCTCGCAGCGGCGGCTTTTGGCTGACCATCGAACAAATACGGTCACCGCATCGTGCGCTTTCGGATGCTCTTCTGAGGCCGTCTGGAACGCTCATCTTTCGGTTATTAGGAAGCCACGATGCACTTTTTGAATCGAGATTGAAAACTCACATGTTTAGAACTGCTTTTTGTGTTTCAGTTTGACCTTCCGCAGCACCTCCGATTTCGCACGGTCGTGCGACGTCCGCTGCGAAAATAAGGTCAACATACATTAACCTCACTAATGTTGTGGAATGCAGCCGTGCGAGGGTGGGCCACAGTGAACGGAATACTTTTTTTCTACCCATCCATTTGCAGCCGGCGCTGGAAATCGGCATGCGATTGTTTAACGGCCTATCTAACCGTGTGTATTGTGTATGTGTGTGGTGCGGCGACATTTGTACAGTGCCTGGAATTAAGTGTGGCAGCGCTATCGCTCAGGCGGCGAGAGAATGTCCGGCAGCCAATGTAATGCATTTTGCAATGATTCTTTCCCTTTGTGCCCCTAACGTGCCGTGAAGTCCTGAAGGATGGGGCTCATCCGGTCCCCGCGAATCTACGCGCCAGAAATTAACTTTATAAAGCTTTTTTTTTTAATTGGCCCGATCCTGACATTCCATAATAAGAAACAAAAACACGAAACATGCATCTGCGATCTATTGATACGGCCGTGATGTAACTGGTTGCAGCACCGCGACTTGCAATCCCAGACGTTGCCCGATTATATCTCCTGGCGTGGCAAGTTTCTTATATCCACCCCCGCCTCTGTTAACGCAGCAGGATGAATGGGTGCACCACGGACAAGTCGGTCCGGCCAACGTGGAATTGTCGACCAAAAATACCCCAATAGAGATGACCTCTAAATCTCCCTCTAATTAGATGCCTTTCTGCCATCAGTTGTGCGCAGGAAAATTAAAGGGCTGCACATTTTTACCATTCCAATAACTCGCTGATCTGCTTTCAACAATAATACATTTTAAAACAATGTTGGTCATGTCGCATCTCCGATGCGCGTTGGCTTTGGATGGCAAGGATGCAGCGGAACCTGTTAATCGACGGGAACTTTCATTATACGGCCGTATAGCTCCACATTTTAATTTGTGAAATTACCGCATTGGAAGTTCAAGACAAGAGCTCGAATACAATTGCAGGGCAAGAAAATTGCGTTACTGGCATCACCACTGCAAAGCCTAACGATTGATCCACCTTTTGTTCGGAGTTAGTAATATGTCACACGTGGAAGAGTAGGCCAAATAGCATCTATGGAGATGGCCCCTCTCGAGCTCCATCTCTTGAAGGTCTTTCTGGCACGAGTTGGACGAGGGGCTTCAGATTTGCATTTGATGCGCACAGCACTGAAGAATGCAATCTGCAGCACGCCGCTGCTCAGTTTCGTACCGTATAGAAATTAAAGCGATGTGCCGCTTTCCGCCTGCCTTTGTTAGTCAAGGTGCTTGACGGCACACGCGTCTGCAACCTTCCGGCCCGTGCAGAAAATGAGAAAAGCTTCAAGTGTTCCATTTCCCAGCCGTCCGCCTGTCCCTTCAAGTCATCCATCATTCAAACCACGAGTCCAGCCATCCATTGATCCATATACATCCGGCCATGCAGCCATCTATCCACTTTTATACACGGGTGCAGCACATGGAGCTGTGACGTGCGGCTCCGTGATGGAGAAATTCACGAATGCATGGACGCCTCCAATGCCTATCGCCGATTGGCACAGGCACCATTTTTAAGACCGGATGGTAAAGTGGTAAAATGTTTGCCTACTTTGCAAATCGATTGATTTCATTTTCATGGCGAGTCTGAATCAAAATTACATTTGAGAATAGATTTTAAAAATGTCTAGTTGTAGATAATTTAGTGGACTAGTTGCTGGAAGCGTCACTAATCTGTTACGTGCAGCAGATACAATTCGCAGCCCTGAAATTATTTGCTTATGCCGCTGCTAACAGAAGGGCGTCTGCCATCCGGGCATCGAGAGCCCCCTCCAGAGCAGTAATTTCCAACATTTCTGGAGTTGCGGATCACGATCGACCGTTAATATATTATTATTTTTTTTACGAACCGCCATTAAATAAAAAAGTGGTTAATGAAACGAAATCGGATCACGATCGACCGTCAATATATTATTTTTTTGCGAACCGCCATTAAAATAAAAAAGTGGTTAATGAAACGAAATCGTATCTGCAACAGTTCCACGAACCGCTTCCTACGGCCGTGCGGGCCACGTGTTAGGAGCCGCTGATCTGGAAGATTTTTGGCCGCCTCTTCGGCAAGGACGAGATGTGTGTTTTTAGAAGAGGATGCAGTACCCACACTTTTCCCCATCACGTGCGAATCGATTTTAACTGGTACCAAATGTATATAGCTGCTGGGTGAACGGAGGCAGTGGGGGATTTTTAAGAAACTCCCCCGTTGTTTGAAATGCCACGCCAAATGATATAACTGGTGACCTCTGGATTTGCAAGTCCATCGTGCAAACCATTACCGCCACGGCAGCTTCTCTACAATACCACAGACATACAGCAATCTGAAAAATTGATTATTTAAGCAGGCGGTTAGAGCATCAATATAAATCGACGACTCTATGTATGGTTGTGCCCGCCAGGGGATATGCTGCTTTTTTAAAAGGCTTGCACTTTTGCTGAAGTGAGACAATGCACCATAATCTGAAGAGCTATTCTGAAATTGTATTTTTAATTGCAGAATATATTAAAAAGTAAACCTGTATACTAATGCTGTGTCGATGCTAAGTTAAACCGCCATATATTAGCATTTTATTGTGTATTTATATTCAATGTATAGGCACCCTGTGAAGTTCTGTGGCCTTATTTAAAGTGTCCTGAATCTACGTATGTGCCGTGCCCAATGGCTGGCTTGCTTGCTCACTGGAAGCGGGATGGCATGCGCGCGAGCGCGCACAAACACACACGTGGCCATTAACAATATTGGTATTAAAACATTTTTCAATCACCGTTATCACACGTGCATGTGGTACGTTTGTGGCCGGCTCAATTACATTTAACAGAGGGAGACCTGAGTACGTTATTTGCTGCCGCCGAATATATTCCACTGTGATAAAGAGTGACGCGCAGACGCACACGCGCGCGTGTATGTGCGTCTTTGCCGTGCAGTGTTCACAATGTGTGCACATTAACATCATCGTTAGGGAACAAAGCAAAATGAGCTGGAGGTTGGGGAGAAGATCTGGTTTTGGCCATAGGTGCTTGATTTAACGCGGATATGAAAGCAGAAATTTAACAAAAATGTTGTTTTTCTAGGTTCCGCAATTCTAGAGGCAATGATCGGCCACAGTTTGCTTTTATTGTGTAGGGAACAATAGAGGTCAAGCCATGTTTACAAAAGAAAACCGCAATTTACATAACTGCGAGCTTGTAAGCCGCCCTCTACTGCACAGCCGAGCAAACAGCCAACCATCGTAATACAATAGATTTTCTATAAACGCTTTTTTTTTAATAAGCGCCAACGTGTGTTTTTTTTGTTCACGTATGTTTGGCAACAAGCAGTCTGGCCGTGCTGCAAACCCACGAACGCGTTTTGTTTCTGATCCCAGAGGCTCGATTGTAAACAACACGCGGAATGCCACCATCGAATGACGGTCGAAAATGTACAACTCATTGCTATAACAACCACCGGTGGTGCCCAACGCAGCAATTTTACAAAGTGCCACGTCCACCAAGATTAACAGTTCGCGTAAACGCGTATGCCAATATTAGCGTCGTCGCCTCCATCATTGTCACAAACGCATTCTGTCAATCACCTCTGTTCATTCGTTTCTTGCCAATTTTGATGGGCTCTTTGTATTGAAAGTTTTGTTTTTAACAAAAACCATAACCCGATACAGAACGCGGACGGTGACGGTCGGGGTGAGAGTCCAAACGCCTCGTGAGTGACAGCTGGGACCACGTGCCTCGGTCGGAGGGACCGGGAAAAGGTGACCTGGGCTGATGAGTTGAACACGCAAATAGTATGCTTTGCTTCTTGGCGACCAATACTATCCATAACACAAGTTGTATTCATTTTTGGTGGTTAGATCGCGTAAATGTGTCGTTTTAAACCAGCCACCACAGCCAATTAGTAAGGTTTGTCACGTAAACAAAACATGACAATAATTTAGTTACTACCTCAGCGCACAAGTTGCGTGTTGGAGAGTAATTCCACGACATTTACAATTCGGGTACCGTGACACTTCGGGGTAATTACAACAACCAGCACCATCAGGCGACGGCCAATTTTTGCTGTCGCCTGATTAGGCTAGTACCTAATTGGCATGTTTTTTTTTACGTGACAAACCTTACTAATTGGCTGTGGTGGCGGGTTTAACGACACTACTTCTTTCGTGTTAGATCGTGTAAATAAACAAAACTCATGGATTTGACGATACCTGATTTGAATAGTTTTAGGTGCATGGCAGTTGGACAATTCGAGAGCACAGGGAAGGCTGCGTTATTACACGTCGGCTTAAAATATCACTATCGTGCCACCACCTCCTTCCCCTACCACACACCTCGCCCTTCCCAATCTCGAGGAGTCAAAGGAGACGAATGCAACTAGAGCGACACCCTGCCACTTGCCGCAAAGTGGCGGTCATTCAGAGAACACGTGAAAATGTTTCGGAGGCCCTTTTTTTTAGCGTGGCCTCCCCGTGAGAAGCAAGGGCGATTGTAAAATAAGCGGTGGTGTCTGGCTCCAGCGCACCCAGCCGTGCGCAAAAGGAGATCACCGAGACTGTGAAGTGCATATGGCTTTATCTCGTATATTCCCTTCTACGTGGTGACTTTAGCGAAAGAACCAAGAATATGAAGCCCGGCAGTCACGAAAGCTTTAAATCGAAAAATGTATCTCGTATGTTCAGACATTCCTGTTTTTAAAGAAGGCGCATGTTGGCAGTCCGGCATCGCACACGTCTAACCCCCAGAGCAGCTCTGTCTGACAGCATTGCTCCTGGATTTGGTTGAAACGCAGAGAGGGATCCCATTTGTGACATCAGAAAATGTCCTGCAACAGGTGCAACTCATTGCAGGTATTTGCTGAACAGTAATGTTTCCTGTTGCGTTTTCTAAACTAAAACTTGTTTTTTTATTATGTAACCAGGTAAGGCCCACTGAGCTACAGAGCTCTTTTTCAGAAATAAACCTGGTCACGTGATAGGACAAAGAAGTGGCTTAAGAGTAAATGTATAGTAGCCAAATACTCTAAATGCATGTTTCTAAAATGTGGAGGGGAAAATCCACGTGAACAAGGGGAGAGAAACATGCAAATTCCAAATTTAGAGACGTCGGGATCGAACCAACGTGCCCTGATGTACACCAGGCGAGGTTGTCAAGATTTCGCCACCGCAGCGCGCCCAGAATAAATGTCACCCTCACTGATATATTAAAACTCGTGCTTAACCTGTTTTTAACCCCCCACCCCCCTCACGTATGCAACCCTCGGGCACCATGCCACTAGCACATGATCAGCAGTGGCACGAGCAAGTCATCGCAGGGCTGCATATTCACACCCACGAAGCATTGGCGTCAATGCCACCAAGGCTGTTTTTTTCCATCCATTTCCGCGCTGCACGCAACTCTCAAAACCCCGAACGACAGCTTTTTCCGCTAACGTGAGGCCGAGTCTTGATGGTTTTGTTTCCCACAGCCGACCACACACAGAAGGATTTTGTCGAACATCAACGCCAATTCCTCTGCCAAGGTCGCGCCACTGGCATCGCAGTAAACATTGAGCCCCCAAGTGCCGGATCTTCTGATGTCTTTCCCCAGAGGCCTCTGCATTCAGATACAGTGCAATGAAATGCCAGTTTTAACTGCACAAAGTACATGGGTGTTTGTGTCTTCCTCGTAGTTTTCATCAATTTTTTTTGCTGTTGATCCCAAGTGCCATTAAAAAATAAATAGAAATGCCAAACTGTCCCGCGACAGCACGGTGTGCACGTGTCTGAGCAACAGTGCCAATATGTGCGTGTGCATGCGTTAATTTTTTGGTAATTTTTTGTTATTTATGGAAACGTGGTTCTCAAAGGTACTCTGGGTGGCAGGGAGAGGGGGTGAGGCTGCAGTTAATTTCGATTATTGTATACATATCAGGGAAACACGGATACAACCCTGGCGTGAAGGTTGGCACACATGAGACCTGTGCGATTCCATCTCCAAATGGGTTGGGTATTCTCTCCTCTTCCAAGAGTCTACTCAGTGTGGACAAAGCAGGCCAAATACCCACTTGAGAAGGCTCCCTAGAATTGCCCATCATAGTGGTGAACCTTGAGCCAGCAACAGCAGCGTGAGCCAGCAACTGCTGCAATGCTGCATGTTTTGCCTAATAAATGGTAACAGCTTTGTCTCAGCAGACACCCACCACAAGGTTTTTGTTTGCTTTTGGCTGGAAATATTTGGCACTCGGGAGTGACGCCTCTGGCGCAAATGCCACCCTTGACAGCCCTCATTCACAGCCTCCTTGTGCACACCTTCGGTTCATGATACATTAAGTTCCTGACGCCTGTGTGGCTGACATTAATTAAGGGACCCTGGTTGGGTTTTGAGCTCCTGACCAGGGGCGGAGGGGCTGCTAGATCAACCCCCCCCACCCTCCCCTTACACGCACGGGTCAATGCAGCGTTTTCATCCCGTGCCAGCGCTTGTGATATACAGGGATCGTGTACAATAATCGCGGCGCACCCTCATCTCTCTCTGGCCCCAAGACTGTGACAAGCCACTGCTGGCTCGTGGCCTGGAAATGAGATGAGTGCTTCTGCCTCCACGCATTCCGGGATTATTGAGCTCCGACAAAGTGAAACGTCAGACTTTGTTCACGGTATTAATATTAGGGTAAAGGTGGAGCCCTGCAATTGTTTTCTCGTGCCACTGCTGGCAGAAGGGCCTCCACTCGCGGGAGCTCTAGAGAGCCCCCTAATATATAGAATATCTTGGTCTACTTTTCCACACTGGCCAGAGGTCATGGAAGACGTGGGATTACCTACACTTTACCCCACCGCACTCGATCTGCTGATCAAATAACTGCATGGAATGCCGTTCCGGGAGATATAATTGAAGCGGCGATCGATCTGGATTGCGAGCCCAGTATGTGAACCATTACACCAGCGTCCCATGCATAAGGGAACTCATCCAGTGAGATGTTTTATTGTCTGTTCGTCGTCCAGATGTAAAAGCAGCTTCTTGCGTGCAGCGAGTTTATCATTTCAGCCCGATACACCAGGTACTCCACAAACTCGCGCACAGAACACATGTCTTTTGGGGTTTCGTCCTGAATTTTGACAGCTCTGGTGGGGGTAAATGTCACTTTTTAAATAGTGTTGCCTTTTATTCGAATTGGTGTCTCTCCACATTCACACATTTTCCAGTACAGTTATCCCTCGATTCACCAAACGTATTCGTACATTTTTTTGTAAATTGGAATGGCTTTTCCATTTTATTTATACAAAAAATTACGCATGTGTTTCGCAGTCATTCCACCTCCTACTCCTCACCTAAAATATACACCTAAAGTATATCACTAAATAATATAAGTTAAGTGGTGAAGATATTATTTAACAAAAAATGGTTTCACTGGGTTGGACGTGTAACATGATGGAGGTCGACTCAGCCTTGAATGAGTAACTAGCGTGTAGTTTGTAAATATCGACACTCGGGAAGATCAAAGGCGCGGCCGGGCATGGTGCTGGTCACCCACCCCCTCGTTTAGCCGTACTGACAATCGTAGATGCTCGCTAACAGCACTTTTCCCAACAAGACTGTTCAGGCTATATGAGGGATCTTTATCTTTTGAGATTGCCGTTTGCCGAAAACGGCCATTAGTATAAATTCCACATCTGGCAACCAACAGAAAAATACGACCTGAGAGCGGATGGTGGGATGCTGTTAGGGCAGATCTTTTCGAGGTAGCATTGTCGACTGTGCAGGAGCGGTATGATCTGCATCGCGTGCAAGGCGCGTGGATTGCATCGATGGCGTTGCCAATGACGACATCTCGATCTTGACGACGTAATTTTTGCCGGATGTGAAACTGCACAGTCAAGCATCGCATCGCCGCGCCTGGCCAAACGTGTGAGTTTTTTTCGGGTGTGTCCAACGTTCCACGTCTTGATTTTTTTCATTTGCGTTTATATTGGAATTCCTCGGCGTCGTTGACATTTTTCTCGCCGACTCGTTACCATTTCGACGTAAAACCCTAACGGGCTATCCAGGTGGCTGTTTCATCGGAGCCGGAGTGGGTGGTTGTATGGACACTGAGCAGAAAACGTACCAAAGCGAACGAATGCTTTATTATTTTGCACCTCACGGCCCACGGTATAGAGAGGGCGGCTACTTCTAAATAACACTTGGCACACCGACAGTACAGTGTCGCTTAGCAAGCCTAACAACTGTTGATGATTGGCAAAACAGAGTGAACTCATGTGTGCGTAAACAAATGCTGCTCGTGTGTATAAGGTTTTGAAAACGGCCGATCGCAGGGCAATTAACGGAACTAAAAAATGTGTAATTCATGAGGAAATTGAATGCCCCGAATGCCTCGCCAAAGAGAGTCCGCGGAGCGTTTGTCTCGGCAAGATTCACTCTTTTGGCTGTGCGAACCTTTTCAGTGAAAGGTACAGGCACGGCCCGCAATGTCTTGCTTATGCCACTGCTGGCGGGAGGGCCTCCACATGAAGGGAACTCCATGATAGCTGCTCCTCTAATGGGTGCGGTGGCCCGCTCGATCACACTGGCCAAGACGTCTCATTACGACGTGGGATTTTCCCAGACTCTACCCCATCACACGTGACCTGCCGATCGACTGATTCGTGGTGGTGGACATAAGCGGGTCGCTGGGGGGTTTTGGGGGCGCCACGGTGGCGAAATGTCAACTACCTCGCCTGGAATTCAGAAGGTCCGTGGGTTCGATCCCGACCCTGACGCCTTTAATATTTGGACGTTGCATGTTCTCTGTCCCCCCTAGTCGCGTGGATATTTCTCCCGAGTCCTCCGGGTTTTCCCTTCCACGTGTTATAATCAACATGCGTTTTAGATCATTTGGCTGCTACTATAAACACTTCCACGAGAGAAGCCACTTCGTTGAGCTATCATTGTTTGGCCACGTCGATTCTGATAAAGAGCTACAGTATATCGCTCAGTGGGACCTCACATGGTAAAATATAAATAGTGAAATAGCTGCTTTCTTTGCCATCGAACTGGACGCGTCGGGGACATGGGGCCAGGCGGGATATTCGCCCAATGTTTTGCAGCGGGCCTTTATTCTTGTGCCAAATATATATATAAAAATAAATCTAATATTTTTTTATTAAGTGGTTCATTTGAATAAACTTGTCCCATTTTATTTCGACTTTGCGCTGGAAAATGTAACTGGCGGTCACCTTCCCTCCCTTCCCTCCTAACCCGCCCCCCGCTCCATCCACCATGGACTTGGGAGTCGTTTGTGCTGTTGCACCATGGCAGTGTCTCTTTGCTCAGTGTCAGGAGACTCCGCCATCTCTCTCTCTGGAGGCGCACAACGAAGAGAGAATTGACTTTCAAACCACTTTCATTGCCGCCAGCAGCAACAGCACTGGAGGCGATTCAGATATGAAACACACACAGTCACCAGCAAACAAATGAAAATTAACGCTACAAATCCACGCGCTGTGGCGCTAAATGCACCGCGCACAACACGAAAGAAAAATCACGTGGTGGTGGTGGTGGTGGTCATCGCACGCCACGCAGAGAGAGACTCTCTGTCTTGGCACAGACACCCAGCGCGCCCCGTCGAGATGGCCGTGACCATCACTTTAAGGTCTGAAATTTGTTTCGATTTAAAGACGCTCGCGCCGGCAAATGGACGATGGAACCGCGGAATTTGTTTAGTTCCTTTGGGCCGCATTGTTGACTCAATCCTGTGGCGTGATGTAGATACTTTTACAATTTAGCTACCCCCCCCCCCCCTCTATCGATTGACGGCGTGTACGTCATTGTATTGAACTTCTTTCGAACCGTACGTCATTGCCATTATCATCACCATTTACCCATCGTTATCATCAGTTTCAGCCGCTATCATCACTACCATCCTCACGATCATTACCAACAAGAGCAACGGCCATTTGCCAATAAGTGGCGGTGACGTTACCACTTCGCTTGTGCCAGGCTACGTGCACTTTGAGCCCACGTGAAATTATGGAATGCCCACTGGCAGGAGGTCAGGGAACGGATCCAGGTGCCGTCGGCTGACTGACTCGGATGCATTAGCTGTGCTCCTCACTGTGCCAATTTTCTGCGTTTTATCCACCCAGCTCTGCTCGTTGTTGTGAACGTTGCTGCTCTGCCCTCCCTTTTACGAACCTCCTACCAGAGGCCCATCTTGACACCACTGGTAACATTCATCGGCAAGTCCGATCAGCTCCACATCCTTCCATACCACATTTCGACCACCACCACCATCATCACGACCACATGTTTTTTTTTTACATGAACGCATTGCATCTCAGGATTGTGAGTGGTGGTGGTGGCGGCGGCTTGGGGAGGCATTCATCCAACGGTGGATTGGCCATGGCAGATAATAACTAAGGGGGCGGTGGAGGGGGGGCGGACTGAACCTTCCCCGGCCGCGCTTGCTGTGGGGCAGTGAGTGCTCGTGCTTGTTAGCCGAGACGGCCTTACATTTGTAGCAGCACAAAGGAATGTTGTCCCTCCATTCTGGCATCGCGCGTGGGTGAAGGCGCCGCGTGTGCGTTCTTCCACCCTTCTTCATCTGTGCGGCCAATTTGGTGTTTGCATAAATACTGCATGGCTGATTAATGCTGGCAGGGTTGAGGACAGCTCGGAATATCAATTGCAGGCCCCGCCTTGCTTTTCTCTCTCTCTTGTCACCCCCCACCCCCCGCCACTTTTCAGCGTTTCACGAAAGCAAAAGGAATTCCGTGTCGTGGCCATGAAAGACGCAATGCCGACATGCAATCACGCGGTTCACGTGCGCGTTACGTAATGTTGCCGAGAATGGGGTTCCTTTATTTGTTAACCAGCAGTGTCGAAGCCAGTGTTCGTGTTGTATAACGGCATGGAGGGAAAATGCATCCATCCCTCTGCCTCCCCGCACTGTGGAGCACGGCTGAAGACACTTTAGGGTTGAATATACAGTGCTGTACTGCCAAAGACAAAGATTCGCCGTGTAGCCTTTGACAGGCTGTCGGAGCAAGTGCTGTGAGTGAGCACCTCATGAAGGCCGATACCACACATGAGGAGGTGGGTGACCAACACCACGCCTTGCCGCCTTTGTCTTCCCCAGTGCTGATGTTTTCCCACACCCGCACCCAGGTGCTCCATTTGAGATGCCCTTGACCGATTCGCATATTCGCCACAGTTTATTTTTTTGGGTCGTGAGCGAGAATCAAACTCTGCTTTTTTAATAGATTCGTAGCACAGTGCGTTAATCAGTGCGCCACCGCTCTCCATCTATTGCAAAGACTAAGACCCCCCCCCACCCCGTATAGTCTATAACATAATCCCATGGCAAGTGCTATTAGTAAGCACCCACAGGCATCGTTACGCATGGAAGGCATTTGTGCATAGACGCTACCTGCCAGCTGTGGATAAAAATGAAACGATAAATAACCTATGCTCCATCCACTGCTGTATGTACGAATGCCTCGCTCGACGGCTGTGCCAATGGATAATGACATGAAAATCGCCTGGATGTTATATCTGTTACTATGACGTTGCCATAACGACACCTCTCGCCCGCAGGCTCCCGGTACTCACTGAGAACCCATTTCCTAGAACCGTAGGGGGGTGGTGGGGGTGGTGCAGTTGGGGAGGCGATGGGGATGGGGGGGGCGTACACGTGGGCGAGAACAATTTTGGTGTGCGTGTCCACGTGTGCGTGTCCACGTGTGTGTGTACGTGGGGAGCGAGTTCGATTCCCCGCTCACGGGGAAACACCGGGGACGATTATCTGAACCGGTCCTGGTGCGGTGTGTAAAAAACATCGCCGACAGGGAGACAAAGACGGTCGGGCGTGGTGTCTGACCACCCACCACCCCCTCGTGTGCCGTGTCCGGCCTTCGTAGGTGCTCGCGCGAACAAAACTTGCCCCAGCAGTCTGTTTAAGGCTATACGGGGGATCTTTATCTTTGCACAGCACTGGTATGTGTGTACGTGTGTGCACGTGCGCGAGCGAGCCCGTGCAGTTTCGTTTTATACGTTCCCTGCACGGCCTTTTGAAAGCTCCCGTGACGATCTTAATAGGGGCTCTCTCGTCCGCACTTGTCCCGTCCGTTCTTTTCATGGCTACTGCACGGTGTATTCGTGCGCGCGGTGTTTTGTTGTTGTTGTTGTTTTGTACGCTCGCGGTGCAAGGTTACGGCGAAATAACAGGTGCAGACTGCGACGAATGTCGAGTCTCTAAAGGCTTACGGGGAGGGGGAGAGGAGGGCACGCGTCGATTCTCGTGCGTGCGCGTGTGGGTGAATTTGTGTATTTGATCAAATGCACGAGTTACCATTCTGATGTAGGTGGGGGGGGGGGGATCGCCGATTGTGCTCTCGTGTGAGTGCTTGCAGGTCAGCAACCCCCTGTCGATATTGCCGACAGAGCTAATTTCCTTTATCGGTCCGACGGAGTCGGTTATCGTATTTAAATGTTTAAAAAAAAGGTCCATATTAATTTAACATCGCTCGCCTTGTCCTCCCGTGCACCTCATATTTATTGCGTGGATTAACTTGCGGCGCACGCGTGCCGACTGGATTTTTTGGGCGGAGGAGGAGAAGGAGTCCTCGGCAGCGAGCTTGACTCCGCGCGTTGTGGCAACTACCTGCGTTGAACTCCTTTCGCACCGCACGTAAGCAAACCCGTGCAAATCGGAGGTGCGGCAAGACGCTGGCGCGGCTTGCGTTGGGCCAGGCGCGAGCTGTGGGTCATTGCCGGCTGTGCGTGCAGGTTTGCGAGTCGTCGCGCGTGACACGAGAGCACGTGCGAATCGGCGTCCCATTTCGGCATCCAGCAGTAGTCCTTCAACCTCCACTGCAGACTTGCATCCCTTTTGTATCTCAATCGTAAAACAATAAAATGTTAATTCTAGATTTGAAGCCGAAGCGTCGTGATTTTTGTTGTTTTATTTTTTTACCTACGTGACTTTACCGAATAGAACCAAAGAGTAATAAAATGTTAGATGTTAATGAATACGAATGTTTGATGAAACAAAGTAAGTTGTACTGCGTGACCGTGCTTAAGTTGTGTTTTCGATTATTTACTTTCTAAAAAGATAACTCTGCCCATGTCTCGCACCCCCAGAAAGGGCATCTCGCACCCCCAGGGGGTCAAGTGCAACCCAGATTAGGAAGAACCACTGGCCCTGAAAGATGGGAGACGAGTCGACTCTGATCGTCATTTGCAGGCGTTATGGTGGCGGTTGTGGCGTGATCTGTCCGGAGCTGTAATGTCGCGGTTAGCACACTACGCTACAAACACGGCCACCTGAGTTCGATTCCCGCTTAGGGGCCATGCATAAATGACGTCACGCACCGAGGGGGGGGCGGAGTCAGACATTTGTGACGATGTGTGACGAGGGGGGGGGTTGAGAAATGTGACGTCACATCAAAATGCGCAACTTTAAATAAATATAGACAACACGTTCTACTTAATTAAATAGACTTTTTAATAAATGTTTTCTCCTGCAACATCAGAGTGCAGCGCCACATTAAATACGCACTACAATAACAATAGTTTAAAGCGATTTGAAGCATGTTTCATTTTTTTTTGGGGGGGGGCAGAGCTTTGTGACGTCATATTTGAAGGGGGGTCTGACTTTTTGTGACGAGGGGGGGGGTCAAAAATCGTCCAAAATCGCGTGACGTCATTTATGGACGGCCCCTTACGCATACCAACACCAGGTGACTACTATTTGAACCGGTCCTGGGCCCCTCCCCTAGGTCGACTCGGCCTCGAGTACCTTGTGTGGTGTGTAAATAACGCCACTTGGGGATACAAAGGCGGCCCGGTGTGGTGCTGGTCACCCACCCCCTCGTGTGCTATTCCGGCCTTCATAGATGCTCGCTCACACCACTTGTCCCAACAGTCTAAGGCTACACGGGGCGTATCTTTGTAATCTGCAGCGTGTACGGCTCGCCATTTGACATATACTCTTGCCGTCTGTTTTACATAAAAGTATAATAGCCAGCCAATATCTCGGGCTAACGTCTGTAAGTTAATATGTAATGTTACTGTGATTTTTAGTATTAAAATAATCTCGCCTAGCCGATAAAAAAAAAACAGGGCATTTGTTACATAACATTGATTTTAATTTTATCCTGTGACAGTTATGGCTTTTTTTTAGCCCGCTTTATACTTGCTGCATCGCTGTGTTTAATTCGTTTCTGAGACTTAGGTTACTTGACAATGAGGCTAGGGCTGGTTCTCTTAGAGTTCTCACCTGGCTAAAACAGGTCCCTGCAGGGTGGGTTGGTAGGAACATTGGATTTTTTTTTGCACCCAACAGCACGAGATTTCACTTCGTTAAAGTATTGAAAGGGGACGGACGGACGGACACATTAATCTATTGCAGGCTGGTACACTCAGTTTATAACTTCGTTCCTACCAGTACAAGTTAGCACCTTGCACTGTAATGAAACGACGCAGGTTCTCCGAAAACTCGGGGCAGCAGTGATTGGTGGTGGTGGTGGAGGTGGTGGTGGTCCCATTGCCCGGGTCCTAGCCAGAAGTTGTTTTTGTTTGGTGCCTCCCCAGTGAGATGATGACAGAAGAGTTATCGGCAAGAGATGAGAAAAACGTGGACGGGACACGGAGCTGTAATGAGACGACAGAAGAGGAAGGATCCAGTTGAGACGGAGAGATGTTTACTCATTTGAGAGGTGCAAAAAATCGCAGCCTTTGCGATTTACTAATCGCATTGTTTCAAATTGCGATTTCGATTTGAAATCGATTAATCGTTCAGCCCGAGTACGAGGTTTGGTAAACAACCCCCTCCCCGGTATACGTCCGAGGATGCGCCTGAAAGGTGCGGTGATGAATATCGGAAACGACGGCGAATCGACGAGTGGCATTGCTAAATTGACAACATTATTTGCGAAACGGCGTAAAATGGGGAGACTTAAATCGGTGTGTGTGTGAGAGGTGTAAGTAATTAAGTAAATCGTAGGACCAGGGAAAGATGGAGAGAGTTCTTTGTAGCCTCAAGTCCCATAGGGGATTAAGAGGTGTAAGAAAATCGGGGTATTCCTGTACACCTAATGAATAAGAATCTTAAATGACTGTACCCTATATAATTCTGTTATCTTGTATGGGCAAGTTTTTTTTTAAAATATATAATAACCTATTCGTATGATGGATGTGGTGTGCCAAAATAATTTCCAGAACAGGATTCTGAACTGTTCCAACTGAAATGCAAGCACCGAATGTACTTAAGTGCTGCCTGATGAATGGATAGAAAACAATTATCAATATCATCCGTAATCGATCCACTGCTGGATGAAAGTTTCCCCAAGGCATCGCCATCTCTCACGCAGGAAATATTGGTGAGAAAAAAAATGTTAATTATTCGTTTTCGCAACGTCATTTTTTCTTTTTTTTACAAATGAAGTGTCATTTGCACAAACATCAATAATTTTTGGTGGGTTTTCACCTGGAATTAAGTGAAATAATTAGCTTTTATTCGGGTATGGTCGAGGGGCAGGAAAGTAAAGCCACGATATTTGCTGTGCACATCCAGCTATGGCCGAGGATGATGATGACGACAACGTTTGAAACACGTTTACCACCCAAACCAATCTGAAGCAAATGCAGCAGTATTTACAACAACAAAAAATAAATCTGCAAATTCTTAGCGCCAAATAAAAGGTACGAGCGCATCGCATGTCTTATTGAATCGCAGGACACCACACACACCCACACACAATACGTGTGCACGTCAGAATTTTCCAAAAATTATGATTGATGCAAATGTGCCATTGCGTCTCGTTTCTTTTATTTTTCACGGTGGAGCAAAAGGAGCCGTGCTTAGCGTGTCAGCACGGTGCCCAGTGAACCAGCACCCCCCCCCTCCACACCGAGTAGCACATCAGCAGAGCCGTCAATCCTTGCTTGTTTGGTTTATTTTCAATGACAAGCCGTCATAATGAACATATTCTGCTGCTGCTGCTGCTGCCAGGTGCAACGCGTTCATATGTACAGTATATGTGGCATATCTCAGAACCGTTAGTGATTCTCTCCAACGGGCCTTTGCACAGTCGGACCAAATGGCATCTATCCGTGGATCGGCATACATAGTTGTCATACATGTTCGGTCCACTGCTAGATGAAGGCTTTCCCTAGTCCCTGCCCTTTCTCATGATCTTGCGATTGCTTCAAACATCTGCGGTGGACATCCCCTCCAACGGACGTCTTCCATTCCCCCTTGACTGCTGCTCCCTTAATTTATTCTTGACCATTTGCCATCATCATTTTAAAACTGGGTTTGCACTGCGATAGAGATTGATGGACCGCCACTGTTGTTGTAGCGCTCTTAGCTGGAGTACCTCACGACCCAGTCGCATATGTAAACTTATCTGACTCTGCTGATGAGGCCCTGAAAGGATGAACACCTATCGCGAGCTTGGCTGGGTTAAATGCCACTTCAAAACATTGGTTTGAAAGGCGAATAGACGAGAGAGAAATGCGTTAGTTCACTGCCTGATTTTCTAAATTAATTGTATATTATTATTAATTATTTGATTAATTTATTATACAGCATCGTTCATGAACAACTGCATCTCACAACGCTGTACAAGATAAAAGCAATAAAATGTCGTGATAAGGAATCCATGTGAAAGATATTAGAGCATTGTGCCCCAAGTGCCTAGAGAATTTTCAACAGAAGCGATTGTTTTCAACAAAACTCCCAGAAAACCCTTGAAGTGGCCATGATATATTTTACACAGTAGGCGTCGCACGTTTCCACACACTGTTTGGAGATTGTTGCATGGCAGTCGAACCAATATTACCTTTTTACGTCTCAGAGCTGGGATTCGGAGAATTTGCAGGTGGTAATTAAAATTACATTTTAAGACTCTTTGCAACGTCACTCTTGACAAAACGTCATACTCAGATTGAAAATGTTGTGGCTTGGCTCTCCAATACACCGGTGTGCTGTACTAGTGGCGAATTGGCACGTTTTGTTTACGTGACAACCCTTACTAGTTGGCTGTGTCGGGTGGTGGTGGGTTTTAACGACACATTTATATATTTACGCGATCTAACCCAAAAACCTCTATTATGTATGTATAAACTCTTTAGACATGAGTACCTCGTTTTTAATCGTGAACAACATGCATGAATTCGAACCCAGGACTTCAGCGATGCCAGCTGAGCACTCAAACCTCTGATCCACCTGGTGGGCCCTCCCGAGGGTGGATCGGAGGTCAAATAAGTAAAATTGTACAAGGAGAGATGGATTTGCTGTCTCTTAATTATTTATCTCATCGGTGTATACACAAGCAATGTACATACCGTACTATCGTTATACCGTGTAATACTTTCCAATGCATTATGATAATTGAGTTGACCTTTGCCAATCCACCGATGTCGGCTATCGGGATCGTTTGGCCACGCTTCACCAATGCTGCGGTCACCTCGAGTCGGTGAGGAGTGCTGCCCAGGACCAATTCAGATTTAACCGCTGGCCACTGCTGGGAATCGAATGAATAGCTGCGCTGTGAACTCTGCGACCCACTCCTGAAACCTCCGCCATCCCCACTGCTAACAACTTACAAGTTCTCTCAAACAGCACTTACCCCCAACAGTCAGCACGGCTATCTGGCTGGTAGTTGTTTTTTTGTTGGGGTGGGGGGCAATGGGGGCTCTCTTTTGTTTACGTATTCATTATGTACTGAGTGTGGACAAACACAACGTACACTGCATGTCCCCCGCTCTGCGCGCGTTTACGTCTGGTGCCGATATATAATAAGCCACGCGGGGGGGGATGGGTGCGGGGGCAGGGTAGTGGCGGGAGGAGAGGAGGGGGCAGGATAGTGTGCGGGGGGAGGGGGGCAGGGTCGTGGCGGGGGGAGGGGGCAGGGTAGTGGCGGGGGGAGGGGGCAGGATCGTGGCGGGGGGAGGGGGCAGGGTCGTGGCGGGGGGAGGGGGCAGGGTCGTGGCGGGGGGAGGGGGCAGGGTCGTGGCGGGGGGAGGGGGCAGGGTCGTGGCGGGGGGAGGGGGCAGGGTGGTGGCGGGGGGAGGGGTCAGGGTAGTGACGGTGCTTGGGGTAGCAGCGCTTCCGAATAAACCGGCATCAATTGAGCGCCGCGTGAATGACATCTGACAGCGGCCTCGGATAAATCGATGTATCCGCACGCGTGTAAACGAGGGACGTGCGCGGAATTTGCGCGTGGGGGGGGGGGGGGGCGGGACTCGGGGATGGACTCCGTGCATCTCCGTCGCTCG
Organism: Petromyzon marinus; assembly: GCF_048934315.1. Classification (NCBI taxonomy): domain Eukaryota; kingdom Metazoa; phylum Chordata; class Hyperoartia; order Petromyzontiformes; family Petromyzontidae; genus Petromyzon; species Petromyzon marinus. The sequence goes on along the minus strand of NC_133688.1, from coordinate 18,334,010 downwards.
TTTCGCCGTCTGCTCGTCGGCTCGATTCCGTGTGAGGTCCCTGCCCTGCCCCCACTGCCCCGTTAACGAGACGATGGGGGCAGCGCAGGGACTCGGTAGCGAATGTGCACTGTCGGTCGACGAGGCACAGCGCGTTCCGCTGGGCGTTGAAGGCGACGCGAAATGTGTTGTTCTGTTTGCGTGTTTTTATTCTTCTGCTGCCTTTGAGCCACTTTCTTTTTTTTTTTTCTCACGACAGCCTTGTCCAGTCCGTCCATGGGGCCAGAGCAGAAAGTGGTGCCGTGCCGCGTGTAGTCGTCTCGTGCTGTGTTCTTCATTGCAAGGCCCGCGGACTACTGGTGGCAACCTGGTTGCCTTTAGTGCGGCCCCCGACAATACACAAAGAGAGAACCCCCCCCCCCCCCACATCATCATCATCATCGTGCTGCTGTCAAACTCCCAATGGTTTCGAATGTGTGGCGGCCCTCGCACAGGTGATGTCTTGTCGACGAAAGGGGCCAACCCCAACTGAAAATGCGTAAAGAACACTGCGCTCGTTGCTTTTTCGGCACCTTGCGAACTTGCAGGGGGAAAGGTGAGCCACACGGGATGTTCTCGTTACAGTAGTCAACTTGCGTTTAGGTTATTTTGGCTGAGATAAATTAGCAACACAAGGCCACTACGTTGAGCTATATCATTCATGGCCAGGTCACCTCGTAAAATAGAAGCATAACTCTCCGTGGGGTTTACCTTGTAAAATAAAAGTTTAGTATTTTTTTTCGTAATGTGCTTACCCTTTCCTATACTTTGCACTCCTTTGATGTTTAAAATATATATATATATTGTAACTTTCTAACCCGTCCCTACCAGACATCCGCGAAAAAAGAGCTTCATAGCTCATCGGATTTCTCCAGTACAAATGAATATTCTGATTCTTAAAAAAAAAAGAGCGGGGAATCGTATCCCCGACCCTTGATTAGCACAACCACGTGCAGTGTCGCTTGTCTCCACACCCAAAAGGGCGCACCGCTTTAAGCGGCAACGATTGATTTAACAACGTGACTATTCATTGATAACCCTCGCCCTCCATTCCAAAATGAATATCGCGGAAGTCGCCCTTTGTTGGCTACGTCAATGAAATTGGAACCAGCTAGAATGACGCCACCCTCGAGGTAGGTTACTAGCCAGGTGGCACGTCTGGTCTGGGATCGTCGACTGAGCAAGCGCCACTGTGGTTATTTCATGCTAAATATTGGGGTGGGTTGGTGGGGGGGGGGGGGGTTAATCACGGAACAAAATTGCAAATTGGTTGATTAGCAACGTTTTTTACTCGATTCGAATCTCTCCCGGGGGGGGGGGTCTATTTTTAAATTAATATATTTTTTTATGAAGACGTGTTCAAAAGGTGTGTGTGCGCGCAATATTGAAAAGGGTTTATCAAGGGGGAAGGGTTAATGAGTTCCTTGTTGGATTCCATATAATTATGATGGCTCTGATGTATGCACATTGGAATGGGGCCGCACTCTAATGAGTACAACAGGAATCTTGATTTAAAGCTTTCGTGACTGCAGGGATTCATATTCTTGGTTCTTTCGGTAAAGTCACGTAGAAGGGAAACAATAAAATTATAAAAAACATAAAGCAATAAAATTCTCACGACGTTTCGACTGCAACACAAGCAATCATCATCAGGTGTGAAAACCACAACAAGAACATTTTGTTTCCCTTCTACGTGACTTTACCGAAAGAACCAAGAATACAACAGGAATCATCATTATTTTAACAATGCACAATCGACAACCCAGCTCTGTGCAGCCGTCAGACGCGTTTTACGGGCGTATTGTCCATGTGTAACAAAAAAAAATCAAGTGGCTCGCAAGTACAAGAGAAATACACGCCTTGAATAATAAAACCACCGGGGGGAAAAAAAATACCGTAAAATTCATTAACGCGAAGGCAACGGCATAGAGTGCAGCTCTGTTATGCTCTTCCTCAATCCGTTGTTGGCAAGAAGAGCCTCCGTCTTTAGACGGGGCACGAGCGAGCCCCTCGAGAGAATGTCGCGGCGTGAGAGCGACTCCTCGCTCACGTCCGCGTGTAAACAAAACACAAATGTCGCCGCTCCTCTCTCGTCACTTCAGACGCTGGAGGACATTCGTGCAATCCTGACGGGGCTGGCAATCGCCGTGATTACGAACGAGTGCGGATATGGCTGTGGACAAAAGTGTAAGGGGACTGAGGTACAGTTGGCGAGGAGAGATGGAGGAGGAGGCAGGAGTAGGAGGCGGCGGAGCGAGTCAGTGTCGGCACTTGAACACCGGGGGGAGAGGTTTGTGCCGCGGAACGGCGTTGCAGGCAAAAGGCTCTGGGGGGGGGGGGAACATGAAACCTAAAATCTTTTCACTGCCACGGCACAACGGTTCCTGTCTGCCTGCCAAGCCCCACTGAAGGACAGGTCCCCGAGTAATGCACCGTTCTTAGTCATCCGTGATAATCAGAGTTGCGGGGGAAGGACAGCAAACTTAAACACAAGGCAGTTCTAAAGTAAAACATGGGTTCCCCCCCCGCCCCCGTATATCGTGACCCTCTGCCCTCCCACCCCACCACCACCTTAGAACGACTCCAAAAAAAGCACACTTAACTTACGCACACACACGCGTACTTAGGCACGCACACTTAACTAACGCACGCACACTTAACTTACACACGCACACGCGTACTTCCGCACGCAATACACGTACTTACGCACGCACACGCGTACTTCCGCACGCAACACGTGTACTTACGCATGCACACTTAACTTACGCACACGCGTATGCACGCACACTTAACTTACGCACGCACACGCGTACTTCCGCACGCAACACGCGTACTTACGCACGCAACACGCGTACTTACGCACGCACACTTAACTTACGCACACGCGTACTTACGCACGCACGCACCCTCGTTAGCTCGCCCTTGGCTCTCGTCGAACGTGACAACTGTTCGACCGTCTGAGGTGGCCGCTGAGCGTGCTAGGTAAAGCGAGGCTCCACCAACGCAGGGAATTGCCTCCTCGGCACAAAGTTCGCGCTCACGCTTGCCCCTGACTTTCCGGGAACCGTTCATTTTCTAACCATAATAATAAATAGTGTAATCATTGCTATTTTCACGTCGCCCACTTAGTTTTGCGCTCGTGTCCATATAAGGGGCCGTCCATGAATGACGTCACGCACCTAGGGGGGGGGGAGTCAGACATTTGTGACGATGTGTGACGAGAGGGGGGGGGGGGGTTGAGAAATGTGACGTCACATCAAAATGCGCAACTTTAAATAAATATAGACAACACGTTCTACTTAATTAAATATACTTTTTAATACATTTTTTATCCTACAACATCAGAGTGCAGCGCCACATTAAATACGCACTACAATGACAATAGTTTAAAGCGATTTGAATGGAAATATGGTTTTGTGGGAGGCAGAGCTTTGTGACGTCATATTTGGGGGGGGGGTCTGACTTTTTGTGACGGCGTGTGACGAGAGGAGGGGGGGTCAAAAATCGTCAAAAATCGCGTGACGTCATTAATGGACGACCCCTAACATGTACGTTTTCACGATGTACTCTCGCCTTCAATATTTCATGATGCTGTTTTTTTTAAACCAGTAATCAAGGGATTTTTTTTTAAAAAAAATTGGCGTTTGGGAATGCGTGCCGTTGCATTATTCTTGAATGGTAAATGTTATATCGCGTTGTAAAATAGCGAGTGTGCCCGACACAACATTTATGAAAGCTTTTCTTCGTTTTTTCCTCTCATCAGTTTGCTAAACTGTTTTTTTTTGTCTTTTTTTAGTTTGTTCTCCTTCCCCCGCAACTCCGATTCACACGGTTGGCTGCGTACGATGGGAAAGAAGTTCTACGTACGTACGTAAGCGCAGGCCCCCAGGACTAAGATTCCCAGCAGCCGCAAACAAACCGCACCTCCTGAAGGTGTAACTAGAAACGTCCGAACGCGCCTTAAATTGAGCCAAGGTTGTTCACAACGTGGGTAATGAGGCGAAGAAGGTGAAAAGATGAACGTTGTAAGCTGCAGCGTGTCTGTGTGGTGGGTGGTTGAACGGTGTTGTGGAATGAGAAGAAACGCTCAAGTCCGTGAGACAGACTCTTCAAATTGAGTGGCGAAATCAATGAGGCGAAGTTCATGAACAGGGAACCATCGTGATTGGAGAGAGGCAAGAGCAACCATGTGACCATTCACGCAAAGTTGCTCTGATTGCTGCTTGAATGCGGGGAATTAATACAAAAAAAAACACCGACCAAGCCTGAACGGTAATATCGCTCTACAAATGCATTTTGATTACGCCGGATGGAACTGTTCATCCCACACTGCACATCAATTCCCAAGGGCATATCGGTTGCCAGGTAACTGCCTCTTGAATGGCAGGGTCACGAACTCGGATCGTCCTTTTAGCGCCCTGCCTCGTGCTGCCACGTGAAATGTCACAAGAGTTGATATTAGAATAGGGAGAAGGGGCGTGCGCGTGCACCGGAGGAGGAAGAAGAGGAGGAGGAGGAGGAACGGAGAAGGCCCCCTCGACGGCGGCACCGGACCGGCACTCTGCTTAGTGTGCCGCGCGAGCTCTCAGCTCGTACGTTCGCCGCATTTCTCAACAGAAGAGAAGAAGGCGACGGTGAGACTGCGTCCAGGGCAAGGAGACGGAAGTCGCGCGTGTAAGACGACGTTGCGGCGACGCTACCGATGGCGGTGACGAGGAGGAAAAGTCGCCGTGCCGCTGTGGGGCAGCGCGATCCGCCGAGCCGGCTTCAGTCGCCCACTGCGCCCACTGCTTTGATAGCGGCAGCGGGGGGGGGGGGGGGAGGCTCCTCACAGCTGGTGATGTGCATAAACGCATAAATAAACTCTCCGCTCCTCTCGTTTAAATTATCTAGAGTTGTGAAGGTGCAGCCTTGCAATTGCGTACTTTTGCCGATGCTGGCGGAAAGTCCCCCACTAGAGCAAGGTCTGAGGGTGTTTTTGGCCTCTTCTTTCACGTTGGGCAGTCATTGGAAGAGGTGGAAGTGTACCCACTCGGTACCCCACCACACTTCGCCAGCCGATCGACTACCTGTGGTGCCGCTGGGTAAACATGCGTGGGGTGTTTTTAAGAAACTTCTATGAAATGTTTGTATTGTAGTCCATGAATTCCATGCTTGATATTAAATAGCCTATTCATTTTCTAGAGCATATAAAAATAAACTTTATTTGCCCATTTGCGAGTCGCTCTTAAAGAAACTGTCATCGTATAAGCCTTGTGTGAGTGCTAATTCTGTCAAGAAGGATCTATGGAATTTATGATTAGCTATGAATGATCTATAAGCCTTTATCCCAAGTGAAACAAAATGTGACATTACTCAAAATGCTAAACCATCATTACGATTCTCTAGGTTAACTTGATGAGTGCAAAAGGTTACGAGAAACAAGGCAGCTTTGTTAATGAATGCAGTCGAGGAAAAAAAAGATCGTCTATCTTTATCTTTGAAAGACAACGATTCCCCCATGCAGAAATACGGACTTTTGGGCCAAATCCTGTCAGTTGAGCACGCATTGACTTGCACATGAAAGGGTGTTACGGGTGGCGATATTCCCGGCCAACTTACTCTCCACGCTGATGCTTACACGTGACACCAGGTGCGCATCTCAGGCTGGGTGGACCGACTGGAGGATCACGACAGATTCCGGTACCACTTCCACTGATGTTACCCATGGCCTAGAATGAAACCTCCCTAGATAAGCTCATTGTATAGCTAGTGTGTGTGTATAGGGTGCTTAAAAATGTTGTAACACTTATATGAGACTATCGTTTTTAATGGAAAAAGAACATCATGCACTGTAACATGGTGACAAATGTGAATAGCTTCAGAAAGTCAAAGAGTCTCCACTTGTTCGCTATCATTGTCAACAAATGCCTTGAATCTTCTCCAGGTGGTCTCCAGAACTCGGAGGCAGATGTTGAACTTCTTTCGCACCGTACGTCGCCAACAGTGCTAATCAGAGGTGGACGCCTAACCACTGCACCACGTCTCCTCGCATGTCAGTTTACCATATAATTGTATTTGACATCACTTCATGAATCCACTGCTGGATGAAGAAAAGCCCACACTGTCAGCCATGGGGTTGTATTGACCATACTTCACGCTGGTCACTGTGTGTGTGTGTGCCAAACTTGTTGTGGGGGGAGGGCTGGACAAAAACCGTTCAGAATCACGCTCCACTGATGTTTGCCATGACTAGGAATCAAATTCGCCTTGCTGGGTTTGTAGTGCAGTGCACTTTCCAATGCAACACCTCCACCACTCCTTTAACATAGATATGCGTGCACACATACTGAACGCATATGCATACCCATACATATATTTAACATGCATAATATTTTAGAACACCTTCATAAATCTTGCAGCAGCGCATCGTGTGTGGCCACAGTAACCCAGTGAAACCTGGGGTTGGCATTAATGAGACTGCACAGTCAACATTAGTCCACATCAAAGTTATTTCTTGCTCACATGAGCCCTGCCTCGGTGCTCGTGTGAGCAAAGCATCACTTATTTACAGCCCTGAGCCAGTGGTGGAAAGTGCAGGTGAGCTAATTCTATCCATAGGACAACCATCACTTTAACGACCTCTGATGGATGATTGGTTGAGTTAAACCCTTAAACCAATGGTTTTTAGTATGGCGGTGTTATGGCCTAGAACCGGTGCTTCTCAACCGTTTTCACTCCACCCTTTGGAACTGGCTCAATCTTCGCGGCGCACTTTGCTCAACTGCTCACGTGCGTCCCAAGGGATTCGAGAGGGCCGGCAGTGGGGCCGACTGCTGTCTGCTGCCATAACTGTGCCGCTGACCAATGCGAGACGGGCGACTGGATCGGCCACCGATTGGCACGGATGGATGTTCGTCTGCCTACCCCCCCCCCCCCCCCAGCTTACGAACAGTGAAGCTTCCTTGCTATAATTCTGCAAATACAAGGGAACACCGTATTTGCAGATTTGTGGCCTAGATCCCGAGCTCAAGAGCTGGAAGGGGGTGGCCATCCCGTCAAGGAGCCGTGAAAACAGAGACTACTCATCGACAACACTTCGTCGTAAGCGTTCGCTACTGTCTCGTGGCCCCGAGATGCGGACATCGTCGGATTTGGATTAATCCTGGGGGTGGTGGGGGGGGGGGGTGGTCCCCCACTATGGGTGGGCTACACAGCCACTGCCTCCTCCAGCGGAACAGCGAGGTGGCTGTTGCCATATCCATTTTGTAGGCCGCCTTTTTTTTAAAGCCCCCCCCCCACTCACGCAAGCAGTGAGTCTCGTGGGCGCTGTTGTTGTGGTCTACTTGACCACCAGCTGTGGCCACCGGTGGCTTTTTAGCGGTGGTCTCGACGAGCTTTACAAATCCACTGGCTTTCTCACCAGGGGGTCCCACGTATAACCTCTAACAGTCTGTTGGGGCAAGTGCCGTTAGCGAGGACCTAACGAATGCTGGCACGGCACACGAGCGGGTGGGTGGCCAACAACCACGCCCGGGCACCTTTGTCTCCGGGGTGGCGATGTTTAAACACCACACCAGATACTCATTTGGAGCTGAGTCGACCTAAGGGACCGTCACTGGTGTTGGCGGCCGTGAGCGGGGATTGAACTCGGGTTGATGGGTTCCTAGCGCAGCGCGCTAACCGCAACACTACCGCTCCCCACTCACTATGCGTGATCACGCACACATACAATGGAGCGCTGGTACAATAGTTATCATGCTGCGCTATGAATTTGACGAACCCGTATTCCATTTCCACTTCAATTTGTCCCGGGCCTCACACAAAACGAAGGGCCCAAGCCTGTGGGATGATAGCATAGAGGGGGTTCTGACGTGGTGGCATTGTGCCTCGTGCCTCCAGGAAAACTCTTAGTGGCCCTGCAATTTAACATCACGCGGTAATGATAGTGACCAGAGCAACGCGAGCATCATCAGCATCAGATGTATAAAGTAAATAATAAAATAAAGGTGTAGGTTTTAAAATCAATGTCTTGCATTACAGAGATGACAGATGCAATAACGGTACTTTGATAAACATTTGGACTTTTTTTAAAGGCTATGCTAATAACTGCAACACATAATTTTAAGCGGCATTCATTTGAGCCTTTGTAATCCAATTTCCCCACATTTTCAAAGGGTATTTTATGACCCAATAATGAGATGTCGTTGATACAAACTAATCTGGATAGTGTAAGGCGATTGCATCAAGTTATAACTAATGTAATATTTTGCCCGCTGTATATTTATGTATCCTCTCATTTATTGATGTAATAATACAATAATTAACGAGCCTGTATCAATCCACTACTAGATGAAGGCCTCCATGCCGTGTAGGCCATGGGGGCTGTTCGATTATATTTGGTCCACGTGTTGTTGGTGAAGGAGGAGCCAGGAACCAATTCAAATATAATTCACCACTGATGTTGGTCGTGGCCTGGCATAAAACTCGGGTTGACTGGGTGCATCGTACAATGCGCTTGCCACTGCACCACCGCGCCACCCTCTGAGAAACATGCGTTGATATCAATGTCCACGTGATAAGCTACTTTGTTGAGCTATCGTTTTTGGCCAGTTCAATTCTAAAAAAATAAGTTCATCCCTAGAGTGGGCTTTGCCCGGTAGGATGGGGATGGTAATAAGAGGATTTTCCCCTTTTTTCGGACACACTCTTGTTTTTTTTTGCATTTTGACTGCAAGTATTGTGGTTAATGCACACATGATTCCTTGTTAAAAGGTTTCAGTTTTGTTGCCAGAAAAAAGGGGAAAAAGCCTATTATTATATTTTGTTACTGGCAAAGGAGGTCTAATGATGAGGATGGGGATGGTTCATATTTGTATGTGTGTTGGGTGATTTGTTTAACTTTCTTGTACTTCGCACTGCTATCGTGCCCCTACTGGGCATCTGTGAAAAATTGCTTCATAGCTCATCGGATTCCTCCAGTATAAAAATGCATATTCTTATACTGATCATAATACTTTGATATTATTTAATGCAACATATCAGTCATTAACATGAGCTACCCTCCCAAAAAAATGTAATCGCTCTTTAGTGTTATTTATTGCCAGCGTAACGTACACTGAATTGAGAGTATTTGCGGCATTCCAATTGGACTTTCACAAGACGGAAAAAAACCTGAGCACAGTGGACGTGTGCTCACACATCTACAGCTTCCGCAGGTTCAAGGTCAGTCTGTTTTTGTTCCTTCTGACAAACCTACCGTGCTGTGGTGATATCGCCGCATCCCAACCAGGTGCAAATGGGGCTCAAATGTCGGGATATTTGGAAGACAAAAGTTTAGTAGCTATGCCCATTTAGCCCACATTTTTTATTGAGTCATAGTCTCAGCATACTCGACGACAGGCATTGGAATTTGAGTCGATTCTCCAAGCCCCTGTGGGTTTCATATAGTTATTCTCTCCGTCTATTCGGCTTAAGCAGTTATATATTTAATCTGCTGCTAGTTATTAAATGTCAGTGTGAGAGGTAATACAGTTACACCCCCCCCCCCCGCCCCATTAATTATCAGGTCACCTAATTAACCCGGGAACTTGGTAATTATTATGTGCATGGAAATTATTATTCTTTTACGTCATGAGAGCCTCACCAGTATGAATACATATGATGATTCTGTAGTCTTATTTGAGGAGGGTCCTGCCACATTTTCACAGTCGTGTTGCTCTGTTTGATTCCAACTGATAAGACCTTCGCAGGAGGATTTCTCCACAAATCTGGGTGTCCGCCTGATGATGCTAGTTGTAATTACTCGCGAAACGTCGTACTCGAATTGTAAATGTTGTGGGTTTACTCTCCAACACACCGGTGTGCTCTGCTGGTAACGAGTTGGCATGTTCTGTTTACGTGACAAACCTTATTAATTGGGTGGTGGCTGGTTTAACGGCACATATATATTTACACGATCTAACCCCCCCCAAAAAAACGCATATGGACCCAACTGAGTTGTTTGTAGTATAATTTATCCAGCATTGGGATATTTTGGCCAATACCAATCACATTGTGTGTGGGGTTTTTTTTAAATTTAATTTTACGAAACAACCTGAGGGAAACCCTTGCAGGGAGAAAATGCAAGATGGGACTCGAACCCAGGACTTATCGCTGCACTGCAGTCTCTAATAACGTTACTAAATTATAATAACTTCACCAAATGTAGGGTCCCGCCACCCATTTGAAAGTATACATGGTGCATTAATCGGCTCTTAAGGTCTAAGAGATTCATATGTATTTTGGGAAAATGGTAGTGTGATCTCATTTTCGCCGTTAATAGTGGCCATTCAGCATGTAACGATGCATTAATTCATTCGTTAATGTTGATTCTTACACACTCGCGCCGAGTCGTGCCTGTAAGAATTATTTATTAATGGTTTATACAAATGATATAAGGGGGCACCCGCCAACGTGTAATGGTTGGAACACTGCACTTGCAACCCAGGCGACACCGATTCGATCTCCCAGCATGGAATTCGAAAGTATGGGCACATTTTTTTTTATTATCTGTCTACCCAGCAGTATGGGTTAACCAAATGAGCTCTCCACAGTTAGTCAATTGGCAGGTCACGTGGAAGAGTAGGCCAATGTTAACCCTGCTTGAGGTGCTCTGCAGCGCCCTCTAGTGGAGACCACTTCCACCAGCAGTGGTGTGAAGCAATAGTTTGCAGGGGCTGCACTTTTTTAAAATCTTTTTTTTTTTACAATTGTGGTAATCTTACATTTTAGGTTATTGGAGTGAACAAATCTGGACCTAACCAGACTGAATGGAGAAACAATACGAACGATATGGTAAAAAAGTGGGCAAAAAAACAATCAAAATTTATCACATTTCTGGAAGTGCCAATCGTTACATTTCCGAAGGGCCACGTGATTGAGATGTATATTCTTGATATTTAGTAAGTGGAAGAACGTCAAAGATCCTTTTGTATTTTTCCATTAGAGAATAATGTGGGAGAATCTGGAGGGGGGCGGGGGGGGGTAACATCGCATGCCAGAAACTGTTGACATGCAGTTCTTTCGGGATTTTTTTTTGTATTTTCAAAAAGCAATCCGTTCAGAGAAAATCTGTGAAAATGTAATTGTATTGGCTGTGCAACTTTACAAAGATTTCTAACTTGCCCCCTCCCACCCAACACCCTTTTTTATCCTTCTTCTCCGAAAAGGTTTTAATGTTTTAACAAAGTGCCCGCTATGTCGACAGCATACATTTTTTATGCTGCGCACAGAAACCCCATCGCACGAGCCCACAAATTAAAACACTGCGGAGCACAAGCGCCTGCGAGCGGCATGTGCAATGTTCCGCTTTTCACTGCACCTTCGGAGCCAGTGGTGGGGAGTTCTGGTCGCAGAGAGGATTTTTTTTTTTTTTGCAATCGCTCCCTCTTGATTTTATTTTGGTCCATCGAAGAAGCAGCGTATTGCAATCGATCGGGAATCCCAACCAAGCCGCCCTCACTAACCTCCCTCCTCTCGTTCCAGTAGAGGGCACGGTGGGGGGGGGGGGGGTGTGGATTGTCACAGCGTCCCCGCGGGGTGGCTGAGCGATGGGACCGAATTAAGGCAGCCAGCCTGATTATTTACGGCGCGATAACGGCCGGTGGCCAAGGAACGCGCACGCGCAAATTCTCATAATGCGTGTGCGCACGTTGAACTTCCTTCGCACCGTACGTAGCCAGCCGTGCCAATCGCAGGCGCAATGAGCACGAAGACCCTTCAACGCCCATTAGGCAATGGGTCTCCCCGCTTTCCCTACACCGCGGAATTAGCCGCAATTCGCACAAGCTATTCACGATTGAAGATAAAACAGCCCTTCAGTCGTATATCCGTGCGGACCGCCGATGCAAAACGCTGGCACCGTTGGCGAGCGCCCATTTGGGACGACGCAAGGCACGGCGTGACGGCCGGTGTTGTCGGTAACCGTGGCAACGCGAGCCCGACCACCTTTGTCTCTCCCGTGTCGATATTGATCACGCCGCACGAAGAACTCGTTTTGGCCCTTATTCACTTCGGGAGCAGGGGGTGGGGGGGGGGGAGGACAAGCAATCGTGCGTGGCGGCCAGGAATCGAACGCAAATTGCCAAGATCTTAGCGCGCTGTGCCGACTTTGAAGACATCGCGTGGCATATGTGTAACCGCATGCAGCCATCCGTACGATGACGTACTCGCAGGCGTTCTCGCGAGCGTGACGGATTCGAATGGGCAGTTTGGCCGAGGCAAAATAACCCCGCGAATACCACTCCGTTAAAATAAATTTACACCCTCGTAAATGTAACGCGCGCATAAAAATAGGAAAATCTATTTTGATATGTTCTGTTTGGGCTTTAAACCGTGGGGCTTATACGTCCATCGAATATTCATTGACCGCTTTTATGCATTAGCATGTTTTAAAGGTTTTATTGAGTTTGCTCGCACGTGCCACCTCTTCCACAGAGGTGCAGCAATCGAGAGACTTCATTATTTATTGCGATTGAGTGGAGGTTTGTTCATCTCTCTGCTCCCGCTGCTACGGCGGCAATATCTGTACTTGACATCGAAACTTTTATTTCTCTCTCTTTCTCTCCCCCCCCCCCCCCCCCCCCATTTTGTTTCTTTAGAAAGATGCAGTTGCTGGCAATGTCGCTGATCGTCAGCAGTCGCTTTTATTTATCTCATTGTGTGAATATCGGACGGCCTCGTTTTGTAACGGGAAGCGACCCCCACCCCCCTTCCTCCCCGACACTGTTCTGAACACGGTGTTTATTTTTATTTTATATAAATAAAAACAAGGAAGCAATTCGCACGTCATTTCGGACCGGTAGAGTCGGTGGTGTGAAAATCGCAAGCGATTATACGTTTTTGCCTCTTTTTTGCGATGTAAGTCTGTTCTTGAACTAAAGGGTAACATTTCACTTTGAAGGAATTTAATACAACTGCTCATGGGCATTATTATTTCGTGGTGACGGAGTGGATCGCGCCCCGCGCGTCATGGCCCAGAGTTCGATGCCCGATCACGAACGGCATCATAGCAAGCTCACCTCCAAGGAATCCCTCCTCCCCTCCCCAACCTCTGTCACCTAGTCCCACACTGACCAGTGTGGTGAAGTATGGTCAAACAACCCCCACGACCGGCACAGCGTGGTGGGGGGGGGGGGGGGTCAGGCCCCTTATATCGCAGTGGAGTGACAAGGGGCTGGTACATTGTCATTAAAACTTGTTGCAGTAAACTCTGCGATTTTGATCAATTGTGAGGTTTTTCTGTGGTAATGCCAGCAACGGAATTGCTTTGCCCTGCAATTACATTACCGAGTTCGTGTCGTGAACGTCCAACGCCGTAACTTCACAAATAAATGTGGAGCTGCGCGGCCGTACAATAAAAGTTCCCGTCGATTAACAACAAAGCCAGCGTCGCATCTCCCCTTCGTATTGTTGCTGTTGAAGACAGACCACTCCGTTTCTGGAAAGGTAAAGGTGCAACCCTACAATATATGTCGAATAACTGCGAGTAGAAGGGGCCTTTACTCGGGGGAAGCTCTTGAGAGCCCCTCGAGTGGGTATTTGGCCTACTCTTTCATGCTGACCACATGTTTTTGAATATTTGAACAGGTGGAAGTAACCACGCTTTGCCGTAAAATACACGCCTTTTATGTTTTACCAACTGTGGCATACCCAATTATACTGCTGAGTGGACTGAGGTGTTGGGATTTAAGAAAATTGAACCGGTGACCTCTGCATTGCAAGGTGCTGTACTGACAATTATATAGTGGGGTTTGCCTGCTACAGCAGAAGTTGAGAGAATTCCAACAGGACCTACATCTATGCTTTATTAACCTGGTCATGGCCTAGGATATCAGCAATATGCCAGTACTCTGGGTTGTTCTTTATGCTTTCACAGTCCCTGACTTTCTACTCGCAATCTTTAAGACCATGATTGTGAGCAGGCCTGGGTAAAGCTAAGTCGCTGGGAGTCAGAGCCATTTTCTGTTCACCTTGGGGTGCGACAGGGTTATCCTCTGGCTCCTCCATTATTTTACAAAATCTTCGACCACGTAGTTCGAGAGGCTGTCCAGGACCCTACCGGAGGAATTTCCATTTGGTACAGACACAGGGGGAGGTTGATCGATGTCGGGTGTGGGTCGCGGCATGGCTCTCGATTGGCCAATCATGTTACGTGTATGCTGATGATCTGGTGATTGCTGCTCACTCAGAGAAGGAGTTTGAGGTGCTGCTGCTTAACCTACACTATGCTGCTAAGATGTTAGGCCTTACAATCAGCCCCACAAAATATACGCACCTATCTGGGAATTTTGTGTCGCCAAATATTCCACCCCCACAACTCACAAATGATAATGGGGCAGTTGTGGATATTGTGGAGATATTTACATACCTGAGCAGTGTGCTTATGACCAGCTCTGGTTTGACAGTAGATATTTCACTCCGAATCGGTAGAGTGGCATTATATTTTCATTGGCTGCATAACCCTGTGTTGAAGCTACCTGGTCTGTCGCTCCACATGAAGCTTTGGGTCTTCTTGGCCACAGTCATCCGTTCTCTCTATGCTTGTGAAACGTGGACCTCCCAAATAGAAGTCCTGCGCCAGTTATAAACATTCAGGTTGGGCTTTCTACGATCCATCCTGGGTTCAGCCAGGCTGGATTGTTAGAGGCGCTCACAAATCCTTAAAACCTAGATAGTCCCAACGGTGAGCTCCTCCAGCAGGCAAGGCTGCGTTGGCTGGAGCATGTAGCACACATGCCCAGCCACCGCATGTGCAAACAGTTTTCTTTGGCGGGAATAGAGGGGGCTAAATGGGCACAGCATGGCCTAGAGAAGAGATGGACTAATGTGCTACACGAAGATATGGAACTGAGTGGATTTACCAATGACTGATACCAGCGGTGTTAAGATCGACCTCTGTGGAGGAGGTTCGTGAATGACGCTGTTACTGGGCAGTTGGAGGCAGTCGCCCCCCAACAACAACGAAAGGCAGAGGAGAAACGCTCTCACAACAACGAGCGATCCGCCGGGCAGCAAAAACACTGCAAGTTGGCACAAGCGGTGGTTACAGGTGGTTCATCTGCCAGTCATCTCATTGGGTCAACCCATGGCACCACCTGAATCTCTCCCGCGACGTCCTGCCAGCGAGCTGTCGACACTTCCCCTTGCCTCAGCGTGCACATAGCCTGGCACAGGCGCCGTGGAGACGTCGCTGCCTCTGAGATCCGAATGGTGGCTGTTGTTGCTCCGGGTTGGTGAAGTGGACGGCGTGTTTCTTGAACTCCGAACGGGCGAGTCTCAGCCGCAATCATTCGAGGGCGAGTGGCCTAAAATAACTGGCGGAGCGAGAGTTAATGGACTCTAAAAAAATATAAATATCTGGACACGCTGATTGCGAACCCGTGTGGATGATTTAACACCAGCCACACCCGGTCGCAACCCCAAGAGAGGGCGACGTGAGAGACACGCGGAGACTTTTAGAGTGACACGCGTGGGTGGGTGGGTGAGCAGTGTTAATTTTTGCGAACAAATTGTCGACACAACTATTTTGGTCAATTACGGTTGTTGGGTTTTATTTTTGTTCGTTGTCGTCAACGACGGCCGAGCGGACTAAGCGTGTCAAAAAAAGGGCGTGACGGTGATTATTACGAGCCAGGGATCAATCGACCGAGGGTTAAGGGGCCGTCCATAAATGACGTCACGCGGTTTTGGCCGATTTTTGACCCCCCTCCCCCCTCGTCACACGGCGTCAAAGTCAGACCCCCATCAAATATGACGTCGCAAAGGTCTGCCCCACCCCCCCATCCAAAACCATATTTCCATTTTTAAAATAAAACGTGCTTCAAATCAATTTAAACTATTGTCATTGTAGTGCGTATTTAATGTGGCGCTGCACTCTGATGTTGTAGGAGAAAACACATTAAAAAGGTGTTGGAAAGCTGATATTTAGCATCAAATTAACTTGAAAATATTCAACGTCTAACTAAAAGTGCAGATGTTCAGAATATTATATTGAAATTATCTTATAATTATAAAATATTAAAAGTAATTATAACTATAAAAAAATAATTGAAACTTTGTAGTAGAACGAAGCAAAATGGAGAGTACAATTATAACAATCACATATTCATTCAACAGAATGAAAAGCCCTGTTAGAATAATTAAAATTTAAATGTTTAATAACGATCATTCAAAAAATTTACAAAATGTATGCTTCTCCATTCTCCCATGGAGAAGCAAAATGCTCCTTCATGGAATAAATAAATAAAAGGTGACCTTCGTAAATTTAAATAATCAAATAGTTAATAATGAAAATTAATCAAAATTAGTGTTTTTATAACAATTCTATTTCATTGAGTAGAACGTGTTTTATTTTTATTTACAGTTGCTCATTTTGATGTGACGTCACATTTCTCATACCCCCCCCCTCGTCACACATCGTCACAAATGTCTGACCCCCCCCCTTCCCTCCTAGGTGCGTGACGTCATTTATGGACGGCCCCTAACTCGACTGGGGGTAAACTCGTGCCTGAAATGAAGATGCAGGCCGAGGTAATTCAGTCGCAGTGCTCTAGACCTTGCAGTGCACCGAGAAAGACCGAGACACGATAATCGGCTTCCTACGTACGTTCTTTAAAAAGACTCGCACACATTCGTGATTGGCTGACCTTGTAAATCATCGGTTTAGGCGGGGGGACGGGGGACGACGGAGAATTGTGCACGCCTCGAACCAGTCCTAAACGTGGACTTCACGTTTGACTGTTCAAGTCCACTGCAAGTGACGAAATTAATTTCACAACCCCCCACCCCCAAGATTTGACTAAAATGCCGCAGTTTGTCGTCGGACTAGATTAAGACTATTTTTTTTTATTTTAAAACCAATTCTGACTAAAATGAACACTGGCGTTGGGGTCTAAATTCCAATTGTGTGCATGTCTGTACTGTATACTGTGTGTATGCCTGTACTGTGTGTGTCTGTACTGTGTGTATGCCTGTACTGTGTGCATGTATGCCTGTACTGAGTGTATGTATGCCTGTACTGTGTGTGTCTGTACTGTGTGTATGTATGCCTGTACTGTGTGTATGTATGCCTGTACTGTGTGTATGTATGTCTGTACTGAGTGTATGTATGCCTGTACTGAGTGTATGTATGCCTGTACTGTGTATGCCTGTACTGTGTGTGTATGCCTGCACTGTGTGTGTGCCTGTACTGTGTGTATGTATGCCTGTACTGTGTATGTATGCCTGTACTGAGTGTATGTATGCCTGTACTGTGTGTGCCTGTACTGTGTGTATGTATGCCTGTACTGTGTGTGCCTGTACTGTGTGTGTCTGTACTGTGTGTATGTATGCCTGTACTGTGTGTATGTATGCCTGTACTGTGTGTATGTATGCCTGTACTGTGTGTATGTATGCCTGTACTGTGTGTGCCTGTACTGTGTGTATCTATGCCTGTACTGTGTGTATGTATGCCTGTACTGTGTGTATGTATGTATGCCTGTACTGTGTGTGTGTGTGCACGCGTGTGTGTGTGCCTGTATTGTGTGTATGTATGCCTGTACTGAGTGTATGTATGCCTGTACTGTGTGTGCCTGTACTGTGTGTATGTATGCCTGTACTGTGTGTATGTGCCTGTACTGTGTGTGTGTGCACGCGTGTGTTGTATGCCTGTGCAGCTAGCGGACTGTTCATCCGCATTATCCTCATCTTGGGGGGGGGAGGGGGGGTGGGATTTTGTGACCGGTCTGCACAGTTCTGTGCCAGCGGCAGGAGCGCTTCATTGAAACGAATGCATAGGCGAAGTCGCCCAATGGAAGGTGCCACTGCGCTCCCGAGTAGAGAAGATAAACCACCCCACCTTTCAGGGAACATCTCGCGAAATTTGAAACCCCCCCCCCACACCCCCGCCCCCCCCAAAAAAAATGTGCACCCTAATTTGTGGGTTTTATTATTCATCTTTCAAGGAGCCACTCTTCGTTTATTATCTTTGTCATTATTGCTGCGATCTAGAGGGGTATCAAACTTGAATCGCATTTTTGTGTAATCCATATGAATAATGACTGCATTTACCCGCGCAGGTAAAATCCCGCTAAGTGGCATCCTCCCGAAGTTTCGGCGATTTTTCCGCACGCGATGGGTGGTACCTGTTGCCCCAGCGGGCTCTCTCGTCTGCTGCTAAATTAAGGCGATTGATTGATCGAATGATTGATTGATGAAATGTGGCGTGGACAGCGCCGGACTCGGTTAAAGCACCAATCAAGCACGTGACTTCTACTCAATTGAGAATTTCGATCCCGCCACCATTGGAAATGCAGTGATCGCTGATTAAAATACAGCATTGCTTTTTGAACGGAGGGTGCATTTTTGTGCCCCGAGGGCTTTTCTTAATGGCCTCGGGGAAATGGGCATGGCTATTGAGTGAGTGTGCAGGCGGTGTCAATGCACTGTGGCCCATAGGCTGAAGGGGCCCTGACGCCAGGCCACAAGGGGGGTGGGTGGGGGGTGGGTTGACGGCGTAGAGCCCCCCCCCCCCCCCATTCCTTGCACCAGGCCCCATCCAAAACACGCTACGACACGGTCTTGCTATGAAGAAGGGCCATCACCCGAAACGTCTTCTATTATGTATTGTCTACATGCCATCATTAATTTATATTTTATTCAATTTAGGGCAGTGCTGACAAGTATGCGGATTTTTTGTGTGTGAGTTTTCCCTCAACGGTTGAGAGTTCCAAGTCGCAGTCAATGATCGGTGCCTTGAGCGCTGCGTGCGTTGTAAATGTCTGCCCAGGGTGGCAGCCTTACGAAGAATGAAGCGGAGTAGAATCTCACAGCAGGTGGGCCCCCATTTTATTCCTTGCGGCCACGGCGCCGTGCCCAGCCACTCGACAGCGGTGAGGGAGAATGCCTCCACGGTGTGTGGCGGTGCAGTGAGCAACCTCCCCCCCCCCCCCCCCCGATGAAGCATCCGCTGTTGTACATTGATAAATGTTGCCGACCCGCTACGCAGCGCGCGCAATCTTTGCTGCGATTTCGAGCAACACACACTCAGCAGGGTGGGTAGGGTGGGCAGGGTGGGCAGGGTGGGTAGTGTGGGTAGGGTGGGCAGGGTGGGCAGGGTGGGCAGGGTGGGTAGTGTGGGTAGGGTGGGCAGGGTGGGCAGGGTGGGCAGGGTGGGTAGTGTGGGTAGGGTGGGTAGGGTGGGCAGTGTGGGTAGGGTGGGCAGGGTGGGCAGGGTGGGCAGGGTGGGTAGGGCGGCTGCCCCCCCTCCCCTTCCGCCTCCACTTTCCGAGGGTCGGTGCCAGCTAAATGCACGGGTATCTTGGTAACGGGGCAAGCATATTTCACCCCCACCCCTTGCAGTGGTTCTTGTCGAATGCTTGATATTTTAATTTGTTTTAATAATTTGGGGCACGTGGTGGTGGTGGTGGGGGGAGATGCAAGGATGGTACCTTGACCCCGGGCACCGAAATGTGTCGCCACGGCTCAGCGCACCGCTCCTCGTTGGGTCATCAGCGATGCGAGCACAGCACGATTCGCCTGGCCCTCTTGCACGCGCAGTGCTGTCCGATCTCCGTTTACGATAGGGCTTAGCGGGGATACAAGTGTCATCTCAATGGGGTGAATTGCACTACCGTAATTCATTTTTTGTCGCCTCGCCGCTTTCAAGGTGAACGCTTTGTCTTTGGGCTGTGTGCACGCATAGGTGTGGTGAGCGCGTGCGCGCGCGCGTGCGTACTTTAAAAGCCCCGGAACATCGCCGATTACGATCCTTAATTCACTCTGGCAGGGCTAACTGTGTCTTATTACGTCCTCGCTTGTCTGCCCATCTGTGTGCGAGCCGTGGGGGCGGCGGTTGTCGCGCTGTGTTACAATTCCGGCAACCCGAGTTAAATTCCCGCTCACGGCAGCCAACACCAAGTGACGAATATCTGAACCGATCCTGGGCCTCCCCTAGGTCAACTCGGCCTCAAGTGGTGCAGTGTGTAAGCATTGCCTCCCACTCCCACGTGTGCCATGCCGGCCCTTCGTACGTTTCTCACAGCACTTACGCTAACAGTTTATTAAGGGTGGGGGGTCTTTGTGCGTGCGCGCCTTTCACGAAATGCACAGTAACCCCCACCAGTTTCACGGAATCGAAATCCATCACCAATTCAAATGATGTTTGTTATTCAATGCCTTAGAATGAAAAATAAATTCGCTTGAGCCTTGCGAAAGTGAAACATCATTCTTGAGCAGTTTATTTAATTTTAGTTGAATTGTCACCAGCATCCAAGCTCGCGCCGAATGACATCTGCAACATAGAATGTTGGATTAATAATAACAACAATAAGAACATATTTTGAACAAACACATTCATCTGTTTCAGCGCGCATCTCCTCGTCTCTGACACGTTTCCTACGAAGATGGTGGCAAACTGTCGAGCTATCATTGATCACAAGATCCAGATCACTTCCCACACACCTGAAATCCACACATCTGAAACCCACACACCTGCCATTTCCTTATCCCACCTGCCGCTGTAACCCTCATCCGCGGCCCCATCACATCCTCGTTTCACTATTACAACTCTCTCCTCCACTGCGGCTACCAAAAAAACCCCTACATCTTTTCCACAATCCAGATTATCAAAATTGCCTCCTCACCCATAACCGCAAACGTGACCACACGACCCCAATACTCTGATCCCTCCGCTGGCTCCCAATCCAGATCCGAGAGAATTGCCCTTAATGATTTCAAGATTCTCCATGGATTTCCCCCACCTCCATCTCCCCCCTCATATCGCTCTCCACCACTTCACGTGATCTCTGCTCTGGAAACCAAGGCTTTCTGTCAATGTCCCCAAGTCGGATATCTCTGCGGGAGGGTTGCTCCTTCCACTCTCTTTTCTCCACATTTTTAAGCCCCCTTTGTACGTATGTAGATCTGTCACACCGTAATGTAGCCAACCGACGTTCTGCCCCTGCTTCCAGTTCGGGCTCAAAAGACCTTCCTTTTTTTTCGTCCGCCGATGTCTCTGTCTCTCGGCAAAATAAATATTTCCACTCTTTTTTTTGTTCGGCATCTGGAGACGCGGTCGCGTGTAGACGCCGTCTAAATCCGCATTGTGAGCGTTGAGATTCGCATCTCGTTTCCAAGGAGGGTCCTGACAGCGCCATTCCCACCGCTGCTGTTGCTTTATCTGAGAGAAGAAAACAAACGAACGAGAGAACGAGCGAACGCGCGTGCTCATAATGCTTTATCACAAATTCTCAGGAAAACTTTAGAATTACAGGATTTCATTTAAATGTTCACGCACATACCGCACGTGTAAACATTGCATAGTTTAAATGCAATTACAGATTACGCTCGATACGAAATCAAATTATAAAAATGTGTCATTTGCCAAAAAATATAGAACAAAACATTCCAAGACGTGGGGTTTCTTATAAACACGTGCATTGCCATTTGCAAAGCGTGTGCATGATGTAAAAATAACATGCGTGCTTTTTTTTTTACAAAATGGGCCTTTATCTGAAATAAACTGACTTGATACATTTTCTTTGGTTCTTTCGGTAAAGTCACGTAGAATGAGAATAAAATAATACATTAATAAAATAAAATAACACAATAAAATTCTCACGACGTTTTGGCCACTTGTGTTGTGAAAGAACCAAAGAAGATGAATCCTTGCAGTCACGAAAGCTTTAAATCGAAATTTGATACATTTTCACTTCTCGCACTCTGCTCTGAGGTTGCTAGATTAAAAGGGCCACATAACCCGGAAGCTCTACGGGGATACAATTCCCTGGGCTATTCTACGAATTTTTGCAATTGAAGGTCCATGATTTTTACATTACAACCTATTGTTGCATCCTTTTTTTTACTTTCTCATTTGTATGATTTTTCATGTTTTTCATCGCGTTTGCACAGTTGCATTTGCTCCATTTAGCTGCATGTAACATTGTCATATTTGATTTTGTACACGCATAATAATTCACAGCCCTCTGTGAATCCCCTGCCAGATGAATGCCTTCCCATGCTATTTCAGCACCGAGGCTTTTTTATTTTAACCATACTTCACCACGCTGGTCTGTACTAGTTAATGTGGAGGGCGGACTGGTTAATATATCACTCGTCTCCGATGTGAGTCACGGCTGGGAATTGATCTCACACCACCTGGTTCGTAGTGCTGTGCACTAACCACGAGCAATTGTTTCGACCATCGCATGCACTTAGAAACATTGATTCTTGCAGGCACCTATGTATTAACTTATTTTGTTCTTTCGTCCATCGTATGTATCGAGAGCCTTATGAATCAATATTCATGGGCGTATCAATGCGCAATATTGTACCCATAGTGTGTGTAGATCAATACATGTGCAGTACTATGTGAATATGTGAAGGGCTGTTATTTTAATATCATTTTATTTGCATTATCGGTAACTAAATTTTTAAAAAACTGGTAAAACCGGTGATGGGTTTGACGCACATATGCAGATGTCTGTGGCAATACTCGTAAGAGTTTAACCATATCATAGGACCTTTTTGGCAGTATTAAAGTATGAAAACGAAGGATAGGTTTTAACCTTTCCAAATAGACACCTATCTGGTGTTTGAACATCTTAACACCTGTGTTATTGCCAGACAGGGTAAAACCTATTCTTATTTTCCATACTTTTGATTCTGGAAAAATAGGTCCCATGACATAGCTGCTCAACCCGAGCTGTAAATGCTCTGATACGTGCATTGTCTTTGTATTGTTTGCCTTTGGGCGTTCTGTGGTCTGACACTGGTAAGACGAGGCCATAAAGAACAAGGCTGTCTCTGGTGCAGGCCAATCAGTTTCAAAGACAATGTATATATTATCAGAGCGTGTTTGTTTACATGTTCACGTCTACGTGTGGTTAACGCAGACTCCGTTCCTTGCAAAAAGGTATCTATTTGGTGTTTGAACGTCTGAACGCCAGTTTTATTGCCGGAAAGGGTAAATGTATTTTTACGTTTCGTAATTATTATTTTTACGTTTCGTAATTATTATTTTTACCATTTTGACCGAGAAACGAACGGAGCCACCGTGATGCAATGGCGATCGCAATGGGCGTGCAGCGGTCACCCGTTCGCATCTATCTCCTGGCGCGGCAGTTGATACAATGGGCCAAGTTTTTTTTATTGTATTCAACGTATCCCGCCCCCTGCCATACTTCCCACTATAAATGGGTCCACCACAGTCGGCGAATCTGCACGTCGCGCGTGGTGGGCGTAACGTGTGAGTAAACTCCCGACAACTTCCAAGATGACTTGGTCAATGTGGAAGAGGAGACCGACGACCCCCTATAGTGGCCTGCGGTGGGCCGCACGTCCACCAGCAGTGGCATTGAGCCGGCAAAAAGAACTACCGCGGGGGTTGTTCATGTTTAGCCAAGCACGGCTCGTGCCATTTCACGCGGCAGCTTGGCACGCTCGTCGCTAAAATTCCGCAAAAAAATTCCCGTGACTTTCGGAGCCGCTAATCGATTCTCAAGTACGGTTACGAGCTTAACGGTTGTCATTTAACAACCCTTAACATGCACGATGCGTAAATAAAATGAAACAGAACATATCACGATGTGGGGCAAATAAACAAATACACGCCCTGCGCAACTCGCGACACCATCTTAACGTTTAATTCAGAATGAGTTGCATGCATTTGTATAAATCACACAGCTATTACTTAGCTCAATTTTAAAAAGCACTTCTCGATTCACTTAATTAGGCACAACGAAATTAATGTACTCGTGACGGCTCTGCGGCCATTAATAAATGGCTTGGCAGGCATGCATATTCATTAAGACCACGTAGCTCTGCTAAATGGCCCTAATAGAGAGTGCATATTGTGATCAATAAAACCTTCAGAGCGACGGAATAATTAAATGCTCGCAGGCAATTTTGTCGGAATATGGGAATCATCATTTTTTTCATGACTCGCATTGGCATGCCGCATGACGTAATGCGAGGAAGCCGTGCGGTTTACGATACTCCCTGAATCTGCCAGGTAGGCAGGACAAGAAGGTGAAAACAACTAAATAAAGATTTTTTGTATTTTATTTTACCAGGTAAGGTCACACTGAGCTATATAGTTGTTGTTTTTTTTCAGATGTCACCTACCAACAAATGATAGCTCAGCGAGAAGTGGCTTATGTGGATATTTATAGCAGTCAAACACTCTAAACGCATGTTGATTGTAAATGTGGAGAGAAAATCCGGAGGACTCGGGAAAAAAAAAATCCACGTGACCGCGGTGAGAGAGACAGCAAACTCCAAATACTGTATACAGGCGTCAGGATCGAATCTACGACCTCCTGTATACCAGGCGAGGTAGTTAACATCTCATAGCCACTGCGAAGCGGTGATGGGATGAGAGAATGGACTTCCTGGGGACGAACCGGACACGGAGTGTTTACGCTACTGCGAGAACGATAACAAAAAAAATACCCCGGGGGGGGGTGGGAGCCGAGTGAGCCCAATGGTGGCCCAGTCTAAATGCAGATCTCAGGCTGCTGTTAATGCACCGTCAGTTATTTCATTATTTTCTTGTGCTCGGCAGACGCTCAGTCATGGTCGCACGCTTGGATGTGTGATTATGATCACCTGTGGGCGAAGCGATGCACTGCAAACACGCGAGTGTATGCCAGCAGCTGTAACATTCGCATTGTAGTTGGTTCCAATGTGCAGGTTGTCGCTGTTGTGCTGTACGGCTCTCTCGCGCGGTTTTCTTTCCGCAGTTGTCCCCTGCGATGTCCCGACGTTTTGCGCCTCTTGCTGACAGCTCCAATCAAGCACACGTGGTTGCCACCGTGCTGAACAACACGTAGTAGTCGTAAGTCGTTGAGGCTGCAAACATCGTTTGCAAAACTGACCTGGGTCCAATAATTGACAAGAGTAAAAAAAAAACTTTACAATTACGTTAGAGGAGCAGTGGGCCAGCTGTTAAGTGTGTAGGCGGTGCAACTGCACCAGGTCCCAGGCTCGTGGGCTTTTAAGAGGGGGGTGTAAATTAGACAGAGGGGGTCCCCATTTCCCTTCCTTGCACAAGGACCCATGCCAAGCATACAGTAGGCATAGGTAGGGAGACGGCATGAACAACGCCATAGCAGAGCAAAGATAATAAAACGAGCTGACCCACCAGGTAATGGGGTTTGTGTTTTGTCCTTGGGGTGATTCTCACGGTGAGGGTCCACTCGGTAAGGTTTCACATCGATTCATTGTAAAGTCTGCGTAAAAAAATCTAAAAAAACGTAAGATGTGGGGAATTGAGGCAGCACACAAACCTCTATCTCGTCTCCATTAGACTTCCATTAATACAATTCCGCTTGTGGATAGACCACTCTCACGATGCTCATTCTTCACCGATGAAATAATTCTATATTATTTTATTTTAGAACGGTCAGGCTGGGTGGGCTTGGACAGCACAACATCGTTCGACAGGATGATGGAAAGAAGGTGAAGAGTCGTGCCGGAGTGGCTGCCAAGGAATGGAACGCGTCCGAGAGGACATCCACCACCCTCGCGATGAGCCACTGTACGTGCATCCACCAGGGCGATGGAACTCGTGCTCAGATTCGAGTTGAGCCGTGGCGAGGCCTGGAGAGACCACGAGGGGGGGGGGTGGGGGTATCTTAACGTACACAGCACCGCAGGGCGGCCGCTGGATTAGAACCAAGGGGCCTCTCTGTAACAGGTGAGGATTGCAGGTCCTCGGTGAGTATTGTAGCATTGCGAGATCGTGAGAGGCGACGGAGGCTTGGCGGAGACCTTCACTCTGCAGTGAATGTATCATGGCTTCTCTGCTTTTTACTTCTCCTGCGGGGAATACATCATATTCCGTTTTTGCGAATGATGGCACGATTTTCAGGAGCTCGATGCCAATGCGGAGGTCTCCTTGCCACGACGAGAGAGCTTCAGGAGAGTTATTGATTCGTTTTGCTCTTCCTCTGCTGTGTTTGAAGGAGCGCAGACTACAGTGCTTCACGATACGGTTCGTCATCGTGACTAAATATGGGTGAGAGACGGTCGCCTTCTCGTGGCCCACCTGTTACGTGTTTTTTAGTGTTACCTTGAACACAGCGAATACCACCATCGAGGCAAAATGGACGTCGTTAATTCGACTCCAGATCAACGGAGCTAAATGCCGATTTTTTTTTAAAATGCCATTAACGGGCAGACATTGACCGGACGAGGTGGTCGAGTGGACCATCTAAACTTGTGTTCTTCACTTCAAGGCCCCCGATGCCCTTCAGTGCGGCTCCTGACATGCCGCCCCCAACATTACATAACACATGGACACACTCCACCCATCACCGTGCTGCTGTCAAACCCCCAATGGTTTCAAATGTGTGGCGGCCCTCACGCTGATGAAGTCTTGTCGGGGAAAGTGCCTCCCCCCCCCCCCCCACAAATGGGAAGGGTTCCACACATCTGCGACATATCGTGCAGCAGCAGCGTGCATGTGTGCATGTGAACCCGGCGACCCGAGTTCGATTTCCGCTCACGGCCAACACCAGTGGCGATTATTTGAACCGGTCCTGGGCCACCCCTAGGTCAACTCGGCCCCAAATGAGTACCTGGTGCGGTGTGTAAAAGCATCGCCACTGGGGAGACAAAGGCGGTCGGGCGTGGTGCTGGGCACCCACCCCCCTCGTGTACCGTACAGGCCTTCATATGTGCCTACAAACAGCACTTGCCCCCAGAAGTATGTTAAGGCTATACCGGAGGGAAGGGGTCTTTGTCGTCGTGTGAGAAAGCCACATGGCCTCAAAGTGCACCTGGCCTGGCACAGGTGGGGGGGGGGGGGGCTGGAGACGTCAACACCACTTAGTGGCAAATGTTTTTTGTTGTTGTGTGCGAGAGTGGCAGACAATGGTTTTAAAAGGGGCCGTCCCTGGCGTAGCAGTAGTAGTCATTTAACATTCCGCCCCCATCTGCAGCCGTGGCCGCTGCATATTTGTGTATAAATTGCCGTCGTATGTTAGTGCGAGCGGTGGGGAATTCAGATTAATGCGACCGCTCATAGCAGCACCGAACGCGTTTGCGCCGAGCGTGGCTCGCACACCGCCGTTCATTAGGCTCTACTCCCTGCTTATTGATGGCAGCAAGGGGAGGGGTCGAGTGAGCCCTAATCAAAGCCAACCAAAACATGGTCCGGGATAGTCTCGCCCATGGGGTATATTAGGATGGACCAGGGTGTTGTTTCCCCCGAGATGGGAGTGCATTTGCACACGCAGTCGCTTAGAAGTGCGCGCGATGAATGTGTGTATCTACGGTGAATGTGTGTATCTACGGTGAATGTGTGTATCTATGGTGAATGTGTGTATCTACGGTGAATGTGTGTATCTACGGTGAATGTGTGTATCTACGGTGAAAGTGTGTATCTACGGTGAATGTGTGTATCTACGGTGAATGTGTGTATCTACGGTGAATGTGTGTATCTACGGTGAATGTGTGTATCTACGGTGAATGTGTGTATCTACGGTGAATGTGTGTATCTAGAGTGAATGTGTGTATCTACGGTGAATGTGTGTATCTACGGCGAATGTGTGTATCTACGGTGAAAGTGTGTATCTACGGTGAATGTGTGTATCTACGGTGAATGTGTGTATCTACGGTGAATGTGTGTATCTACGGTGAATGTGTGTATCTACGGTGAATGTGCGTATCTACAGTGAATGTGCGTATCTGCAGTGAATGTGCGCATCTACAGTGAATGTGTGTATCTACAGTGAATGTGTGTATCTACAGTGAATGTGTGTATCTGCGGTTAATGTGTGTATCTAGAGTGAATGTGTGTATCTGCAGTGAATGTGTGTATCTACGGTGAATGTGTGTATCTAGAGTGAAAGTGTGTATCTGCAGTGAATGTGTGTATCTACGGTGAATGTGTGTATCTACGGTGAATGTGTGTATCTAGAGTGAATGTGTGTATCTACGGTGAATGTGTGTATCTACAGTGAATGTGTGTATCTGCAGTGAATGTGCGCATCTACAGTGAATGTGTGTATCTACAGTGAATGTGTGTATCTACGGTGAATGTGTGTATCTACGGTGAATGTGTGTATCTACGGTGAATGTGTGTATCTAGAGTGAAAGTGTGTATCTGCAGTGAATGTGTGTATCTACGGTGAATGTGTGTATCTACGGTGAATGTGTGTATCTAGAGTGAATGTGTGTATCTACGGTGAATGTGTGTATCTACGGTGAATGTGTGTATCTACGGTGAATGTGTGTATCTACGGTGAATGTGTGTATCTACGGTGAATGTGTGTATCTACGGTGAATGTGTGTACGGCGAATGCGTGTATCTTCTTCTTTTTCGCACCGTACGTAGCCAACCCTGCTAATCGGAGGCGCAGGATTGTGCAGCAATTGCATGTAAGCTATCGAGTGTGCAGGCGGTTAGACTACTACGTGCAGCGGCGTAACCACATGATCATCTTGGTGGGGGGGGGGCAATCGGTCAGGTGGAGCCTCAATATTTGATTTGTCTCGCACGGTTGTACCCAGGCTATTACATATTGCGGGCTCCTCTTGCCTAATAACATCGTTACGCTCATGGTTTCGAAACATTTAATGCTGTAGGGGCCCTCCGTCTTGGCAAAATAAGTGCCGTTCTTTGACGCTGTTGTTGAAAATAAATCTCATGGTGGTTGTGAAGGGGGCCCCAACTCGTAGCTTGGGCCACCGGGCGGTGGGGGGGGGCAAAGCACCTCTCTGCCCCCACGCTCGTTGCACTATTGGTCATGTGGCCATCGCACCATCGCACATGTCCGCCGGGAGCCAGGCACTGGGCCAAGAAGATGGGGGGCCGGAATTGAAGAGGAGGGGAGCCCCCAATTCAGTTCTTGCACGAAGGTCCATGCCAACGGAGCGTCAACGCCTGTTGGCTTGCACATCAGCGCGTCCTGTTGGCTTGCACATCAGCGCGTCTTGTTGGCTTGCACATCAGCGCGTCCTGTTGGCTTGCACATCAGCGCGTCTTGTTGGCTTGCACATCAGCGCGTCTTGTTGGCTTGCACATCAGCGCGTCTTGTTGGCTTGCACATCAGCGCGTCCGTGTGCAGTCGTTCAACTGCGCGTTTTTTGTTTTGTTTTGGCCGGAGTTGAGTTGCGAGTGGCGTTGATCTCTGCAGCCGGTGACTGCTCCGGTCATTTCTCAATGTTAATTTCATTACATCTCGGTAATCGGGTCACGATCGATATGCAGTTGCTTTCCAGCGGAGCCGGCGCTGTTAATGAAACGCATCCATTGAATGGTAATGTTGGAACTGTGCAGAGTAAACTATTCGATTCACATTTCATTAACCCCATGACACGTTCAGAAGTCCGATAAATGGTTTGTACTTTTCGGGGTATAAGCATACATAGTGTACACTAATCACTGATTTGTTGATGCTGAATTGCCTGCTGGTATTGATTTCGATTAAATTTGGTGGTATACTGTATTTGAATTGTTTTGAAAGTGTGATTGCATCGAGGGAATATATACGCGTGCGTACAGACTAATTGTCGCTGTTAATTCAAATGGGAAAATAGTAAAAACGTGACTTTCGATTTTTGCGCTTGCTGTGTTCTGCTAATTGTAATAAAGGGGGGGGGGGAGGAAACAGCTTGTTTATTAATTTATTCTGCGTACGAGTTAATGGGAAGCGGACACTGAAAGTAAAGATCACACGGCGCGATGGAACAATCGCCGCGATGGTGTCAACACCAGCCTTCCGTTCTCACATCTCAGAATATTTAAAGGCAGCCCCGACTCCCTTTCATCTGCTGCTCCTCCGACGCGGTCAATCCCGCCCCCCGGCTTCTATTAACGATCTGTCTCATTCCCCTACGTTGTCCCGTTTTCGTTGGGGTTACAGAACAAACCCATTTCAAACGTGACGGTAAGTGCTCCTCCCTCCCCCTTATATATATAAATAACCAGGGAGACGAGAGGGCGAGAAAAAGTGCGGACAGAGTGTCCGAGCAATGCGCGCAGTGCTTTAAGGAGATGTCTTATGGTGCAGAATGTCACCCAAGGGGCTAAGCAGCTTACAGCCTCTCCTCTGTCACGGCCAGCCCTGCCGTTTGACAGCCGATGAACTGGGCTTGCGGATTAGGAGCGGGTTGGGTTGGGAGGGCTTCTACTTTTAGCCGTGCGAAACTGCAGCCAGCGGAGCGTGGCCATCGGTCGGACCGAGACCTCCCCAGGTGGCCTGGGGACATTTATTTACTGATAAAGGGCAGTGTCACCACCATGCGACTCCTGGGGTCCAGTGGAAGCCCGCAACGTCCCTGGGGCACTTCTATGCGGTGGGGGCGTCGCACGAGCCCCGTGGACTGCCCCGTTCGCCGGCGCGAGTGTTCTTTGCTGGTCCATCTCCACGCTTGCCTGCTTCTCGCAAATTTCTAAGCGCTGGCGATGAGTTTCTTCCGTCTGACGGGTTTCTTCTGTCAGTGCAATGCATTGCATTCGGAGGCGAAGGTGCCTGGATGACGTCGATTTGTTGACAGTGCCTTAATCCGCTGGGCTAGGGGGCGGGTAAAATATGGCAGTAGAGCAAGTGTGTTCTTGATTCGATCTGTTCTTGGAATCTACCACAGTGTGGTGATGCTCGGACAACCTCTACGACGTACGTGTGTTGAACTTCTTTCCCGCCGTACATAGCAAATCCTGGAGAGGCATACATCCAGCGGTACATTAGCACAGGGCATTTAATTACTGTCATTTAAATTACGTACGTTTTGCATTAACGTGTGCACATTTTTCAATTGTGATTATGACACGTAAATAATATTATTTTCACTGATGATTTTCACATAGCAAGAGTAATTATTTTTTTAATGCAGCTTCCATTGTCTCTCTTCTTGTTTGGGTGCTGTAAAGAGGGCAAGTAAACATGCAGCCGTGCTCGCTAACATCCCTGTTGGCAGAATCGGGCCTCCACTCGCGGGCTATTTGTCCACCTCTTCCATGCTGCCCAGACCTCATTGGAGAGGTGGGAGGCACCCACACTTCACTCCACCACACTTGACCTGCCCATCGGTTAACTGTGTGCCCATTTATACTGCTGGGTGGACAGAAGCGGAGGGGGGAGGGGAGTGTGAAACTTGCCCCATTGTTTGGTATCGTTCACCTCCTGGATTGCAAGTCCAGTGTGATGACTTTTACACCACGACAGAAATCCCCCACAGGAAGCACCATTTCACTAAAATATCAGTCATCAAGATGTGTCCTGCAAATGCAGTAATACCCTCGTGTACGTCGGGGACGCGATGCTTGAAAGGTGCAACGACGAATATCGAAACGACGTCAAACCAAAGCGATGTACGGGGGTAGTGGGTGATGGTGGTGGAGGCGACAGCTGAGAGCCGACGGATAACGAGAAATGATGGAAGATGCTGTCAGTGACGTAAGTGTGGGTGCGGGTTGAGGCGACGGAAAATCGAGTAGTGGCGTTAATAATAACGTTGACGACGTATTTGCGAAATGACGTGAAAGGGGCAGACGTAAATCAGTATCATCGGTATCACATTCTATTATGGCAGTGGTGATAATGGCATGCGCCGGGCCTGCATATTCACACTGGCTGTCAAGGGGATATGGAATACTCACACTCTGAATATAAAACTCCCTAAATAGTGGGACACTTATGAAATAAGGAGCTTATCAATCACCCTTATCGGTCCGAAACTGGTAGGCACACAAGGGGCGCTTCCCTTGGCAGCGCTAAACTTGTCAGCAAGGCAGCCCTCGCGTAATGGGGATGATAGTAAGAGACTCTTCACTGCTGAGAAGTGACAGCGCTCTGTCATATGTTAGGGGGGAGCTCAATGTGCTTCTTTTTTTTTATTTCCGCTTAGCTGGGCCGGCCCGGGGCTATGAACGAACTCAGTGTCACCGTCAGTGTCGGGGACAAACGGAGCGGAGATCGCCCGCCCGCCCGCCCGCCCGGTCATTGTGTCCGGTCAGTGTGTCCGGCCGGGGGTAAGTGACACCAGCGCTCCACAGGACATTCACTGGGAAGAAACTCGCCCCTTTTTTCTGCTTCGCTGTACCCTAGAAAATGATACGGATGGCAAATAGAATAATAAAGAGTACATTTTGGTATTCGTGCCATTCCTATCGCGCAAAGGCGCTTTGCTTTACAGACGAGTATTTATTTTGCCAGCAGTTGGTGATGTTACCGTGCAATTTTATCCAATCAAGGAATTTGCTGGCTCATTTTTCCAAATTTTGCCATTTTGGACCGTGACTCCGGCACACATTGGCCGCTGTTCTTTCGAACGACATTTTCCGTATGTTTGACGTCGACTGTCAAGCAGACGCTCGCGCCGTATTGATGGATAAATCAACCGCGGTATTAACCAGGGCCACCACTGGGATCGAACCGTGGACCTCCGCAACAAGCAGGGTATGCGCTACCGCCCGGCCATATCACCGCCCCGAGACGTTTGTGGCAGCTGTCCACCCGCAATAACCAGATGTGGTGTGGTTTGACCACATTGCGTTTAACCCAATGAGAATCGTTGCAAAACTTACAAACGCAGCTTACTAGTGCCCCGGATGTATACTTTTTGGGCAAGATTGGAATCAATACGGTACTTAAAAAAAACACATTTAAAAAGAACCCAACATGCTGTGCACCAGCAGGGATTACCTCCCTTAATATGTTTGTCTCGTCAGCTTCTTGTTATTATTTTCATGGCTGACAACAGATCGCTTCATACTGTACTTGAAAAAGTGTTGGTGGATTTTTATTTCATCATAGGTTCACACGTTTTTCACGTCGCTAGCACTCGGTACAATTTGACTGGCATTTTATCCCATATGCTGGCATCAGGGCTGCACAAATGTAGCAATTCAATTGCAAAGTTCTTCTGAGTGTGTCCTAATGCAAGTTTTTAATCGCTATACTTCACCTGCTATGATAGATGGAGCAGAAACATGGACATTGACAAAGTTAGTGGAACGTAAGCCGAAAAGTTCGCGAATGCGTTGATTTATTGAGCGAATGCTGCTACACGTGACTGCACAGTTACGTGGCATATATGAAGAAATGCCTTCTGAGTAGACGATAGCAACTCAGAGCCACATGACAGCCTCCTCCTCCTCCTCCCTGTTCCCTCCTCCCCCCTCCTCCTTCACAAAGAAGCGTGGAAAGGTTCATGCTGGGATCAGATGATACACGCAAGTTAGAGATGTCATTCTGACTGTTAAGGAAAGTATTGGGCTTTCGGTAAGGACATGTTGATAGGAGGGATGATGGCAAGTGGTTGACATTCAAGATGGAGTGGCAGCAAAGGGAGAAAACACGCTTGAGATTACGTCCACCACGGATGGAGCGATGAAATCAGCTGATGGAAAGGTGCGCTAGATGGGTGAGAGATGGAAAGGGATGACAATAGCTTGCAGATGCATTAATCCAACAGTGGATTGACCATGGCTGATGACAATGATGTGTTAGAACTATGCCAACATCGAATTGTAACACTCAAAACACAACCCAGAAGTACAATAATCCACCCATCTCTTCCTTCCAGGTCCCTGCCACATAAATACAAGTGGACACCAACATTTCCGAGCACAATAAACAGGACTTTACGATGTGGCAGAAACCCATTTACTGAGAGGAATTTACGGGGCTATCATTTTATTTCACATCAATGCTACATCGTATTGTTTTTTTATATATATGAAAAAGAAAACGCCGCAACATATATCAACACACACGATGATGATGCGAGAACCTGAACTCCACCAACCATTGTTCCATCACTTATCCAACGCAATTAAAATTAAATCTCTCACCGTTAATTCCTCATGTGTACCAAATAAGCGTTGTTATGGATTTGTGCAGAATTTCTTGTGTGGGATTATCCTGCCGTC
The DNA here is from genome assembly GCF_048934315.1 of Petromyzon marinus. Lineage (NCBI taxonomy): Eukaryota > Metazoa > Chordata > Hyperoartia > Petromyzontiformes > Petromyzontidae > Petromyzon > Petromyzon marinus. The sequence goes on along the minus strand of NC_133688.1, from coordinate 18,300,112 downwards.
AATTATTTCTAATTAAAAACAATTAAAGCTTCCCTTGTGCCACTTTGTGTGAAATATAACATCTCGTTGAGGCCGGCACTTTAGGGGATCGTGACCCCAAAGCGCGCGTTAAGATTGCGAAACTGCGATGCCTGTAAAAAGAATAACCCAGCGGACAGACTGCTGGTGCTCCTCCTTGAGTGGATTGTATTTAGGATGCAAGATGTGGGTGTTGGGAAGGCTTTCAGAAGGTGCTCGCTATGAATGTACAATTCTGCGGAGGCGGGATTGAATGCATTGGCGGAAGGGAAATCCCTCTTGCAATGGAAAGATGAATTGTTATAGACGATGGGAATGTCCTTCTGGCTCAGATTAATGACCTTAATATCACCCTTGTGTGTGACTTTGGGGAGTGGTGGAAATGACATTGAGTTTCCCACGCAAAGTGCTAAAATTAGATTTGGTGAGTCATTCATTATGACCTTTTATATTTCTATATACTGCATATATATTTTTTATGTTTTGTAGACATATACGTGTTGACAGAGACTGTTTTTTTTTGTAAAAAAAAATCGGCCAAAAATATGTCGCTAATGGCGTTGAGACTTTTCGAATCTGTAACGGGGACATGTCGTTGCGAGACTTGCGATTTGTGCTAAAAATGAGCATGCTTTACATTTGTGCGCTCGTATATAATTACCACTAATGGTGCTATTATCTCATCACCCAGAATGTCCATTCTTTTATATACATATGTAAAACAAATCAACATTTTGCGCCCCCACATTCTGTGTGGCTGCAAGTTATTGCACATGCAGACATCGTGTACTGTTTCTCATCGGGAATGCAATATCATTTTGTGGCGATATTTTTTTCCCATACGGCCGTGATGAAATAATTACATCTACATTTTTTTTTTTATAAAAGTCAGTTTAATTTATTACTTTGTCAAGACCTTTGTATAATCTCCAGGTGTCGTGAATAGCTTGGAAATTTAAAGATATGCATGTAACCCCATATGTACATCAAATGGAGCACTTAATTTCCATACTTGATTTCTACATTTTAAAACTGCAGCCCTTTGTCATTCAATTAAAAGCTGTGTTGCCGCGCAAATAAATGTCGCAGGGCTGAGCCTGGATAGTCTTTGAACGGGTGATTTCCAGGCATAAACGCGGGCATGTTGGGTGCTGTGGGGTAGATATGAGGTAATGCTTGAAATCTTATCGTCGTTCTAGCCTTCCCCAACCTTCACCAACTCACGTTGACCGGGGTGGTGAAGTATGGTCAAATATTCGTCACGGTCCGCCATACCTAAGGTGGGGCGGTGGGCGGGGAGGTTCCTGATCCAGCAGTGGATTGACCGAAACACATTATACGTGCGTCCCATTTTTTGCCTGCTTTCGGCGAACGAGGGATACGATATTTTCTTGCAGCGAGTTTTTTCATTATTTTATCTGCCCGAAGGCGTGAGTGCACTCCCACTGGGTGACTTGTGCTCTGGCATTTCTAAGTAAGGGTACATGCGCCAAACCCTTCGACTTTTTGATGTGGGATTTCGCTGTGGGCCCTGCTGGGAGAAGGCTAAGTGGTGGAACTTTTGTAGGCTGTCAGCTGACCTTCAGTGTAAAGGAAACATCTTTTGGCAGCCCGCTTTTGAAAACTGACATTTATCTCTGCGTGGCATTTTTTAAATATATAAAGGAAATACCACTTTGTGGCTGCTGTGTCTTGAGAAGCCTCCATGATAATGTATTTTGTTTATAAATACAACATAGTTAACTCATAACGGCAAGGCCCATCGCCTGTAGGCATACACGTGGGTGTGTTGTCGTGGGGCATTGTAAAAACAGCACAACATGCATCATCATACTATAATGGAGCAGGTGTGAGTTTGTCTGTTACTGTTTGTCTGTCTGTCTGGACTTTCTTGTGAAGCCCATTTTTCTGAGCGCATAGCATTTGTCAAACCTTTATTCAATTACATATTGACTATGTATTTTTAAATGTCAGTAAAAATGTTGACTTAAAACATTGGCAAACATTATATCCGTTTTGTGACAGCCAAATTTGCGACAAACGTTTACGATGTCTATATAAGGCCACCGTGGATAGATGCATGACACGGACAATTATTTTACGACCCATCTTCCAACACAACAGAACTCATTTGAACGCCAATGTTTCTACTTTGAAATGTTCTAGAAAGTCGGTGAGGGCTTTTCTTTCTCAAAAGGTCAAGCCACTTAACCAGAGGAAGGAGGAAGACGAGAAAATAAGTATTTTAAACATAAAAAAATGCGTTGTCAATTTTGGTATTAAAAACAATCATATTTATTACTGTACTACACACTTCACACTCTTGGCCTATCTCAATAGCAGGAAGGGATGGTTTATAACATGTTAAGAATGGTTAATACAATGTTTTTTTAATAGAATAGAAAAAAAATCTTAATGTTATTGTCTATTCGTTACTTACACTCTTGAGTAGTTTAGATTTGATTAATTCTAACCTAATGAAGACTAAACATAGGAGATGAGGGTCCCTTAGGTGTCCCTGTCGGGGGGGGGGGGGAGTGGCGCTGTTCAACCCTAGCACATGGGCGAGAAGCCGTGCATGTGTGACGAGTGCGGCAAGACGTTTCTTTTTTCTTTTCCGCTTGTGTGTAAATTTGTGTTTACCCCGGATATTTTAAAGATGGCAATTCTCCTGCTGTGTATCCTACTGCCAGCCATATCTAGTGCCACACTCAACTCTACAAACAGCTACCCTCGATACTTTGCGTCCATACTTGTTGCTCGATTTGCCACTACACCTGCTAATGAAACAGCTCATAGACACTTCTACACTCCATCATTGTATCCTTTTAAACCGTATCTTTGTCCCATTACTTCACCAGCACTCCTTCCAAACTTCATTCTGCTCTTAAAAATAACACCATCTGCGAGCTGCTGCTATTCGTCCAAAGTTCGCCGCTCTTCATCCTTTCACAGAAAATACTTGTGCAAACTATTAATTCTACTTTTCTTATTTCTGGGTGGTATTGAGCTTCATCCTGGCCCAAATGAAAATAATTCGTATAATTCTGTAGATTTTTCTGGCAGGAAAGGTGTTCGTGTTCTACATGTCAACATCAGAGGGCTTGTGATTAAATTAAGTCAACTAAAACTAGAAGTGGCAAATCTTGACCCGGACATTTTTTGCCTAACAGAAACATTTCTCACTCCTGCCGTCAATGACTTGCAGATTGCGATTGACAACTACAACCTTTTTCGGCTTGACCGAGGATCTAAAGGAGGTGGAATTGCCATCTATGTTCGTAATACTATTGCATGTTCACTAGCTCACTCCTAGTTTAAAAAATGTTGCTTTGAAGGTCTGGCTCTCAGAATAACTCTCCAAAATAATCAACAGATATTGGTAGTGTGCTGCTATCGACCGCCTAGTGGGAAGGATGTTGAAGCTGCATCTGCACTGAGAGAGCTTTTTCGGGGCCTCCCTAAAGGTGAAATAGTTTTAGTGGGTGATCTAAATTGGAATTGGCTAAACCCGCCGGTCGTGGCCACAAATTTTTGCAGATGAATTTAATCTGTTTCAATTAATAAATGTCCCCACAAGACCCAACCTAAAAAATCCGGGACAGTCATCTCTGCTTGGCGTCCTATTGACAAATGCCCCTCAAAATTTCACACTGACTGGTGTTCTGGGTAATATCCTTAGTGAGCACTCCTTCATTTTTGGGGTGAGATCATCAGCCAGACCCAAAGCCCCCCTAAATTGGTTGAGAAGCACTCTATGAGACACTTCACTTGGATATTGACAAGGTCTGTGATATCCCCAACCTGACTACGGCTTGGGAGACGTTCAGGTACACGTTTCTCCGAATTCTGAACAAACATGCTCCGTTGGTTAGATTTTAAACTAAAGGCAACCGCCCAACACGGTTTGATCCTTTGATTACAAAGCTCATGAAAACTAGGGACAAGGCTTGGGCATGTGCTCAGAAAAGTAATTTGGTCAATGACTGGCTAGAATACAGGATTTTAAGAAATAGATGCGTCAAAAAAATACGGCATGCAAAAAATACCTACTTTTCCTCCACTCTCCTGGAATCACATGGAAATGGCAGGATTTTCTGGAAAACAATCAAATGCATCGAAAAGGCATCCAAAACAGACAATCTGCCCGTTGAGCTTAACCGAAATGGGGAATATTTTTCAGATCCGAAAAAAATAGTTGACAATTTTAATCTTCCATTTTTCTGAAGCTGATAATCTTTTTGATAATGTATTGGGAGTCACCGCTGCTCATGCAATTCCTACACCCCTGTCCAAACATTAAACAAATTTAGTTTCCAGCGAATCCACGAAAGTAATGTTCTGAAACAACTGTCCTACCTCAAAGGGTCCTCCTCTACCGGAGCAGATAGTATTCCCGTCTTTGCTCTACAAACTGTTGGTCACCTAATATACAAACCTATAGCCCATATTTTCAACCTGTTCATCAAAGAAGCATCAGTTCCTCTAGAATGGAAACATTCCTATGTCCGTCCACTTCACAAAGGGGGCCCTAAAGATGATCCAACTATCGACCTATCTCAATTTTGTAACCCGTTGATGACATTTTTTGAAAAATTATTGACCTACCAAATTAGCAGTTTCCTGTCCACCAACAATCTACTACATCTAAAACAATCTGGGTTCTGAAAAGAATACAGCACCACATCTGCTGCATTAGACTCTCTGAATCACATTTACAGTAGCTTTGATAATAAGCAGTGCGGTGCCTGTCTTTTTCTAGACCTGTCCAAAGCTTTTGATACAGTAGACCACAACACCGTGCTTAGTAAACTAAGTTGCCTCGGTTTTTCCGAAAGCGCAGTAAAATGGTTACAAAATTACCTCTTTTCTCGTACCCAAACTGTATTCACAGATGGTTGGAGGTCAAACAGTGTTAAGATAACAAAAGGGGTTCCACAGGGTTCCATTCTCAGCCCCCTTTTGTTCTCTCTTTATGTCAATGACTTGGGCACTGACCTGGATCATTTCAGGGAACATCTTTTTGCAGATGACACGATACTGATTACTCCTGGCCGCTCTCCGTATGACGTGATTGCTAAGCTACAGAGTGATTTCAACAAACTACAACATCAGCTAGTTGCTCTTAAACTAGTCCTTAATACCTCCAAAACCAAGGTGCTATGCTTCTCACCAGGACCAAAGCAGGAAGTAATTTTTCCCCAAATAAATTCCTTAAATAATTATCAAATAGAGCAAGTCAAGATCTATAAGTATCTTGGGGTCATCCTGGATTCAAAACTGAATTTTGAAGATCACATTGATTATATTGGTTTTCTGTATCGACACAAGAACTGCATCCCCCCAATGTTCCGTTTGGAATTGATAAAAGCTACCATACTGCCTCTACTTGACTACTGTGACATCGTGTATAAATCAGCCCCAAGTACTGTACTGAAGAAGCCCATATAGGACTCACCACTGTGATCTCTATATTGGGTCAAACTTAACATCTCTTAATGTTCAACGGCTTGTGCACCAGATCTTATTTATTCACGATGTACTTACAAAAAAATCCGCAGGATACCTGCTGGATCTCCTCTCTGTTTCAAAGAACAAATTCGACCTCAGATCTTCGCTCATTTACCAGCTTCACATTCCCTATTGCCGTACAGAAACTGGAAGAAGGGCTTTTGCTATTGATGCCCCCAGGGTCTGGAATGCTATTGCCAATAAACTGCAACTTGAAACGCCACCAATGAGATCTTCTCTCAAAACTGCTCTAGAGGAGTTGTACACCCCTAACTGCCACTGCTATTCATTGGCGTCAAATAAAATAAAATGTTTCGCTCCGGATGACGCTGCAAAGTATTATCTGTATTTTGATTTAGCGTGCTGATCTTAAAAGGTGCATTCAAAAATTTGATACTCCGACTGATGCTTCTGTTGTTGTGGAGTAACTCATGCAGCCAGCTATGGCTCTAGGATTTGGTGTTACATGTTATTTATGTAGTTTATTTTTTAAAATTCTGTCACAGTCCCTGTGATCACTGTTACGTTGTTATATATGCCGGGTCTTGAAAATTTAATGAAAAAATAAAAATTTAATTAAATTTAAAAAAATGCGAAATGATCCTAAAGTATGTTATTTGGTGTAATTATGCGCATAAATTATGCTAATTTGGGAGGTGTAATCGTATTAAGTTATGCAATTGCATGCGGTTATGCTAATGTAAGCCATTATGATAATTAGGCCCTGCCTCGCTGACGAGGGTAGTATTATCAATCTGGATCGTACAATTAATTGTATGAAGTTATGCAGGTGTGCTGTAAGTATTCTAGATTAAGCTCAGCTTCGTTGTCTAGGTTTGTATTATCAATCGGTATAATACAATTATTCTCACTTTAACATTTACTGATTATGTATTAGTGTTTATGTCAGGTCTCCAAATTCAAATCTCATCGCAGGATACAGTTCTTATTATTAAGATTATTATGCATGAACTTAGGAAGGCACCACGCAGACACTTCTTGTGTTAAGCAATTTTAATTTCTAAACAAAACCTTAACACCCCAATATGCAAACTCTTACGCTTGGAATTGTAAACACAGTACTCCTGGAGATGTTCCCCTCATTGATCCATACATTTAACCTTCAATGATCACGTTTGTTAACTTGGTAACAGAAACAATCGATTATTCCTCAGAGTACGCGAGTAACATATGGCGATAGGAACGTGCCGATATTCATACGAAGGCAATAAAGAAACGTTTCCCGAAGACAAGAGTAGTTATCAATTAATTCATTGGTAAGATTATGCAATTAAAAAAACCGAACAACTAAAATACTTCTAAATGACCGTATCCACGTAACTCAATGGGCAGCAATGTTCTTCACGATCAGTTGATATTTAACGCACCACCTTGGAATGGCAACCCTTCTTGAAACACAAACATAACTTTTTGGAACACTATTATTTGTCCCGATATGCGTGTTGTGTGTCTCCTTTGCCACTTGTTCAATTCTTTGCGTAAAGCAGACGCCGGGCGATGCGTCGTGAGGCTGTGAGTGTGGGGGAGGGTCGTACAAACGGCTTCGTTCTCTCTCTTGCTCGGGGGCGGCCACAGTTTCTGTCCACAGCTGGCTGGAAGAGTCGGCACGACCCTCGCCGTCTGTGCGCGATGATCCCGTCGTCAGGTAGCGCCCGCAGCTCGTCCGCTGGCTGCAGTTCCTCACTCTTGTCATGGTTCCCAGCTGGTGCTGGTCGGTGCGAGTGTGGGTCGAACCCACGGCGCGCTCGCTGGCGCCGACACTCTTGCTCACGGGCGGCTGGTCAGGCTCTTTCCCCTGCTGGATGAGCCGAGTCGGCACAACGCTCGTCCGCTGGCAGCTGTCACCCTTGCTTGGTGGCGCTGGTGGCGCTGCCGGGATAATCGTCACCGGTGTTGGCCTGAGTGGGAATCAAACCCGGGGCCGCAGGGATTCGGAGCGCAGCGCGCTAACCGCTCCCCACATTATGTAAACACATTAGCGCAAGACAGGTCCCTGTGGCGTTCCTCCGTGCTTCACGATGGCGTCGAACCATTTGCAAGGCGACTCCGCGACAGCAGAGAAATTAGGGCAGCATGGAAAGGCACCGCTCCCCACGTGGCAATTGGCAGGCCGCATCCTTCACAGCTTCCCCCCCCCCCCCGTTGATCCATACAGAGACGCACACATATGTAGTGATGTACTACACTCTTAGCTTTTCTCCTGTGTTACTTTATTTACCTCGCATCCAGTGTGGATGCTCCTCACTTAAACTAGCACACATACACACCCTTGGTTCCGAACTTCTCGCTGTACTCAACTATCTTTCTCACTCTATACTCCACTTGCCTGTCCTGCTTCCCTCACACCTCCGCCCTCATCCCTGCCCCCCAGCAGGGGATCAGCCAACACCGCCGGGGAGGACGAGGTGAGGAGGGCGAGATCCCAGGCGTCTTCTCCCCGACTCTCATGTTCTTTACCCCTTGAGCACCAACCAACTCCCCGTGTTGCTCCGCACACTCCCTTGTATCTCCCTCCTCATTAGGGGTCCTCACCCCCAATTAAGCTGGCACCTCCAGCACGTGCTCTCTCACTCTTATCGCCTCCATCTCCCGCCTCTCCGGCGTCTACCCGTGTTCCCACGCGCTGCACCTGCTCGTCTCCAGATGCACCCGCTCGATTGATGCTTCTCCCCCTAATTGCTGCCACCTCTCCGGCGCCTACTTCATGTCTCGACGCTTGCACCTGTTCGTCCCCAATTGCACCCGCTCAATCGCTGCTTCTCCCCATAATTGCTGCCGCCTCTCCGACGCCAATCCATGTCTCCCCGCTTACACCTGCGCGACCTCAGTTGCACCCTCTCTTTGCTAACCCCGCGCGTTACGCCACTACTCATGTAATAACTAACCTTCTCCCGGGCGATCACCGTCGATCCGACGTGACATCCGTGGCACGCGAGCACGTACGTGCGCGCGTGCCACTGTGTGTATGTTGTGTTGTCCCATCGTGCTGCGTCGCTTGCCACTTCTGCGCAAAAGCCGTCCGCGGGTGATATCACGGGCTCCCCCATCCATTGCCCCCCCCCGCCGCCGCTTTTTGTAGTCGCCAGCAAAGGTGCGGGCGTCTCTTCGCTTTTCAATGACTTTATTTCCACACCGCTACCTCCCCTGCCTGTCTGCCTGCATGCATGCATCAACGACATCTCCCCCAGACAAGAGAATGCACGCTCCACCCGCTAACGAACTCTTGCCCACACCCGACACGCGTGTTCTCGGGACCGCGTGAATCTCACGCTTGGGTCGCACAGCAAACACCCTCCCACATAATAGACCGTAATATAGGTTTTTTTTGGGTTAAATCACGTAAATATATAAATGTGTCGTTAAAACCCGCCACCACTCGACACAGCCAACTAGTAAGGGTTGTCACGTAAACAGAACATGCCAATTCGTCACTAGTACAGCATTACACCGGTGTGTTGGAGTTGCGTGTAAACCTCGTGCCATTACAATCCCAGTCTTACTCCACTCGATATACGAATCCCGTATATCAACATTCATCATACAAACCAAATGCTATTCACTATATAATTTGTGTGCTATCTGCAACATGACCCCTAAACTGTTCACAACCCAAACCTTATTCGTCACACAACCATATACTATTTTTTTTTTACTTAAAACTTCAGTGACTGCAGGAATTCATATTCTTTGGTTCTTTCGGTAAAGTCACGTAGAAAGAAAAAATAATAATACTAAAAATAAAAACCACGACGTTTCGATCACAACACAAGTGATCGTCTTCTTGAAGATCACCATATACTATGTGCTACTCGCAACTTGTACGAGCAACGCATGGACTTTACTCGGGCTACACAAGTAATACTGACGCTAAGAGAATTCTACTCACGAACATGACCACGCGCGTGTGCCAGGAGACCTCTTGGCTGCAGCTGCTATTTATTATCCGCGGTGTACAAAATACATGAGCGTACATAAAATACGTATACAGACGTGTGATATAGCCATACAATGTGTGTGCCGGTTAGAGTGGTGGCGCAGTGGTTAGCACACTATCCACGGCCAACGTCAGTGACGAGTGATAGTTGAACTCCCTTCACCAACCGGCACTGACCAGTATGGCGAAGCATGGTCAAACAACATCTATGACTGACAAGGCCTTCATCCACAAGTGGTGTTATTGACAGAGGGTTGTAAGTGCTTGGGTTTATAAATGTTTACGCATTTAGCATTTTACGCGCTACAACATAAAACATTTTAGCACTCGGCAATGTAAGCCATTTTAAAGTGACAATGCATTTAAAAGTATTTATTTAAATAGTTCGCTCGTAAGATTAAGTTTATGTGGACACCGAAAAATAAGTAATTTCTTTAAAACATAATTCTAAAAGTATTTTTTCACGCATATATCAACAACAGCGATCTAATTACAGAATTGTATCGTTTTTAATGCACATGTACATTCGTTATCGTGTTTTCTGTCACTCTTTGAGGTACTATTAACATTGCTGCTGGAACGTTTAAGCATCACATTTTTCAAAGTAACATTTGAAAAATATAAGAGCGCCGCAAAACCAAGAGGCCGCACAATTGTCAGAGTACGTACAAAACGTAGATTTTGCTCACTTATCCTTCACAAGCCCGCTGTTGAGCCAGATCATTCAGTCGGGAGCAGTGGAGTGTATCGCCGAGATGATGCAACTCCGTTCTGTTTTTTTTTAATCGGGCGTAAGAGTCGTTTTGTATTCCATTAGTTATATTCTGGGTGACCACAGGCGCTTCACACTTCCAGAGGTTTTTTTTTTAATTTTCAATTTGTGCATCATCATCATCATCAAGCCATCCCACATCTGCTGCTGCTGCTGCCACGATTTGTGTCGATGCGGTTTTGGCCTGGCTGTTCTCCATGGGCGTGTATAGCGTATTAAAGCAGTTGTAAATTTAGCGAAAAAATGAAAATAAAAATGAAATAGTAAAGAAATGAAAATTCCCACACGCACGCACGCACGTACGCCTGCGATCGTTGTGGAAGGGTTTTATGAGCGTGACACATTCCATGCTATCAGGATAAAAAAAAAGTGTCACCTTGCTAGTACATCGATTTGTCAAGTGAACAATCTCGTAGCTTTATTAATCCCATTCCTTGCCTTCTTACCCTCCTAAGTATGTTAAAAAGGACAATCGATTCCTTTCTCACAGCAAAATCAATTTGCTCTCCCACTCCTGGCGCGTTCAAGCTAGAAAGTTTAGCCAGACATTGGCCTGCACCAAACAAAGCCTCCAGCAAAAAACCAACAGCATCATGTGTATCCACGCACGCGATACACCTGGATGTCCCAATTTTCGCAGTGTCAAGCGGCGAAGCTATGAACGCATCAAGGTTGCATCCAGCCAGGGGCAGGGCCTTTCTCGATGAACTAAAAGTTATTATAAAATAAGGGCTCGCCCGGGAAATTGTGAATAATCCAGTCCATGACAGGGCAAGCTGACGCGATGATCGATGCACTGGGCACATACTTGGAATAAAACTCGCAGTGCTAAAAGTTGTTTGGGGCGTCTTTGATGATGATAATGATGATGATGACCACCGCCACTACCGCCATCGTCACCGGTACTAACACCAATCACCATCGTCACCGGTACTAACACCAACCACAACTACCGTCGTCACCGGTACTAACACCAACCACAACTACCATCATCACCAGTACTAAGACCAACCACAACTACCATCGTCACCGGTACTAACACCAACCACAATCACCATCGTCACCGGTACTAACACCAATCACTACCGACATCGTTACCCGTACTAACACCGACCACTACCACCATGGCCAAGCAGCTTTGCCAGGGCCTCGCCGCTATCGCGAAGCTCTTTCATGATTGCCAGCAGAGAATCAAGAATTCCGAAAGCATCAGGGACAACCTAAGTCCGAGTCCCTTGATTTTACAGTCGAATTCCACCACCACGTCCACCACGACCAGCACCCCCACCACTTGGGGTTTATCTACACCCCCCTTTCGCCAAGGGGGAATGTTTACCCCCGCTAGAAATACATCATCCCTCTAAGACAGCTTAGGGGCGTGAATGCATTAAAATGATTGCATTTTGTTTCCAATTCTTGCACGCCACCCACCCACATTCAACGTTTTAAATCCTGGATAAAGCACTGACCTCCACCATTACCACCACCAATTCTCGATCCATTACCACCTTTTATAGCCTTAAAGACTGTTGGGGCAATTGCTCTTTGCGAGCACCTATGAAGGCCAGCACGGTACATGAGGGGGTGGGTAGCCAGCACCACTGATACAATAATGACAATCGCTGACGCCACCACCATCATCAACAACAACAGCAGCAGCCTCGCCAATTGCCTCGACGTGACGGTGGTGTCACACCACGGCGGTGTGCCAAGCGAGTTGCACATTGAGGCCACGTAGATACGCCAGCATTATCACCACCAATACCAACACAGCCGCCATTCGCCACTAAGTGACGGTGACGACACCACCGCGCCTGTGCCATGCCAGGTGCACTTTGAGACCACGTGAAGTGTCGAAGGTTCGCTGGCAGGAGGTCTTGGGAGAGACCCAGGTGCCGTGGGTTGACTGACTGAGATGTCTGGCAGATGCAGTCATCTCAGTCAAACTTTATCACCACCACCACCACCACTTCTCACGACCACCACAAGCACGGCACTAGGAGGGGCCCTGTTTCAGATGAGCAGATGTTAAACCTGAGATCTCACCACGCAGGTGGCTCTCACGTCACCAGCCCCACGGGGGCGTGAAGCTAAGTTGATGCGAATGGGGATTAAAATTTAGAATATTAACGATCGTAGCCCAACAGGTGCATCTTTGTCCCGACCTCATTATCACTCGCTTTTCTCAAATCAAATCTGTTTGATAATTTCTGAGTGCGATATTTAAATATTGTCACGCTCGTATGAGCTAGGCCCAATACAGCCAACAAAAAAACACATTCATTAAGTTTATAAATAATGGATGTTAATTCAGGATAAAAGCATGAGGCACACTTGACATTCGACTATGTGCCGAGTATTTGGCTGTGTATCACCGCGTGTTTCTGACACTTGGCGTGCAGGATGAGGAGGAGGGCGAGAAGACATTTTGTGGGAACACTCCGCTATGCATCTGGTCCAAAGATAAAATAATTGAGTGCTTGGACTTGCCTGAATGCCTGCTACAAATCATTGGGATTGGAGCCCACAAGCGGCCGAAACAAGGCAGATACTCCAGCCAACCGGAGCATTGATTGGTTCTGTAAAAAAAAAATCTACAGTTGATATATTGCATTCGCAAGGACATAGGTTCAGCCGGAGATGTATAAATGAATGACATCTACACAACTGCTTTATTACATTTTAAACCAGTGGAGAAAGACATCACGTTAGAGACTTTGCAAAGTGCCTGGGTGTCCAAATATGGAAAAAAAATGTTCTGGCCCTGCAAATGAGAGATTGGCGTCAAGATGCTAATTTCCGTCGCCGGTCAGAGTATGGGCTGCCAGCGTGCACGGTAATAATATAATTGAACAATAATTTCACGACAACCTTTGGAGTCAATTAAAGGCAACGTCTGGAGGAGTTACTGGGTTATAGGCATTTAATGTGACGTGTAAGTTTTATACCACACCGCCAGTGTCAATGCGGGTGCATGGGGGATAATGGCATTTAAAATAGAAAAAAAATCTCTATATGAAAGGTACGGAATCAAAAAAGCAGAGTGGACATGGACGCAATTTAAAATAGACCGGTGGAAGAAAGGGAAGTGGGGGTAAATAACAAATAAAGCAGGGCGAAAGGGGAGAAAATGAAATGGGTAAGAGTAATCGTGCGGAACCCTTTGTCAATCGACTGTGCTTGCTTTGAATTACACTGGGAGAGAGAGAGAGAGGAACGAATCGACCGGAGAGCATCACCAAGTTAGAGACATCGCATTGACTGTTTAGAAAAGTAAGCGGGCTTGTTGCAGGAGCACGTCGCGATAAGGGATGACGGCCACTTGCTCGAGACTGACCCACGAAGTGGCCACCCCCGCGAGGGAATTCGCTCGAGAGACGTCCACGTAGGGAGCGATGGCATCGGCCGGCGTGAAGGAGCTGGATGGACTGAGGGGAATGGCGATGACTTGGGAAGCTCTCCATGCAGCAATTTGTCGGGTCATCCTTTTTTGTTTCACTTTTTTCAGGCGATGGGGGTTGATGGTGTAGGGCGGCGAGGAGGGAGGGGGGGGGGTGTCGCGCAGTGGTTCACCTCCCGCCATACAAACTCGGCGTCCTGGGTTTAATTCCTCGCCGTGGCGAACGTGTCGATATGTGATCCGGGGGGCCAACCTACAACCGAACGGCAGAGAGCTGTCGGCACCGGCTCGAGTGCAGCCGCAGGGCGACGAATCGCCGTCGCGTTCACTGGGGCCAGGAAGCATCGGGCGGCGGATTTGTGGGACGCTTTCGTCCAGTGGCGGGTAGACCATGTCCGATGATTTCGACGAAACCGGAGGCGTCGCCCTTGCGCTCGGCGTGTCGGTGAGTGACCCGCAAAAAGCGCCCCCCCACCACCCCCCCCCCCCGCGCGTGCTCGGTGACCTTTCCCAGCGGAGGTCGTGGTCTATTCATAGCGGCAAGCTTCAGGCTGCGGCACGTGACCAAGGTGGTTAAAAAAAACACATTACAAGACGGATCGTCGTGGGTTCGCGCTCGTCCGATTGTTTGTTTAACACTCAGGTTTTCGGGTTTTTTTCTTAATGCATGCTAATTGTGCGATGGCTCACGTAAGCAGTTGCGGCGTACGCGGATTGAAGGCGCAATGGAAGCAGGTTTTGTTTGCTTGTTTTAATGCTCCTGGCACGTAGTGAAACAGGAAGATCACGAATGACAATTTGGCGAACTGGCCCACCTCTGCAAATGTTGAGGTTGACAGCACACACCGATTTGAAGAGTGCTCATAGAAACATGGAAAGATGCATACTTGAATTCCATTTAGAGACACAACTAAGAAAGCATGGACGAGTGAAAGTGCGCAGTTTAAAGACACAATTCAGCCTGTTAAATAAAAGCAAGTTGGTTTTTAGCAGAACACGTGACGGCTACAGGTGAATGATAACCGCTGTTCAGAAAACTGTTATAGAAAGGCAACCGAGAACACGTCCACTGAGGAGACAGTGGATTGTTAAATCACAGAAGCATGATATTTGACTCTGGCTTGAGGAGGCCTTCATCCAGCAGCTGATTGACGATGGTCGATAGTGATGATGACGTAGTCTAACATCGTTCTGCTTAACGTTTTTTTTATATCCACGAACTTAATTGGTTTTTAATCTCCCCCTTGCTTTAGTCTTTGTTCGGCAGCACTTGAATTGTCCTTTCAGTCGAGGCCCAATAAATTAAATCTTTAATCCTCCCGTCTCTTTTCATGTACGATTTGATCTTGCGTGTTTTTTTTTACATTTAATGATTTTTTTTTATTTTTTTTAGTTTTTATTTTATTTTGTTATGTTTTATTTTTATTATTGTATTATTTCCCTTCTACGTGACTTTACCGAAAGAACCAAGAAGATTCATTAAATTTGTTGTGCTTTTAAGAATTGCTGCAGTCTATAATTGTTATGTTCTCATTTGCTCCAGGTCTTCTTTGAAAGAATATAAATTTAGTCTCCAGGGGCTCTCACCTGGTCATAAATAAAGGATCTTACCGTATAATTAATATTAATTCTGAAAGTGGCCGCTGATATGATTGTGAAGCGATGTCGTGAAGCCACCACATTGTGTTCGTGTGTGCATCCTTTGTGAGATTGGGAAGGAGTGTGCCTCTTCTGTCGTAGCAACGTCTCCGTTTTTTTCCTTCCAAACGGCACAAATCCCTGCGGGTTTTGCTTAGTGGCTAGCCTGCCTTGCTGGAGAACAATCAGAGAAATCAATATGCTGCCGAGGTAAATAAATAATGTTACAATTTAATAAAAGGGCAAAATGAAAAAGCCCGTTCCAGAAGCCATCAACACAATTCAGGGGTCAAGATTTTCATTTAAGTCAACAATCAATTGCATATTTAATGTCTCGTTTGCGTCATTTTCAATTTCTTTCTTTTCTTTCATACAGTTTTTTCTCCTCTTATTTCTCTACTTCAGATTAGCATACGATGTGCATACATTTGCACGAAACCACGTAGAGTCGTGAGCGAAGCGTATGAGTCGGTCTCAATCCAGTTGAATCGATAAATCGACGCGCCGTTACAATCCTGTACGGGTAAGCCGGTGGCAGATGTTGGCTGCACTTTTTTTTTAACTGCGTGAAATATAATTTAAGGCATATGCCCAACTGTTTCATCCTTTTTCTGAGCGTTGTGGGCCCTCTTTCAAGCTTTATAGCACCGTGCTGAGCCGGGCATGCTAATTGGGCGAGATGAAACGGCCGTCAACGACACGTGGCATTTTCCTTCCGCGTTGCGTCTCGCCGTTAAACTCGTCAGATGTTAATTGGACTGCGCGTGCGCTCGCATGCAGACAGCTGAACTATTCCGGCGCCAACAGTCGTCTGCCTTTCAGCACCCTTCAGGATGGCTGCATGTGCAATTATTTCGAGGAACTGTTAACAGTGCGGAATACGTTGCTGCGATAGTTTGTTTTGAGGGTCGCTCGTTGGAGTGATATACAGTACAGGAAAAAAAAGATATATTAATTTGCAAATATAGACAATGTCAACGGATGAGATGGCAGATTTTTCACGGAAAATGTTTTATGACCAGAAAAAAATCAAATGTATATTTTGTTATGTTTGTGAAGCTCTCAGATGTTTTTTTTGGTTCGGGTTGGACAAGCGTTTTTTTCCGGCACGACGTCCTCTGCAGGAACTGAATTTGAAACATCGGACATCGTCACCACCTAACAACACGCGGTACAAACCGAAAACACATCGAAGAACCGCACAGCACAATCGCAATCGAAACAAATCCATGCAGTAGTCGTGCGTTTTCCCCATATCGGACACAGCTTTACCGCAGGCAACATTTACAGAAATAAAAAAAATCCCAATCATCAGAATATTTAGATTGGAGGAATCTGATGAGCTATGAAGCTCTTTTTCACAGATGTCCAGTATGGGCGGGTTGCTAACTTAAACTATAAACTATCCAAATGTTTTTTTCCCCCCAGTTAACGCAACACGTATCCGGTGAGGAACGTCTTCGGATTTGGCTTCGTGATTGGGATTCCTCGTTGGCTATTACGCGCAAGATACTGCAAATGCGATCGTGACAGAGAAGAATGGCTCCGATTCACAACGCTGATAATGCGAAGGTCCCCTTACTTGGCTGCAGAGGAAGGCTCACGGTGTGGCCAGCCTTACAAATAGCTACATCGGGAAGACAAATCATCCGAGTCCGGCACAGCTTCCTTTAAATAGATCGGCCCACTCTATGCCGCCCCTTCGTAAAAGCTTTCCATTCTCTCAAACTTCGCTGGGATTATTTGCTGCCCACCCCCAACCCAACGCATAGCTCCCCGCCCATGCCAACCCCTCTACTCGTTGGAAGACCTCTTTCAGGAGGGATTCTGCACTGCAGTGTCAATGTTTACGGATTAAGTCATCCCACGCCGACCGCTTGGTAATCGTAGACGGACAACAACAAAGACTGTCAAGTGCTACATTATGGTTGGCTGATTATAACCTGGGTTGGTGCGCGTGCCAATGTGGTTCTTGAGAGCTAAGGGGGGGGGATCCCTGGACTATGCGAAGACAACGTGATTTCCCGTTAAAATGCGCGTGGTGGTGGAGTGAATCTCTTGTTTTGCAGTCCTGAAGCAGTGATGGAAATTCCCACGTTCCCATGGCAAGGGGTGA
Organism: Petromyzon marinus; assembly: GCF_048934315.1. Classification (NCBI taxonomy): domain Eukaryota; kingdom Metazoa; phylum Chordata; class Hyperoartia; order Petromyzontiformes; family Petromyzontidae; genus Petromyzon; species Petromyzon marinus. The sequence goes on along the minus strand of NC_133688.1, from coordinate 18,282,702 downwards.
GTCTATACATAGCACGGGCCACTGTTGACTTTCCCGCAAAAGCAGCGCTCATTTCGCGCAATTCTGGAGGCATGATGGGTCGAGTCAATTCCCAACCGCGATTTGAACTCGTGACCTTGTGATTGCTAGACGCTCGTTCTACCGCCGAGCCACCTGGCAAAATCTGGACTAGTGGGTGAGTAGCTATTAGTCCCCCCCCCCGCCTCAAGAATAAAAAACCAGTTTTTATATTCTTTGGTTCTTTCGGTAAAGTCACGTAGAATTAGGATAAATAATAAAATAAAATAAGACAATAAAATTCTCACGACGTTTCGGCCACAACACAAGCAGCCTTCATCAGGTGAAAGAACAGAACTGTCGGGACGACAGTGCTCCAATGAGCGTTGTTAAGATTTGTGGCCGAAACGTCGTGAGAATGTTTGTCTTATTTTGTTTTATTATTTTATTCTCATTCTACGTGACTTTACCGAAAGAACCAAAGAAGATTAATCCTTGCAGTCACGAAAGCTTTAAATCGAAACCTGTTTTTATTCCTATTTTTCATAGTTTTTTTATTATTATATTCATGGAGGAGGTACAAACATAGGGCCCGAACTCTGCTCCTGGGTTTAGAGGAGGGAGGAGATTTGGCTCACCGCCCCACCCAGGTGGGGAATCGCGAGCGGTGCGGGGGGGGGTATCTGTACTTTTATGTGGGGAAGGGGCAATATAAGGGAGGAAGAGGGAGCGGGGAGCAGGAGGGAGTGGGGAGAAGGGAAGTTGGGGGGGGGGAATGTAAAAATAAGGTGAGGAACACTTCGGAAGGAATAACTTACACACGCATGATGCACTTATCAACTCGTCGAAGGCCGGCAGAGCAGTGCTTAACTCCTGTCCATCCCCGGAGGAGGGGTACCTCTTGAACCAATCCCCGACCTCCTCGCGTGTGCGCCTCACATCAGTCGGACTGTAGGAATGGGGGTTGGGGGGGGGCATTTAATTGATGTATTTAAGAGTTGCCGATCACAGGCTCGACGGCGCACAATGCCAAGTGGCGAGCCCACAAACAGCACGGTTTGAATGCGCTTCACCCACGTGTCGTGTGGAGGGCTTCTCCGTGAGCTTCAGCAAACTGACGTCGCGTAGTGTAATCAACGTGTTGCTTTTACAAATAGCATCTAAGATTAGAACTGTTTGTGTTTTTTTGATGCGATATCCGTTACGTGGAGCTAACTTCAGCTCAGGTATGCGTTGCCTGTGGCCTGAATGTAAATGTGGGTTTATATTTTGACGGCATTTTAAAGAGCAATATGTACGGTTTTTTTTCATAGGGCAATGTTTATTTTTCTTTCCAAATAAGTAACATAACAATTAACCTCGTCCCCCAAAATACAATGCCATTTAATACGCATGAGAGTATACTGGGGAAACTCAGCCAGGTTCTAAATTTGCACCAGAACTGACTACGGTTCTATTGAAAATGTTCACTAACCTCTGAGTGGTGGCAATCGGTCACCTCCACCAATGGACTCGAGCGATGAGCTAGGAAACCCATTGACAGCGTGGCGAAGTACGCTCAGGCAATCTCCATTGCCAAAATGATGCGAGGAGATCTTCATCCAACAGTGCGTCGACAAAGGGATGTGAATTATACTTCATTTGTTTCATATTCGAACTGTGTAAAAGTATAGATTACTATGCTGTGGAATATTAATTGGTGACATCTGCTGATTCTTTTAAAAATATAAATAAGGAATAGATGTAAAACTGCCATACCTCCATAACCCCTTGGAAATTAAATAGGCGCAAGGGTTTATTCTGGCATGAAATAAGAATGCTAGAGAACTAAACAATGGACCATTTAAAAGCCAGATTTGAAGCTTTCGTGACAGCAAGGATTCATACTCTTTGTTTTTTTCGGTAAAGTCACGTAGGTAAAAAATATAATCGCGTGTCTCTAAACAGCTCTCTTTATTCACTACAGTGATTTTTGCTGTGGCGTGTTCCACCTGAAGATGGATGCTTGTGTTGCTTCCGAAACGTCGTGATTTAATTTAGTTTTCATTTATTTTATTTTATTTTTTACCTACGTGACTTTTACCGAATAAACCAAAGAGTATTTAAAAGCCAACCAACTGAGCCATCCGAACTCATTAAAAATGTTTTTCGACCATTAGCCACACGCCATCAATTAAATTCCATAAAATACGTATCAAAAACGCAACCAGAAATGTTTTTTTTTTTTAAATCCATGACATTGTCATGGATTGAAAGCACCAAAGCAGTGCTGTGGCACATTGGACACATTTTGAATCTCGTATTAACGAGTGATAAAGCTCCAATTAGCTATCACATTAATCCAAATCGTATCGTATCATTTCAAACCGCTCCTAAATGACGCATGCTGGTCTAATCGGTCTGACACCCTATTGCGATCACCTTCCCGACTGCTCTTCATTGCAAGGCCCGCGGGCCCCTGGTGGCCTTTAGTTGCACCTCCTGGCGTGCGGCCCCCGACAGTACGCAACGCGTGACAACACCCTCCCCCTTCTCCATCATCGTGCTGCTGTCAAACCCCCAATGGTTTCGAATGTGTGGCGGCCCTCACGCTGATGATGTCTTATCGACGAAAGAGTCACCCCCCCACACACACACACACAAACCCCCTCTGAAAATGAGTGCAGAGCACTGACCTAACCTTGATTTGAAGCTTTCGTGACTGCGGGAATCTATACTCTTTGGCTCTTTCGGTAAAGTCACAACGTGACTCTACCGAAATAACCAAAGAGTACTGACCTAACCGATCCCACTCAAAGAGTGGCCCTCGTGTAAGACGGAGACTCCCACGGCCTAAGATCGGCTCGGCAGAGAAACCTGTGACCCGAGGGGAGACACGGAGGCTGTTTTACCAAACAACACCTGTGCGGGCTCATCCCGACCGCCCTTATCACGGCACGCTCATTTACTATGCACACATCCCGTGTCGCCAATGCCGGTTCTGATTGCAATTGCCCAGCCGTATCCGCGGCGAAGAGCGTTGCCATTGTGGTTGCCGTTATATCGTAGATTACGGCCGTTTAGATATGCATGACCTTTAATATCTGGAGCACCGGTTATTACCCTACTTAAATATATTTAAATCCAGTGTTTGTAATAATTTTTTTTGCACCGGTGGGAATGGGGTTAATGTACAACGCTCTCACGCGCCAAGGCGCATACCTAGTGCCCTCGTCTAGCTTTGCATTATCAATGCAGATAACTAATTACGTACTGCAACGAATGAACGGTGTGAATATTGTACGCACGCTGATGTAGATTGTACTGCACCGTGTAGATATGCGTATACAATGTGAATTACAACAATGTCAAACGCGCATGTGCTTGATGTTCAGGTTCGGACCGGTGGTTCTGTGGTTCCGTGTATTGCGCTACGAACCCGGCAGTCCGAGTTCGATTCCCGCCTAAGGCTCACTTTAAGAGGTGATAGTGATGTCCGAATCGATCGTGAGCCTCTTCCTTTACAAATCCAAACTGACCTGCACGGTCAAGCGTGGTCAATCAACTGCCATGACCGACGGCAGCAGTGGGTCGACACAAGGGACACAAACACGGGCAAGTTCTGCTCGCGTGGACACATGGAGGTCTGTGTGGTGGGCTATGGGGTGGTGTGATGAACAAGCTCGCTCGCTCACACACACACACACACGCCCATTCATGGGTCCAATGCAAGACCCTCCTGTAAACGAGTATTGAGACTCGGTGAGACTTGCTTGGGTAAATTAAAATCTCGATTTAAAGAGTCACTAGCTAATCACTCAGTTATTTCAATGCTAAATTCGCCTAGTTATTTCAATGCTAAATTCTCCTGTTTGATTTGTACTAAGTGCCTCGGTGAATGTGTATGCTCTGACTTTAACGTAGCTATTTCTGTGACCAGTTACAAGCTAATCACTCAGCTATTTCAATGCTAAATTCTATGCTAATTCCCTTGTCAAGGGGTGCCTCTGCGGATGTGTATGCTTTAACGTAGCTATTTCAATGCTAAATTCTATGCTAATTCCTTTATCAAGGGGTGCCTCTGCGGATGTGTATGCTTTAACTTTTAACATAGCTATTTCTGTGACCAGTCACAAGCTAATCATTCAGCCATTTCAATGCTAAATTATATGCTAATTCCTTTGTCAAGGCGCTTTGTTTCCTCTCACACAGCTTAAAGGTCGTGATCTGAACGTGGCTCTTTCACTCCAGCGCTGTCCTACCAGACAGTCTCGTCCCTTCACCTGATGAAGGCCGCTTGTGTTGTGGCCGAAACGTCGTGAGAATATTATTGTGTTATGTTATTTTATTTTATCAATTTATTATTTTATTCTCATTCTACGTGACTTTACCGAAAGAACCAAAGAAGATAAATTAAAATCATTTCGCCATGCCACAGCATGCATATTACTCACTTTAAACAGAGACACATACAGTTTCAAATTCCAAATGGTTCACACGGCGGAGCCTAAACAGACTGAGAGTGGATTTCGGCAGATGCAACTCTCCTCATTAAATCATGGGGGGTGGGGGGGGAGACTTCTGCACAAGCGACCAACAATGTGTGCTTGGTCAGGAGAAGTGAACCTTGGACCATCTCCCGAGATGCCCTGCGGCACCACAATTCTGCAACTCCTCAACATTTGACAATGCCAACAGCAGAAGCGGTGGCCTGTGCAGAATATTTGGCAAAGCCCCGAGATGTTGGATGTAAGACACGATGAAAGCAGACAGGGCTCGGTGCACGTCATCGCCTTCCGCTCTCATCACCATCGATGCGCCTCTTCTTGTCGGGTCTTGGAAGCTAAGCAGGACATTTTTTTGAGCCTGGATAGAAATGCCCCGATCCATGGATGCGAAGGAGACGTCGCTGCGATGCACTCTCCGCTGCTCCTGACGACGTCGTCTGGCTTGTCCACCTGATTGTGAAATTGTAACTGTTGCTCTGCATCTCTACATCAGCCGTACGAAAGACGAAGAAGAGCAGCACTTGGATGGAACACTGTCTGGATATACCAGATCATTGTTAGTTTTGGCTGAGAGGAGGTCAGGGTTATGGCAGTACAGGAATGGATGTGTTAAGGTGTGGGCAATTTTGAGTGTTACCTCCCCCTCTCCTCTCATTCTGCAGTGTCCACCCCCCCCCCCCCAGACAAAGCCAACAACGCCCATTCATCGGTCCAATGCAAGACCCTCCTGTAAACGAGTATTGAGACTCGGTGAGACTTGCTTGGGTAAATTAAAATCATTTCGCCACCTTTGTCTCACCAATGCTGAGTTGACACCATGCCACAGCATGCACATTACTCACTTTAAACAGAGACACATACAGTTTTACACCAAGAGTATGCATGGCCTCTCGTGAATACAGCATGCATGCATTACATGAATATGTACATAACTATATGCGATTATTTGGCATACAGGGTCTGCACAGTACTCACTGTGTGTTTTTTTTTTAATCCACAATGTCAGCTCCCCCTCTATTCCCTCTGGGCACGATGTACTCGCCTACAGAGAGAGCGTTTACATGGGGCACAAGCCTAGCCCGCGTGGAAGACAACCCTCTCAATACTCGGCAGGAGCCTGCAGATGTTGACCTCTTGACGACATGCGATCGTGGCAGGGAGAGCTGTCGCACGAGTTGAGCGCTATCCGCGTCTACGTTCACTCTCTTTAACAATTGCGTTCGCTTTTCTTATCATTCAAGAGTTGGTACCAAAACGTTTGCCAACTAGAGACTTTTTTTGGTGTGATTTGGCTCAAATCTCACGGTATTCTGGTTGCATCCCATGTGATCCAACCGAGTGTGGGTTTCCAAGCTCGTTTGCACGTTGAACGTTTATTCCCTTCAGCTTTTGTTTTGTTTGCCACGCACTCTTGCGGGTATCTTGAGGAGTTAACTTGGGCAATCCGGCCGAGAGGTATAAGGGGCCGTCAATAAATGACGTCACGCACCTAGGGGGGGGGGGGGTCAGACATTTATGACGATGTGTGACGAGAGGGGGGGGGGTTTGAGAAATGTTACGTCACATCAAAATGCGCAACTTTAAATAAATATAGAATTGTTATAACAACACTAATTGTTATAACAACACTCCTACAACATCAGAGTGCAGCGCCACATTAAATACGCACTACAATGACAATAGTTTAAAGTGATTTGAAGCATATTTTATTTTCAAAATGGAATTTTTTTTTTTGGGGGGGGAAGGGGGCAGAGATTTGTGACGTCATATTTGAGGGGGGTGTCTGACTTTTTATGACGCCGTGTGACGAGGGGGGTCAAAAATCCTCCAAAATCGCGTGACGTAATTTATGAACAGTCCCTTACCAGAGCGTTTTTATACACGCGGCAGTGCTGTCCTCTCACCTCCGTTCAGCGCGGTTGGCATTGTACGGTGCGAACGAAGTTCAACAGACGTTCGTATATGGTGAGCGCACTGGACTTGCCATTCGGAGGTCACCCGATTCCATTTGATTTCCCGGAGCGACAGAAACATTGAGGAAAGTTTCGTAAATCCACCCCCCCCCCCCACCTCTCTTCAGCCAGCAGTATGGACACATTTACTCGATTGGAAACTCGTGTGCGGTGGGGTAAAGTGTGGGTACACTCATCCCCTCCCAAGATGTCCGGCCATCGTGGAAGAGTAGGACGGATAACCTCCATATGGGCTCTCTTGAGCTCCCTCTAGTTAGAGGCCCCTTCGCGCCAGCAGTGGTGCGAAGGGGCTGTGCCTTTACCTTCATCCCTTGGATGTGCAGACTTGGGAGGAATCGGAGTACATTTGCATACGAGTGCAGAGCACGTTTCGGAAGGGATGCAATTACCTGCCACGCACAATTATTGCAAGAGAATAGGACGCGCCCGAGAACGTCGCGATCTGGACACCGAGCGATATGGAGCACTTTTCGGTTGCACATTTGTTGAAACAGTTGTCTTGGGACGTGTGTGTCTGCACGGCACCTTTGTGTGTACGTCACCTTTGTTTGTCAAAATTGTCACGCGAAAATAACTGCACGCCCGAGACTCCCATTAAATATATAGCTGTTTTTTCATTATACCAGATAAGGCCCGCTGAGCTATGGAGATCTTTTTCAGAAGCGACCTGGCTATCACAAATGTTAGCTCAACGAAGCGGCTCATTGTGTGGAAATGTATAGCGGCCAAATATTCTCAGCGCATGTTTCTGCACATGGAGGGGAAACACCGGAGGACCCGGAGAAAATTCCCCGCGCCCACGGGGAGAGAGAGAACACACGCAGACTCAAAATATACAGCAGCAGCAGCAGGCGTCATGGTCGGGATCGAACCCACGACCTCCTGCATACCAGGCGATGTAGTTAACATATTTTAGCCACCGTGATGATGATGAGAGACACGCAGACTCAAAATATACAGCAGCAGCAGGCGTCATGGTCGGGATCGAACCCACGACCTCCTGCATACCAGGCGATGTAGTTAACATCTTGCCACCGCGGAGAATCATAATGGACAGGCAGCTAAAGGAGTAGAATGTGTCAGAAAGGACCTCGGACCGAGATGGCGGGATGATATCGGACTCTGGTGCAGGTGCCAGACGTAGCTAACCGGTGCTCATCGGAGGTACGGGGCTGAATGTCACACCGCAGGATCGCTAGAAGCGTGCAGCGGCTAGGCAGGGTGGGGAGGGGCAGGAAGCTTTCGTCCAGCAGTGGAGTGGCCACGGTTGAGGGTAATGATGATAATGACGACACGTTTAGAGCTCTGAACGTTGTTTAAACATCGCGCACGACTCCGCTATAGGAACATTGCATGCCCATTCCTTTTTATCGCGTATATAAAGTTGTATTGCGTGGGGAGGGGAGGGTGGGCAAAGTAATTTTTTTGTGGATGGGAAATCATTCAAGCGGCACCTTAATTAGGACTAACACAAATCTTATCTCGTATCGCGAGTAACAAACCTTCACCGGCTGTGAGAGCCCCATGCTCGTGATGGGTTTTAATTAGACGCATTTGCATTTCGTGCACAGCGTTTATGCGCGGTGTGCAATTACGCTGGCAGGGATCCTTGAATAATAATAACCTGCTGCCTCACCGCCCAGTGTGCGATGCCTGCGCTATATTCTGGACCTGACGTTTCGTTTTCTCGAGCGCAAAGCACTCTGGGTGTAATCAATGGGAAGAGTCACCGGTGGGTTTTTGCCGACTTGGGGAGTTTTATTGGGAGCGGCGGTGGGTGCAGGGTTTAGCGCGCTGCGCTCATGAGCCCGGCCGACCCGAGTTCGAATCCCGCTCACGGACAACGCCGGTGGACGGCACTCTGAACCGCCTCCCCTCGGTCGACTCAGCCTCAAATCAGTACCTGGTGCGGTGCGTAAACATCGTCACTCGGGAGACAAAGACGGCCGGGTATGGTGGTGGCCACCCACCTCCTCATGTACCGTGCCAGCCTTCGTAGGTGCTGTCTAACAGCATTTGCCCTAAAAAAGTCTGTTATGGCTATTAGGGAGGTCTTTGTCTTGTAGTTGTTTAGGTGCTGTCGAGCTTGACTGTTTCTATAAAGCAGAACAAATTTGGCATTCGGGTTCTTCCGTGTGTGTTGTGGGCCACGCCACGCATTGGTTGGCACGATGTCTGACGTTTCGCCCAACACCTTCAATTGCTGAAGAAGCTCTCCCAGCACGTGAAACTAGCTTGTCTATCGCCCTTGAGTTCGCATGCTTAAACAAATGCGGCTCAATAATTGTTTGTCTGGAAAGGCAAAAGCCCGATGGACTAAAACGTTCAACAAATTTGTATTTGGAAGTGAAAACAGAATGGAGTTCAGCTTAATGCTGATATATAATTGCATTCTTATTAGGACTCGTCGTCATTACCGACTGCCAAAACAAATAACAAGTATAAAATAATCACAGCCTTGAACGGAAGAGGTAAATTCAAGAGTTTGTGAAGGATTTGCGTGCAGCCCAGACACACATTAATTCATGAAACAAAGGTTCCTTTAACAGCGAACCATTTTGGGAACAACACGAATGTAATGATAATATCCATAATAGAGGTTTTTTGGTTAGCTCGCGTAAATGTATAAATGTGTCGTTAAAACCCGCCACCACCCGACACAGCCAGCTAATCAGGGTTGTCACGTAAACAGAACATGCAAATTCGTCACTAGTACAGCACACCGGTGTGTTGTAGAGCCAAGCAACAACATTTACAATTTGTATATATTTACGAGATATAACCCAAAAACCTCTATTATGGATGATATTGGCCGCGAAAGCCTACGTGTTATAATGATAATAATAATAATTACCACTTGCACAACATTTTCAAATACAGCATATTTGCAATAACAACGATAAACGCATTGCATTTAATTCACCTTCCAGTGATGCAGAATTTACCCCGGCGTGTTGTAGCGTTCGCGTGTTTACGTTTATGAACAAATTGTTGTATGTGTTATATATCCCGCCGAGAAGCAAGTATGTGTGTAGCGTGCATAATTTATGCATTTTTAAACAGCCTCGGGAAGAAAGCACGGCTACAAATTAATACTATTACAACCGCACGGTATATTTACGACAAGGTAAAATTGGATTTTGAGTCTGTTTCACCTCGCTCGGCATTAATGATGAAAGGGATGGCAGGGGAAACAATATATAAAGGCGATAAAGACGCCACCGTGAAGGCAGTCATTGTATTCTCAGTACAGCCAAATTAATAAGGTCATCAAACTTTTTTGATCAAAAGACACTTTAAAAAAATACGTCGCTATATAATTCTACATATCTTACAGCACGTGTACATGTTATGGGGATGCCATCGCTTGCTCCCGCAAGTGATCAAACACGGGTTGGTGGATCGCACAGAGATTTGTGAAACTCCCGTTCCCACAGGGCTGCAAGCTTGGCGAGGAGAAAGCTTTAAATCAAAGCAAGTGGGTTCTTGAATCTGTCTGTGCGCAGCTTTGAACTTTTTAATTTCGGACACGTGGGTTGTCTCTCAAACAAAGGCAAACACTCACGGATGGAATTGGCCACAACATCCCAATGTGGGACATTATAATCATCATTATCGTTCTCCAAAGTGTTTTCGGGTTGTTCCGTGCGATGGTCGGCACGATGTCCAACATTTCATCCCACGTGCTGGGAGCTTCTTCAGCAGCTGAATGATTTGGCCAATTCACTTGCGGAATGACGCTCCCAGCACCTGGAGCGAAACGTCGGACATCACGGCGAAGAAGGCGAAGTGCAGCCCGAATGAAACAGTGGAGGGAAAAGCCTTGAGCCTGGACTGGGGGCGGCCAGAGGAAGGGAATTCCAAGACGGCGAGAGTATCCACAGCAGAGAGAGAGAGTGGGCAATGTGGTGTGGTGGTTGTATGTGCTGGTGGTGGTGGTGGTGGAAAATGTCGCTGGGGAGTGTCAGTCGAAGTGATGGCAGTCGTGAAGCAGGAGGGCAGCGGAGCATGCACAGATTCATGTTGTTCTTCCATGGCATAATTTACTCCCCCCCCCAAAAAAAACCCAGCCTTGATTACACCAATAGATAAAAAAAAATTACATGAATAAAAGTCATCACTGTCAGTCATGCACAAATGAAACGTGCAAAAATAAAAACGAAACGTGCCGCAACATGTAATTTGCACCGTGTCACGGCTGCTGTAAATAGTTTTAGACGTAAATCACTCTCCGTGTCCGCACCTCCACTCTACCTTCTTCTCCTGCAGGTTCTACCGTTGTGCAATCTCGATTCGTGTTGCGGCTTGTGCGATTCAAAAGGCAGATCATATTAACGTAGCCCAACGTAATATTGGCTTTCTGTGACGCGTCGCTGTGGGTGAGAAAACCAACATTTTCTTAATACATATAAAGTTAAAACATAAAAATGATATGTGCTGCTCAGACCCAATACCCCTACGATCCCTCCCTTACTAAACAATGACGCTTCTGCGGCCATCTGGAACGCTCTTCCTTCCAATATTAAGAAGCCACTGGAGCTGTGCACTTTTAAATCATCGAGGTTGAAAACTCATTTCTTTAGAACTGCCTTTTAGTGTTTAGTTTGTTGTCCTTCCCCCGCACCTCCGATGAGCACGGTTGGCTACGTACGGTGCAAAAGAAGTTAAATGTACATTCATCCATGCCCCCCAACACCCTCCCCGCCGCCTACGTTCCCCGATAAGTTTACAACAATAGACTCTGAGATGAAATCAACGATACGAACGATGTTGTAATTTTGAGCAAAATTTTGATTGTCGGAAGTGTACCACGTGTTGGAAAATGTGAATTAAAAAAACTGAATTTTGCAAACAAAAATCTAAGATGTGGGGCGCCAATTTTGCGCTTTCACTTTTAATTCGCTTATTGCAAAAATGATCATTCGATGAATAACCCGTTAAGGCAAAATAAAATATTCCCGCTAGAATGGTTGCCTCTTTGAGTAATGATCAATTTAAAGCTTTGGGAAAAGGGAAGAAAACTATTTATAACAACTTGACAATAACGTAATTGGATCGTAATTTTTCATTTAATATTACCAACTTGTTTCCCCCACTCAGCAAAATAACATTTGCATTTTTTACCAATAGCTACACATTCATCCTCATTGCAACATCAACCAAAATAATGAAACATTTTTTATTAATTACTCACTGCACATGGAGTATATTAAGCATATTAATGCGTTCTTAATTATATTCAGTTTATTATTGCTTACCAAATGTGTTGTCCTTGTTATTATTTATTCCCGTGTTTTTTTTCCTGAGTGCGTAATGATGGCATCACATCGTGAGATGGAAAAATCATCCGGATCTCTTGCAAAGCGGTGCAGACCCTTCGTGCTGGACAGCCGCCCACGGAAGTGGATATCACAGAGCTACCACTGAGATCTCATCAAGTCACATCAGCTTCACCACAGTAGGAGGACAGCACTTTTCCACCCGGCATGTTATTACTATTTCAAATACACCCAACTCGCCACCTCTTCTCTCCTGCCCATTTTTCCCCTCCCTCTAACCCCTCCACTCTCCTCCATCCCTCCCCTATCCTTCTGTGATCCCTGAGTACCCTCTATTGCACACCCCTGACGTCAAAACCATTCCCTTCTGTCACCGCGTTTTAAACTATGTTCAGGTGCCTCGAGTGAAGGTGCTCTACAAATATGTAATTAGATTGTGCAATTATTCAACCCTTGACCTTCCCCTGAAATTTGAGTAATTGTCGCGAATCGTGGTGTTCATTCAATTCGGTCATAATAATATGTTCTCATATAGAGAGTGGGCGGAATAGTCCTGTCCACTCGTTTGTGGACCAGCAGTGACTTGAAAAAAGAGCTTCAAAGCTCATCGGATTCCTCCTCTAGTCGAAATGAAAATTCTTGATTCTGTGTGAGGAAAGGCTGCAATGGATACCCACCACTCATCGTCCTTCGTCTAGATGATGATCTGGTGGTGGGTGAGTCTTCAGCACCGGATTCATCCTCCTAACCCAAAACTATTTTATGATTAAGAATATTGGTCGTGGAAGCTTACGTGTTAAATCAGCATGGGGACTCTGTACCCTTTAGCCCCCCCCCCCCAACACTCGGGTGTTGGATGCAAGCCCCATGAGTTGCAACAGAAACTGCACAAAACGAACTTCCCAGATGCAAACTTCGAGCGGCTGGCAACCGACCTCAGCGCGTGGCTCGGCGCCGATAAAGCGAAGGGCGCAGGGGATAGAGGGGGGTGGTCCAAGATTTTGAAAGGCATCGCGTTGCGCAACTGGCGAAGCGGCGCCAGGAATTGAACGGCGCTCACCCCGCTCGGTCCAACCAGCAGAATGTCTCTGTGCATCCAACGTGGCCACCACGCTCTATCTACCCACCCACCCCACCCCACGTGTTGGTGTGTGGAGCCACGTGAAGAAGACCACCCAGGGGGGACAGCTGACGATTGTCGGCATCAACCTCGGACCCGACGGGTAGGAGAGGTCTTGAGCGTAAAAGTCAACGAATCGATTGTTTTGGTGCATTTCTGCACGGCTACAATTCGTGGTATTGTTTTGTTTTGCAAACAATCGCTGTAGAGTAGCGGTGCCCAACCTTTTTGGCACCAGGGGCCGGTTTCGTGGAAGACAATATTTTCACGGACCGGGTGGGGGGGGGGTCATCATTGGATCTTTCCCCCTTTTCAAAGACGCTATCCAGCGACGTTTGGTTTTTACTCATTTTGGCTAGGGTTAGCTTGTGGGCTTACCAAAACTGTGACTGAGACCAGTACCGGTCCGCGGCCCGGGGGTTGGGGACCCCTGCTATAGAGGACCACTCAAGAGGCAGACTCATAATATTGTCCTGCACGATGTCATGTTTTAATAAGATGATACCTTGGGCAGAAACAGCCCCAATGTTTATGCGTGGCACGTTGAAACCTTCATTAAGGCCGATTCCTGTCGAAAGTAACTCTCCACACCTCCACTGTCGTGCTCTTACGTTTTGGCCGTGATGACGAGGTGTGGTCAATTCCCGCAGCCCCCTGCGGCCGAGGAGGTGGATACACTGCGAGTGAAACCTCGTCGAAGATTAAATTAAAATTAACAAAAAATATTGAATATTTGAGCTTCCGTTCTCCGTCTGTGATTTGCATTTTCCCTCCGATTCGCGTGTTCCTCTTTGCTTTTGGTTTCATTCCGAAGCGTTCGTATCGCCACCCTCCTTCAAATGCGGTGGCGGCTACGCACATGGCCTGTAACCCAGCGCTGTGGAGGCAAGCGAGGGTTGGTGGATTACCGCACAGATGTTGTGAAACTCCCTTCCCCCTGGGGGTCTTCCAAAACGTCTGTCCAGCATGCATGAGTAGGATGAATGCTCTATCTTTCTCTCTCTCGAGGGGTCTCTCTAGGGCTCCCCTCCAGCGGAGGCCCTTCTGCCAGCAGTGTCCGTGACCATGCACTTTGCAGGGCTGCACCTTTACCAATTTCCTTGGCAATACGATGCAACGGTGTTTAAAAAAAACTTTTAAGAGGGGGGCCACTTTTGCCGATATTGTCCGGGGGTCGCACGTCAGGGGCCGCACTAAAGGCCACCAGAGGGCCGCCAGTCGTCCGCGGGCCTTGCAGTGAAGAACACAGCAGCACAGTGTACGTGACCAACACAGCACGGGGAAGACGCGAATCACATGGCACGTCGACGCTTGATCCTACGGCAACCGTTGAAGTTAAACTCAGAGCCTCGATGAGCTTTGTATCAACCGCAGACGTCGTTGCGTGGCAGCGGACAGCAGAGATGACGTGCACGCGGATCAATGCCCTTTGCGTGTGGATGCGAAGGGTAATTGCACAGCAAATATGAGATCAAATACTATTTGGAACATTTGCAAATACGGATATCTCCAGGGACGATAGGAACCTGTTAATGACATTATTAATTAAGCAGAACAACAATTAATGTGATGTGACTATTTGGACCAATTACGGTTCATGATTGCATTGGGCTGTAACGAATCTAATTGAAGGAGCTCACGAGTAACAAATTAACTCTCGTGTTTCATAATCAATGCTTGCATTAAAATAACACACAGAGGTCAAAGGGTGTTTTTTTTTACTTCGTTTGCCCTTTGAGGCGCGTCCATGCAAACATCATCGCGGTCGCCGCTGATGTTTGAGTGACATTTCCCAAAAGCCTGGTCTTGAATGCGGTTCGCATTATTCTCGTTCGTCCTTGTCTCCTGTCCCCACCCCCACCACCCCACCGCCACTTTGCCCTCCCACCCCTTCGCCGATGATGCATTCGGGTCCTTGTGGTGCGACGTGATATTAACACGGCCACATCCTCGCGTGACCCTCCCGTCAACGGCAACGTCAAGTCGACGTGAAAGCCCTCCTGGGCGCGTCCAATGCTTCTCTCCGTCGCGCGAGTCATCTCGATGCCGTCTGTATCCGTGGCCGTGAATCGAACCTGGGTCGCTGGGTTCAAAACGCAGTTGTGTCAACCGGGTTCCACCATCGGCGCCCCTCTTCGATGAATTTCGCGTTCCCCTAACATCCTCTCTCCGTCGGGGAGAGTAGTGCTGAACGATTAATCGATTTCAAATCGAAATCGCAAATTGAAACAATGCGATTACCAAATCGCAAAGGCTGCGATTTTTTGCGATTTGAAAAGTTCTATTACGTTCTTATTGGAATTGTTTTATTTTTAATTATCATAACTTTATTTTTTTAAGTTAACAATTGTTCTATGTTTGATTGTTCTATTTCCATTTTAATAAATACATATTGGAACCAATTAATATATATTTAAGTTCTCATCCTTGCATTAGAATGAAAAGAGCAATTCATATTTTGATGGTATCATGTGGTAATGCTCCGTCACATGTTTTAAATCTATTACACAGTGAATATTGAACTGAAGCTTGACTTAAAAAAAATGTAATCGCGAATCAAATCGCAATCGCAATATCTGTCAGAAAAATCGCAATTAGATGTTTTCCCCAAATCTAGCGGAGAGTATTCAGCTCTTGCACCGTGCGTTGTTCGGCAAGGGTTGGTCCGACGTTTCACTCCGTGTGCCTCGGGAGCTTCTGCGAGTGGCTGAGCTGCTCTCAATGGCTCCATCTTCCGTGGCGCACCTCCTCTCAAGGGAGCCCCCTCTTCTTACTCAACGCTCACGGACACCGAATGCGACGTTCGTGTGAGCGATACATTTCGAAGCCAATCTTAACCAACCCTAAATGAGAGTGTCATCATTTTCTGTTGAAAATTACTATGTAAGTGGTTCATCATGAAATGCAATGTTGCCATAAAATATTTCCACATTGACACAGACTGTTAAAAAGTGCTGAATATTATTTTCCTGCCTCCGCATTATGCATTAGTCGTATATATATCTGAATACTATGCAGCCTGCATGTGATATAAATTGATGGTTCTGTAAATTAATTTTAATGGATTTCTGGAGCGCCATAAAGTTACATTTAATGTTCCGGGCAATTCCAAGCTTGTGTTTGTTCCTGCATTTCTTTTGACACATACAGTGAGGGAAAAAAGTATTTGATCCCCTGCTGATTGTGTACGTTTGCCCACTGACAAAGAAATGATCAGTCTATAATTTTAATGGTAGGTTTATTTGAACAGTGTGAAACAGAATAACAACCAAAAAATCCAGAAAAACGCATGTCAAATATGTTATAAATGTATTTGCATTTTAATGAGGGAAATAAGTATTTGTCCCCCTCTCAATCAGAAAGATTTCTGTCTCCCAGGTGTCTTTTATACAGGTAACGAGCTGAGATTAGGAACACTCCCTTTTATACAGGTAACGAGCTGAGATTAGGAGCACACTCTTAAAGGGAGTGCTCCTAATCTCAGCTTGTTACCTGTATAAAAGACACCTGTCCACAGAAGCAATCAATCAATCAGATTCCAAACTCTCCACCATGGCCAAGACCAAAGAGCTCTCCAAGGATGTCAGGGACAAGATTGTAGACCTAGACAAGGCTGGAATGGGCTACAAGACCATTGCCAAGCAGCTTGGTGAGAAGGTGACAACAGTTGGTGCGATTATTCGCAAATGGAAGAAACACAAAAGAACTGTCAATCTCCCTCGGCCTGGGGCTCCATGCAAGATCTCACCTCGTGGAGTTGCAATAATCATGAGAACGATGAGGAATCAGCCCAGAACTACACGGGAGGATCTTGTCAATGATCTCAAGGCAGCTGGGACCATAGTCACCAAGAAAACAATTGGTAACACACTATGCCGTGAAGGACTGAAATCCTGCAGCGCCTGCAAGGTCCCCCTGCTCAAGAAAGCACATATACATGCCTGTCTGAAGTTTGCCAATGAACATCTGAATGATTCAGAGGACAACTGGGTGAAAGTGTTGTGGTCAGATGAGAACAAAATGGAGCTCTTTGGCATCAACTCAACTCGCCGTGTTTTGAGGAGGAGGAATGCTGCCTATGACCCCAAGAACACCATCCCCACCGTCAAACATGGAGGTGGAAACATTATGCTTTGGGGGTGTTTTTCTGCTAAGGGGATAGGACAACTTCACCGCATCAAAGGGACGATGGAAGGGGCCATTTACCGTCAAATCTTGGGTGAAAATCTCCTTCCCTCAGCCAGGGCATTGAAAATGGGTCGTGGATGGGTATTCCAACATGACAATGACCCAAAACACACGGCCAAGGCAACAAAGGAGTGGCTCAAGAAGAAGCACATTAAGGTCCTGGAGTGGCCTAGCCAGTCTCCAGACCTTAATTCCATAGAAAATCTGTGGAGGGAGCTGAAGGTTCGAGTTGCCAAACGTCAGCCTCGAAACCTTAATGACTTGGAGAAGATCTGCAAAGAGGAGTGAGACAAAATCCCTCCTGAGGTGTGTGCAAACCTGGTGGACAACTACAAGAAACGTCTGACCTCTGTGATTGCCAACAAGGGTTTTGCCACCAAGTACTATGTCATGTTTTGCAGAGAGGTCAAATACTCATTTACCTCATTGAAATGCAAATCAATTTATAACATTTTTGACATGCGTTTTTCTGGATTGTTTTGTTGTTAGTCTGTCTCTCACTGTTCAAATAAACCTACCATTAAAATTATAGACTGATCATTTCTTTGTCAGTGGGCAAACGTACAAAATCAGCAGAGAATCAAATACTTTTTTCCCTCACTGTAGATACACCAGCATAATCATATAATTATCAGCCGTGATCTCTCCACTGCTGGATGTGGTTATCCCCCCCCTCCCTCCAAGCTGTTATCATCCCTCGCAGTGTAGCGATGTCGTGGTCAATCAAGCTCCGGTACATGAGGTGATCTCATTACTCCATCTCTGCGGTGGACGTACTTTAAAACGTTGCCACCTCCCCTCTCCGTTTGGCTGCCACTGCATTGTTAGTCTGCGGCTTTCTGTCCCATACGGGATGAAGAGGATTAACTAACTAAGTTATTAGTTTCCACCAGTGGCCATCATCTCTTCCAGCCATGCGTCAATTTGACGTCTCTGCCTGGCACACATTCTTCCGATCAGCGTGTTCCTCCGTCTGCTACTTCGTGAGACTCCCGGGCGTGCGGCTCTCGGTGCTTCCACATCATCAACATCGCACGAAATTTGTCTTTAAATATACGTAATATATGTAACAAAAATTGGGAGAACATAATCTTCAGATGGGTATTAATACGGCATCTGATTATTGCATTGTATTCCCATAAAATATACGTCACAGTGCACCGGTGTCATGGTTCTAAATTTGGCAAGTAAAAAAAAACTTTGTAAATCCAATTTTCAGACCAGGTGCTGTGCCACCTTGCGCCCCCTACAAGCAGAGCTGAGAGTGGGGGTGTGCCCCCTTTCAAACGTGTCGAGGTGCGATGCGATGTCAGTTTGGAGAGCGATCTGAGACTCCCGAACAACCAAATCGTCGTTGCTAACATGAACGAGTCATGGCCGGGGCTTGCAGCAGTGACTTTGTCAAGCCACGCGGTGAGCGGACCTGGCAGGGGTGATATAATGGCAGGGTGCCAGATTCCCCAATCAGAAGGTCATTCATCCGCACGCTGGCAAGTGTCCCCCTCTCCTCAGGAAGATGTGTAAGGACATTGGGAGAAGTCAATAGTGGATGTTCTGTGGTCTACAGTACCTTGGCTCCTGCCATTGGATTGTGGAATTGTTATCACTCTCTCTCGATCTCCCAAGGGGGATAAGCACTGCCCCCCCCCCCCCCCCCGATGCACGCGTGGTCGTTTAGTGCAGAGTAAGTGTCGTTTCCTGAGATTCTTTGCCGAAAAACTAAATCTCCATTTTAATTTTGCAAAAAACGCAAAGTGAAGTCTACGTTTAACCGCTAACGGAAATGTATGTGTCTACATAAAACAAATTCTACTTGAAAAAAATCATAAGGTGTGAAGGTGCAGCCCTTGCTCATGCCACTTTGAGTGACAGTGCCAGAAAGATGCTACATGACTCGTGCCAATGCTGGCAGAAGGGCCTCCACAAGATGGAACTATACTGGTAGGAAACGTAGTGGACCGGAAGCCCAACCGGGATTAATTCACAGGAGGCAGGGGATTAATTGTGTATGTCTGTGGATATCTGTCCACGTGTATCCGTACACCCGGATAAAATGGGAGGGATGGGGCTGGGTGGAGAGGGGAGGGTGGGGAGGGGCTGGGTAGGGAGGGGAGGGTGGGGAGGGGCTGGGGAGGGTGGGGAGGGGAGGGTGGGGATGGGCTGGGTGGGGAGGGTGGGGAGGGGCTGGGTGGGGAGGGTGGGGCTGGGTGGGGGGTGGGGAGGGTGGGGCTGTGTGGGGGGTGGGAGGGGTGGGGCTGGGTGGGGAGGGGCTGGTCACCCCGTGGTGCCCTTATAAAACTCAACGTTTAACCTACTCACGCCGGCTTGTGCCCGCCCTCACAGTCGGGCATATTTGCGGAACACACCACGTGGTGCCGCCGTTGACCCTGGCCATTGACCGAGCAACCCAACGTTCCTCCCAGCTCCCTCCGCAGGAATGTGTTAGAGAGCCCCTCTATAAGTGGTAACGGTTAGATTTTGGCCCACACTTGGTCACACATCTTTGCAGTACCCGCACTTTAAACCACCGCAAACGATTGACTGTGGTGTACCCATTTATACTGCTGGGTGGACATGGGTTCAAACAGAAAGAAGAACCTTGCACCGTTGCTTCAAGTGCTCCAACGGTAGGTTGAATAACACCAGCGACCTCCGGATTGCAGATCCAGCGTGCTTACCATTACACTCTGGCAGAAAAAAATTGGGTAAATGCACCAATAAAATATTTGAGGGAAAGACATTGTACACAGTGTGACCGGCTGCCAGATGTGTGTGCCGTATGATATAAATTCAGCCCGAGGCAGAGTTTAAATAAATCGCGCTCTCCCTAGCGATTCAGGGATAAGGCTTGTGCTGCTGGACTTCAAGGAGGGTGGGCTTTTCTCAGGAGTGGGATGATTCGCGTCACACCTGGGGCGGTGACAGGTCAGCAGCACGGGCAGCTGCAGTGTGACCTTACCAGGGGGCCTCAAACGTCAACAGTCCCCGATAACCTTCGACGGGCTGAGCACATTATTGCCACCTTCTCAGCACGTAGAGAAACAATAACCTGAATCGTCAATGCATCGCGGCCACCGATGGGAACGGTAAAGGGTAGTGGCAAATGCGCAGCGCTGCATTTGCTTGCTCACGCGACCCATGGCGGAAGAGCCTCCGAAAGAGGGCCTCTCTAGAGGGGCATTTGGCCTATTCTTATGGGCTGGCCAGACCTCTTGGAGAGGTAGGAGTACCCACATTTCACCCCAGCACGGTCACTGCATCGCATGCTTTGAGATGGGCTTCAGCAGCCGTCTGGAACGCTCTTCCAATATTAGGAAGCCACTGGAGATATATATGCACGTTTTAATCTATATTGAAAACTCATTTTTGCAGAACTGTTTTTTTGTCTTTAGTTTGTTGTCCTTCCCCCGCACCGCCGATTATAATTTGAACATACATACACGCTACATGGCAATTGACTGCGGGAAAATAATTTTACACTGCTGGGTAGGAAACATATGGGGGGATTACAAAAAAAAGTGCGCATTGTTTCGACTGCCTAGCCCGGGAAATCAAATGCATTACCTCTCCATTGCAAGTCTCGTGTGCTAACCACCCCGCTATGGCAGCTTCCCCGACAATGAAACCAATACTGTGGTCTGCTATAGATCCGTGTTTGTTGAACAGGAAGATAAACATTCGCTTGAGAAAAGTGGGTGCGCTTGTGCAGGACATCTATCTCAAATGGACAATGGCCGATGGTGAAGAATTCTAACTGAGCGGCAGCGCCCGGAGAGAATACACCCACAAGGTCGTACACCACGGAGACGGAGCGATGAAGTCGAATCGTTGTGCAGGTGCTTAGATGCATTGTTGCATTGCGAGACTGTGGGCGATGGCAACGGCTTGGTGAGGCTTTCATGATGATGATGAGGAAGCTCCGTCAAGATGGTGATGCATTTGCACAGGAATTGTCAAGGTTGCTTGCAGGACAAATTCAGGAATATATTGCACAACATTTCATCTCATTTGGTGCTCCTTTGGGCCCAGAGCACTACGGTATCTTCATGAAATGGTTTGACTGAAAGCATATCTCTTGTATAGTGAAAAATCAATTACATGGGGGGAAAAACTCGGAGAAACAAAGCAAAGCACAAAGCAAAACCTGTTACGTTCATGTAACGTATTTCGTAACGGGATTATGAAGAAAAGAATACGCGAGCACAATCTGCGGATTGTAGATAAGTGATTAAAATTCTCATCTGAATTCCATAGACAAAGCTTTAATGATCATGGCAAGCTGTGGCAATGCGGTCGAAATAACGTATCGCGGATATTACAGCCGGGAGATTTCTGCAGGAATTGTAATTGATTCCCAGGACTTACAGTCTTACACCATGGACAATTCCTGCAAGAATCAATTATTTTGAAGGCGATTCCCTTGCAACTCCATTGCGAACTCAACTTAGCTGCGCTTCAACGGCACGGTGGACGGTGGAGTGAGCGTGTGATCGCAGGGCTGTGCCCTCGCCTTGTTTGGCGAGCACCATTGTCAAGAGATAGAATTCCTCAGCGACGACCATGAACCCAGGAGAAATAAAACGACGGGCCAACGTTTTGGTGCAACGGTTCCAACCACGTGCTACCCTTGGCCCTTCGTCGGCACATTCACTGGAGGCGTGTAGAGAACCACCTCACAAAACAAATGTCTGAGAAACCCAGGGCTCTCGGCCAGGACAAATAAGATTTGAAGCGCACGCCACGACCAACTAGGGAAGCCAGACAAGCACGCAGTGCATCTTTTTAATAATAATAACAAAATACATGCTTCAAATCAATAGAGCATGCACCATGTTCATGATGAAAAATGCCAGCATTGCATTTTTTTCCTTTTTTTCCCCCTACACCGCCGTTAAGGTTAAATTATATTATCGACTTGAAACTTATTTTTGTTGTTATTATTTTAGTTCCATCCAGAAACCGCAGTAACAGTAATACAATGTAAAATAACAAGTATTGTAATAGTAATTATAATATGGGTGGCTTTTACTTTCCTTTGCTTTCTAATTGATACAAAAAATAACCACGGTCTTTGAAAAAAAAGCCAGGATTGATGCTATGCATGAAATATTTTCACTGCAGATTATATTATCTTTGGTAAAGGTGCAGACCTGCGACTTCTGTTCTCACACCACCGCTGGTAGAAGGGACCAACGAAAGTGGGGAGCCGTAACGTGGCCCTGTTATAGAGGGTGTTTTTAGCCTACTCTTCCATGCTGGCCAGAAATCTTGGAAGAGGTCGGAGTTCCCCCACTTTACCCCACCATAGTCAAACTGCCGATTGACACTGCCAGGTGGGCCAGAGGCGGTGGAGGATTGAAGAAACTTGTGCCAATTGTTGCAACTGCCGTGCTGAGAGATCGAACTGAACCCGCGACCTCTAGATTGTCAGTCCAGTGCGCTGACTGTCAGATCACGGGCAGCATCCCCTCCTATTTTGGGTGACATTATCAATTAAATTCCACCCATTAATGACATTTAAAACCTTTTTTTTGTTTATTAGATGCATTAAAAGTATAGCGAGGATGGTTATAAATGTAAATTCCATTTTATTGGGTTCACAACTCCAAAAGTCACAGATTACACGTATTGCTCACCTGACACCAACCAAAAAAAAAAGTGGACCCCCTTTTAATCTCCAAAAGTGGAAGACAACTGCTTAAAGATGCTTAATCCGACTTTGCGAAACACGCCCGTTCGAGCATAACTTATCACGCGCCACGTTGGAGCACGTTGTTCAGCCGGGCGAAGGTGCGGGCGGGGGGGGGGAGGGTGAGAGGCACTCGGTGAAGTTGTGGAATAGGGTCTGAGACCGTGCATCTCGAAGAATTCACGCACGTAGCTTTTCCCGCAACGGAAATGCATCGTCTCACCTCGTTCTCCAAAGTCGCTATGAAATACTGTGGAGTGTAATTGAAGCACCTCGGGTATCTTTGATAGAAGAAAGGTTTTTATTTAAGTAGTTTGAATTTAATGCTTTATAACGTGCTTACAAGAAACACTTGTTGCAGTGAAACATCGGTGATGGTGGTCTCACGTCGAAAGTCCAAACCAAATTTTTTTTAAAAAGATATTTGGCTTCATAAAGGATTAAGCATCTTTATGGGAGAACAATGTTCGTGGTTCTCAAAGTTTACATTGCGATGTTGCAAAAATACAAACATTTTACAGAATACCCTTTCCGAATCACGTCACATTTATATACCAGTAATAAAAAATGTAAAAAAAAAGACGAAAAAAATGGCAAAAACGGGGAAATGCATGCTAGGCGGCACAACAATAAATCTAAAGTGTTTATTAAAAACACTTATTTTAAAAGCAAAAAATTGCATGCAGGTTTATGCAGCTCAGAATTAGACGAAATGAAACACTTTAAATATTAAGCATTAAAGACTTCTGAGCACCATGATAATCAGTTGAACAGACAGCACCATCAAGTTTTATTTTAATGAGTTTAAAATACAATGCACAGTAAATATTAAAATGCGTATGATCAAGTAATTGCAGTGATATTATTATTATTCATATTCCAGCAAAGATACATGCATGTGCTTTGAACCCAGTGACCTGAGTTCGACTTCTGGTCATGGCTAACACTGGCAGATAGGGTTATTATAACCAGCCTAACCACACTGCACTGACCGGCATGGTGAAGTATGGTCAAACAACCCCCCTCCCCCCACCCCTCCCCCCCCTCCGGACCAACAGTCAGTGGCGAGGATTTCACACAACAGCGGATTGGAAACGTAAATTACGACTTTATATTTTTTTATATATAGTTGCTGGATTATTGTGTAAAGGACTCTGTTCGGCCATTCCCTTAAATGGTATGTTAATCTTCTTACAGAAATTATATATCGTCTTTAAAATGCCATGCACACTAAACTGTGCTCTATAATACATCAGATCACCACATTGTGAGAAAAATATTAGTTTCACCCAGCTTGCATAGCAATAACTATTGTGCCATGTCAAACGATGCCTGCTTTATTGCAAAGCTCTCCCTCCAATAAGTTTTTATAGCTTTGTCATTCGGTTTCAAACTGGTGTAACAGCCGTTTAGATTACATTACAGATTATGTCTTTCAAAGTGTACTGAAGCGATATATAAACTGCAATATCAGCTACTTTAAGAATAAAATTAAAAAAATCATTCCAGAAAAATGCGTACTGTATTAGGCTCGGACGCTTTAATAAAAATCGAATATTTCAGCGGTTCGATTGAACTGTGGCACTGACTATGTGGCCGTCATAGAGACCTTTAACGTTGGGGGGGAGGCATTTACACAACGCAGCTTCCACGTTGCTCAAATACCGCAACGCTTGCTCAACATCACATCCCACAGCTCATGGCCCAACAGACTGAAGCACCAACAAGTTTCACAGACCGAAAACATAAAAAATGACCAGAACATTGTAATGTATTTCCCAACGTCACAATGACTATTCTCCTTCCTGCTTATGGCTAATATGCCTTTTGGAGAGACACCAAAATCGTCACCTTTCAGGGAAGCTGTTCGTGATTCGGGATTTTATTTTAACTTTGGAATGTCAAAGGTAGGTCCATTTAACGTGCCCTAGCAATTTTAGTTGAGCCTGATTTTACTTGTAACATCTTTTGAAAAGAAAATATCACTCTGTGCTAATTCCAGCAACAAAACAGACGCATGTCATGGGAACTGTTCACAGGATTATTTTTGTACGTATTTATCGGAGCCACTATTTAATTCACTACAAAGAGCCCACAGTTGTGGTCAATCACTTGCGCTCACCGTTTTGTTAATCTCTGAAACCGCCTCACCACGACACGACCTGCAGTGTAAAGCCACACGGCTGCTTCGCCCCTTCGACCTCGAGAGATGACAGCGCACAACGACATTTTTATATTTGCTCGTTAGTTTTTTGTTTTTTTTTGGAATCTTTCTGTCGCTGGTGGGTCAACAGTTCAGTGTGTTCGGCGCTTGCTAAGGAGCAGGTGGGTGGGTCACCTCAGCCCTTGAAGCAGACTGGGCCCACCTCAAAGCCAAACTTCTGGTGGGGATCCCCAAAGTCACTCACCAGGACGTCCACAATTGGCATCTGCTGCACCTTGTGCGTGTGAATTTCAAGTACGGTCTTCTCGTAACCTCTCCTCATCTGGAAAAAAAGAAGAAGTTTAGTTTCATTTAGAATGTAGAGGTTTTCCCAGCAACTTACAATGTCAGTGTGGTCTTCTTGGTTAGGCCGTGTGTGGCCTACATACATACAAGTCTTCATCACGCACTACTGCAGGCACCTTCTGGAAGATGTCCGCAGTAGTGCAAGGTGAAAAGGCTCTAAGAGAATTATTTTTCTTGGGAAAATCTACATGCTCCAGCATACTTTTCTACCATGATAAATGGTGATAGTGGGGTTGTGAAGATGCATTGAGTCGTTGCTTAATATCGATTCTCAGGTTCGCGATACAATTGTCAAATCTCGTGCGGTAGAATACACATTTTATTCAATTCGTAAATGTCGAATCTGAGAGTTAGTGACAGCTTGGTGAGGCCTTCACCCAGTAGAAGATAGAACACGGCTGATCATGATCATATGCTTCGTCTCAAAGAGATGGCGACGGATTGGGGAGGCCTTCATCCAGCAGTGGATAGTTCGTGGACGATGACGATGATCACATGTTGAATGTAATGGGCTCACGTTACCCCTGCAGCAACTAGAGGCACTACCATTCACAACAATGCAAAGCATACGATGCTTGGAGCAAAGCGCGACATTGAATCGTGACTTTCATCAAACGCTGGGAAGAAGAAAGTAATTGATACACCACGAGTTGCGTGCGTACCAGCAAGGCCCATGTGCTTTGTTGTATACATTTACACACAGCACCTCCGTTGTGCTTAAAATAAAAAAATGTCGTTGCGACCAGATGACGCCAGGTGACGGATTCATGCAGACATGAATCCTTGTAAAAAAGGTTTCAGTTTTGTTGCCAGAAAAAAGGGGAAAAACCCTATTATTACATTTTGGTACTGGCAAAGGAGGTCTAATGATGTAGATGCTCACCCCGAGCCCTCATTACTTTGATAGTGCATTGTCTTTGAGCTGTACGCTTTTTGGCGTCATCTGGTCGAGCACCAATTGGGTCGAGGCTCAAAAGAAAGCCGTTCCTTGGTGTGGACCAATCAGTTTCAAGGACAATGCATACATTATCATAATGTTTTTTGTTTGCATTTTGACTGCAGGTATTGTGGTTAATGCAGACATGAATCCTTGTAAAAAAAAGGTTTCAGTTTTGTTGCCAGAAAAAAAGGGGAAATACCCTATTATTACATTTTGGTACTGTCAAAGGAGGTCTAATGAAGTGTAAGTTTTATAGAAAATCTTTACACAAGGTAGCTTCATTGTGCTGTATTGCATTCCATTGTGTCTATTTGTGTCCCGAAAGCACCCTAATTTATAGGTTGGTCCATTTTGCCAAAGCAGAGATGTATAACCGCACAGCCTCGTAAGCCATTCTTAAAGCATCACGTGATTTTAATGTGACCGCAAACAGAGCCAGCAAAAGGGTTGCACATGGTATTACAAGGCAATGTAAGATATTTGAAGCAATTTTTGGAGGCTGATGGTGATCATGCAAAAAAATGTGAAATATAATGTAACTTTCTGTTCTTTTCTGTCAGCCTTATGGGAACGGTGGTGTGGAGGTTTGCGAACTGCACTATGAATTAGGCGGCCTGATTTAATTCCGCACCACGGCCAACATCAATGCCGAGTGATGGTCAGCTGAACCAGCCTGGGGGAACCCCCTCCTTCACAAACCCGCACTGCCCAGCGTGGCTGGCACAGGGAAGGCCTTCATCCAGCAGTGGATTTGTTCTAAATATTCCATTTATTTAACAGTTACACGTCATTCACGTGCGTGGGGGAATGCAACATTGTCGTTTATATTATTTGCGTAAACATCTGATAGACAACAATTTCTAGTGCTGAACCGATGCTCAATCTGACACAAATTTTGAAATAAATTTCGCAATATTGTTAGTTACTGTCTCTGTTATTAATGCTGCATTAGACCAGTGACTGAGACATTTCATGTGAGACAGACATTACACGTTACATTGTGTTGGAATTAAATCTTCCCAGCAACTATTATAATGAACAGCTCAAAAAAATAATGGCAATACAATTCGTATTTATACTTCACATTACTGCAACTGCACCTAAAGAGACGCTGCACAGAAGCAGTGGGGATGATTTTGTTTTATAATTGTTTGTGTACAGACAGAGGCAGTCGGTCATAGGCAGAGGTCACAAAAAACGTCTTGAGTGTGGAATGGAACAATGGGCAGGTAATTGATGGCTGTTGATCACGGGTGAAGGGAAGTTCTCGACTGTCGGGGGCAGCATAAGGGGAATGAGAATCAACTATTATCGTAGCTGTTTCTGCATCGGGGCAAGAAAAATTGTGTCTTTGCGGGACCACGTGTTGCTGTCTTCAGCTCTCTCCCTGCTGCCCGACTCAAATGCAATCATTGTTGAGACACATTTGACATTTTTTTTATTTTAATTTAACAAACCGTCCCGCCACCGCCCCCCATCCGTGTGCCGTCTGTGGGTCCCCTGCAGGGTGCTGCGATAATTTTTATTCAGGGTACAAGTTGTGCGAGCCGACCATATCTTTGTTCGCCGCTGCACAACTGCTCCGTGAGAAGGGGTGGGGGGGGAGAAATGATGTGCAACGCCACGTAATTTTATGCGTTCCATTATTCAGTGGCTTGCAGGTGAATGAATTAAATTACTAAAAAGGGCAGAGGGATGGGAAAAAAATGGAAGGTGATTATTAATGTGAAATAAAAAATAAATAAAGATATGGGGAGTCGGGCAACCGGTGCGGAGCGGGGGGGGGGGGAAGCGTTGCACAAAAGATTGCCTGACAGCAGGCAAGCCAGATTTGTCATTAAATCATAATCAAGTTTACAGTACCCCACGCTGCTAGACAAAAAATACCGTGCCGATATTGGAAAGAGGCACTTTAAAAAAAGCATCGACATGAAAGCATCGCGCAACTGCAAAGGCCTCTGACTGTGATAAGCGGGTGCAATGGCTTTTCCAACCCCTCCGCCCCTCCTTGATTTGCCCCACACTACGGTGCGGGGCCGAAGATCCCACTCAAGATTCTTTAGGCAATTCGTGGCGAAGTGCGACCTTTGCCACGTTGAAATGCCCGACCGCAAGGCAAAATGCGTGCCTGCGTTGCCAGTTCATGATCGACACTAGCTTGCGCGCAGGAGCTGTCCGTCAATGCCTGCTCACATCCGACGAATGAACGCCACAAGTGCAGTATCTGACGATGAAACCGCTGCATCTGTGGGTTGACCTCATTCCGCGCAGGGAATGAAACAGGGGGTGGGAAGGGAAGAATGAATGGAAGCACAAGTGCAGTATTTGACGATGGCACAGCTGTATCTGGGGGTTGATCTCCTTCCTTGCAGGGAATGAAAAAGGGTGGGGGGAAGAATGAATGAAAGCACAAGTGCAGTATTTTATGATGAAACCGCTCTATCTGAGGGTTGACCTCTCGCAGGGGAATGAAACGGGGGGAAAAAATGTAACCGCGGGTGTGACTGAAAATCGTATGTTTCAAAAATAAGAATGCATATTCATAGGGTGTAGCTTTTTTTTGTAACTTTTACTTTGCCCGCTTCTGGGGCTAATTTACAACAAAAAAACCGTGCTAATTATACGAACGGGCTAATTACAGTAATATCACCGGTTTATGTTGGTGCACAACCACTTTGTTGATGCGGACAGTAATGAATTAAAGCCCCACGATGATGAATGCAAATGCGGTGATATTCCGCTGTTGTGAGCTGGCGTGAAAATATGTGTACCCGCTGTGCATACGAAGAGGGTGATTAAGCAGTAGATAAGTTCTGGTGTTCGTTAGCTGTGATTATATTTTCGTGAGTATTGTGAGTTATTGTGGCATTTGGAAAGAGAATAGTTTACGCGCCACGTGGCACGGGGGAAAACAAAAGGGGCGCCACGGTGGAGAGATGTGAACTACCCCGGCTGGTATACAAGTGGTCGTGGTTTCGATCCCGACCCAGACGCCTGCCTATTCGGAGTTTGCTTTTTCTCCCCGTGGTCGCATGGATTTTACTCCGGGTCCTCCGTTTTTTTCCCTCCACATTTAGAAACATGCGTTTAGAGTATTTGGCTGCAATACATTTCCACGTGATAAACCACTTATTTGAGCTTATCATTTGTGGCCAGGTCGCTTCTGATAAAGAGCTACATTGCCCAGTGGGCCATACCTAGTAAAGTAAACTAAAACAATTGAAATGAATGGAAAAAATTAAATGATAAAAAAGAAGAAGAGGTCACATCAGAGAGTACATCGCAAGACCACGAGTGGTGGGCAGGATGCGTCAGAGGTCAGAGTACGAAGCCAGTACTTTGGTGAGATCCTGCGTAACAAAATACACGGGCAACCCTCTGTGGCAAAACGAGGTTCTCAAGTGCAGCGAGTTAATAGTCTCATCCTGAAATTTTGATTTAAAGCTTTCGTGACTGCAGTAATTTATATTATTAGCTCTTTCGGTAAAGTCACGTTGAAGGGAAACAATAAAATAATAAAATAGATATAAAACAATAAAAATTCTCACGACGTTTCGACCATAACACAAACGGTCGTCATCAGGTTTTTTGCACACCTGATGACGACCGTTTGTGTTATGGTCGAAACGTCGTGAGATTTTTTATTGTTTTATATATATTTTATTATTTTATTGTTTCCCTTCAACGTGACTTTACCGAAAGAGCTAAGAATAGTCTCATCCTGGTCACCAACGACTGCACAAAAACCAGGCGCGTTAAATGTTCCCTCTTGACTGAATTTCGTTAATTTGAGCTATGAAAATGTAAAGGGGGGGGGGGGGAGATGGGTTTCACTGCCACGTGATGAACATGTGGCAGTGTGTGTGGGTGTGTGGCAAAGTGTGGGTCGCATAGTGCGCGGACACAAATAGTCACTTGAAGGGGTTTTGGAAGCAGTTGCATACAAATCCACTTCTCTGGGCTGTTCTTTCACACTTGCGGTGACGGTAATGACAAAAGTATTTTACTTTTGTCACTTCATGTTCAGAAAGTGCCAAGCTTCAACATTTTTTAGTTTTTTCCACCAGAAGCAAGGTACTCATAAACCACAGATTCGCCCCACCCTGTAATACCGCTCAGCCTCAGTCATCGTGATTTTTTGTTGACCTCAAGCGAGTGGTGTTAGCACAACCGCGAAGCTGTGCCAGGCTCAGGCGAAGCCAACACGTGGATTTCTTTGCTGGCACCGTAGTCAAGGTAGAGAGGGCAGGTCGGAACAGGTTGTATTTGGCTGTTTGCACCAGAGATGAAACAATTGCCAGTGAATAATGAAACGAGATGGCAGCACGCTCCTCTCAGCGATGCTTAGCGGGGCTGGCAGGGGAAGTTCATTTTAAGTGGCATACTGTGCCTCGAACTTAAGCATCGGACACTGGTGTAGAACCTTTGTCTCACCTCCAACTTTACATATCCTCATGTACATGTAACTCTTTGTCAATGCACGGCAGGATGAATGTCGCCATGTCGCCATGTCTTGTCTATCACGGGGGGTTGTTTGAACATACTTCACCACGCTTGTTTGAACATACTTCACCACGCTCGTCAGCGTGCGTTGAAGGTTGGGAGTGGTGGAGGGGGGGGGCAGATCTGGTTCAAATATCACCCTGCACTAATTTTAGCCATGGTCTGGAATCGAACTTGGAACTCGGGCCGCTGGGTCCGTGCCGCTGTGCGCTAATCACCGCACCAACACTTGCATTCCCTCTCCGCAATCAATCCCTCCAATTGCCTAACTCCCAGGAACAATGCGTCGGAGCGTGTGCTCTTGACGGCACGAGTGGAGCGGCAATCAGCGGGCGTAAAACATGCTAAATGAATTGTGCTCCGTAAGTGCATTCGCAACGGCGCATAAACCCGCTACGCAAATTAATTGGCTGTAAATTGTTAAGTGCTTGCTATCCACGCGCGTGTGCCCGGCAACCGATGGCCCACCACGGCCAGCCGGGCCCGTCCCCAGGTGAGACAACGCACACGTGGGCTACATCCCGCTCGCTGTAAGGATCGACGAAGGGAGTGAGGGTTGGGGGGGGGGGGGGGTACGGGGAGTGGTTTGGCCCTCTGAGTTCGTACGTTTTGTTGTTTCGAATGAGCCAGTTATTTGCCCTACGTCCGAGTGAAATCCCAGGATACGTTAATGTGTGGCTATCCTGATGCTCGTACGCAGTAAAGGTCCAAGCTGTGGAAAGCTGTGGAAAGTGCAGCCAGTGCTTGCCCCCGTGGCAAGCACAGGCACTTGTCCCTGCCATAGAAATATGGAATTTACACCATTGGCTCATGGCTGCAAACAGGAAATGCACTCTGCCCATAGTAAATTTTACATATAAAAAATAATAATATTAATGGGAGTCCAGCACAAATTCTTTCAGATTTTTGTAATATTTCTATTTTTTCATCCCGATTGCGCAAACGGTATCCTGGCATGAGACGAAGTATTCGTTTGGATACCTGCCAGAGCAGTTTAACCCTGTTGCTCCACGGCAAACCATCGCTGAAGCGGATATCACAGAGACACCTCTGATGAGATCCCTTCTAGTGACCTCTGGTCCACATGTAGTAGAGGATGTCACTTTCCCAACGGCCCTGCCACATGTTTGTCACGTGACAGTGAAAGTTACATTTCATTACTCTTTGGTTATTTCGTTAAAGTCACGTAGGTAGAATACATAATAGATCACGACGTTTCGATCGTCACACAAGCAATCGTCTTCACGTGGGATAG
This sequence comes from Petromyzon marinus, assembly GCF_048934315.1. NCBI lineage: Eukaryota > Metazoa > Chordata > Hyperoartia > Petromyzontiformes > Petromyzontidae > Petromyzon > Petromyzon marinus. Next base: position 18,250,762 of record NC_133688.1, on the reverse strand, counting down.
TATGGATTCCTGCAGTTGCGAAAGCTTCAAATCAAGATTGATATATACTTTTTGGAGCTGGAACTTTAGCCAAATTAGATCCTGAACCAATTTGAAGGGATGTTGCTTTGATTGTTTGTTTTGTGTGCAGTCATTGGCGACTGGCCTGAGACCATCAACTCACTGCGATTGAGAAGCCCCGGTTTGTGGATTTACTTTGAGGAGAACTTGAAACCATGCACAACCATCAGCAACATACTCTTATGTAGCCCCCCCTTGACAATGATGGAATGCTTTTCTCAGTGCCTTGGGACGGAGAAAAGAACTGGGCCAAAAGCATGTTTATTTATTAAACCTCAGGAGCTCACCAAATAATACCTATGTGTAAATAAATATCCGATTAAAATACATGAGCATCGTTGTTTAGTGGTTAGCGCACCGCTCCGTGAATCTGGCGAACCTGAGTTCGTTTCTTGACCATGATGAACCTTAAGTGATGATCTGAATCGGTCCCTTGACTGACTAATAATGACCAGCATGGTGACGTATGGTTGAACAAACCCCACAAACTGACACAGAATAGGAGAACCTCGTCCAGCAGTGCATTGCCAACGGCTGAAATGTATTGTATATATATTTTTAAGGAATATGCCTTTAAAATTAGGCTCGGAAAATGTTTATGCATGAGTCTTTACGGCCATTCCCTTTGGCAAAAAGAAAACTATTGTTGATTCTGAATTCAATGCAATGCATTTTATGGATATTCCCTATTTTATTTTATCATCATTTTATTATCGTACTCTTTCGCATTATGTAGTTTTACAGTATTTGCCTTAGTGGTTTTATATCCAATACACTGTCTCTTATATGGCATGTCTGGTTTAATACACAGACACATGTAAACTTGTTTCTGGTGGTGTGTACGTCGAGAACCCTCGTTGTAAATTACGCGTTGGAAATAAAGGTGATGGTGATGATGATGATGATGTTGGCGATGGCCTTTCTAAATTTAGGCTGCCGGTGAGTGGGCCGATAGCTTGGGCAGAATCAATGTCATGCCACTTCCCTATTTGTGTTCATGTCGGTTGTGCATTGAGACTCATTGTCAACAGAGAATTATAAATGAAAGCCGACGATGACCCTTTACATCGTGATATATTTTTGTTCGTATGTGGAGACAAGAAAAAACAACAACTTCCCTTTGAATGTGCGATACCCATGTTGCTCCACGGCAAACCATCGATTTGTGAACAGCATTACGTTTTGCATTGAAAGGGGTCCCTAAGTGATATGGAGTGCTCTTGCCAATAACATATGGTAACCCAGCAGCATTTTTAACAAACCTGACTGCTGAAGAGACCCATAAGGACAAAACCTGTCCATAGTTTTCTTGCTTATACAAATGCAGGTTCATAATATTAGTCTGAAAGCCAATAGGCTGACGGATTCATAAATACTGCCAATAATGCTGTATTTGTATTTGCATGTAGACATAGAACTAAGTTATTTTTATATATTTTTATATGCTTCGTAAATTAATGGTGAGTAGGCTGATACATTGGGCAGAGGGGCAAGGCTCACAACAACGAGCATAGCACTGAGTGGGTAAACACAGTCACGTGGCACAGTGGAGAGCACAGGTGGTGCATCTGTCAGTCTTAGTCAACCCAGAAGGTCTGAGTCTGCCCTGTGACCTCCTACCAGCAAGCCTCGACACTTAACATAGCTTCAAAGCGAACCTAGCCTGGCACGAGTGGCGTTACTTAATGGCAGATGGAGGATGCTGTCTTTGTTGTTGACACGGTGGGCAGAATTCTTCGCATGGATCTTCCCTATTTATGTTTTCTATTGAATGCATGTTGATACCTGCTTTTTGCGATTTACCCAATCGTGATTACACGTAGCCGAGACTATATGCGTCCGTGAAACGTCTCGCCTGAGTAATATCCCTGCGCTATAAGAATGGCGCGAATACCAAACGTACAACATAATTACTGCGATCATTATTAACAAAAAAAAATGTTTTTCAAGGTGACGATGACAACCATGAAGACCTTTTTAAATTTACGTTGCCCACACGCGGCCGAGTGAGTTCACAGAGTGGACGGGTTGGGCGGGCGGGCGGGTGACCACGCACGCGGGCCGGTGGCTTACCGAGCACCCGTCATAAAGTGCGCGGATGTGCGGCGATCCGCCTCGCTCCATCTCCTGCTCGTTCGCTCCCATGAAGCGCAGCGCACGGGCGTAGCTGCCCTCTGCCTCGTCCAGCCAGCCCACCGAGTGGTGGCAGTTGTACGTGAAGTTCTGGCGCGCCGCCGAGCTCAGCAGCCGCAGGAAGGTCATCTGCACTGTGCCGATCCCCTGCCCGTCCAGGTCGACGTAGGAGAACTGCGATCGATGCGGACAAGAGACGGTTACACGGGACGCACACGCTGCTCGGTGAGCCTGCGACCTGCGACCTTTACACGCCGCCGCCGCTGCCTAACGGTCAGCGCACTGGACTCGCGATACTGAGGTCGCCGGTTCGAATTGATTCGATCTCCCGGCGCGGCAGTTGAAACAACGTACGTGTGCGTACGTTTAACTTCTTTCGCACCGTACGTTGCCAACCGTGCTAGCTGGAGGTTGGTTTTCTTAATTGCCCGCCGCCTCTTTCCACCCAGCAGTCTTAATGGCTTCACTGAGATTAAGTCGATCGGCAGGTCGCCGCGTGTGGTGGCGTAAGGTGTGGGTACTCCCACCTCTTCCGCGATGTCTAGCTGGCGTGGAAGAGTAGGCCTGCGGAGAGATCCCTGCAGGCTCTCCAGAGCTCCATCTATCGGAGGCCCTGCCACCACCAGCAGTGGTGGTGTTTGCAAGCATTTCCATGGCTGCGCCTTTGCTTTTACTTGAAGCGTATATAACTAGGCCCAAAGGCCTCTCTGATGCAGTGTGGCTATCAAATGGAGACGTCGTGGGATAGTGCAGCGGACAGGAGTTTTACACGTTTCTTGAATTTGGCAAGGCTGCGGGAACTTTGGAAAAGAGACGGCGGGAGGGAGTTTTGTTGGAAGTGGAGCAGTGCAATTAAAGGGGTACGAGGAACATAGCCTGCAACACGGTGATTGAATGCTGTGTGTATGAGGGGAAACGGGCAAATATTCGATATTCTTTATTAAACCGGAATAAACCCTCGAGAGTCGCATCTTATGTACAACTGGATGCTGGGTAAGATGACAGTAATTTGTCAGTTCTGCGTGAAATGTACCGCAAACATAACAAGACAATATTGCACACCAGAGTAATCCATCATTCGATAAATTAGTAATTTAATACGCTAAAATACAATACATTTTAAAAAATTGCATAGGATGGTATAATATAATTTAATGTGACTACTGTTTTAAAATGAAGTACACACAACGAATGTATGTGATGGAATGGATACACTTTGATGCTTGTAAAAATATACCCTTTGAACTAACCATTAATAACATCAGACCCCAGGGCCGGCCCAGGACACGCTGGGGGGATGGCGTTGCTCGGCTAGCCTGGAAGAGCTAAAGTCTGTGTATAGTAGTTTATAGTGTAGTGTATAGTGTATCGTAGTGTATAGTAGTGCAGTGTATAGAAGTGTATAGTGTATAATAGTGTAGTGAATAGTAGTGTAGAGTAGTGTATAGTGTAGTGTATAATAGTGTAGTGTATAGCATTGTACAGTGTACAATAGTGTAGTGTATAGTGTATAATAGTGTAGTGTACAGTAGTGTAGTGTATAGTAGTGTATAGTGTATAGTAGTGTAGTGTATAGTAGTGTAGTGCTAGAGTCTGTCGCCAGGGAAAGTGAGGTCTGGACCGTCCTACTCAACATGCTGCTGCCGCGACCCTCACCAGGACAAGTGGATTGAAAAACGAACGCACGAACGAACATCAGCTGCCTCAATTCTGTCTCACATTGGGACCTACAGTGGCTTAGAAGATGGAAAACGGTGGTGCAATTGTAAAAAGCGCACTGCACCACGAGGCCTGTGACCCCGGGATCTGATTCCCAGCCACCGATTATTGTATAGTTAAATATGCTCGCCAGTATTAACCGGGGCGGCCGGGAACTTGAACCGCGAACTTCTGCAACAAGCAGCAAACACGCTTCTGCACGTCCCGTGTCAGTTCTCCGTAACTCGCTGACGCTGTACCCCTGACAAGGACGCCTGTGACAAAGAGCTTCCACGGCTTATGGGAATGCCTCCTTCAAATCTCAATAAATATCATGATTATCTGCCTGTTCATTTTTTTTTTTAAACCTCATGCAGCGTACAATTAACTTATCCGGTACAATGTCAAATATCCTCCCTCACAAATTAACCGCCCGCACTCCCAGTGCAGCATTTGCGTGTCCGGTGTGAGGAATTTTGTGTAGATGTTCACAAATCCAAATAAATATTCTGATTCTAAACCGGCCGTTGTGGCTTGCTCCTCTCACCTGCTTGCCGCGTTTGTATTCGCTGTACCAGGTCCCCGGCGTCTCCTTGGACCAGGCCGATAATCGGGCCTGTAAGAACAACACGTGACAAACGCAGAGGTTGTTGAACTCCTTACTTCGTTTAAGTCGCAGCCCCCTTAAATTAACTGTCTCATTTTGCGGGTCAACCACGGTGAAGAATTGGATTTTGTTGTTGTTGTTGTTGACATCCCCCTGGGATGCTATGGGATAGCTTTAAGGAGTTAAGCACTGCTGACTCACCCCCTCTGATTTCTTGTCAGGGTAGATGCAGGTCTCTCCGCCGGCCGTGAAGTTGCAGTAAACGCGGAACGAGTCTGCACTGCAGCCCTGATTGGGGTCGATGTAGTATTCACCTGGTAAAAAAAAATCAGCCATTTGATTCACGAGTGAATTAGAACATAGGCCGTCTCAATCTTACTACCTACGACTGCTGTCAGGATACATTTCATTGTGCGATAAAAAAAGGGAGGCATTTACTCTCAAATCTTTCCATATGTACCAGACATCCAAATGCCGTGGGGCTGATTTAATATTTAAAAAAAACATGGTTTAGATATAAAGAGCAATTTTTTAGACGAGTGCGGGATTAAATGAAATAAAATTAAATAACGCTCGTATCTGGGACACTTTTAGTTTTTATTTCAAGCCGACTTGGGAGACGAGCTAACGTCCAGCCTAATCTGTTTCAGCGAGATTACAAATGCATCGAGGTTAACGCTGTGGGGACGGAACTGGGCGGTGTTCATCGGCGCGCACATTGCGTGTCTGAATTTGTGTACCGCGCGCGCTCGGTCACAGCCGATGGGGGAGATTCGGTTATGAATAATTGATGGTGGAGGGGGGGGCGGCAGTTTCGGTCTGCGAGGTGTGCTTTGCGTGATTGCACCGCGACCCCCACCATCGGGGAGGTCATGTTGGCTGAGCTGCAGGTCCTTGCAGGTGCGGCCCGGGCTGCTCTGCGCGCCCGTCGGGTGCTTGATGAGCTCGATCTCCCGCTTGAGCGAGCTGATGGAGCCGAAGATCTCCTCCATGCCGTCCGGGTAGTCCACGGCGTTTTCCCCCTCGTCCGCCTGCATGCCGTCGATCTGCCGCCGGCTCTTCCGCGGCGTTTGAATCGGAAAGGGCTGGATGACGTCGCCCGGAGGGCCCTGCAAATAAATCAATGAATGCTGTTACGAAGGCCTCTCAGATCCATCGCCATCTCTTCCGAGACAGAGCAAATCATCATCGGCCATGCTCCATCCGCTCCTGGGTGAAGGCCTCGCCGATCTGTCGCGCCGCCTCTTGGATTCGACAAATCTGAATAAATAATAAATGTCTATTCTACCGCGTGTGATGTGACAGTTGTATCGCGAGCCTGAGAATCGATATTAAGCAACGCACAACCCGACAGTCACAATTAATCGTACGCGCGTGTGTGTATGTATGTATGTATGTTGAACTTCTTTCGCACTGTACGTATCTAAAAAAAAGAGTTTTCAATCCAGATTATTTAAAATTCCATAGCTCCAGTGGTTTGCTCATAAAGCATGGGGGGGGGGGGCGGGGGGCATGTCGGGGTTGGGGGGGTTAGCAAGTGAGAGGGCCGAAGCGTAAACATTTGGCATAAATCATGGAACGGCTTTCATTGGTCGAGCCTCCTTCCTCGTCTCGATCGACGTGAAAATAAGGAGCTGAGTGCACACGCGCGATGCTGTTCCCTGCCCTGGCAGAGTCGGCAGCTGGAAGGGCACTCGTGGCCCAAGGGGCGGACAGCACACAGGAAAAACATTTTTAATCTCCTTCAGAATCAGAACTATTTCGTATTCATACCGGAGGAATCCGATGAGCCGTAAAGCTCTTTTTCACAGATGTCCAGTAGGGCCGGGTAAGAACGTTACAACAACAAACAGTACTAAGACGCGGTAGAAGAGCAAAGTGCAAGAGAGGCAGCAGCACCGCGCGTCAAGAGGGAGGATGTGGGATGTGAGACGGCAGGCGTGGGTTCAGTCGTCGCTGCAGCTGCGATGCCGTCCGTGTCCCACGTACAGGCATGGATTGTGCCATCCTATTCGCTTTCAGGTTTCGCCGCTTTGTCTTTAACCCCCCCCCCCCCCCCCCACTGCTACGGCATTGTTAGTGGATTGGCGGGTCACGTGCGGTTGGCGGGATGAAGTGTGGGTACCCCCCCCCCCACCTTATTCGAGATACCTGGACAGTATGGAAGTGTGTATTCATTAACCGGACTTGTACACCAGTCACGTGGTTAATGGCGACTCGGTTGAGGATTTCTGCGTGTGACACACGTGCTGTTGCATTTAACAGATTTACCAAGTAATCTGCAGAGATGCTCGCTGGAGCTCCCTCTTACGGAAGGCCCCTTCCGCTAGCAGTGGCGTGAGCGGGCAATTGCAGGGGCTGCACCATCACCTCTGTTACCATCGTACTCATCGTGCCAATGCAGCACGAGCTTTTTCACCCCGCTTGGCACGGAAAGTTGAACTGAATTGCGATGGGATGCAAACATTCATCATCTCTCGAAAGGATGAAGCCAACCCCTTGAATGTCATTGCTGCGGTGGTGAGGGCCAAAACAAACGATACTAAGAGGCAATGCCATGCTTTTTTTTTACTCTACGGAGGCTAAAAAATGTACCGCAGAGCACCATCATTCGAATTAATGGGACTCGTTTAGCAGCGCAAATAAAGGGCACTCTATCGCGATGTCTTGCGCCCCACGCAAATTTGCGTCGCGTCGAATTCACGCGCAGCGCTGGTTCTACTGGGTTAAAGAAAAGGCGCTTGCAGAATTCCCCCAAGCCGAGCGAGAATTGGGGATTACACTTTTGTTTAGGTGGAGCGCCTACTGGGGGAGAAATGCAAGGCCCTCCCGGTGGCCCCGACATTCCCCGTGGCCTTGGGAATATCGATTTGTTGCTCATCAGAGGAGGAATAAAGAAAAGCACACCCTCAGCTGTGACACAGAAATGCAATTGCCTGCGGACATTTTTTAGAGTTATGAAGGCCGATTGGCAGAAATGTCAATTACGTACCATTTCCCCGCGATTAGCATCACGCGTCGTGTGTTTGTGGCGAAAGGCCAAAGGGATTTCTAAAACGCCACTGCCGTCAGTTTTAATTACGTCATTTACATTTTTTTGTTGGGGGTGGGGGGGTTCCTCCTGACAGTGTTGATGTTTACATTTGACTTAATAAGCCTGGGCCAAATTTGTTTTGTGTTGGCTGTGTTTTTTCTATTCCCCGCCCCAGTGAAATGGCTATCTGGGCTAAGCGTGTGCACGTAGGGTAATGCCATCAAGATGCGCACACCTGGGGCCCTGTTGGCCATGGGTTGCATCGAGCCAGTAAAATCGGTGGTGGCTGGATATCTCAGCGGCCAACGTGATTGCCATTGAGCCATTTTTTATTATATGGATTCCAAGGTTCAAACCTCACGGTAGTCTGATAACATCCTTGGGTTATTACCAGAGCGCCATTATCTACTATGTACGCTGCCACGGTGTAATGGTTAGCACACTGGGCTTGCAATCAGAAATCGCCAGTTCGATTTGATCTCCTGGCATGGAAGCTGAAACTGCTCCCCGTCTGTCCTTCCCACAGCATAAATGGATCCACCATAGTCGATCAATGGGTGGCGTACGGTGGGGTAAAGTGTTGGTACTCCCACCTCTTCCAAGATGTCTGGCCACCATGGAAGCGTAGGCCAAACACTGTTCAGAGGGCCTCTCTACAACTCCCGCTAGTGGAGGTCCTTTCGCCAGCAGTGACAAAACAAAGACATTGCAGCGCTGCACTTTTACCACTTATTGTATCGACTACGACGTGGATATTCAACATCCATAATATATACATCTTGCAAAAGTAGTACATTATGTGCCAGCCCCAACGCTGCAGCGTAAAATATATTCCTTTCAAATTATGTGGATGGAGTGTATCGATGCTGCCAGATTACAGAGAGCCGACTCCATTGGCCCAGTTAGGAGGTGGGAGCATCAATGCATGGGGTGAAATGTGCACTGTAAACGTGATTGCTTTGGTTTAAAACAAATATAGAAAAAAAGTTTTCAACTTTTCGACATTTATCAGTTTGGCTAAAAGCGAAGCGAAATTAAAAAAAATCCATCCTCGTGCATTTTATTTGCTCTGGCCAGACACTCCATTTGTGTGGTGCATATCCATGCATTATAGAATTTCCACATCTGTGGCTGAACTGCGAAAATGACCTGGAGCAGCATAGTGCTAAATATATGGAGAAAAAAAGTCAACTGATGCTAATTCTCATATTATCCGATGGAATGGGCCTCTATTTGCACGTGTATGTTTTACATGCTTCCACATAATATTGGTGATATTTATGCTTCATTTATTTGACAATTTGAGCAATATTTTTTATTCACAAAGCTCAAAGTTGGGAAATGAAAGCTTTATCAGCTTAATGAACTATGCATAATTCCATTTATTATTTAGATGGAGGAGGGAGGTTAACTTTTAAAGCTAGAGAGACCTAATTATCCATACAAAAGGAAGGGCCATTTTATTATTTTTAAATAATCTTGCCGCCCGGAAATGTTTGATTTAGTAAATGAGCCATGAACCCCGGTACACCCCGGCCTTCCTTTTTGAAAATTGGTGATACTCCAGAGTCTTTCAATATTTAAAGTTAACTTCACGTTATATATGTAAAATATTCTAAAAGCCCCGTAATTTTCACCAGCAAGTAATAGATATATAATAGTTCTCCCTGCAAGTGAGTGTGTTAATCACGAGGCTATGTGGCCACATGAGAGAAATTACAGCCCTTTATCAAGCCGCTACTGATTGGTCAGCAGTTAAAATATATAAATTATACATACAAATTACCACTCTATATGCTTCTGTTTTGTACGTATTGCTTATATCCGATCATGATCACTACATTTGTTGATATATTGAATACCAGTTGTGCTGGATGGTCATGGTCGGTTATTTGACCACATTTCACCATGCTGGTCATAGCAGGTTAGTGAAAGGGTGAGTCGAGACCCAGCCAGGATTGATGTAGATATCTCTCACCGCTGATGTGAGTTGTGGCCAGGAATCAAACACGGGTTTGCTGGGTTCACAGTGCGATACGCTAACCGCGGTGTCACTACTCCGTCCAAGCTATGATTGTGAAATGTAAATGGAAAAATTTCACAGGTGCACATCCAAACTGTAGCCACAGATGCACAGAGACAATGGCAATCCAACCAAACTGTCAGCATCATTGTCTAGGTATGACAATGCCAAGAGCTGTGGACAAGTTAGAAAAGGTGGTACCATAATTTCTCTATCAGTGATACATCTTAAACGTTCAACAACAACAAAAATACTAATTTTATTGAAAGTGTCCCCTCCGATTAATAATGCAGTGGGAAAAATAAGCTGCTCAACATATTAATTCCCACTCTAAATGTTTAAGTCTAAGTTTTGTACGAATTGCTTATCTACAATAAAGTTGTTTGAATTTGTTTCAATTTTAATAGCTTCTGTGCAATATCACTTTTTATACAATATGTCTTACACCCTTCACCTCTCCTTTTCCCGTCTCTCGTTCTCTCTATATATATGGTGATTGGTGGACATTAAGGAGACAGGGCATGAGTGAGGGCATCTATTGCATGGCAGTCGTGTTCCCAACGGAGTTCAGCTCCTTGTATCGCCCTTCTTATAACCAGGTGAGAAAGAGCTCTGTGATAGATTGTTATTCTATCACAGAGATGCAGGCAAAATGAAACGGTATTATTTGTCTGGCGTCCTACTTGTACTGAAATAAAAATTTCGGGTGAGGCCACGTAATGCTCTGGCCATATTTCTGTTGTAAGTTCCCTCCACCACCCAATAGAGCTAACAACATTAAGGTGTCATGTATAAAAAAATTAAATTCGCCAATTATAATTGTTTCAACTCTGACTTCCCAGATTTGATTCGGATAAATGCACCACTTGTGATAGGGATGTGATTTTTTTTTAATAGAATTTGGGGTGCATGGGTGGGTTGATGGCTGGGTGGGTGAGTGGCTGGCTGGGTGGGTGGCTAGCTGGGTGGGTGGCTGGGTGGCTTGGTGGGTGGGTGGCTGGGTACAGTGCACTTACAGGAGGGCCAGGGGTGCCTGGGGGTCCCATATCTCCCTTGGGTCCTCCAGGGCCCTGTCATGACAGACACACACACACACAGAGATGCACACACACGTACACACAATCTCACGAGGGGCATCGCCAATAAGAAAGAAATGTCATTAACGCAAGTCAAGCTTTCCAACCGGCAGCAGCAGGCTTGTGTAAATAAAAACAAGCCCGTCAATTGCAGTGCTTTATTGGCAAAATGAGCAATTACCATGGAACCTTTTGATCCCTTGGGGCCTTGGGGACCCTGTGTGGAGAAGTAGTCGAGCGGTGGTTAGCGCTTGCCATCACATTTTATCACTCACACTGTGCAACACGCACACTTTGCTCAACACTTAATGCACATTTCTGTGAGTATTGTCTTAGCATCATCCACGACTCAATATGTAAATTGTAAGGCGAGAAATATGCATAATACATCTGAATATATTATAATTATTGTAGGTGAACTTATTTAACAATCATTTGATTTTTTAATTGTAAGATTTTTAAGGACACTTTCGGACTTTGTTTCAGATTTTTGGATCATTTCTGTGATGTAATGCTAATAAAAGTGACCTTAACCAATGCAATGTGACACCACCTTTGGTGGAAAAAAAACACACGGATGTGACATAGTATGGCATCATTTGCCGTGATGTCATACTTTGGGATTAAATGTAACAATTTTTTTTTAAAGATTTATAATAACGTTGTATCAAAGCCTGACTTTGGTGTCAAACAAAAAATTATGAACACGTAATTAATATACAAACAAGGCGTTCATATAAATGTTGTCCATATTAAATTACATGCTTTATTGCCGCTTGTCATGCACGTTCACGAAACATTTTTTTACAAAACTCTGCAATTAAACATTACGTAACCATAATCCCAGATTGTCTGATGAGCTGGCAATTAGATATGAGGACGTTTTAAAATGCAAGCGAGGTCATTTCAGTTATTTACGCAGGTGGAAACGTTAACGTTTTAAATGTGCAGTGATTTAGCTCTTAATATGATTATTATTATTTTAACAAGATAAAAAAACACTAAATGAAGCAATTAAAGGCTCTGCAACTCACTGGGAGACCAGGAGGACCAGCTGGTCCATAAGGGCCAGACGGCCCATTGATGCCCTGTTGGAAAACAAAGAACGAACGTTATTGATAGTTTTTTTTTTTTACACCTGCCAGAGACGTTGCCTAGATAGCACACCAGACTTGCAACCTGGAGGCTGCCAGTTGGCTTTGTTCGATCTCCAGGCATGGCAGTGGAAACAATGGTACAATATTCTTATGTCACTCCGCACCCCCCCCCCCCCCCGCCCACATACTGACTCTGTCTACCCAGCAGTTAGTTGATCGGCAGGTCACGGTCTGGTCCCTCAATACAAGATTTGGGGGCGCCACAGTGGCGAGATGTTAACTACCTCGCCTGGTATACAGGAGGTTGTGGGTTCGATCCTGACCCTGACGCCGGCTGCTGTATATTTGGAGTTTGCGTGTTCTCCCCGTAGTCGCGTTGATTTTTCTCTGTGTCCTTCAGTTTTTCCCTCCACAATTAGGAACGTGCGTTCAGAGTATTTGGCTGCTTTGAATTTCCACGTGATAAGCCACTTCGTTGAGCTATAATTTGTGGCTAGGTCGCTTCTGAAAAAGAGATAACAAGCACAGTGGGCCTTACCTGACCCACTGTGCTAGTTGGTGGCACGAGGAAGCAATTGTAGGGCCACACCTTCACCTTTTACGCTTGGCCATCCCCTACTTGATCTTTCACAATAAAAACACAACGTTAAGCAGGAGTGGAGGTGGTACGTGAGCATGGAGGACAAAGCCTTATGGAAACTATATAAAGTGCTCTTAGATATTTGTGTTCCTGTTATTATGATGCTGATCACTATGTTTTCATATGGCCAACGAAGAGTAACTATTCAATATTAAATATAACTCAACACATTTAAAACATATATTTTATGTGTTCTGAACAAGGGTCATTGCCAGAAATGTTGCCTTTTATACAATTGTTTTCTTCTTAAAGCCGCATTGTTACTGAAGAATGTCTTGCGTTTTGTTGTTGTTGTTGTGTCTACTTATGTACCATGTGTCCAATGCGGCATCACCCAATAACGTTTTTATTTTATTCCAAATTCAGTCGTGCAAAGTGCCGTGTTTATCTTTTGCCCTTCAAACTGGTACACAGCAGAATTCCCTTAACTAACAGTGACATTTAATAATGTGCTGGGAAGAGAGAACCTGGGAAATGTAATTAAGGTCTCTGCTGGACAATTTATCAGAGTGAGTGGGGGGTCCTTTATGCCCATCAGCATAAATAACATTTAAAAAGGCAATATGCAATTACTGACGTTAATGCGATACAGATCTTATCTCCTGCCATTGCCACACTTGATACAACATTAACTTTAACGCTCAGTGACCCAATTCCGATCACATCTTCTTTTTATTTTTTAATTTAACAGCACTTTGTCAACAACGATACTTTACCGTGCCGGTTAGAGCTGGTTGGTGAACGAGGGTGGTGCTGGGGGGGGGGGGGAAGACTGGTTCAGATATCACTCTCCGCTGACGTTCAGCTTGAGGCCGGCAATTCAAACTCGAGGGCGACTGGGTTGGCAGTGCAGTTGCGCTAAGTGCTCCGCCATCACTATCGCATTTCAGACTGTCACGTAAAATGCGAGCACGCACACGCACGGCCCATTCGTCGCTCCGCTGCTGGATGAGTGGCCGCCCCAGGCCGCACATGCAGTCAGGTGAATTTGACTAGAATTCACCACGCTGGTCGGTTAATGAATATGGGTGGGGGGGGGGGATGGGTGAGTATGGACTTTGCTGTGTTGCCCTCTTAATGCCGAGAGAGAAAGCCTACTACACCGGCCTTATGTGCACGGTGGACACCCATCCAAGCACTATGCTGGCACGAACCAGACTCGAGCCTGCTTACTTCCTGAGGTCCAACAAGATGGAGAACATTCCGGGTGCCTTCGTCATTGAGCATAAACAATCATGCAAACTCCGGTCATCCTCGCAGCAGATTGTGGCAGGCCATCGAACAAGGACGGTCACCGCATCGCGCGCTTTCAGATGCGCTTCTGCCATCGTCTGGCATGCTCTTCCTCCCGATATTAGGATGCCACCGAAGCTATGCAATTTAAAATCTAGGTTGAAAACTAATTCCATTAGAACTTTTTTTGTGTTTAGTTTTTTTCATCCTTCCCCCGCACCTCCATTTAGCATGGTGGGCTGTGTACGGTATGAAAGAAATTCAACATACGTACACATAAAATGAAAACATTTTCACTAAATTTTTGCCACGAACAAATCGTTTCCCCCGGAGAAAAGGCTTCAGATTTGCACAAAACTGACGCAATGTAGATATTTAATACTGCAGTTATTTTGGGTAATTTGCGACAGCGAGTCGACATTGGAGTGAGGTCCTCCCCGCACCGTGCGGAAGATAATGCCTTCAAACCCGAAATGTCTCCAAGTACTCTAATTGCAGTAATGGGCTTTTGGGAAAATTAATTTGCAAATCACACAAGGCGGCACTCATTGTAAAAGTTAATAAGACACGTTATTAAGTCAAGACACCACTTAATATATATTCTTTATCTTGGTATTATTTCTAAGAAAAAAATAGGATCATGCGCAATTAAATGCGTCATATTTTAAAGTCTGGTGTCTCATAACTGCGTGATTTAAAAAAAAATCACTTGTGTCTTCTCAAAACCAATCGTATCCAAAACCACCCACTGATGAGTAAGATTTGTTACCCAGGTTATATTGTTAGAAGGCCTTAAATACAAAGTCAAAGTGAGTCCCTGCTGTAATGAGCATTGAGGCATCGATGCTCATCTCTTGTTTATAGCCCTGCAGAGCCAGTGGCAAAGACAAATCTACATTACTATGGCAGGGGTTTAGATGATAAGAATCAGGAGATTTATTTATACCGGAGGAATCCGATGAGCCATACAGCTCATTTTCACAGACGTCCAGTAGTTTCACAGATGTCAAATAGAAAACCACTGTTATCCATTGACCTCCTCACAAAGTGGAACTTTATTTTTACTTTATACTCAGTGCACGTTAAATAGATACACACCCTCGGCTTCACAGTGCCTTATTCAAGACCCTGTGATGTAATCTGAAAGAAAGATGGCTACGTGTGCCGGCATGACGGTCCAACTTAGTCAAATTCGATTAATCGCTCGCAAATTATTTGACCCGGGGAGGTGGTGGGAGGGGGTGAAGAAATGCCACCTACTGCAGGCTAACACCCAGTTGCAGGCCACTGCTTCGTTCGTCTTTGCCGCACAGGGACAGCTGCAACTGGGGGTTCTCTTGGATTAGACTGCAGCAGGAGGAGCGGAATAGTTGAGGTGAGATGTGGTGCTAGGCACACTGGGCTGCTGATGAGCCACTGAAGCACCGTGTTAATGATAATCGTAAATCCTCAAAAGCTAATGCCATGAATAAGTGATTCACTTCTCGGGGATGGGGAAACCTCGAGTGCCCAGAAAAAATACACGCAATATGAGAAACTAACACCCAAACTTCCGCACAGCTAGAATCAACGCACAAGACAGCATGGCCACATGGAGTTGAGACAGAAGCATTGTGTAAATATAGGTAATGAATTAAAATATATTGTGAGAAACCGTACTTGGTCACCCTTTGGCCCGAAGGATCCCGGGGGGCCTGGGAGGCCACGGTCCCCCTTTTCTCCCTGCTCTCCAGGAGGCCCGATCAGGCCAATGAGGCCCGGGTGGCCCTAGAGACAGACGGGACAGCCACAGCGATATCACAATGCCCACAATAAAAAAAAAAATATGATTTCCATTTATTTCCATATGAAAGCAGTCCATGTGTATTTACACATGAAAGTTATTCATTTTCTAAATGCATATATATATAGTCTTTACATCAATCAGTTTATGTTACATAGTGTATTTAATTAATGCAAACAAGTACATTTGCACAGATGTTTTATTTATATTTGCAAGGACTTGCAATTTCAGAGGTTGCCAGTTCGGGTCCATCTCCCGGCGCAGCAATAATAATAACCTCTATTTGACGATACGCCTTTCATGTTGAAGTATTTCAGAGCGCTAACACATACATATAAAACTACATTCACAAGTATAGATTAAATCTAAGCATCAGTTGAACCAAAGGTCCACATTTCTTCACCCCCCCCCCATTCCGCTCTCTTCTGTCCGCCGAGCAGCGTAAATACGATATGAGTACCACATTTAGTCGATCGGCATGTTGCGTGTGGTGTGGTAAAGTGTGGGTAATCCTTAATAAATGTTTAGCTTGAGAGTCCTGTGTTATAGAGGAGACCAAAATGCCCTCTGGATGGGGCTCTCTAGAGTTCCCTCGTGTGGAGGTCGCTTCTGGCAGCAGTGGTGTGAGCAAGCAATTGCAGGGCTGCACCTTTAACCATATTTGAGGGGTGATGAAAAAAAATTATCCCGTGGATTTGAATTGCAGTGGGAAATCGGTAGCTTCCTAGAGATTAACACGACTAACACCTCGAACAAAAAAAAGTGTTACATTTCTCAGGATTACGCGGCGTTATATTTAATTTCTGAGGATTTAGCGGAAATACGTTCTGCCGTTACGACGGTAAAATAAAACCCTTGTATTTAAGCATAATACAAAACAATACATTTCCGAGAAGTGCAACCAGAATGCCGAAGTGACAAATTAAGCATTCGGTGGCTTTAAAATTGACACGACTGTTACACCGCTACGCCGCAGCTAGAGCAAAGTGCGAGTGAGCACCGTGCCCTTGACGTTCGTTCATATACAATATATGTTTGTGCATTTTTGTAATTTTCACCAGAAATTTGTCACGTCACGTCATGGGATGACAAATCCATTCGGAAATCGTGCACACCGGTGTAACCCTTCTGCGTAAGTGAATGGGCCCCGTGGATATGGAGATCCCTTCCAGTCACATCTGTTCCACACGGTAGGGGGCGGCACTTTCCCACCTGTTCTGCATACGAGAACATTTCTCTTGACATCATAGTCAAACGGGTTTTTCTTTCTTTCTAATAACCCAAAGCTGCTGTTTATCCGAACATTTAATCTGATGGGTTTTTTTTTTCTTCACAGCAGTCATTGGTGGCCAGACAGAGACCGACAATTTGCTGACCCGCCCCGACTGGACATCTGTGAAAAAAAGAGCTTCATAACTCATCTGATTCCTCGAGGAAAAATATAGATTCTGATTCTGAACTAACTATACTCAACGACCTCGTTGACTCACAGGTGATTGCCTGGATTCGAACCCAGAATCTTGAGAGTTGGTATTTGAGGTGGCAGCACTGCCTTTGAGGTCAACGTGTGGGTTTAAATGCTCCCACCCTGTCCACTCACCACAGTTGGTCAACCAGGAGGTCGCATGTGATGGAATTCTAAGTTTGGATACTCCCACCTCTACCAAAAACATCCGACCAGTGTGAAAGAGTAGGCCAAAATGCGCTCTTAGAGGGGCGCCCTAGGGCTCCATGGGCCTTTCCGCCAGCACCTGTGCAGCAAAAAAGTGCAGGGCTGCACTGTTACCGTCATCTCACGCTGCAGAAAGTGCCCAAAAGTGTCCCCACAGTGTCTCGTAGCAGTTAATGGAACGGCAACATTGACCTGAAATCCAATTCACCGGCGAGAGGCCACCCCTTCAGATGCAACGTCGCGTTTGTCTGTGCGCGCGCGCGCCAACTCAGAAAAATGGCGCACAAGGGCAAAGGAAAGCCAAATGTGGCAGGTGGTTAAACAAGCCAACCAATCAACCCCTACAACTTCTGCCCCCCTCCCCCCTCCTCCTCCTGCGTTGGCAGAGCTCACCCACGGAACATGTGGTCGTGCAGGGCTCCAGGATGTGGATAGCGATGAGTCTGAGCTTTAATTGGTTTATTGTGTGTATATTTTATTAATTAGATAAATGGGTGAGTTTGATAAAAGATGGGTCCAGATTGCATGCTTGCTGGAGACTCGGAAACTCGCGAGCGCTCGCATTTCACCCCACAGCCCTGCGGTGCTTTCCGTGTCCTCATTGGATATTTGATGTTGGGAATTTAATGCACTGAGATGGCTTCAACGCCAGTACATTTGCGTACTCTACAGTTACTTTGATGACCGAATTGATCTTCTGAATCACCTGGCCTCTACCATTATGAAAATTAGATATAATCAACGTTTTGGAAAATCTGGAAAAAAATACATATTTTTTTTCAATGAGTAATAGTTGTGTATTTCAGATGAGGCCCACCTTGTCTCCTTTCGGACCAGGATCTCCCTTCAACCCAGGTAAACCTGGAGGTCCCTAAAGCGAGAAACAGATTAGCTTAATATTTTAGTTTCACAAATTAATTTGCATAATAGCCGTCGTTCGTAATAATCACACATTTTAAATTTAACAATTATACACGACCACGTCTCAGGTATCACTGAATGCTGCCATTTAATCCACAGTGTTGTTCTTAAGAAACCGCACACATGTGTATATATAATAAAAATACATTTAATA
Source organism: Petromyzon marinus (assembly GCF_048934315.1). Taxonomy (NCBI): domain Eukaryota; kingdom Metazoa; phylum Chordata; class Hyperoartia; order Petromyzontiformes; family Petromyzontidae; genus Petromyzon; species Petromyzon marinus. Next base: position 18,232,631 of record NC_133688.1, on the reverse strand, counting down.
TATTGTTATACTGGGTTGTTTTATATACTTCCAAAACAGGTGTGTTGGTATTAGTTTGAAGTATCTTTCAGAGTGCATGCACATTTATATGACAAAATATACATCTTTAAACATTTATGTCATTGCCCTTACAGTCTAACCTTATACAAAGTGTATATATAAAAAATATCGCCAAGGCAAAGTTGGTCATAATTAGTCCCAGTGAAATTAACTAGTGGACTTACCATGGGTCCAGGAGGGCCAACCTCCCCAGGAGATCCTGGCATACCTTGATCACCCTGGGGGTGAGATAGAAACACATTCACGGGTTCATTTCAACTATCCTGAGAACAAGAATTGGAAAACGTGACAGAGCCTTGTGCCCGTTGCAGCACCAACATTTTGGAGCGACCTTGTTTCCTCCCTTAACCTTGTAAGTCTCCCTTGGAAAAATATCCTTCAGTAGCAGACGTGTGCCGGATACGGCAACCACATTTTCAAATCTGATCCGTAACGATGAACCTTACCCATGTATCAATCATATCCTTGGTTCTTTCGGTAAAGTCACGTGGAAGGGAAGCAATAAAACAATAAAAATATAAAACAATAAAATTCTCACGACGTTTCGACTGCAACACAAGCAATCATGATCAGGTGTGAAAACCACAGCAAGAAGATTTGAAAAAAGTGGCGGTTATTTTTAACGTTAGCACCACGGAGAGCAATTTGACAGTTTGTTCAGATGGACGAGTCCATCTATGTTCGGAAAAGAGGAGGGGGGAGACGAAAATAATGGATGCGGTCTGAAAGCCACCGTAAGCGTGAACAATCAATTAAGACCCGAAATGGTTTATCAAATCCTTCCAATGATTGCTAAGCCAGAATCCATCTTCTCGGTTGAAATTGTCTCTGTGTTGGTATATGTGGATAGCCTCATGAACGAATCTCTCATGGTAGTCAGATGGCTTGCAAAGAACCTCTGTCTTGTAGAAGTCAATGTTATGTGAGCCTACTGAATTAGAACAGTGATCTACCACGGCCGAGGTGTTGGTCCTACCATGTTTTAGGTCTGCTTTGTGTTCACGAATGCGGTCCGAGACATGTCGTTTGGTTTCTCCATTGTAACTACTACCACAGAGGCAACTTAGTTTGTAGACGCCAGGGTACTGTATGTCCGGAATCACATCTTTTAGAGACGGAACCAGATCACGGACTTTATGTAATGTGTTGAATCGGACCTGGATCTTGTGTTTATTAAAGATTTTGGAGATCTTTTTTGTAATCCCCGCAATGTAGGGTAAAGTGATGGTTTTGAAATGCTACTCAAGATGGTCCTTCTTCACGGTTAGAGTGATAGCTTTGCGGATTGTGTAGTCGGAGTAACCATTAGCCTTAAGAGCTTGGTGTACGTGCTTGAGTTCACTGGCTATGTGTTTCTGGTCGGATATGCATTGGGCTCTATGGTGCAGAGTCTTGATGAGGGAATTCTTCTGGGATGGATGGTGGTAGGAATCCGGTTTCAGGTAAGCATCCGTATGGGTAGCTTTCCTGTACACAGAGTGGCTCATTGAACCATCAAGTCTCTTTGTTATTAGGACATCCAAAAAAGGTAGCTTGCCATCTTTTTCAACTTCCATGGTAAATCTGATGGCTGGGTGTATGGAATTGATGTGGTCGAAGAATTGGTCTAGAGCAGGCCGACCATGTGGCCAGATGACAAAAGTGTCATCCACGTACCTCTTCCATAAGGTTGGATGTAGAGTGGCAGTCTGGATGGCGTCAGTCTCAAATTTCTCCATGAAAATGTTGGCTACAACCGGAGATAGGGGGGAGCCCATTGGAGTGCCCTCAGTTTGTTTGTAGAAAGTTCCATTCCAAGTGAAGTATGTATTAGTTAAGCAGTGTATCACCAGGGGGGTACCTCGGTGTTTAGTCCTTGATGAACCAAGTCTTCAATGATTGCGATGGTGTCAGGTACAGGAACTTTGGTGAATAAGGAAACTACACCAAAACTGACAAGCAGGTCGTCTGGGGACAGGGAAATACCCTTGATTGTCGATACCAGGTGAGTAGAATTTTGTACCGCAGAGGTGGTTTTTCCAGTGAAAGGCCGCAGGATTTCAGACAGAAAACGAGTCAGTTTGTAGGTGGGGGAATTGATAGTAGAGACGATGGGACGAAGGGGTGTATCTATGTATTTTTGGTAAGCCGTATGATCTTGGTGGCCTGGCAGCAGAAGGTTTCAACGAAAACTGTTTGGTTTGATCAATTAATGCGGTTGAATCGGAAATGATTTTGTTGTGTTGTGTGACGAGGCTGTTGGTGGGATCTCTTTTTATTTTTGTATAGCTGCCATCATTGAATAATTGTTGAATTTCGTTGTTATATTCTATTTTATCCATGATGACAGTGGCATTGCGCTTGTCAGCTAAGAGAATGACAATGTCATCCCTCTTTTTTAAATAATAAACAACAACAAAAACGGACCCACACACCAAAAAGCTAGACGTTACAAAGTCGTAATTAATCGCAGTAACAGTTCTATTTCTGATGGTCTGAAAACCGTTTTAGCTAAAGGGCTAAACTTTGCAGTCACACCTAAACACAACCCAGTTAATGATATAATTGCCCAAGTAAACGTGGCTCTCAAGGGCCTGGGGTCACATCGCCGCAGACATAGCAACATCTGAAATCGCTGCAACCCTAAAAAACGCTAAGATGCCAGCTAGCAAGCTCAGAAAAGATGAGCGTTTTGAATTATATAAATTAAAAAAGAGGGATGACATTGTAATCCTCTCGGCTGACAAGGGCAATGCCACTGTCATCATGGATAAAATAGAATATAACAACAAAATCCAAGAATTACTCAACGATGGCAGCTATACAAAAATAAAGAGATCCCGCCAACAGCCTCGTCATACAAACCAACAAAATCATTTCTTATTCAACCGCATTAATTGATCAAACCAAACAGTTTTCGTTGAAACCTTCTGCTGCCAGGCCACAAAGATTATACGGCTTACCAAAAATACATAAAGTAGATACACCCCTTTGTCCCATAGTCTCTACTATCAACTCCCCCCCTCTCCCCCCTACAAACTGGCTCGTTTACTGTCTGAAATCCTGCGGCCTTTCACTGGAAAAAACACCTCTGCGGTACAAAATTCTACTCACCATGGTATCGACAATCAAGGGTATTTCCCTGTCCCCAGACGACCTGCTTGTCAGTTTTGATGTAGTTTCCTTATTCACCAAAGTTCCTGTACCTGACACCATCGCAATCATTGAAGACTTGGTTCATCAAGGACTAAACACTGAGGTACCCCCCCCCTGGTGATACACAGCTTAACCAATACATACTTCACTTGGAATGGAACTTTCTACAAACAAACTGAGGGCACCCCAATGGGCCCCCCCCCTGTCTCCGGTTGTAGCCAACATTTTCATGGAGAAATTTGAGACTGACGCCATCCAGACTGCCACTCTACGCCCAACCTTATGAAAGAGGTACGTGGATGACACTTTTCTCATCTGGCCACATGGCCGGCCTGCTCTAGACCAATTCTTCGACCACATCAATTCCATACACCCAGCCATTAGATTTGCCATGGAAGTCGAAAAAGATGGCAAGCTACCTTTTTTTGGATGTCCTAATAACAAAGGGACCTGATGGTTCAATGAGCCACTCTGTCTACAGGAAAGCTACCCATATGGATGCTGACCTGAAACCGGATTCCCACCACCATCCGTCCCAGAAGAATTCCCTCATCAAGACTCTGCACCATACAGCCCAATGCATATCCGACCAGAAACACATAGCCAGTGAACTCAAGCACGTACACCAAGCTCTTAAGGCTAATGGTTACTCCGACTACACAATCCGCAAAGCTATCACTCCAACCGTGAAGAAAGACCATCTTGAGGAGCCTTTCAAAACCATCACTTTACCCTACATTGCGGGAATTACAAAAAAGATCTCCAAAATCTTTAATAAACACAAGATCCAGGTCCGATTCAACACATTACATAAAATCTGTGATCTGGTTCCGTCTGTAAAAGATGTGATTCTGGACATACAGTACCCTGGCGTCTACAAACTAAGTTGCCTCTGTGGTAGTAGTTACATTGTAGAAACCTATCGACATGTCTCGGACTGCATTCGTGAACACAAAGCAGACCTAAAACATGGTAGGACCAACACCTCGGCCATGGCAGATCACTGTTATAATTCAGTAGGCTTACATGACATTGACTTCTCCAAGACAGAGGTTCTTTGCAAGCCATCTGGCTACCATGAGAGATTCGTTAATGAGGTTATCCACATATACCAACACAGAGACAATTTCAACCGAGAAGATGGATTCTGGCTTAGCAATCATTGGAAGGATTTGATAAACCATTTCGGGTCTTAATTGATTGTTCACACTTACGGTGGCTTTCAGACCGCATCCATTATTTTCGTCTCCCCCCTCCTCTTTTCCGAACATAGATGGACTCGTCCATCTGAACAAACTGTCAAATCGCTATCTGTGGTGCTAATGTTAAAAATAACCGCCACTTTTTTCAAATCTTTTTGCTGTGGTTTTCACACCTGATGATGATTGCTTATGTTACAGTCGAAACGCCGTGAGAATTTTAGTGTTTTATATTTTTATTATTTTATTGTTTCCCTTCTACGTGACTTTACCGAAAGAACCAAGAATATGAATCCCTACAGTCACGAAAGCTTTAAATCTAAATTCATGTATCAATTGTTCAATTTTAATGTGCAATGTCATCAAGGGACTGTGTTGTCTTGGTGTGGTCTGGGACTGGTGTTGTTGTTTTGCTGCCTTGCCCAAGCTTGCATTTGGTGTTGACAAATCGGCAGGAATTAAGTACTTGAGAAATGTGTACTTGGATACTTAATTTATATTTTAGATTTTTTGTTAACGACTTGCTTGCCTTTTCTCTATCTTGTTCTTACATATTTTTTTTCGTATTATTTGCTGTTGTAACTTGCTGCCCCGCCCCTACTGGACATCTGTGAAAAAAGAGCTTCACAGCTCATCGGATGCCTCTTCCTGTCTAAATATTCTGATTGTTCACAGTTTTTTGTACTTCATGGGACCTCCTTTGCCAGTACCAAGATATGATCATAGGTTTTCCCCTATTTTTTGGCAACAAAATAGGTGTTAAGACGTTAAAACACCAAACTGAAACCTTTTACAAGGAATCATATCTGCATTAACCACAATACTTGTGGTCAGAATGCAAACAAAAAAACATACTCTGATAATGTGTGCATTGTCCTTGAAACTGATTGGCCCACACAAGATACAGCTTTCTTTAGTCTCAAAACGGTGTTAGACCAGAGGACGCCAACACCATTTTGAGACTAAAGAAAGCTGTCTCTGGTGTGGACCAATCAGTTTCAAAGCAAATGCGTATACTATCAGAGTATGTTTTTTGTTTGCATTCTGACCACAAGTATTGTTGTTAATGCAGACATGATTCCTTGTAAACGGTTTCAGTTTGGTGTTTAAAATCTTAACACAGCTGTTTTGTTGCCAGAAAAAAGGGGAAAACCTATTCTCAGTTTTTTTTTCACTGCTTTATGTTCGTTTAAATTCTCTGCTTTTTAAAATTTTTGTTCATGTATCTGATCTTTCTGCGTAACTGCCTATACCTCGGTAACAAGTCTAGGTGACGTTGCACTGTCTGTTTTTGGTCCTTGTAAACTCTTGTCATTACTGCAATTCTCTCAGTTTTTGAATGGAAGAACCTTGGGCACTGTTGTCTATTTCACTTTTGTGCGCATTTGTCCCGCTGACTGGGTTTCCAATTGGTTATTTTAAAAATCAAACGAATGTAGGACAGATACAAACCAATGTATATCTCACTCAACGTCCATGAATGAAGGTGTTCATCAAGCTACGTTATTCATCCTGTGTATTATTGTAAAACCTAGCAACAAGACAGCCTTGTGCTTCGCATACAATAACTGTACATTGTCAGTGTAAATTTAGATGGAGTGTCTAATTTGATTTGACATCAAAACCTGAGCGATCGTTTGCTCACTCTGAAATGCAGCACTCGTAGTGGGGTGAAGATATTCTACCCTCGAATATAGCAACTAGCGCAGAAAAATACGTCGTTGTACTGTACCATGATCCAACGTCTATGGTCCCAACCTTTACCAAACTCGCGTTTACAATCCAGATAAAGTATGGATCATATAACCCGACATGGGGAGGCCTTTTCATCCAGCAGTGGATAAATGAAAGGGCTGAACAGTACCTGTGAATATGGCATCGATGGGGGGGAGGGGGGAAGGGGGGTTGCCTAACAGATATTCCAGATCATCGATTAACTCAATTGAATTTAGCGTGGAAACAGACGTGGGGCTGCATTCCACTTCGGGTTGAGCTGCAGCGTTTGCACTGGGAAAGCTGCCCTGAGGATCCATGGATGGGACCTGTGACCCTTTGCCAAATGGGCGCACGCGTGCATAGTCTAAGGGGCCCTAATCGGATTCCAAAGAATCAATTTCCCACCCTTTCCATGTAAACCTGATTTGTTCCTTTTAGCTCGATATCGGCCGCATGTAAATGCTGCACGTGCAATCTCTGGATTCAAGAGCATCGGTTCCAAGGGGATCGATGCCCTGTGTGTGCAAACATTACACATGCCCTCTGCTGCCAGCGAAAGTGCTCTATTGTCCTACAGAAGGGGGGGGGATAAGCAGAGAAGCAAATATTAATAACCGGAGAATGGGGATTTGTGTTTGTTTGATGGAAAACCTTGGAATAATTTACTTATACCAGAGTGGTAAGAGACACGCCAATATAAACGTTTATATTGCTCGTGTCAAATGAATGCATCATTTTTGTTTGTACGTATGTTGAACTTCTTTTGCGCCATACGTAGCCAACCATGCTAATCGGAGATGCATCAGACCTCGGAAGCCAAGCAGATTTATGCCTGGTTTACACTTTGATCGGAGACTTCCTGGGAATACGAGGTGCTGTAGGTTTGGGCTGCGTGATGGCCAGGAGGTGATGGAACAGCAATGTATTCTTGAATATGTGTTACGCTTTGAGTGTTAACCCCCTTGAATGTGTAGGGGATTTTCCTCTGGGTAGTCCCGGCTACTTCCCACATGAAGCCAAAGGCTCATTAACGGCATTGGCCAAACAACCCAATGCAGCAGGGACCCCTCCTGACAGGAGTCTTGAGACTCGGCGAGGCTCTCCCTGGGTAATTGGAATTATTTTTACTCCAACAGCGCATGAGTGCGATGCAACTTGACATTGTGCTTGCCTTGCTTTGAGTTTCCATCCGAAACATCACTTGTAACTTTTTTGACTCTGTTATTGTAAACAGCTGTTTGGCCAGGAACATCATTTTGACGCTTTTGTGTTGTCCATATCTTTTTTTTCATAACATGGTCGCCATATAATACAGTCGCTGTCCATACAGTGTACATTTTTTTAAGGTGGCAACCCTAGTAGGGCCCATATAGTCGGCACAAGCACGGTGGGCACTCACCACAGACCCTGGGATGCCGCGCAGTCCCTCCGATCCAGGTTTTCCCGGAAGCCCTTGGGCACCGACTGGGCCTGTTTTTCCGGCTGGCCCTTCCATACCGTGGTCGCCCTTAAAAGAGGGAGATGGCATTCACCAAGACGCGGCTTTATTTTTTTAATATATTAAATCTTTTTCACAATCAAGGTTTTTCGGTGAGGTCGCGTAAGTATAAATGTGTCGTAACCCTCCACCATACGACAGCCAGTAAGGTTTGTCACGTAAACAACGCGCCAATAGCTCAGATGCTCCACTGCTGAGATTGGGCCTAATGAATGCAACCATTGAGTATGGTAGGAGCCTCGGCTTTATTAACACGATCGCATTTCACATAACACCGACGTATATACCCCTGAAGGACGTGATGACATATGAGGAGGTATGTCAACGGACAAACCGGCCGTTCATTTTATCATCCATCAAAGAAGACCACCTTCAGCTGGCTGGGCCACGTGCATTCACCGCATCGGTGAGAAAAGGGTGCAGCAAGTGCTCGTGTGGGTCCCAGGAAGTGGTAAATGGAGATGAGAATGGCCGTTGATGAGCTGTAACCAAAACAGTGCAGTAAGATGTAGCAATCTACAGGTGTTACTGATAGCGCGAGACCATGTGACAAGTGGGAGGCATTGGGTTGCCTGATTTGTCAGTGACATCGCACGGACCAAGTGGATAACATTTCACAGATTGTTGCACCATTAGGCTGTGTTCAGAGGATTTTTAGATGTTAGTGATAATTTGGGCATAGTTTAGGCCTTTATTAAGGCGACAGTTTCAGCGACACATGCAGTCCGCGTGACACAAACATTTATGCAGCCACAACAAAATATAAGTACGTACGATAGGGCCAAGCTATCATTACAAATTACTTTTAAATGCATAGTTATCACTCACATATTAGAAATTTCACTCGAAAAAATGCATTATTATAATAAACTTACCAGGCCCAGGCTTCAAACTCCAGCTAATCTCACCCACCCCAGACCCAAAGAACACATTTAAAACGAACTTCAGATTTGACATTTTGACATAAGTAATCCCTCAGGAATTTATTTTTCCATCTTATGTCCCTGACATCAGGCCTTGTTTCGTGGTATAGCCAAGGAAATGCCCTCACTTTGCTCAATAATCACTTACCACTGTCCACCAGCGGCATTTAATCACGCTGATGTTGCACCTCCTATGTCATCACTTAATTGGGTCTGAAAGTCGGCCATCATGTATCGTTGCACACGGTTTAAGGGACCCCATGTGAACCCAGCCTAAAATATAAAACGTGGAGGCGGCCCATTGGGGTGAAAATGACGATTGAATAAAGATGTGGATGACAGCAGGACAGAGTGCTTTCGGAAAGCCGATTTTATCAATGACAAGCGGTGTGCCAATGTGCCCGAAGAGGTTACGTTCACATTGCCAGACAGGACGTATGGATCGGAAATGCGAACCCGGTGACGAATGTGAACAAAACAGCTGCTCGGAATTTACAATGAGAGACGGAAGGAGGAGCGCGTGGATGAGGAAACAAAACACAAATCAGAGATATCGACTTTAAAAGCAGCGAATGGGCTTGGCCAGGACAACAACAACAATGCGTGTGAATATGGAGTCGAAATGCAATGCACATTGACCCATGGACAAGGTGACCGCACTACGTAACAAATCAAAAACTATATAAATTGATACATAAATAACAAGAAAAAAATACACAACACGAAAATTATCATCACAAATTAATGAAAATAAATAAATCCGTTTGGTCTTCACATAATATGGCATACAATTTGAGATGAAAATGGCTTAATCTCCTCCATCACGGAGTGAAGGCGGGTCATTACCTTTGCTCCCTTCTCTCCTTGTCTTCCTTCCGGTCCTCGTTGTCCAGCTTGCCCCTGACGCGATCAAGTGACATCGTCGTTATACAACGTGACATGGGTTATGCAACAGCCACGGAAAGACGAGTCGGTTTGATCACAGGTCAACAAACAGAATTCTGCAACTGTGTATTTCACTACATTTGTGTTTCGTTCGAATGCTTTTATTGGGCAAGGTCAAACAATGATGGGCAAGGTTAAACAATGATGAGATGTAATATGCTAATGCGAGAGAAACAAATATGTTCGTGCGACAAAGGGATCTTTTTTATGGTATTTCACATTGTAACGTTATATAATGTTGTTTAAAATCATACATGGAGGTTGTGGTGGCACTGTGGCTGGTTGCATTGTAGAATTGCCATCTGTCGTGATTTAATCAAGATCACCCTTATTTTGATTATGCTTTCCTGGGAAACGTCAATTTTCCGAGAACGTTAAAAGTCTCAGTTTTTGTCAGTTGCGTAATAATGTTGATACACCACTCAAGGCGATGCATGTGCGTGCAGTTCTCCCCTCGTGCTATGTCCCGTGCTATGAACCCAGTGACCTGAGTTCATTTCCCGCCCGTGACTAACGTTAAGAACATCATGACATCAGTGGTAAGTGACATCCAAACTGGTACTATCCCTCGCCTTCACCACCATCGCCTTACCAAGCCACACTGGGGGTGGGGGGGGGGGGTGGGGGCAGGGTCTTCATTCGGCAATGGATCGACAAAGGGCGCAAACCGTTGTCATTTAACTTACAACTGTGGAATTGTTTCTCTGATGCCAGCATGCGATGGGCCCTGCTTCGTAAAACAAAAAAAAACGATGCCCCACAAAGGTGGATCGCGGCGCAGTTTTTTTGGCAGCTGCAGTGCTCAAAAGTGCCAGCCCCATTCAGACTGGCTCTGTGTGGTGCGGCACGCTGACCGCCGGGCGATTCGCCCGTTGTTGAATGCTAATGAACAAGTATCGTATGGCGAGAAAAAAGCTAAGGCTGCAGAGAAAGCGGTACTCCCAGTGGCAACTGGTGGGCTTTATGTGGATCTTGGCGGTGTAAATTGGGGCATTATTAAATGTCCCCTCTGCACGCGTGCAGCTTTAGGGATTTAGGTTCCCACCATGCCCTCCGACGTCAGTAAGACATATTCCGACGTTCCAACGTTCCACTGTTAAAAATATATGCATATTCAATTATCATATTCCCCTGACAATATGCAGTTAGGGTCTTACTTACCGGAGGTTCGGTAATAAACATGCATGATACTTAAACACAGCCTTAAACATGTAGTGGTGTCATAAAATGCAAAAACGTAAAAAAATCGTAAAACAGCATAATCTGTCCGATTTATATCACGCAGCATTACAACGCTGCTATATATTTTCCTTTCCTAATCACCACTCACTCCCCTACCACACACTGACGTGCTGACCCTATTGCGCATTGCCTTGAGATTGAACTATACCTTAGACGCATCGTGAATCCCAAACGTGTCATATTTAATCCACCAGATACTAATAATTATACCATATACAGCGCCCATTATGTAACAGCGCATCTCAGAATGCAGTTTCAATATTTTCTGTGAAGATGAACATATTATGCGTGAAATATTGAGATGGGTGCCATTGGGAGCTGTGTTATCCTTGTGCGAGGTATCTCGTAAGATATGATGACGAGGATGATGATGATGATGATGATTGGCACTTACCCTCTTTCCTGGTGGTCCTGGGGGTCCAACTTCACCAACTGGTCCAGGCGATCCCTGGCCAAATACATCACTCAGTTGACAAACGTACGCACACACACAAAGACAAAGACAGAGATCCCCCGCATAGCCTTGAACAGACTGTTGGGGCAAGTGCCGTTAGCGAGTACCTATGAAGGCCGGAACAATACACGAGGGGGTGGGTGGCCAGCACCACGCCCGACCGCCTTTGTCTCTCTCGTGGCGATGTTTACACACCGCACCGTACTCATTCGAGGCTGAGTCGACCAGGGGGGAGCCCAGGACCGGTTCAGATATTTGTGACTGGTGTTGTGCCATGAGCGGGGGTCTAACTGGGGTCGCCAGGTTTGTAGCGCAGCGCGCTAACCGCTACACTACCGCTCCCTACACACACAAGTACACAGACACTCGTAATTCATTCCTAAGAGTTGAATAGTGTGGACGGGGCATGCGTCATCGACGTTGAGAACTCACAGCTGTTCCAGCTTCCCCATCTTCACCTTTGTCACCGGGAGATCCGTCCTGGCCCTGGAACAAACACAAGCAGTGGTTGAGGGTCCTCGGCTCAATGCGAGGGGGTCGGACCATTCTGAAGGGGGTTGTGGAGGCAGGGAAGATGTTTTTGCGTGGTGTATGTGTGTGTATGTATGTTAAACTTCTTTCGTACCATAGCCAACCGTGCTAATCGGAGGCGAGAAATGGTTTGCACGCTGGACTTGCAGTCCAGAGGTCGCCGGATTGATTCCATTTCTTGCCGCGGGAGGCAGGTTGTCAACTCAGAGGCAGGCAGGTTGCCTGTGGTGAGGTTAAATGTGGGTATACTCCTACCTCTTCCAAGAGGTCTGGCCAGCATAGAAGGCCAAATACCCTCTAGACAGGGTTCGCTACAGTTATCTCCGTTGGAAGTCCATCTGCTGATAGTGGTGTGATCAAGAAATTGCAGGGCTGCATCTTTACCTCTTCACCGTTGAAGTGAACTAAAATCGCAAAAGTCAGGAAAATACTTACGGATGGACCAGCCTCGCCGGGAGGTCCTGGGTCACCAGGAAATCCAACAGGGCCCTGAAGGAAACAAAAGAAAGTTCCTTACAAATGAAACCCAAATATTTGGCGACGCTGCGTTGGCAGTGGCGCACAGATACGAAGAAGGCGCCTTTGGCCCAAAAAGTCGCCAATTTTCATGTTTTTTCTTTCCTTTCAAGGCAGTGTCATTGACACATTTCCTTAAGAAACCTGGGCACGAAAAAGTTAAACAGCAAGTTAGTCGCTGGAAAAAAAAACAACTGAAATTGCGTAATTCATGACCTCAGCCCATCGCATTCATCTTATTATTAATCCATCAGCACCTGCAGCTAGGAGTTCACAATTTTCAAACGGATTTTCCAATACCTCTAGTCCGTCATGTTTTATTACGTGCTCACGATCACCGGGGGGGGGGGGGGGGATATACTTTTTGAACACCTGCACCCCGAGTTCACAGCACACGTGTGTGAAAAAGAAATCCACCACTAAGAGCGAACATTTATAAACACAAACGTGCTATATATGCAAGCCATTACAAAACATGTCAGCGAAGCACTGGGTAAGTGGAATGTGTGTTTGTGTGCTATAGGGGGGAGCGGTGGCGCAGCAGTTAGCGCACTGCACTACGAACCCTGCGTGACAAGTTCGATTCCCGCTCATGGCCAACACCAGTGACGACTGTCTGAACTGGTCCTGGGCCTTCCCTATGTTAACTCAGCCTTAAATGAGTACCTGGTGCAATGTGAAAACATCGCCACTGGGGGAGACAAAGGCGGCCGGGCGTAGTGCTGGCCACCCACCCCCACATGTGCCATGCCGGCCTTCATAGGTACTTGCTAACAGCACATGTCCCAACAGCCTGTTAAGGCTACATGGGGGGCATTTCTCTTTGTATATATGTCGTATTACCATTCCTGAAGAAGGTGCTTTTTGGTGAAATCATAAACACCATCATTGCCAATATGCCATTCGCAGGGCATTTAGAATGGTTGAGTTGAGATGTGATTGTAAGGTGCTTTGAGGTACTGCGGCATCTAAGCCCCCTATGAATGCAAATTCCCATCCATAATCATCTGCTGTTACTACAGCTATAAATGTTCAGTGCTGATAATGACCGTTTGTTTCCATTTCGAGTGTTTATCCAATAATTGTATCGGTCAAAGACATGAGACCCGTAAGGCAAGGGAAATTTACATACTTTACATACGTTTTAGATTTTATTGAATCTGCTGAATTTGTATTTTTGGGAATATTCTATGGGGAATATATAAGCCATTCCGAACGTAAATTGAATGTAAACGGATTTCTCTCCCATAAAAATTGACCAAGAAACTTTTAGTCTATTTTAATTTTGCAAAACAGCTAATTCACTGATATATTATACTGAAGACAAAGGATAACACCTTTGGCAATGGAAAAATATAAAACCTAAAAAGCAATTTATTGAAAGGACCATCTTATTAAAAAAATACACACATTGTACAAAATAACCACAGGCTTCATCCGGGAGGAGAGCTTAATCCCTATATCGCGAAGTTGCAAGAAGTGAGAAAATGTGAACTAATTACAAACATTAAACATCTATTTTCCCATACAGGCTACTGGGTTCACTTTTTCGATTGCTACCTGTCTGGGTTTGACCCGGACAATCCGGGAACTGGCATCAGAATTCGACAGGCAGGTATTAATCTGCACCAAAATCTGGCGGTATTGAGTTGAACTTTATTTAGGTACACGGCACAGTTTTGACAGACAAAAGCTGAATGGGAAATATGTCCGGGTTTGATCTGTGGAACAGTTCGCAACCCTAGTTCATGAACTACCATCAGCAGCAGCCCTCCAAAGTTGGTATTATCGGCACCATCACCGTCATTTGTCGCTGAAATTTCTGCGTTACTCCTCCCTGCTAAAGTACTTCCTCCTCCTCAACTCCATCGGCCCATCTTTTCCTCACTCATCCTGCCTCTCTCTGTCGCCTTCCACTATTGTCACATTTGCTTTTGCCAGATTGCTGTTTGTTGTCGCTCTTCTCACGCCACTGTACGTTTAATCGAACAACATAACTAAATAACTCACAGGGTTTCCCTTTGGTCCATCTTCTCCCACGGGTCCCTTGGCACCGGCAGGGCCGGCCGTTCCTGGAGGCCCCGACTCTCCCTTCTCCCCGTGCTCTCCTTTCGGGCCCTGTTTCAATTTAACGAAGATTAAAACGGAACACGGCTCAACACACTGGCTTAACCTCTGCTTGACCTTTGCTCGATTTAAAGACACGTATTCACTCGTGCTGTCTTACGCATGCAAAGGTGCTGGTCGTGGCTGGCCGTTCGGAATTTTGGGCCTGTGCTCGGCAACTGTGATTTAAAACAATGTGGCCGTCAGACCTCTGAGCACAGACAACAAGTCTTACCAGACATTTTATTGGGCTTAGTTTTCATTCGTAGTCACTTTAAATGCCCTCTGGATTATTTGCATTACTCTTCCCACACTCTGCATTGTTTTAATAACCATAATTTTGGATATTTACAGGGTGATCCATTTATAGGCACGACACTGATTTGCAATGACCCTCTTATTTCTCAACTGGTGACTGAATATTGTGAAAGTGATGTCACCACAACTTACAGAAGAGACAGTCAAATGATTGAGATGGGTGGGAGACATGTAGAGGCTTTGAAATAAAATGTTTGTTTTCCCCTATCATGTCCCCATATTTTGATTTAAAGCTTTCGTGACGGATGATGACCGTTTGTGTTATGGTCGAAACGTTGTGATAATTTTTATTGTTTTATATATATTTTATTATTTTATTGTTTCCCTTCAACGTGACTTTACCGAAAGAGCTAAGGATATGTCCCCATATTATTTTAGTGAGGGTATCACTCTATGGATCGCCCTCCGCATTGCATAAACATCACGAAACATTGTACAAGACAAAGGGTGTGCATGTTTAAACTCCGCATTTTAAATTAAAAACAAGTTTTACAAACCAATTGTCAATTCACACTATTGTCGTGATATCAAAACCCAGGTCGATTAAACATAACAAAAACAACAGCCACAGAAACGTTCTTTAATGCAGCGGTTTTATAGAATGTGCAGCTGAATTCGAGCGGATCCTCGAGTCAATTAAACTTGTCATAGTGTTGCCCTGTGCACGCGACCTCTGCACAGTGTACGCCCAATTCGTGCAGCACAGCTCAGCAAACACTCTGGCCGGTACACCATTAACTCAACGTTCCCATCCACATCTCAGCAAACACTCTGGCTGGTACAACATTAACTCAACGTCCCTATCCACAGCTCAGCCACTCTTTCCACGTTGCTCACCCCAGGGCCTGGCTCTCCGGGAAACCCAGGGTCGCCTGCCTCTCCAGAGTCACCCTAGATATAAAAAAACGCAAAGCAAAACAACGGAATCATTATTGATGGCCTTGAGGGCCGACGGGGGGCAGCTGCTGCTTGCCTTTTGGTGCACAGTGCCGTGGCCACCTTAATTGTTCCTTCCCCCGGCACGAGTGGGCCCTTTGGAAATTAATTTCAAGCTACGTCAAGCCTCCCCCAGATGGCTTGAGCAGGGTGCGCGGTGCAACCGGGCAGCGAGGTTACAAGAGAATTCCTCTCATCTGCCATGGCACCTATGACCCCATGGCTCCTTATTATATGCACGGGAGATGTACGGCCCTATTGTTTATATTCGTTTTGCGATTTTCCGCGGCTTTTGCCCGCTCAGCATTTGCGGAATGGATGCCGACTTTTCAGAATTTTGCTTCACAAATAAAGAGGAATTGCGTGGGAAGTTCGTCCTATTAGCCACGATTGAGCGTGTTTGCCTTCTGACGAGCGTGGGTAAGTTCACGGATAACCCCCCAGACAATAGGATCCATGATGCTCATCCCAATACATCACGGCAGACAGGAGCAGTCCTCGTGTACGGTGATTTTATTTCACGTCAATATTGTTGTGCTCATTTTCAGAGTTTATGGCTTTTGCTTTGTTGATTTTTTATATTGTTTTCACGATTGACCAAGTAAAACTATCGTCAAATGTCAGTTGGGCTTTTTTTGTGTACTCCTCCACTTCAGCTGAACAATCATCGGCCCCTGTAGATTTTCTGTGGGCTTGCAGAGGGGGGCATAAGCCCTCCCCTAGCCCTTTAACGCTGCTGTAGCCTCAGCACCTGCTTCTAAATTCCCATCGAGTCCAAGTGGGACAATGCTGCTACAATATTTAAAACCAGTCCGTGGGATTTCTTCAAAGTTTCCCAAATCTGCTGCGGTTTCCTTTTAACTTGCAAGCTTTAATTTGACAGACGAACTGTCTGCAATAGTTGGAGGGGTGGCATTGTGGCCTTGAACAAACAAAAACACTGACAAATTAGTATAATTATGCGATAGACACTGCAGCCGTTCCTCGTATTCACAAAGGAAGAGAGAGAGGGAGCAGAACGCACGACAGACAATATCAGATCGTATCGTTACTCACACTGTGAAGCATTTAACATTTGTCTTAAGTTCACTTAACATTTACTGTGTCGTGTCCCCACTGAGTTCTTGTACGTGACCCCCCCCCCCCTCGCCGCCTTTAAACAAGGTCACGCTACAGGGTTTACCATCATGTCCAATAATAATAATACGGGCCCAATATGACATTTAAGGAGTGGACAGTATTTCAGACTGATCCAAGACCACTTGAGATTCACGTCAGGTGACGGCTGATGCTGACCTTTTCTCCGACCGCGCCAAGCGAGCCGATCGATCCAGGAGAACCTTGTGGGCCCTGCGTCAAGACACACAAGCCCACGTTTCTTAAAATAACAAAACAAACACGCCGGCAGACCCAACCACAACATCTCTTTTGAATACTTAAATCGCTAGGAAGCGAGCGAGCGAGCTCCATACAATGCTAATATGCGTGTATATAGATTTTCTTTCTTTCTTTCTTTAATTCAATAAAAAAAACCATTGCAGCGAAGACGGCATGTCCTCCAATGTGACACAGGATGTATCATTCGCTGGGGTACTTACATCGGCGCCGCTTGCGCCAGGAGGACCTCTGGGCCCTGGAGGACCTGGTGGACCCTGAGACAGAAAACAACCATGACGTGGAAAATCATAATTAGCAACATCATCATCATCAGCAGCAGCAGCTATGGTCTATTCATTGCAGGATGAAGGCCTTCAAAAGCCTTAGCCATTTTTTTTATGGTCTCACGGTGCAAGATTCCACCCAACTCCTGCACACGAGCAAGTTCCCTCCTTTGGCTGCCATTCTTACACTAGTCTCAACCACCGGCTATCATCCCTTCTCGTGATGTTGTCCTGCCCACAAGCCCGATCATTTTCCTTAACCGCCGATACGATGTCGAATTTAGGCAGCTGTTCACTCATCCATGCGTTCCGTAATCTGTTTCTCAGTGGAATTCCCAACCACGCATCTCTCCATGCTTTCTCTGCGCAACCATTCAGCCCTTTTCACCTTTCTTTTGTCACCGTCCACGTATCTGGTCAGTATGTCATAGCGGATTGAACACCCTTATTGGCACATTGGTAAGGTAGATTGCTTTGCATTATAATTGTTCTCCCCAAAGACACCCCCATCCTGCGTTTTCTCACCTTTTTTACGCTATAATTCTGACCATAATCTGCCTTTGTTAATTGTACTAGGGCGGGGGTGTATATATATATGTTTTTATTAAATTATATTGCTAAATGGTCGTTTGCACGAGTGCGAGATTTGGGGGCTTCTTAAAGAAATGAGATAACAGGAATGTCTTTTAACCTGTACTTTAACAGGGCAGGGGAGTCGGCAGCATGGATGGCTGGGTGGTGGAGAGATAGTTCAAGACTCTGGGGACGATAGAGAAGAAGTCGCCGACTGATCTTCAACTCACATCTAGCTCACACTTATGCACGTTTTACCCTTTGGGAAGCACTCTGTCAACTCGGGTCTGTGAAGCTGTTGTGCTACAATGGCCACTCGCATATGTCAGTAAGGAGCACTTGCCATGGCATACACAGCATGATTAAAGGCAGCTCCCAGGAGCAGTCAGAAGCTCGTCGTCAGTCTCCCAAGCCGGTGGGAGAGTTTCCGAATGAAGCCCAACGTGTTCTTGGGATCCAGCTCAGGGGATCAGTTACGTACGGCGACGCAAGCACACAATTCCCCTAGCTCCGACTAAAATCAGTGTCGATAAAGGGATATTTTTCCTTTCACGTAAGAAGTTTTATAAACGAAACATTTGTATTTTATTTCGCCAGCTAAGGCCCACTGAGCTATTTAGCTTTTTTCAGAAGTGACCTAGCCACAAATGATAGCTCAACGAAGTGGATTACCATGTGGAAATTGAAAGCAGTAGCCAAATACTCTAAACGCGTGTTTGTAAATGTAAAAGGAAAAACCGGAGGACCCGGGGAAAAATCCACGTGACCACGAGAAGAGAGACATGCAAACTCAAAATAAACAGGCGTCAGGGTCGGGATCAAAACCATGGCCTCCTGCATACCAAGGCGAGGGAGTAAACATCTCGCCACCGTGGTGATGCGCAGAGAGAAGTGGAAAGAGCGCCGCAAGGACAGATTCTGTGGTGGCTCCGTCTCTCTTTTGGCCAAGGGACTAAGAAAAAGGGTATATGTCACCAGGAACCAAATCGCCGTGAGTTGGCCCAATCACAGCTGGCCGCAATGCCAAAATTCCAAATCGTGTCAAGGGCTCTTCCGAAACCGCTCGCATTTTCAACAGCCTCAATTTATACACAACTCCAGCCAATCGGAAGCTCCCTTCCTTGTAACGCTCGCGCGAGCACTCAAAAATCGCAGCTCTCGAGGAGCGCCACGAGCCGCGGGGCGCGCGTCATCCCTCCTCGCCGCGTCCCTCGAGCGTGCCGGGGGGGGGCGTTATATTTCACGGGGCTAACGAGAAGACGGCCGGCAGTTTGTCTGCAGGCGCGGACGGGGCGCGTGGAGGGCCGCGCGCCCCGTGTGCACGCGCGCGCATGAACGAGCGTTGCTCGAGAATGAACTCTGCAATCAGCCGGCTCAGCTGCAGGCGCAATCGCGTCCATCCATCCTCCGCCCTAAAGTGTCTCCCACTCGGCAGAGCCGGCCCGGTGATAGAGACACGGTCTATTGACACCACACGGGGTGGCGGTCTCTTTACGCGGGGACCGTACGGTGGTTAACGTGACACGCAAGAGCCCTCCGTTGTCCCCGAGCATGCCGGGTCTGGTGACTGATGACTCTCTGGGGGGTGGGTGGGGGGAGACCTCCAACCCGGCCGCCCGAGCTGACCTGCTCATGGTCTCGTCGTGGTATGCGCTCACACCGAGCTTGTATGTCTTTTCGCTTTTTTTTCAATCTCCTGCCTGCTTCAATGTTTTATGGTAATTGAGCCGCTGCTATTGTCTGTACTACGAACACGTACGGGTGCAGCCCTTGTCAATCAGCAGCCAAATGAGGGTCTCCCAATGCCGTACGGGCCATAGGAGGGGGTGGAGGTTGTTTGACTATACTCCCCACACAGGTCAGTGTGGGTTGGTGAAGACCTGGGGCATAGACGGTATCATCAGCATCAACACTGGCCGTGATCATTCCACTGCTGGATGAAGGCCACTCCAAGCCGTCTCCGTCCATTCCGATAATGCGATGTAATAGTGCACCGAGCAAGTACGGTGTTACATTGAGATATGACGGGATCGAGCATCTTCGGATTGGTCATCGGGGCAATTTGAAAGAGCCAAATTAAAATGGAAATGACGGGGAAAGGTGGGGAGTCGGGGGAAAATTCCAGAACGGACGAAGAAGAGGATACAAGGAGCAAAAAAAAGGGGTGAGGGGTGGTGTCTGGTCGGAGTAATCCCCTTCTATGTATGTGTGTTTGTATGCTGAACGCCGTACATAGCCAACAGTGTTAATCAGAGGTGCGGGGGCAAGGACAACAAACTAAACACAAAAAAGCAGTTCTAAAGAAAATGAGTTTTCAATCGAGATTTAAAAGTGTGTAGCTCCAGTGGCTTCCGATATATCGGAAGGGAGAGCAATTCCAGACGGCCGCAGACGCGCGCGCCTGAAAAAGCGCGACACCACGGTGACCACCGTTGTTGGCCGTCTTCGTTCGGTGGCGAGCCTTTCGCGTGACGTGCTGCGCGGAGGACGTAATGAGGAGTTACCCGGGCCGGATCGCCTTCACACAAGGACAACTACGAAGCAAGGGCGGGTGTGCAGGTGTGACGGCTGTGCTTACCATGGGGCCACCATCTCCCGTTTCACCTTTCTCTCCAGGAGTGCCGGGCAGACCCTGCAAACAACGACCACATGCGTCTCAATCAGCGGAGGCGCAAAGGTCCGGCTCGCATGTCAACCCATCGCGTGATTAATCGTCATAATTGCAGCAGCCATACCCTCACGGTGTGTTTGCTTGGCCTGATAATAATTGCGTCGTACCAAACAGTATCATTATATAATGTGCGTGAGGAGTGGAAGGGCAGCGATTAGCGCACTGCGCTACCAACCCGGCGGTGCGAGTTCGATTCCCGCTCACAGCCAACCAACACCAGTGACGATTATCTGACCAAATCCTGGGCCTCCCCTGCAGAATTCTGTTGTGTGTAAACTGGCCTTTACCCCGTGATTCTGGCCGTGTTACCTGCAGGTTCTGTTTCCTGCTTTCTATACATGGTGGTGCATTGAGATCAATGGATAAAATACGCCACTTTACAAATGTAAATGATGATTATCCCTCTTCCGTTCTGAGACGACCACAATTTGCAGGGTGGGTCCCGTTCACTGCAGAACATTGGAACGCGCAAGAGGTTCAGCGTTAACTTTATTTGGAGAGGCGTAGTGCCGGTGTTTTTAAAGACATTGTACTCGCCGCAGGAGAACTGCAGCGACACGACCACGCTCTACGATACCTGGTGCCAAACTGTGCCACACACCCTCCCGCATGGCCTTGTGGGAGCCTCAGTACCGATAACGGTTATTTTACTATCGTTTTTCTTCCAGTTCTGGTCCGATGATGTACACACGCCACGACGTACACGTATGTCATCAGAACGGGAAAGAGTTATGATTATTGTTAGTTGAACACGTAGGCTTTTATTATTGTTACCTGCAGGCCGATGGGGCCGCTGGATCCGGGGAAGCCGCGCGTCCCATCGTCGCCCTTGGGTCCATACATGCCCTGCTGCCCACGTGGCCCAGGCTCACCATCGGCACCCTGGACAAAACGGAGAAACGCCGTCAACAGCGGTTTCCACCTGGCCCTGTCGTTGAATGTCGACGTTGCTCATCTGTCAAAAAGAAAAAGGGTGGCGTCGCAGAGGCTTGCCTTTCCTTGGCAAGCCAAAGCCGTCTTTAGCTCGGAAACAAGCGCCACCGCCATACGGAGCACATATGCGCATGTTGTTGATCTACATAACGACACGTTGCTGATATTAACTATGTTTCCCTATTTGTATTTTTAAATTATATCTTAAAGCTATTTTATATTCGATATTTATTTAATTTTATATACTTCAGCCCCTTAGTGTTAGACTTTTAACCCTTATTATAGTAAGACTTGTTTAAAACTTATTTAAGATTTTAGATTCCTATATGTTGAATGTATGCACCATCCTGCCAAAGTAAATTCCGTGTCGGTGTGAACTTACATGGCGAATAAAACCCTTTCTGATTCTGATTACCGTTGTCATGTCTGGAGTTCAGCAACCCATTTCCTACTTTTACTCCTGCACTTGATAGAATCCACCGTGAAGCGGTCAGCCTCCATGATTGATGATCGAGAAACCACGGATTCACTCCGGTCACTCGCTCACCTGCGGTCAATTGCCTCACTATCACTCTTCTATCGCTACGACCTTTCCCGTGAACTCAGCTCGCTGATTCCTCCACCCGTGTTGAGGACCCGGTCTACCAGGCTGTGTTCAACCACCGCACTGTGTTCAACGTATGTATGTATGCACATGTTTGTATGTTGACCTTGTGTCGCACCGTACGTAGCCAACCGTGCTAATTGGAGGTGCACAATGCTTCTCTTTCAGCTTTTTTCCTTCCCGCTGCTCCACTTTGGAATTCTCTCCCATCGTCCCTTTTTTATTTTACCGATTTCGTACAACGTCGCTCAGTTTGAACAAACGTATTATTTGTTATCTATTGTACTTTCAATCACGCTGTTTTTTTTGCCTTTCGCCTGGGCGTTTCTGCGCCTTCGGGCCCTGTGCTCAAGAGGCCTGGTAATAAATGAATAAATAAATCCGGAAGCAGACGAGCGTGACAAAATGTCATCAGCTGAAATTTTGATTACTGTCTTTACGCTTTCTAACATTATTTAAATACCCTTGTAGTTGTTGTGTTGTTTTTATTTCAGCTATTAAAGAAAGCCAATGCAGCAATGCGAAATAATGTTTTTTATACTGCCCAGCGGGAGATGGGATTACAGCCATGAATTAAAAAGCAATTACCCGACCAAATTCAATGCACACACATCGCAAGCGCTCTGTTATTTTGAGCAGGTAATGATCAAGGTCTTTAAAACTAAAGCCCACTGGCTTACAAACAGAAAATATTGGCTGCAGCATCCTCTCATTTTGTACAAGCATAGTTTGGTTATGCCATACCACATTGCATTAAGTAATAATAATCATAATGCCCTGTTATTTATCTAGCGGAAAAAATGCATCTAGTCTAAATCCTCCGTTTTCATAGAGCCCCTAGAAATTGGGATGTCTGGCCATTATTGAGTTTTTGGAATTCATTATTATCATTTTTATTATTAAGCTTGTTTGCCCTGGAAAGCCTCGCTGAGTCGTGGAAGGAAAGGAAAGTGGAATATCTTAAGTAAACCCATGCATACACTCGGTTAACACTCAATCTCCACACCAGATAGATTCAACAATCCACTGCAGCACTGCCACTTTCTAGCGACTTTCACAGACGAAGCCTACAAACCCCCGGCATTCCCACTCAGTCCCCAATCCAAATAGTAAGCAGGCTCCACGCCACGATCACGCGAACTCCGGTCATCCTCGCAGCGGCGCCTTTTGGTGAACCGTCGAACAAGGATGGTCACCGCGTCATGCGCTCTCTTGATGCACTTCTGCGGCCGTCTGGAACGCTCTTCCCTCCGATACTCGGAAACCACTCGAGCTGTGCACTTTGATATCTGAATTGAAAACTAATTTATTTGGAACTGCTTTTGAAATTAGTTTGTTGTCCTTCACCGGCACCTCCGATTAACACAGTTGACTACGTACGGTGTGAAAGAAGTTCAACATACATACATGCATACATACTTAGTGACTGCTAGACAAGCTGATGAATTGGTCCACTCTCATTGTGTGTGGCATCATAACGGAGGTGGTTGGGGTACTCACAGGAGGGCCTGGCTGTCCGATGGGACCCTGTGGTCCAGGGGGCCCTGATGGACCCTGAAAAAACAAAAGCAAACAGCTTCAATCAGAGACCTTACAGATGTAGATGTGACACAAATCCATTGCGCTGAACGGGGAGTGTTCTTGCCCGATAATGCAGCAGCATTTGTTTCACAAGTCTAACTCTGCTGATGAGACCCAGAAGGTCGAAACTGGTTCAGAGTTTGATTGCTTAAATAATGCTGCTGGATAATATTGGTCTGGAAAGCCAATATTCCAATGGACTACAACCTATATATATATTTTAAATTTATCTTTTGAGACAAAGAACAGAGTTTTGCTTTATTATATATAGTAAACATTGATAGGATTCTATACATAACTGCCATTAAATTATCAGAGTTTAATATCTTCACTTTGAAGGGTAGACATTCATAAGATGCACTTGCCGTTTATTAAAAAAAGCAGGAGTTTAGAGTGTAATGTAAAGCAGCATGTGGACATACTGGCAGTGGCCACTTCATTCTACATTAATGCAATTACGCATTCAGCAGCATAGCCATCATATGTCAAGACGGGGAAATCAATTGCTTACATGTTCTCCCTTGTCACCTTTGCTGCCCTTCTGACCAGGCAGGCCACCTTCACCCTTTGGAGAGATAAAAACGATTTAAAAATTAATAGCGTAATTCACCCATTGCATCTCTGTGGATAGCAAAACAGAACGTAAAAAAAAAAAACACCGGTTCATATTTTCACAAAATATGCACCGAATGAAAACACCTTATCGGCACCAGGGTGAGATGCATTTGTAATGTTTGGACCGGGTAAGGTCCATATAACACACCAGTGACTTTGAGTGTTTAACAGTGCAAGGGGTGAATGCGTGCCAGCTATGGAAGGGCTGTAGTGCAAACGCACTGCATGACTCAGAACGCTTGCAAACCTCTTTTAACTTATCTGTATATCTGGACACGCATTATTAATTTTTAACTCTCCAATGAAGTTAAAATTACACGGGGCGTCGATGTCGATCAGCAAAAATATATACGCATCACGCGTGCACACAAACACTCGCACTATTAATATTTTATCTGACAAGTCTCATCCATCGAAGCCTTGACATGTCAGCAAAGACAAAGATGCCCCACATAACCTTAGCAGACTGTTGGGGCAAGTGCTATTAGCGAGCGCCTATGAAGGTTGGAACAGCACGCATGGCAATGGGTGGCCAGCACCATGCCGGGCCGCCTTTGTCTCTCCCCATTGGCGATGTTTACACATTTCACACCAGGTACTCAATTGAGGCTAATGTCGACCTCGGGGAGGCCCAGGACCGGTTCAGATAATCGTCACTGGTGTTTGCCATGAGCGGGAATCGAACTCGGGTCGCCAGGTTTTATAGGGCAGCGTAGCGCTAACCTCTACGGTACCCCCCCCCCCCTCCCCACCAGACATGTCCACAGCGGCGATTGGCGACACGTCGAAGCAAGATTCCAGAGAGTGCCGTTCGTTCGCCAACGTCTCGGCCGTGATTGTCTCGAATGCTTCTGTTGTTGGACGATCGCTCAAGCTTTGAGTAGCTACGCAAACGATGTGTTGCCAACATTTCAACCGCACCAGTTCAAACTGCTGTCTAATTATAACTCGTTAATAATGGATGGTAGCAGCACAAACGCCCTGTACATTATTTAACATCACGTGTTTGCCCTCCCAGTGGACTATTGGATTTCTGTTAGATGCTTCCACGAGGGCATCTAAATAATTGTGGGTGTTTGGGACAAGTGCTGTTAGGGAGCACCAAATAAGGCCGGAACGGCGCACAATTGGATGGTGAGGCCAGCACCACGTCCGGTCACATTTCCCCTTACACACTGCACTGGGTACTCATTTAAGTCTGAGTTTACCTAGAGGAGGCCCAGGAAAGGCTCAGAAAACACTCACCAAAGATTTTAACCATGTGTGGGAATCGAAGCCGTGTTGTCTGGTTCTTGGCACATTTTGTTAAAAGCAGGATATTTGATAACACAACACTTAACATTTGCTAGTGCACCAAGCTGCTGATGTAAGATACACGGCCGTGTGTTTGGTGTCGAGAACATTTGAAATAAGCGAGTGTTGAAGTGTGATAATTGCACATTCATCTACAGCCCTTTTGCCAATTCACTGCTAAATGAGGGCATCCCTATGCCACATGAGCTTTAGGGGTTATTTGACCATAATTTACTACTCTAGTCAGTGCGTGTTCATGAAGGCAGGAAGTATAGACACGGGAGCATAGAAGTACAGTACAGTAAATTCATTGTCGCTGTACTGCATTCAGCCCCGCAAGTGTCCTGTGACAACCTGTCTGGCCGTCACGATCACCCTTTAAATCACTACCCATACTTCAAAATGCCCGCTTGGCTTCCGACACCTGTCGAGATTTGGAACATTCCGGGTGACTGAGGAGGGGTCATAGGGCGATCTCGCACACAACGCTGTCGGCTAAAAGCCGCGACGCAGCGACCCCAGGGTACCTTGTCACCATCCTCTCCGGGAGCACCTGGGGGCCCACCTGGCCCAGGTAATCCCACGGGCCCTTGGATGCCATCTCGGCCCGACGGACCCTGCACTCCTTTCTCGCCCTAGGCGCACGAAGCACAACACACACACGCACGCGCGTGTGCACGCAGAGGAAAAAAAAGCACGACTCAGCCAAGGCGTTGGGGGGGAAATGAAGAAAGATGCAAATTCTCCAGACGGATGACCTTTGCGGCTTAATGCACAGAGAAAATGTGTGACACATAACGGATGTGGGACTTGTGAAAACTGATAGCATCGCTGTGCCATTTAATACCGATGTTTCAAACTGTTCAGTAACGGTGCGTCTTCTCCAGCAGCGATAATCAAAGTGCTACCTTGCTGCATCCTGTTTTGGTAGAATAAAATTTAAAAAAACTGGATCTCCAACAGTGGCCGAGATTTGGTAAATACAACATGTGGAAACTTAAGTTTGTAAGTACTCAATCTTGAAGATGTTCCTTCTCCTGTGATAATCCTTGGACGTCTAACAATATTGCAAATCTGCCACGTCTGAAACCGATTCACTCTCATTCAAATGGACTCGGGTGCTTCGGAAATTACCTCCTATGTAAATGAATAATTATTTGATATTTTCACATCTGTTTAAACTTTATTCTCCATAATTGCTTTTTTATTGCTTATTATACGCAATGTAATGGCGTTCTGTCTGGGTTAATATTTACGCCAATTGTATACTGCTGCTTTTGAACTCGTAATCACACACACACATATATATATGTTGGGTTTTTCACCCAGGTTTCCCTTGAAAGAGGGATGTTTACTTCTCCGATGTTTTTTTCGGGTTGTGCAACGCGACGTTTGAGTTCATCTGATTTGCTACACGGACGATCCCGTTCAGCATGTACCCTGGCGTATTTTACTGGCGGGATCCGTGAGCACAGCAACAACAAAAGACAACAATAACAACATTGCAAGGGAACCAGTGCAGAGTCCTTTAGGATTTTTTGCACAACTAACAAACGAGGTATTCGATGGTCATAAACGAAACACAAACGAATGAATTAAAAAAAGTGCAAATAAAGCATGACAGCAAGAGGCGCCAGAAAAAGCTGAGTACGGGTGCAAATAAGCACTACATTTTAGTCTACCAGTGACGTATAGACACCCGAATCGAAACTCAATCTGAAAAAAATCTCCACCTCTTGAAATAAAGATTTCTGATGAATTGAAAACTGTGACCATATTACATTTCCATTTCAGGATAACTTACGAAATTAATCTCTTTTTACCCAGCCTGGTGGCTCAGCGACGGAGCAAGGGGTTCGCAATCGGAACGTCCGCGGATTAAAATCCTCGTTGGGGTGGGTTGACTCAATCCATCATCTCTGCGGGGCCGCTAAAGTGAGCGCCAACTATGCAACGACATCAACAGTTGTTGCCGTTTGAATAGCCTCGCCCCCACCGCAGGAACGAGGAATTCCCACCACTGTCTTAAGGCTTGTAAACTGACGATGAGCACCACCAGCCACATCGACGGGCACGCACGTGAGCGGGAAAACACGAGGGTACTTACAGGGGCACCCTTTTCCCCAGCCGCGCCAGGGGGCCCCTGTGGACCCGGTCTTCCAGGCAATCCGACAGGACCGGCCGTCCCCTGGATTCCTCTCTCGCCTGGCGAACCCTGCGCGAAAATGAGCGCGAACAGCGGCCGGTTCATTCGCGGACTCGCAATCGCTCCGGCGCACATGAAAGACACGTTGGCGAAATTGCATTTGGAGAGGTGTGATCGGTGAGTCATTACTCACCGCTGGGCCAGGGACACCAGCCGGCCCTTCGTTGCCTTTCAAGCCGGCTGCTCCCTTTTGAAAGAACAAACACACAACAGCGCAAGCATTCACGGGATGCACTGGTATCATCAATGAGCTTATACAATGGGCATTGCTAATTATAGTGACAATGTCCTTTACTTCGTAAAATTAGCTTTTTTATATTTATGTGAATTACCTATAATAATAATGATGTTCCTTATGCAATAAATTAGCTTACTGAAATTATTATTTATAATTACTAATCATAATAATTACTAATATGGACTATGTAGTAAACCACTTTAGCCTGTGCTACTTAAATGGAGGTGGAGTAGCAAGACCACACGAACTTGCTCCTGAAGTCCTCTCGTGGCTGACAGTCCTCGACATTGGCATTTAAGCTCATGAATCACGTTGCCATCACACGCAAGAATATAACCACAATGATACGAACAATAATGGCCTTCATTTACCCAGCCAAGTGTTTCACCAAGTCCGTTCCTAAGGAGGGTCCTGCATTTGGGATGTTTGGCGAATTCCATCAGAGAGTGTTTGGATTCGTGTGTGAGAAGAGCAGGGTACGATTGGGGAACCAAATTAAAAGCTCTGCACCGATGGAGTAAAGAATCCAATGCGTGCACTGCCATCTCCTGGTAACCTCGCAGCCCAAGTCTACAATACCTACTATTTCCCCCGGTTAATCTCTCAATCAAGTACGAACAAGGTTCACTTCTGTTTAACTTCGAAGGTCTGGGCCCATTCACGGTGACTTGACCATCGGCAGGACTCGCTGTATACTATTCATTGGTGGATATGTAATGACGACTTCCGTGGCCACAAGTCCACTCACATCGTAGGTTGACTCTACTGTCATTACAGATATATGTTGATGACGATAATGCTTCTGTTGACAATGACGACGTGAACGATGACAATGATGCAGCTTATGATGAAGATATGTGAAAATAATGCATCTGATGATGATGATGGTTATTGTTGATAATGTGGATAATGGTCATGATGCTGGCGACAATGACGATGATGATGATGGTGATTTTAACAGTGAGAACATGGACGGTGATTAGAATACAATTCGGTGAAGAGAATCCTTTGAAATTAAAGTGCATATAGTGGGCTTACGGCTGGTCCTGGCATGCCTCTCTCTCCGGGGAATCCACGCAGACCAGGAGGACCATCTTTGCCCGCCGAGCCTGCAGGTCCAGGGTCTCCCTAAGGTTCCACAAAAAGACAGCACAACTTGACGTGAATGGCATTTGAATGCGAGTTTTTTTTTACTCCAGCTCAGCATAAACTGGGCTTAATTTGTCACTGAATATTTGTTACACGTCAACTGGTAGACTGGAGCAGGTGGCGCTGGGACTAGTAGCCATAGCCCGGAGCGAGAAATATACTGGATGTGGTTTTGCTGGGCACAAATATATATTTTTTAATTTTACCAGGTAAGGTCGACTGAGCTATGTAGCCCATTTTTCAGAAGCCACCTGCCCACAAATAATTATCTCAACGAAGCGGCTTATCATCACGTGGAAATGTATAGCAGTCAAACATTCCAAACGAATGTTGATTCTAAATGTGGAGGTAGAAACAAGAGGAACCCCAGAAAAATCCATGCGAACACGGTGAGAACATGCAAACTCCAAATATACAAGTATTAGGTTCGGGATCGAACTCACGACCTCTTGCATACATCTCACCACCGTGGCACCCACCCGGCCAGAACCAGCTGAAATTCAGCCTTGATTGCACCCACATTTTGTATGATAAGTTTGTAACAGTCACTTGGTGTTTAGTAAAAAAAATATGAAAAATATTGTTTTCAAAGCAAAATTATAATAATATACTTTTATTAAGCAACTTTCTACAAGGACCTCAAAGCATCCACCAAAAATGTATTCTATCAAGTTGAGTAAATTACTGTTTTCCAATATGGATTCGGTTCTTTCTCTAACAGCTACCACTGATGTCATGGTGATTTATGTGCTGTGTTTATGGTAGCATCCTGATTAGAACGATCTCTGATGGATGGAATCCGTCATGTGTAGCTCATTTCAAATTAAAAGTTATTCACTGTATCGTACATCAATGTATTGCAAAAACTAAAAAGGACGTATGCATTTGCCTTGTGCTTACATGTAGAATGCAAATTTTTGGAGGACTGTAAACAAATTTAGCCATCCCATCAAGATTCTCAAGTACTTGTTTTGGAATAAACAATCACTCAAATAAATACATTAATTGGAAACCTGGTATTTGAGTGAACTTTCATATTGTCCTTAACTACCATACGTATATAATATATAATGTACAGCCCTTTATGAATCCACTGCTGGATGAAGGCCTCCCCAACCCATGTCGATCATAAGGGTTGTGCCAACATACTTCACCAAGTAGGCAAGTGTGGTTTGGTAACAGTGTGAGGGTTTGGGGGGGGCGGTGATGTTAGCCATGGCCGGGAATCAATCAGAATCTTCATTAATGTTGGAAGAATCTGACGAGCTATGAAGCCATTTTTCACAGATGTCCAGCAGGACATGAGTTAACCATTGTGCCAGCACTACCCCCCTCCACAACTTAATATGTGTAACATAACAACAACAACAAATATTAAAATACTCTTTGGTTCTATTCGGTAAAGTCACGTAGGTAAAAATAAAATAACAAAAATCACGAAGTTTCGGCCACAACACAAGTGGCCTTCATTCATTAAAATGTTCAACAAAACTTTGCTCCAATTATTGCATCCATATCAAGTGGCACGTGGCCAACATTTCCATCGCAAACATCCGCATTGGGCATGCATTCACTACACGGTTGTTATTTTTTCGATTAATTCATTTCAAGTATTCATTTTAAAGCGCTCAGATGCATCGCGTGCAAAAGTTAAGCCAGGAACGAAGGAATCGCTTCTTTGACGAGACCCGGGATTGAATGGCCGTGTCATCGGCAGTTCCGTGATATTTGCTTTTTGTTGTTGCTGTTGCCACCAATAGAAATGCCTCTTCACTCCGCACAACAGCGGACGCGAGGCTGTGATGCGCGTGAGGCAGCGCAGTGGCGCGACTTCACGTCAAACAGAGGCCTCGCGAAATACAAATGACGATCAAACAAATCAACCCCCGTCGCTTGTCGCGGAAATACTCACGCGAGGTTACGCGGACACCCAGGGCACTCTCTGAAAATAAATCCCCCTTAAGTCTTTCACCCTAGGAAACCTGTCCTTTATGCTACAACTTGGTGGGCATTGTGTAAAGCTCTGAAAATTAAACATGAATGGGTGGATAATAGAAACCTAATAGTTTAGTGCAGATCCCTTTAAAGCCGCCACACTTGCAGCTAAACCTCGTGATGGAGAATTATGGAATTAACTGAAAGAATCCCAGGGATTCATTGTTCATTATACACATGCTCTGCTTTAATTGCGTCACATTGCTGCCATTGTGCTGGTGGTACTGTGGGTACGGCTGAAGCTATTTTGCGTAAACTGGACTGCTGTTAACGACGTGCGGAAGGGTCCGCACCCATCACCAAATCGTTCTTGATATCGCGCAACCTAATCTCCTGCAACTGCTTTGTTCCACATCTGAGCGAGCAGTTGATCAACAGGGACAGGAAACATCGCGTCATTTCGGATCCGGATCATGGGAAAGGATCGTGGGAAACGATCGTGGTTCGCAAATGTGTCACGCGATTAAATACCTTGACTCCATTGTGAGCAACAACCGGTTGCTACAACTGCTCAAAAGCGGTTGCGGGGTCGTCCGCATACAACAAAACAGAGTCGGCCGCACGCAACCAAGTTACGCAACTCATCGCTCAGGTGTGGACCCAGCTTAAAAGACGAGGTGGCTCGGTGTCTGACGAAAAAGAGAGGGCCTTACCTTTGCTCCTTCTTTGCCGGCTGACCCAGGCAAACCCTGTTCACCGGGTGGTCCTGGAGACCCTGGGTGCCCTCGCTCCCCCACGGGCCCCGTCTCGCCCGTGGGGCCCTGTGAAAGAGACAGGGGGGGGGGGGGTCACTAAAACATCACAAACATATTGAATGCACGTCCTATTCACTTTGTCGTGCGCGGGATGGCTGCTGTCAGGATCAAAAAGCCGCGACGCTCAAGAGTCAAAGTGAGGGTTGGGTTTTTTTTAGACCGTCGAGTGAGGTCACGACGCCCAGTGCCACTGATGCCACCGTTGCTTCTGCCCTGCCGCCAGGGCCCATAGTTGCTGCGAGGTTGGCACCTGAACTTCCACGGTCGGCTCTCGATTCATGCCACCATCTGCCATGAGGGCTTCCTCATGGTTGTCAACTAGGGTGGGTACCGCTTCAATCCCAATCTCGGTAACCTACACCCCTCTGCCCTGCATACATCTCCCACCCAACACTGATTACACCTACAATATATTGTAATGTATGTTGAACTTCCTTCGCACTGTACACAGCCAACCGTGCTAAATCGGAGTTGCGGAGGAAGGACAACGAACTAAACACAAACATCAGTTGTGACATGTAAATAGCCCAAAAAAAACAAAGGCACAATAATACAGATCCTACGCATAGCCTACACGCGTTGTTGGGGCAAGTGAGTTTAGCCGATGCCTGTGAAGGGCAGTATTGCACACAAGCGGGTGGGGTGGGCAGCATCACACCAGGCTGCTCTTTAGAGTTCCCAGTGCTGGTATGTTCACACTCTGCTGGGTACTTATTTAAGGCTGCGTTGGCTTAGGGGAGATCCAGGACAGTTTGAGGAATATTCCACTGATATTGTCCATGCGAATCGAACCCGGGGGTCTTGGGCTCGTAGCGCAGTCCGTTATCCACCGCATTCAGAGTAAACACACCCAAATGCAATTAAATAATTTGCCGACTTGCAAAGTTGCAAACTTTAGTTTAAAACAAATAAAACTCATTCTTCATTGGGTAAAACATTCTCAGTGACTCCACGTTGCCTTTGCTGCCTTTGACCTGTGCCCTTCAAGTCACGCGTTGGCAGAAGCAGCTTCTCACAAGCAGAGAGCAAGAGCAGATGCTGTGGGAGCTCACAGCTGCTTGGGAACAGCCACGGAGGAGGCACAGGCCACGACACGCACACACACACACACACGAACGCACGCAAAACACATGCACGCACACATGTGCACGGACAAAGACAATGAGCTCCCATTTGCTCATACACGCTGTTGGGGCAAGTGTCATTAGCTCGCTTAGATTCGTGGGGGGGAGGGACAACCTTTGTCTCCCAAAAGCCGAGTCCTCATTCAGGATGAGCGCGCTACAGTAAACACAGTTGTACAAAGACAAAGTCCCCCATATAGCCTTTAACAGTGTTGGAACAAGTGCTGTTAGCGTGCTCCTATGAAGGCCAGCAAGGCGCACGAGGGGCTGGGAGGTCAGGACTACGCCCGACCCCGCCTTTGTCTTCCCAGTGGCGATGTTTACACATCGCACCGGGTGCTCGTGCGACGCCGAGTCGGATCAGGACCGGTTCAGAGAATCGTCACTGGGGTTGGACGTGAGCGGGAATCGAACCTGGGTCGCCGGATTCAGAGTGCAGCGCGCTAAAGGCTGCACTACCGCTCCCCGTATTCACACAGGCACGCATAGACACACACGGGGATGTGTTCCCGATTTTTAGGTTAATCAGAAACATCGCAAGATTGTGTCGAGGAATTAAATTTGGAACATCCGAAAAAGAAAATAAACGTGTTTTGGATTTTAATCTGAAAATGTGAAATTGTAGAAAGTGATTTCACTCCCATGATGTCATTTCAATGCTTTCCCATGATAAGAACCATCCATCACCTGATGTAATTTTCACAATAGTCTTGCTGATATATAAAATGCAATATTTACAATCATCAAAAGATTCATATTCGTGCGTAAACGAAACAAAAGCTGTTCACATTTAAAGCATCTACATCCCCAAAAAACCCACCAAAAAACGTAAAAATAAGAGCCAAACCAAAAAATAATCCGACATCTGAAAAGCGAAATAGGAAACTCATCACGGGCGCTCGCTCACTCGCTCGCTCTCTCGCTCTCTCGCAACAAACAAAAAAACACAGCGGCAGGATTTTTGGAGACTGCCTGGACCGGATTAAAGGCTGCGCATCAGGGCACAAGCTGTCGTGTGCCGGCTGCAGGAACAGCAGCAGCGGCGGCGGCGAGCGGCGTCGAGCGGTGTTGTCGTTGCCACGGCAGCAAGCGAGCGAGTGAGCGAGCGAGTGTCGTGCTGCAAAGCCAACCTGAGGTCCCACAACGCCGGCTGGCCCGGGAGGGCCGGTCTTCCCTTGAAAGCCCTGCGAAGGGAAGCGCAATGGGGGGGTGGTAAACGACAACAAGCGGCGGTGGCGGCTTCAAAGTGCACGTGCGCGTGCGACGAGATCTCACCAACGCGAGCCTCGTCATGGTCACCGTTTTGTTTTGGAACGCCGCGAAGCGATCGTGACACAACAAGGCGCGTGTCACGTCCACCCCGGCGTCGTCAACGCCGGGGTGGACGTGAGCAACTCCGTTTTAATTTTTATTACCCGATTTACGTGCAACGTGGACACGATGGCGTGTCGCGTCCAAACATGCCGATTACGAATGTAGATTATTCCCAGTTAACATCGTTGGACACGCTACGCCAAAGTGAAACATAGCTGCTGGGTTTTCTTTTTTTCTTTTCAGAATAGACTGCAACGCGTCTCTGGCACACGCATGAATAATTGTTGCGCCGTGACTTCCGTGACGCTGCAATTTGCATGCACGCTGATGCACATGCAAATTAAGCGTAGGTCCAATTTACACCGCTGTCTGCTGGCAAGGTGGGGCATGTGTGATATAATCCGACAAAAAAACATTCGAAGCGACTTCCTACTCAAAAGGGCATGGGTCAGCACTTATCTCACATTCAAAGCCCTGAGCCATTGGTGGAAATTCCCTATTCCTCTGGCGGGGAGGCAGGTGTACGAGTTTTCCATAGACAAACCTCTGTTGACTTCCCCTATAAAGTGGTACTCGTTTTGATTCATAAATAATTTTTGGGGTCAGGCCACGCAATAATCTGGCCGGATTTGTGCCGTAAGACACAGCCAAACAAACGGTACTCATTTTTGTTTTATCGACCCCCAGAGGGACAAAGTTCTGAGTCGACTCCTGACTGGGGTTTGAACTTGAGCCCGAGCACTCAACCAACTTCGTCGTCTGGCCAAATATACCATGTGATGTGTCGTATGACAATAGTTTTTTTTTTTTAAACATATATAATGTTCTTATTGGGGTACGCGCGCAAGTCCGGTAAAACGCGCCGGGGGTTATTCATGTGACATTTATACAGTGAGGGAAAAAAGTATTTGATCCCCTGCTGATTTTGTATGTTTGCCCACTGACAAAGAACAACTTCACCGCATCAAAGGGACGATGGACGGGGGGCCATGTACCGTCAAATCTTGGGTGAGAACCTCCTTCCCTCAGCCAGGGCATTGAAAATGGGTCGTGGATGGGTATTCCAGCATGACAATGACCCAAAACACACGGCCAAGGCAACAAAGGAGTGGCTCAAGAAGAAGCACATTAAGGTCCTGGAGTGGCCTAGCCAGTCTCCAGACCTTAATTCCATAGAAAATATGTGGAGGGAGCTGAAGGTTCGAGTTGCCAAACGTCAGCCTCGAAACCTTAATGACTTGGAGAAGATCTGCAAAGAGGAGTGGGACAAAATCCCTCCTGAGATGTGTACAAACCTGGTGGCCAACTACAAGAAACGTCTGACCTCTGTGGTTGCCAATAAGGGTTTAGCCACCAAGTACTAAGTCATGTTTTGCAGAGGGGTCAAATACTTATTTCCCTCATTAAAATGCAAATCAATTCATAACATTTTTGACATGCGTTTTTCTGGATTTTTGTTGTTGTTATTGTCTCTCACTGTTCAAATCAACCTACCATTAAAATTATAGACTGATCATTTCTTTGTCAGTGGGCAAACGTACAAAATCAGCAGGGGATCAAATACTTTTTTCCCCTCACTGTATATAATTAGGTTTCCTTTCAATCGTGTGGGTCGGTGAAACTGCCAGGATTTCTGAAAATGTCGAAGTAAAATCGCGACGTTCAGCTGTGGAATATGTGGAGCAACCGCAACGGAAGGAAACCACAGCCATATACGACGCAACCTTAAACACAAGCCTCTTAGCACTGACATAGATAAGCCCACTTCCATTAAAAAAAATATGATTGGGCCAATTGTTTAAGTGTATACAGAATATATAATGTTTTAAACCCCACGCATTTTTATTCCGGGTGGATAGGAGGTAAAACCCCACATTGGTATTTGGCTTCGAACCCCAAAATAGCATGCGCACTGTGAGGTGTGATATTAGTATCTGGAGGAGAATCCCCGCACGCGAGTACATAATCTGAAGCTGGGGTTGAAGCGCAGAAAGGTGTCGAATGTGCAAGGTGTATTAGGGTTAGAACCGAACGAGCTGACACCAGGATTACAAAGCAATGTGAATGAGGCTTTACTGTGGCATTTGTACACACCTCCTGCACCTGCGATCATCTCAGCTGCGTGGATTTGTTTTTCCTCCGGGTCCTCCGGGTTTTCCCTCCACATTTAGAAACATGCGTTTAGACTATTTAGATGATTTTGCTGATATAAATGCCAAAACGATAGGCCACTTTTGTTGAGCTATCATTTGTGGCCAGGTTGCTTTAGAAAAAATAAGTTAATGCCTCAGTCGGCTTTGTCTGGTAGGTTTGGGATGGTTCAGTTTAATTTTGTTCGTGTTTCGGTGAATTGTTTACCTTTCATATTTTGCATTGTATTTTCTTGTAACGTTCTTACCCGCCCCGACTGGACATTTGTGAAAAAGAGCTTTATAGCTCATCGGATTCCTCCACTATAAATACATATTCTGAATCTGATTCAGAAGGCCACTCTGGCTCATGTGACCAATGGGCAGAGGGAACCTCCTTGTAGGGACATTAGACAATAACCAAATTAGGCATTGCCCTTGATACTCACAGTTTCTCCTCTTTGACCAGGATGTCCCGGCAAGCCGTCTTTGCCAGAAGGACCCTGAACAAATCATAGCAATATATTATTAAGCAACGCAACCAATACTACTTGATGAGCATAAGTATGTGTGTTGAACTTCTTTCGCAGTGTACGTAAGCTAACCATGCGTCTGTTAAACGCTATACGGGGAATAATTGTCATACAATAATCAACATGTGCTTCATGCTTCCGGTTTCGCATTGAATGCCCATTATTAATGCAGGGAAGCTCAGGATCAATGCGAAGTATTGTTATTCTGCATTAAGACGTTGGAACAATTCCATCAATGAGTGACTGCCTAAATATTGAAGGAAACTGGTGAAAACTCGTGGATAGGTGGAGGTAACACTGAACGCAGCCATCTCCTGGCCACAGCACGTGGTCTCACACCTACAATAGCTGGAAAGCCCTTGTGGTCACCCATTCAAGTACTAACCAGGCTCAAACCTTCTCAGTTCATGAGATCTGCTATCATTGGGCCAACTCATGGCGATTTGGTTCCTGGCGACATATACCCCTTTTTCTTAGTCCCTTGGCCTTTTTGGCCAGGGCCGTTTCCTTCACCAGTATCTGTCCTTACGGCGCTCTTTCCACTTCTCTCTGTGCATCACCACGGTGGTGAGATGTTAACTCCCTCGCCTGGTATGCAGGAGGCCATGGTTTTAATCCCGACCCTGACGCCTGCTGTATATTTGGAGTTTGCATGTCTCTCTCTCTTCCCGTGGTGGTGTGGATTTTTATTCGGGTCCTACGGTTTGTCCCTTTACATTTACAAACATGCTTTTAGAGTATTCGGCTGTTATACATTTGCACGTGATAAGCCACTTCGTTGAGCTATCATTTGTGGCCAGGTCACTTCTAAAGAAAGAGCTATACAGCTCAGTGGGCTTTACACGGTATATATATATAAAAAAATGTTTTATAACCGCGACGGCTTCCATCGCGTCCGGCATTTGATGTCCGATATCCGGTTAGATTGCAGGCTTCTCCTCTTCCCCCAGCACCTTCCAGTGGCGCCCTCCATCCCAGTCTGTTGCAGCTGGGCACATTGGCTACGTCTGTGTAATATTGTAGTTTCTTGACCTGTCGTGGAAGCCTTGATTCTTTGTCTCTGATTCTGTCCAAGGTTTGCTTGTTTTGTTGCCTGCACTTGGTTTGTGTTGTTTTGTTTTTAAGAAGTCTTTGGGATTCTCTGGAAGGCTTTCATTTGGTGGAAATTGAATTGTCATTTTTGTACCAATGAGCGTGCACAATGCCAGGAGAAAACGGTACTCACGGCTGGTCCTTTAGGTCCAAGGAATCCATTAGGTCCTTGTGCTCCTTGTAAACCCTGAATGGCATAAAAATAATCATCCTACATCAAAAATCCACACCGGCGGCTATCAATATATTCCTTCATGCAAGATATATATTTTGTAAAAGTCGTCAAAAAATAGTTTTAATAAAGCATAAAGAGGTGCACCCTAATTGCACAGCGAGTTGGTAGATAGGACCGTGAATGAAATAAACAATTTTAAGAGATGTTCGTGCAAGAACAAATAAAGTTACGAGGACATACACAACGAATGTTTTATATATATGCAACAGACAACAAATAAAATAAAGCAAATCGATGTGTGCGTAAATATTTTACGTGAATAGTCCTCACATAAACGAACGAGGAAAATGATATTCATTTCGTACGTTAACGAAGAGCGTATTGACATTCTAAAGCCAGCGTGGCTGTGGGGTGGGAATTCATCAATATTTCGTGCACCTGTTATTTCTCATGTCTGCCAAGCATATTTCTACGTGCAAATCACTCTTTGGATTTACATAAAGGGATTCGACGAATTAAACCGGGCTCTGGAATCAAGTCAACCAGAACTCAAAATATTAATCATGTTTTGGCGTGCCACTTTATTATCTAAATGGAAAATTCTGCCAGCCAAAAACATTCGCTGCTTCGGTGGAGTTCAACTTCCAGAAATGAATCTTGATTTTATTTTATTTTTTATACTACTCTACCTGCTCCATTTTATACAAAAAAAAACAGAAATTTCGATTTAATGGGCTCCCGCCTATTTTTCGGGTCCGATAAGACCCCGAGAATTCGTCAGAGCGGAACTGATATAAATTTCACGCCCCAAATGCAATGGCACAAGAGGGTGACGCTGTCGCAATGTGTCAGAATTGTAAATGACTCGGCAGCGTGGGTCACAAATTCAGAAATAAAACACTTCTACAACTGCAAGCGCAAAATGCTACTTAAATGGTTTTAACATTTCTATTGCATGTTTCATTGCGAATGGCAAAGCCTGACATTAATTCAAACATTAATTCCAGATCAAGTCCCACAAAACTTGTGAGAGTTTTGTCATCTGCTCGTTCATATTCATATGCTTTATAAAGTTATGAAACAACTATTTTTAGCGCCGTGCCATCGCGAAAATGCATGGGGCTCGGCTAACCAGACTTCATTTATCTTTGTTGTTGTGAAAGATATAAAACCGCATGTACTTTTCACAACTTATGTACCACAAAACAAGAAGCCAGATGCGAATCCTCAGCACTGTTGCATCTTGACTAACCCCTGTGATTGCATCAAAGCAGATGCCACAACTTCGCATGCACACCAATCAAATAGCGCTGCCAATGTACACAATATAATTTGCACTGAAAATGAATTACACGGCAATTCAAATATATATATCTCCACGTATTCTCTACCTACTCTGCTGCATGTGACTATTTCCTCATGGTCATCAAGAGCTAAATATGAACACGTGTAACACATATTATTGGTTCTTTCGGTAAAGTCACGTTGAAGGGAAACAATAAAATAATAAAATATATATAAAACAATAAAATTCTCACGACGTTTCGACTACAACACACGCAGTCATCATCAGGTGTGAAAACCAACGGCAAGAACATTTGAAAGAAGTGTCGGTTCGCATCTATTTATTTATTTATACACGTTAGCGCCACGGATAGCGATTTGACAGTTTGTTTAGATGGGCGAGTCCATATATGTTCGGAAAAGAGGAGGGGGGGAGTCGAAAAATTAATGTATGCTGTCTGAAAGCCACCGTAAGCGTGAACAATCAATTAAGACCCGAAATGGTTTATCAAATCCTTCCAATGATTGATAAGCCAGAATCCATCTTCTCGGTTGAAATTGTCTCTGTGTTTATATATGTGGATAGCCTCATGAACGAATCTCTCATGGTAGCCAGATGGCTTGCAAAGAACCTCCGTCTTGGAGAAGTCAATGTCATGTGAGCCTACTGAATTATAACAGTGATCTGCCACGGCCGAGGCGTTGGTCCTACCGTGTTGAAGGTCTGCTTTGTGTTCACGAATGCAGTTACTGATCTAAGTGTTAAATATTAGTCCAAATAATTCCCTCTTATTAGAGGGGCTTTCTCGAACTCTCTGTAATCGAGGCCCTTGCTCCATCAATAGAGTGAGCAAGCAATTGCAAGCCTGGCCATCTGCCATCTTTTACTGAACAAGCATTCACAGCAACATTAATGGTTAGTGTCAGATATAAAACAACCTCCACAAAAAACGTCCATGAGCCACACAATGTTGCTTGGTTCTCTGTTTTTTTTTTACTTTAATTCTTTCTGCCAGCAAAGTGAACATGGTTATTGAGTTTTGCTCAGAATAAATTCTTATGAGCGCACAAAGAGAATTTTGTTGACTTAAAATGAAAGTGTGGATTCCCTTTCCCACTTTGTCTCCGTAGCTACGATAATGCCGACACAGGCGATTTGTAGCAAATTGCTACCTCTCTCGAATAAAGTGGTGTCAGACTGTTCTTACCCTCTCACCAGGTGGTCCTGGTGGTCCATCTCCACCAGAGCTGCCCTGTGTAGCAAGACAAATAAGTAAAGTAAGAACAAAAATATCTAAGGCACACGCTTTTGGTAACTCACATTTAATTAAATTCAACCCTGAAAATCGCGAGCGGAGTATTGTCCCACCTTCAACGTCACGGCAGTTGGGAAACCGGTATTATGGCTTTATTGTGTGCCACCTCAATTTCATAATGCTTCGCTTAAAGAAATGAAGGCAGACAGAAAAAAATGCCTTTTACGCCGATGGCATCGCGCTTATTGAACATGGGCCCATTTGTATTACTCCAGATCGAAATGCACAATCATGTGTGCAGCGATATGAGAGTGCATTTTGTGAACATAATAATAAAATCAGTAATATAAAACGATGAAACTTTGTATGTATGACACGTACAGGGGGAAAAAAAATAAAACGAAATCTAAAAGTACCGCGTAACCACAGAATGAAAGCAACGTTCGCAGACTGAGACGAGGAAATATTCGGTACGGTCGTATCGAATGCCTACTTTTAACACTGTAGAAGGGCAAGTGAAGCATCATCATCTCAGGCAATGAAAATTCAACTAATTCAATTTATATATCATTTGGTTTCAAATCCTTACCACAGAAACCAAACCGATGTATGTAAAAAAAATCAATCTTTGCATGGAAAGATAACAGGACGCTGCAGAGCATACGTACACATTTAGAACATTTGCAATCCCACTACTCTATTTAGCCTGCACAGTGATATTTTAGCTGACACTTTCCCAATTTACGACGAGTCATTTAACAATCACGCAACTGACGGCGTCAACACAACAGCGTGTTCATTCCCCACGTTGGTCACCATGCAGTCGCAAATATTTAACTGCATGTCAAACTAAGACGCCAATCGTAAGAAAGTGCTCGAACGAATCCAACTTAGCATTTTAGCATATTACAGCGTCCTTAAAGCATCCGGGTGGTTAGTGGGTTTCCAGAGTGCCCTACTCACAACCAGAATTAAATATATATATGTTTTGGCCTTTTTCCCAAATGTATTCCAATCGAGCCATCAGAGTCCTGTCACAAGACAAAGGAGGCATCTGTAACTCTCGCAGAGCAGAGTATCACCCCGTGTGTTAGCGAATGGCTCATGGAAGAAACACAGCCGAGGTGGCTTCAAGTGACCATCATTATTTACACATTAGGCCACATTACTTACCTACAAGCTCTGCTACAGAAAGATGTCCGTAGCATTGTAATGTATCGATATTAAGTAACAAAAAAAATTCCTGTGTAATGTGATTTTATTTTCGTGCTTGAAGGCAACGCAAATATCGAAGTATTTTGACGTTCTCCAGTCTAACACTGGTGAGACAAGGCCATAAAGGAGTAGGATGTCTCTGGTGTAGCCCAATCAGTTTCAGGGACAATGCATACATTATCAAAGCACATTTTATTCGCATGTTTTACCACAAGCACGTGTGGTTAATGTGTGTATGTATGTTGAACTTCTTTTGCACCGTACGTTTCCAACCGTGCTAATCGGAAGTGCAGACTTGATTCCTTGCAATAGTGTGTCTTTTTGGTGTTTGGACACCTGCATTATTGCCAGAAATGGCAAAGCCTGTGTTTTCTCGATGAGTCAGACTTTTTTAAACACATGTTGCTGGGATTCATGCATCGTTGTTGAGCATTATGGGTCAAAACAGTAGGTCGAACCTGGTCAGGAGTTTGCTTGCTTAAACAAATGCTGCTGGATAATATTGAACTGGAAAGCCACTGGGCTGATGGATTAAAGCTCGTTTTTTTATTTACTTACCTATTAAGAGATGGGAAAGTAGGTCTGCTTATATATGCTTTTTTCGGACTGATTTTTGTGTTGAGTTTGTTGTCCTTACCCCGCACCTCCGATTAGCACGGTTGGCTACGCACGGTGTGAAAGAAGTTCAACGTACGTACGTTTCAACATAGCACACGTAAAGCAAAAGGAGCGATCCCATTAGCCGGGGGGCATATTTGGGTGACGATGGTTCCAAGCTTTGCTCGCGTTTAAAAAGATGTGGGGGCGCTTTTATACGCGGCGACGTCTTCTCTTCTAACCTTGGGGCCGGCCTTCCCCGTCGGTCCTCTTTGTCCTCTCTCACCCCTGGGTCCCTTGAAAAAGAAAAATCGTCTCAAAAACAGGGTTCAAAAGACAAAGCACCGTTCCCACCGAGGCTCTCGCAACAGCGTCGGAGTTTTATCTTAATAGCAGGTTATCTCCAACACGGACAATTTGCTAACGTGCTGCATTGAGAAACACGAATGATAACCCCATTCAACAGATACCACAGGATAGTGATTTCAACTGCTGTGCAAATTAATAATAAAAAAACGTATCTCCGGACAATGCACATTTACTGTATTCTGCTGCGTGGCACCGCAAACAGATACAAGTCAAGTTTTTGGCTCGTATCTGATTAATAATATCGGTGCAATAGTGTGTATAACAAAATAATACAAGTGGCCATAGTGACCTTATCGGCTCGAGCAGACACATTATTTTTCTTACCCAGAATAGTTTCTAATTTAACATTTTTTTGTTTGTTTTGGCCAAATGTATTCGTCAGGATTGATATGCAGTCACGGTTTACGCACGCGCTGCCATTCATTTATAAAACGCAAATGTCAATAAGCTTGCGGGTAATTTATGAAACACATTCAAATATAAATATGATGGGGTAGAGTGGTCGTGCAGTGGGTAGCGGTCTGTGCTATGGACCTGGAAAGCCTGATTTAAATTCCCAGCCACAGCTAATATTTGTAAGATCGCCCTTCACTCATCCACAATGGCCAGCATGGTGAAGTATGGTCAATACGGAATTGTGGTAATTTAGTACGTACAAGAGTCAAAACGGGCCAGTGTACGACATTATGGCACATCGACACTTGTTGGAACAGCACAGTTTCTATTCCCGCTCTAGGATGTTTCTGCAGAGGGGAAACGGCAGTTACCATGGGCTGCAGGACAAATAGGTTTCATGCCGGAACTTCCACATTAACATTTCGCTAACTGGTAACTGTATATAAGTATATATACGCGGACTACTATGCATATTTTTCGTGGTTGTGGTCGTTGTGCTGTATAGCTGTCTGAGAGAGAGAGAGAGAACGAGCTCAGAGAGCTGTAAAAAGACAAATTGGTTTAAGCTTGGAGAGGCCTTCATCCAGCAGTAGATTCATCATCAATTATATTGATAATGAGAATGTTATATTCAACTTACTCCAGGTCCTCGTTGTCCACCCAGTCCTAGTTTTCCTGCTGGGCCCTATATGAAAATAATATGACATTAATTAGTACACAAGACAATGTAATATATGGGTTAGACAGTTTAACAAGTAGGCTTTCGTGACCAATATCATCCATAACAGAGGTTTTTTGGGGTTAGATCGCGTAAATATATAAATGTGTAGAAATTTAAAACGTTTAAAATACCGTACATTGCGGGAGTAACTGATAAACTAGCCAGATGTTTGTAAAAAACAAAACATCCGAGTCAGATTTGGCACGGTACATAAAATACAAAAAATAATTTCTGCTACAAAAGATGTATTACCGAAGCTTTCAACAGCTGGTGTGTACAAGATTAAG
The DNA here is from genome assembly GCF_048934315.1 of Petromyzon marinus. NCBI lineage: Eukaryota > Metazoa > Chordata > Hyperoartia > Petromyzontiformes > Petromyzontidae > Petromyzon > Petromyzon marinus. The sequence goes on along the minus strand of NC_133688.1, from coordinate 18,188,286 downwards.
TGCGCGTGTGGTAAATGTTATGTTGGGCAAACAGGACGAATGATCAGCACGAGACTAAAAGAACATCAGAGAAATATTAAATTCTCCCAAATACAACTGTCAGCAGTAGCAGAACACGCGTGTCAACAAGGACATTCAATTGATTTTGATCATAGTGAAGTGTTGTGCAAAACGAGCTACTACTGGCCAAGACTAATTAGATAACCTATCGAAATTGAAATAAATAAATAAAATTTACAGTTCGGATAGCTACCGCCTTAGTGCTGCTTGGAAGCGAATCAACAAATCATACATTATTTAAATGCATGCCTACAAAGGGCAGCGTACTTCAATAGGGATTACCGTTGGTACGGGCTATTTTAATACACACAATAGACAGGAAGAACAAGTTCAAAGGGCCTGCATAATGCACATGCATAATGTACGTTGCCTCAGTAATCCCCCCCCCCCCCCACATTGTGCAAGAGCACAGAAGCGTGGTTACCACATCTACGCCTCTATATAAGGAACGAAACAGGTGGACTTCTCCACAAATCTGGCTGTCGCCTGATGAAGCTAGTTGTAATTACTGGCGAAACGTCGTACTCAGATTGTAAATTTTGTGGCTTGGCTCTCCAACACACCGGTGTGCTGTACTAGTGACGAATTGGCCACGTTCTGTTTACGTGACAACCCCTTACTAGTTGGCTGTGTCGGGTGGTGGCGGGTTTTAACGAAACATTTATATATTTACGCGATCTAACCCAAAAAACCTCTATCATGAACGTTATATATATAGATACACACATGTTATATCGCTACAAAAAATGTTTAACTAAAATATTATAATGCTCAAGTACCAAAAACATATTCCTCAGCAGACACGGAACAGCTTGTGAAAGTTTTGACCGGTTTTAAATTCAGAACGGAGCCACCTCCCGTACCTTGTAAATTCTCAGAGACTTACGAGACTCCTCTCAATAATAACTCAGCTAATGTCATCACGTGCGCTGGCAGAGGATTTCCCAACAGACCGGACATGCCAAGACGATGGTTCAGACAGTTTCAACCAAGTTCTGGTCGACCTTCACGCTAGGATAGTTTCCACAGAGTGGCTCGTTTTTCATATGCATAGTCCACAACACCCAATGGCTTTTTCAGGTTTAGATATTTTATTGTAAAAAAAAAAACTCTTTGATGCCTTGTAAATCCTACGTTGGCAAACCAGGACATTGGAGAAGTCGCAACTGTTGAATGTTATTCCATCACAACCTGAAGGGGTTATTCCATCTCACAATAAAATTATGTTTTTTGGACTTAAAGTGGGCTTTGCGGTATATGATGCTGCCTGCCTTGGCGTCACGCTTAGCAGACTGGACTGAGGTTGCCAGTTCGATTTGATTTCCTGGCACGCGGGCTGAAACGATGGACACGTTTCTTAAATCGCCCGTCAAGCCAGCAACATGAAAGTGTACAGGTGCAGCCCCTGCAAGTTTTGCTTATGTCACTGCTGGTAGAAGGGCCTCCAGTAGAAGGAGCTTAGGGGAGCACCTCTAGCAGATAGATCGCCTCCTCTTCCATGCCACCCATAAGTTGCTCATAATCCCCACACTTTCCCCCACCATATGCAACCTGCCCACTGACCTACTGTGTACCAATATATAATGCCGGGTATACAGAGCCCGGGGGGATTTGAAAAGACCACCCTATGCTGAATATAAAATGACTTACAAAGTTTACTGAGTTCAAGGATTGGCTGACCTGATAATGCTGGGTGTGGCGAATTTCCCTGCCATCACTTAAAAAATAAGAATGACTAAATTCATTGCTCCTGTTGTCGACTACACTCAGAAAATGACAGACTAGGCCTTGTATTTGAAGTCGACGAGACTAAGACGGTGAATGAACTCAAATACAATTTTAAACAATCTGACTCCATTTACACTGGCGACAACGTTTTGACGAGCGCGAGCGGGACCTAGAAATTCAACTCTGCCCACCGAGAACGCACGCAGAGCACGGCTGCCCGCTGTTTATTATTGAGCGTTGTTTATTGAGCATTATTTATGAAGCGTTGTTTATTGTTCAGCATTCTTCATGAAGCGCTGCACATGCAGCGGCTGAAGTGCTCAATTTGAAAGTGTGCCGTTTCCTTCCTTATGCTGACTCCTACTTTTAGGGGGGGGGGTCTGTCAACGCCAACACAGAGGCTAATAAATCAATAGACGTCGGGTAAAAATATACAAACATCGGGATCCTCACTGCTTTTTCTAAATTTAGAGGCGTTTAGTAACTGTCAAGAAAGTTTTATTCAATAAACAGCCCGCATCTTCATGTCCTAAAGGACAAATCAAAGATTTACGAGCATGCTATTGTTCACATTTCACTTCGTTTTATGATTGAAATGATGGCAGCATTTTCATACAAAGTCCCAGTAATGATTAATTGATTCCATCAGAGATTGAAGGTCACATAAATATACAATGGCACTGCACGCAAAATTGCTTACATGCCGTGGTAAGGCATTGGCTAATCCATTACGACTCTGCCGAGTGTGTGTACAGGACAAAATGCGGCATGTTCTATGGCTTTAAAGTGATTAGTCATCTGTAAGTGCAATGTTGGTCGCGTATGTTTGACAATCAGCCAGCAGTGATAAGACCGGGCGAGGCTCATGATTGCTTTTACATCTCTTACCCTGGCACCCTTCTCTCCGTTCGCCCCAGGGAATCCTGGGAAACCGGTGGAGCCCTGACCAAAACAAACATCAAATTTTTCAGAAAATTGAACATCGGCCGAAAGGTTTCTCGTTGATTTAGACACGTGAATCCTTTACGAGCAATGCAGCAGACACCGACAATTTATTTTAGAGCAAATTATCGTAGTTGTGCCGTACGGCTCTCCAACCATGTGTTTTCATCTTGTACCGCGTGTTGTCCGGCGTAAATGTCCAACGTTTCCCTCGACGTGCCAGGAAGCTTCTTCAGGAACCAGCAGAGCACGTGTAGCGAAACGTCGGACATCGTGCCGGACGACACGCGGCATAAGCCGAAAGCACTGGAGAATCTTTTGAGCTGCTCATTTTGGCATTGTTCGAAGGGACCTTTTTATTGGGGGCAGGTATTTCATCGCGACAGCTTTAGTATGCATCTTACTTTTTGACATCGATTGCAAGCAAAGATTAAACAAATGAAAGGAAGATACGTTATTGACGTTCATAATGTTAGCTGAAACAAATGCAAACATTCAATTACATTTTGTTTTGCAATGAAAACGTATATTATACGGGATAAAATCAATGGTTTACATGCATATTGACCACATATCCCGAGACATTAACCAACAAAATAAGTAATCGTCTTAATGTTAAACTGTTCTTTCGATGTGTTCAGTATACGTACGCTCTGTGCGAGTGTGTGTATGTAAAGACATAATTAATATTGATTTCCATACCTTTGGCCCTTGCCTGCCAGGATAGCCTGGTAATCCGGGTACTCCAAGCTTACCCTGATGAAAAAATAAAACATATCAGTGGATGCAAAGATCCCCCGTATAACCTTAACAGGCTGTTGGGGCATGTGCTGTTAGTGAGCACCTATGAAGGCCGGCACGGCGCACGATGGATGCACACACAAATACACACACACACCACACACACGAATCAACCTGTTCAACACCGTGCATTACGTAACCCAAGCGAAGCACTACCTATTCCGCCTATACATGATGAAATGCAGCGGCACATATTTAGCTTGAGTGAGCTGTAAATTACAAGTACAACAAATGAAATATTATTCGGTAAGAGAATTATTATATCCCACCAATCCATAGCGTCATGCATCAGAGGGGAGGCAGCAAGGACTGGGTAGTAAATTAGACATTTAATAGATTAATTATTGGGTCTAGAGGCCGGAGTACGTGAACATGCATGGGACATATTCCTAGAAGAAGGGCGTAAGACATGGTGACAAGACCTGATAGAATGACACCGCATACAAGTTACTAGTAGTGACCTTTGCTTTCTTCACACTGGGTTTTTTTTTCGTATGATGCTCAACAGGGAAGCAAATTACTTTCGTTAGTTGATTGTTCGGGATCATATACAGTATATTTTTGAAAGTGCTTATCGTGAGACTTAAAACAAGATAAAACTTTAGGCTGAATTTGCTCTACGAGTGAAACCAGTCGCCCTCTTGGGTCACACGGGTATGGCCACCACGTGGATCACGTGGACACATGGGCACAGACACCACACGGGCCACGTGGGCACACGGGCACCACACTGGTCATGTGGACACACGGCCACCATAGGGGTCACGTGGACACACGGGCATGGGCCGGTGGACATGGCCCAGTGGTAGCACGCTCGCCACTTGCTGCAGGTGCTCTTGGTTCATATAGCGGGAGGCTGCCCTGGTTCTATGGGGGCGTTTGAGACGAGGCTGAAGCATGCCATATATCTGCCAGGAACAACGGCCCCCAGGTATTATTGCCCATGAGGAGGAGGAGCCTTAGATAATCTATAGGATACATGGTGCTGCAAACCTCATTTTGGGGCTCAAATAAAGAAAACAAACATGAGTTTTCAAGGTGTGCAGTCAAAATCCCACGCAAGGCACGAAAGGCACGATGAAGACCGACAACAGAGGTGATCTGGCTTGCGTAGGGCAGATCACGGGAAGGGATGATGCGCAGTAGCTGTCAGAGGAGTGAAGATGCCCCAGAGGATATGCCTACCATGGAGACGGAGTGATGACATCGGATCGCGCGTACACAAACGAGTGATGGATGACCATGGCTTTGAGAGGCATTGGTCCAGCAGTAGGAAGAACTCGGCTGATGGTAATGACGAAGCTTTTGTCGGAATCTATCATTTACACCAAGTTCCAGCCATTCGAAAGCACCAATAGAATCCCCCATCGGTCACTCGCGCGCTCAATCAGTTGCGATCACCTGCACGTGCTTTGATGCGTGTTTCCACTATTCGTTTCCGATGGAATTTGCCGTGAACTTAGAAAGAAAATAAATAAATAAAACGATGCGTGCCTAGACATGTTACGTAATGACCAGCTCAACAGTGAGAGCTAATGGTGTGTGAACCCAGGCACTGAACCCAGCAGTGAGCGGCAGTTCGGTGGCGAGGTCAGGTGGAGGTCATGGCATTCCCTCCCCAGGTGTATATTGGACCATCTGTATTTTTTGGCAGTTGGGGGTGATTATATTCAGCAATGGCACTTCTTACTTTCACAACCGTGGGACAGCGCCTCGCCAGGCCGAACTGACACTGAAGTATGGTCAAACAATTCCCTCCCCCATGACTGATGGTATGAAGAGGGGGGGGGGGGGTTCATCCAGCAGTAGATAGATAATGGGTGAAACATCTGTTTTTTTGTAATCTATATCTCATTTTGAGAGTTTATGGCATCTGCAGCACATTGAAATACATCTCTTAATCCCGACAAGGTTAGGATGTTTTCAAAATGTTATATTACCAGCACACACAAGAAGGAAAGCCCTATTATTATAAAGACAGGAGCTTTAATAGCCTGGTCTCCTCTGAAAATGTTAATTGTAATTCAATATTAGTTGCTGACTAGCCCATTCTCATATGTATACGGGTTAATGTAGCATATAATTTTATTTATACCAACACATTAACGGGGTTTTTTTCACGGGAGATTATTATAACTGTTGCATTTTTACAACACAGATGGCTTTTTATGGACCCAAAACAGAGACCATTAAGTATAAAAATTGCACGAAATCTCTGGAATATTGGTTTGGGTTTTTTTTCTTCCCCTGTGTTCTTCTCAATGTGCGTTATTGTATAAAAACAAAACAAGAGAGAAACAAAGCATGAAATCTCTCGCAACGGTAGACATTAAAGCTCTGAGAAAGAGTTCCATTAGAGCACAGCGGAGGGAGCGTGGAGGCAGGTTTTGCAGCTGTAATAAATTAGCTGTCAAACTTAAAGAAAAATAATGCAACTTCTGGCCAATGAGATCATAGAAATCGTTTTAAAAGCTAATGGCAATATGGTACGACAGGAGACATTTTCCCAATCGCTATAACAATTTGTGATGAAGATTAAGAACAAAATTTAAAGATTGTTAAGATGAAAATAAGCCATTTATGCAGTGCCTTTCAACATTGGAAGTGGTGATAAAGGTGGCGGCGGAGATGGCGATGAGCATTATTGTGTTATTTTATTTTATCAATTTATTATTTTATTCTCATTCTACGTGACGTTACCGAAAGAACCAAAGAAGAGGTGAGTGGTGTGTTGCTGGGGAGCGATGAAGTGGAGGGAGATCATGACAATTGCGGTCACTATGATGATAATAATAATGTTGGTGATGCTCAGGTCAACAAATTAAGCAGCGTAACATGGGTACAAACACTGGCTAGCATGATCAAATGTAAAATGGTATGTTGCTCTCAAGGTAAAACGAGGGCCCTTCCCGCATTTATGACGACGGAAAAACACTTTTTTTTTTAGACGAGAAGAAACGATATCTTTTGCAATACATTTCCCACGCCGCGTAGCAACGAAAGCCAAACAGATAAGCAGCCTCCACGCGGACGAGAGCACACACTCTGTATAATCAAATATCCACGTATGCAGTAAAGTGCGTTGAAATCATTCGCAGGGACGAAGCCGATCACAATTAGAAATGAAGAAAACTGCTGCCTCTTCGTTAATTACAGCGGACCAGAGCTCTGAGTGTTAGCACGGCACATGCTTACATTCCTGTTATCAGGAAGCAGTGTCGATGATGACGGTGGTGAGGGTATTTTTTGAAGGCCGCGCTAATATAATGAGAAGCTATAAAAGTGGAGTGTATTGATTTGTGCAATGCAGCAGTGATGGAGGGGGGATGGGGGGGGGGGCTGGGGGGGCGGGGCAGAGCGGGGGGAGAGGGGGGGGCGATGCCGTTTTTTTAGCAAGCCGGCAAAACACGATGAGCAGACTGGGGTCACCTTCTCGCCAGATGGGCCCCCGGGCCCATGGTCTCCCGTGGGCCCAATGCGCCCCTTGGGGCCCTCTGGCCCATCTTCTCCGCGAGGGCCCGCTGGTCCGTTCTCGCCCTGCACGCACGCAAACACACACACGCGACCTCATTCATCACAGATGAAAGACATTTTTTTCTGCCCCAGTTCTTCTAGTGATCGCAAAATGCAGGGCTGGTTGTAGCACATGGAGTGGCACTGGGTGGGGCTGCGCCAAACCGAGCCACCTTTGTCTTTGCGTTGCTGCTGAGGATAACATCAATTTTTTTCGTTAAGTTATCAAAGCAAAGGGCAGGTTCATGGCTCTATCCCATCTGGTCCCACTTTCCACAGCCTACACTGTTTACACTTATTATTCTACCAACGTAAAGCCCACCGAGCCATATCGCTCTTTTTTCAGAAGCGACTTCGCCACAAATATTAGCTCAACAAAGTGGTTTATCACCTGACAATTTATAGTAGCAGCCAAATAATCTAAACGTACGTTTTTACATGTGGAGAGGGAAATCGGAAGGACCCGGAGAAAAATTCCACGCGACCACGGGAACAGAGAGATGCAAACGACAAGCACACAGGCGTCAGGGTCGGGATCGAACCCACGACCTCCTGCATACCAGACGAGGGAGATAACATCTCATCCCTGTGACGCTTCGTATCGTAGACCTGCACCCAATACCACTCAACCTGTGGCAAAGCTCCGCACATGGAGGTGCATGCGCAGTCTAATTTTTTATGTCTCTGCTCAAGAGCAAGCTCATGGGCCGCGCTTCCCTCCGTTCCATCGCATCTCGCTCCTACCCTTCACCTCGCCCTTGTGTTCTTGAGTCACGACTAAGCGAGGACAACTCAGGTGGTTCCACCTTGCCGTCCACGTAAGCGTGTTTAGGTGACACCATTGCCGGTTGCAGTTTCACTTCATACCCAGAACAGGTCACCGTACGACACAGGTCAATACGCAAACTTTTAAGCCCGCGTCCACCTAAGGGCGGCAAAGTTTCCGAGAACTATATTTTACGATTTTTTCTTGGTCAGGAATTGAACCGAGGTTGCCGAGATTGTAGTGCACTGCGCTAGCCGTCATGCAGTCTTTTGCCACGCACTGTAAAAAGTATTTGCAAAGACAGAGAGATAGAGATATGCCTGTGCTGCCTGCATTGGCAGTCGCGATGAATGCTGTTAGCGACCACCATGGAGACACACGCACGCGGACGCCCGCGAGCACCCCACACGAGATTTACCAACACGCAACCAAGAAACGGGTATACAATTATCTGAGCCGAAGCGATGTCGCCAGCCTTCGGAACATCACGGTTATTTAACACCCTTAAGCGCCAGTAGATATTTTGGACAGTGTACATAGATAGTCCTTCAACATGATCAGCGTCCCTTGCAAAAAAATCATATCACATTATTCTTTAATCCAATAACTTTCCATCGCCTAAATGCTTTACTTCGCACCATTGAGTTTTCACGCAGAAGAGTTAAATCACTCTCCGCGGACTCTTCCAACGAGGCAGCGCCCGTTAGTGCTACGACCACTGGTGGCATAATTCTCTTCGGAACTTTTACCCAATTTGAAACTGGCTTCGCGACGATACATTTTATTTTCAGGAGCGAGCGCCCGGGCCCGAGTATTTTTCATCTCCTTGCAGCAGCTTATTAGGTTTTTTCTTTTTTACCGAAAGCATACGGGGAGTTGCTCGTCGCGGTATTTATGCGCGGCTCCGCTTGGAATTCTAAGGAGGGCGATGATTTACGGCGCCGTTTGCCGTGAGCGCACGCCCGAATCGCCTTCACGAGTAACGAGGTACGGGGCTCGCTGAGCCGCCTTGAATTCCACCACCCCCCCCCCCCCCCGACTACAAGTGCCGGCGTTAATCGGCCACCTGCACCTACGAGGTGCGAGTGAGAGAAGCGCCCCTCGCTAATTGCATTGCCCATCGGTGGGGGGGGGGGGACCACGTGATTTGTAGCCGAGGGGGGCATCAAGCTGGCTGAGACCTCGGACGAGTGGCGATGGCATGCAGGCTGTGAGTAGATCTACGGAGGAAGGGCCGTTTTAACCAACCGCAATCGCCCGAGCGGACGCATCCGGAGCGAAGTCCCAGTGAAAAATGCGAAGTCCAGGTCGGCGCAGCGGCGGAGCGAGCGGCTCGCAATCGGAAGGCCCCCCGCGAGTTCGAATCCTGGTTGGAGGTTGGCTCATCATTCCGTCATCCCTATGGGTAGGTTCAATGGGGACCGCTTCGTGGCGAAGTCCACAGTGTGATTGTGCTGTGGGCAGACTCGCACCTGAAATTTGGAATTTTCACCACTGGCTCAGGGCTGTAAACGGGAGATGAAAACTGCCTCGGTGCTCATTTGAGCAGCAAATCACTTTGATTTTGACTCATCATAAAATATGTAGAAAATAGATGAAAGAATAAATTGCAGCTCTGCAATTGCTTGCTCACGCAGCTGCTGACGGAAGGGCCCTCCACTGCAGGGAGCCCTAGAGAGGCCTTCTGGAGGTTTTTTTGGCCTACTCTTCCATAGCTGGCCAAACGCCTGGGAAGAGGTGGGAATACCCACATTTTACCCCACCACACGCGACCCTGGTGAACTCAATGTATCCCGCTTGGGTGGACGGGGTCCATTGTTTTAACTGCCGGGCCCGGACATCGAGCCAGCGACTTTCCAATTGCAAATATAAGGTGGTAACCGCGACACAATGGCGACGTCCGTGTATGATTAATCTGTCATGAATATCCTAGGGAAATCTTTCACTGTGCTACTGCCCCACCGATAACAAAAATCTAACGGTGACTTTATTTCCCCATGAGGACAATAAGGCGCGGATCTAATATCATTCATAAGCACAATTAACATTTTGTCAATAATTCTGGTTAGTTTAGATTAGTTTTTTTTGTAGCGAAAAAGCCACAGTGATAATTCCTTCACACCTCATTTCCTTATTGCAGCCCTCCTCAAACGATATCGGGTAACATGTATTGAAATGAGAAATATAATGTCAATTAACAATTAATTATTATCGACCCATACATGGACCCTGGGCACTGTGCAAATCATTGCTGAGTCAGTCTCGGGACTTCTGCTTACAGTGAGGGAAAAAGTATTTGATCCCCTGCTGATTTTGTACGTTTGCCCACTGACAAAGAAATTATCAGTCTATAATTTTAATGGTAGGTTTATTTGAACAGTGAGAGACAGAATAACAACAAAATCCAGAAAAACGCATGTCAAAAATGTTATAAATTGATTTGCATTTTAATGAGGGAAATAAGTATTTGACTCTCTGCAAAACATGACTTAGTACTTGGTGGCAAAACCCTTGTTGGCAATCACAGAGGTCAGACGTTTCTTGTAGTTGGCCACCAGGTTTGTACACATCTCAGGAGGGATTTTGTCCCACTCCTCTTTGCTGATCTTCTCCAAGTCAATAACGTTTCGAGGCTGACGTTTGGCAACTCGAACCTTCAGCTCCCTCCACAGATTTTCTATGGGATTAAGGTCAGGAGACTGGCTAGACCACTCCAGGACCTTAATGTGCTTCTTATTGAGCCACTCCTTTGTTGCCTTGGCCGTGTGTTTTGGGTCATTGTCATGCTGGAATACCCATCCACGACCCATTTTCAATGCCCTGGCTGAGGGAAGAAGGTTCTCACCCAAGATTTGATGGTACATGGTCCCGTCCATCGTCCTTTTGATGTGGTGAAGTTGTCCTGTCCCCTTATCAGAAAAACACCCCCAAAGAATAATGTTTCCACCTCCATGTTTGACGGTGGGGATGGTGTTCTTGGGGTCATAGGCAGCATTCCTCCTCCTCCAAACACGGCGAGTTGAGTTGATGCCAAAGAGCTCCATTTTGGTCTCATCTGACCACAACACTTTCACCCAGTTGTCCTCTGAATCATTCAGATGTTCATTGGCAAACTTCAGAAGGGCATGTATATGTGATTTCATGAGCAGGGGGACCTTGCAGGCGCTGCAGGATTTCAGTCCTTCACGGTGTAGTGTGTTACCAATTGTTTTCTTGGTGACTATGGTCCCAGCTGCCTTGAGATCATTGACAAGATCCTCCCGTGTAGTTCTGGGCTGATTTCTCACCGTTCTCATGATCATTGCAACTCCACGGGGTGAGATCTTGCATGGAGCCCCAGGCCTAGGGAGATTGACAGTTCTTTTGTGTTTCTTCCATTTGCGAATAATCACACCAACTGTTTGTCACCTTCTCACCAAGCTGCTTGGCAATGGTCTTGTAGCCTATTCCAGCCTTGTGTAGGTCTACAATCTTGTCCCTGACATCCTTGGAGAGCTCTTTGGTCTTGGCCATGGTGGAGAGTTTTGAATCTGATTGATTGATTGCTTCTGTGGACAGGTGCCTTTTATACAGGTAACAAGCTGAGATTAGGAGCACTCCCATTAAGAATGTGCTCCTAATCTCAGCTCGTTACCTGTATAAAAGAAACCTGGGAGCCAGAAATCTTTCTGATTGAGAGGGGGTAAAATACTTATTTCCCTCATTAAAGCATTTTGACATGCGTTTTTCCGGATTTTATTGTTGCTGTCTGTCTCTCACTGTTCAAATAAACCTACCATTAAAATTATAGACTGATCATTTCTTTGTCAGTGGGCAAACGTACAAAATCAGCAGGGGATCAAATACTTTTTTCCCTCACTGTACCCTAATGTTCATTGATCGCAGCACATGGGGACAGTGCATCAGATGTCATCGTTTGCACAACCCTGATTCGGGTTCCTTCATATTATTTTCTCAGCTCCGGCTACACCAGCCATGTCCTCAGAGCTCATCCCCACCATTCCTCCCGAGTAGTTTTCAAACAGAATCAAGTCACCTTCATCATAGCCTGCTTATACATCACCATCTTTAAATTTAGTAGTAATTATATTATTGGTTCTTTCAGTAAAGTCACGTAGAAGGGAAACAATAAAATAATAAAAATATAAAACAATAAAATTATCACGACGTTTCGACTGCAACACAAGCAATCATGATCAGGTGTGAAAACCACAGCAAGAAAATTTAAAAAGTGGCGTTTTTTATGTTAGCACCACGGAGAGCGATTTGGCAGTTATTCAGATGGACGAGTCCATCTATGTTTGGAAAAGAGGAGGGGGGAGACGAAAATAATGGATGCGGTCTGAAAGCCACCGTAAGCGTGAACAATCAATTAAGACCCGAAATGGTTTATCAAATCCTTCCAATGATTGCTAAGCCAGAATCCATCTTCTCGGTTGAAATTGTCTCTGTGTTTGTATATGTGGATAGCCTCATGAACAAATCTCTCATGGCAGCCAGATGGCTTGCAAAGAACCTGTCTTGGAGAAGTCAATGTCATGTGAGCCTACTGCTGTGGTTTTCACAAATGATGATGATTGCTTGTGTTGCAGTCGAATCGTCGTGAGAATTTTATTGTTTTATATTTGTATTATTTTATTGTTTCCCTTCTACGTGACTTTACCGAAATAGCCAATAATATGAATCCCTGCAGTCACGAAAGCTTTAAATCAAAATTTAGTAGTAATTACTTCACCGGCACGGGTTCAGAAGGGGATGCCCTCTACTCTACTGGCGCGATACGTCGTTCAGTGCGCCGTAGATGCTCCGTATTTTGGACCGTTTCTCGGCATCTCCTTCTCGCACCAGTCACGAAGCGTGGTGAAGTATGGTCAAACAACTGTCATGGCTCACGGGAGGGGGGGTGGGGCTTAATCCAGCAGTAGATGCAGTAGATTGGCAGGGGGCTGTGCATTCTGCATGTTTTTTACTCCACGGTGTGGATCACGTAAACAGAGATTCAACATGCTCACGTTGGTGAAAGAAAATTAAATGAATTATTGAAGCGAACCGTGACCCGGATCGTGAGCATTCATAGAATGGGGAATCATTTAGATGTCTATGAAATATCTATATTGATTTACATATACGATGCAATGCATGTCAAATGCTTTATTAATGTATGTCGTGGGTAATATGTTACGGATTGATTGATAGGTAAGAGGTCACGCAGTCCAGAGGTCTCTACTTCAAGCAAAAAAAAAACGTATCTGGTGCCGAGCAAAACCAAATGCAAACAATTCAGACCAAATGTTACGGGAGCGGTAAAATAAAAATAAACGTACCTGTACCAAGTAATACAAATACAGATGTAAACATGTCATCAAGAACACGGGTATACACATGTTTACACGATGTAGAATAGAGACGCCGCACGTTAATACAATTTACAATTTACAAAAGATGGCAAGTTAAGATTCGGTTATATCAAATTTGAGTGCCGTTACATTTCTTCAGTAATAATACTAATATCGCCAGGTTTATGCTCACACGTGTCTGCAACCTTCTCTCGCGTTGTCCTTACATTGTGTGTGCCTCTGAGGTCACACGTCATTCTTATCCATTCTCATATACAATACGTCACATAGCAGCCAGCCATCCGCCTGAAAACGGTTTTCCTTTCCATCTCAGCGGGAACTACTACCAGAATTTACGTGTTTTTATTAATTTTATTCAATCTTCCATTGCAGTATCTGACCCGAGAATTCCATCAAAGTACGAATGATAAACAGTCGAGGTGACGGCACGTCACCTTGTTTGACCCCGGTATTTGCTAAGAGCCAGTTGCTGAGGTCTCCGTATGATAAAAATAGCCTCCTTTGCTGTCCTTGTATAAACTTTTATGCTCCTAGGACATCCACTAATTCCATATTCTGCTATACCTTCCTATAACTTGCTCCTGAGGACTCGATCGTAAGCTTATTTCAGATTTATATATATAAAGTACACAATAATATCTCACTCACCCTGTCACCTTTAATCCCAATGTCCCCTTTAAATCCTGGGAATCCATCTTCTCCCTGCAAGTAAAATTTAATAGAGAAAAATGAATCGCAATACTTTAAAATGTCAAAATAAAATATGTGGCAGCAAAGCAACAAAAAAAACCCCAACACAACAGGTCGGCCGTTCTCGTTACAGTCGCCTGTCGTGGCCTGCAAAAAAACATTTGTAGCCACTCCCCCCCCCCGCCATGACCTCCAATTTCAGGATAAGGCATGCGGCTTGAAAGAGGAACAAAGAAACGCGTCGTTTTCTGTAGCGTAATCGGGGATACGCGCCGGGTGAAGTACGGATGTCTGTCGACGTCTGCGGAGAGGAAGGAGGGAGAGGGTACCTTTTCGCCTTTGCCTCCTTTGAGTCCACGCGAGCCGTCCGCACCCTTTCATAACAACGGGCGAGAGAACAACACAAGAAGAAGAAGAGGCGCCAGGAATTTAGTCGTGCGAGCGCGAGCGAGCGTGTGCGTGGAGTAAGGAGTGATTTTTTTTGGGCCCCCCCCGCTGTGTCCCCTGCGTGCGCGTACACGGTTATCGCTTAACATTTTTTGCGTGTGTTTTGTTTTGCAAAAATCCGTAGCTTTTTCGTATTTCGCGTCGAAATCAGATCTAGGGACACGCTGAGAAAATTAGACAAAGGCCGGCGGGGGGGGGGAGTGGGGTGATGGCCACGTGTACAAACAGACTGGGGATGATGGAGTTGCGTTCCTTCAATTAAGCGGCCAACGCAGAGGACGTTCGGGCTATTGCAAGCGTTTTAGAAGTAACAATAACCTTTGTAAAATAACTATGGGAGGGGAAAAAATGTCAATGAACGCTCGAGTAAACAAACCATGTGACCTCGCCGATTGAAAATGTGATTGACCATTGGAGAATTATAGGCCAATTTAGGCTGCAACATCTTTGTTTTCACCTTGAAAACCACATTACTCTACATTATGGTTTTTTTTCTCAATCTTCTGCCATGCAATAAAGACACATCATTGTGAAGAAAACAATTTTCCATTTTGGCAAAAAAAAAACACATAATTGGATTCCTAAAATAAAGGTACCAGAGGCTACTAAAAGGATAACGGGAAAAATGCTCACGCATTTGCTGAAAATTGAAATTTAATACCACTGCAAGGTCTGCACGTTCTTGATCCCACTATGGCCTTCAAAAAACACATCGCCATCTGTAATGGGCGTATTATATTTTAGCCGCCGTAAATAACAGTCATCACATTTAACATATTGGCAGTTTCCATGTGGCTTACAAACCTCCCGTGCATATAAGCGCACGCAAGAGCGTTCATCAGTGCATACCGTGCCCGTGATGCAAAAGTTAATGAAGAAAAGTTATACATTCACAGCTGACCGGTATAAAGGTAGAGGCAATAAACGCAGTCGATTAAAACATGATCTACACTTCCCTCAGCATGAACTGATTGCCACGTGCCAATGTGCTGCCCATAATAC
This sequence comes from Petromyzon marinus, assembly GCF_048934315.1. Classification (NCBI taxonomy): domain Eukaryota; kingdom Metazoa; phylum Chordata; class Hyperoartia; order Petromyzontiformes; family Petromyzontidae; genus Petromyzon; species Petromyzon marinus. Next base: position 18,172,980 of record NC_133688.1, on the reverse strand, counting down.
ACCTGGCAAAACACGAAGTATCCTTACTGCGCGATGAGCGTCACGAACTCCCGATTCATGCCTCAAGCGCGCGTTCCCCGGCGCTCCGCGAATTGAGCGGGACCGCCGAAACGAGCTCCCTGGCCACGCGAGTGCCGTCGTCGCAGATCGACATTTGCAGACGAGGCTCGTCGGGGAAATTAACTTTGGGGCGAGATCGCGGCGAAACGCTTCAAGCGCATTTTCCAAAAGAGGACTGCCCTGAAGTTTACCGGGACTGTGCCGCTCAGTGGCTCTTGCAGCATCGTTTCTCCAAAGAAGCTCCCCGCTGGCACGCGCGACGTGCCGGCGGAAACAATCACCGACACACCACTTTGGCGCTACCCGAATTCTGCTCGCCAGCAAGCCTCGGCCGCTTTCCACGCACGGACGGGAAACGTTCTCCCGATCAGCGTGTCACGGTGCCGACGTCAGGCAGGTTTCTGGAAACATGCCACGCTGCCGGAAACGTTCACTTCATCGAGTTCTGTACTTGCTCTGCCATGGTCTACACAGTCTGTGCCGGGCTCTGTACCGGCTGTGCGGTGCTCTGTGGCCGCTGTGCCGTGCTCTGTACCAGCTTTGCTGTCACGTGAAACCGTCGTTCAGTTCATCAGGTGGCCACTCGGGGTGTGCAAAGGACGCTGCTCAGAGTCACGCGACTTTCGTGTGCGGTGCAGGATCAGCTTCCAAACGGCGCAATGCAGCCATGGGTAAACACGTCCCATTTCAGGAATCCTTAAACTTTACCTCTCTCGATACCCCACTCACCTTTGAACCTCGCGGACCGGGATAGCCTATTGGACCCTGAGGACCGGCAGGACCCTGAAAAGAAGAACAAATTGGACTTTTACACACGACTACAACACCTAGCCATCAACTAGCAATGAGAGATGTAATTTTTTTGTCGTCATTTCTCCACAATTTTATCCTGAATGCTCTATCGACGTCACGTCCCGAGAGGAAGCATCCATTTGAACACCTTGCAGAGCAGTGAGACTTTTCGTGCGAGGGAACGGACCATGGAAGCGGACACCACAGAGCTACCTCTGAGACTACCCCTCCACGTGACCTCTGGTCCACACACAGTAGAGGGAAGCACTTTAACAATCACTCTGTGGCGGAGGGAAATGCCCATCGCATGGGAGTCAGAGCTGGAATTTAGACAAATTAAGCGCAAAACCCAACGCGAAATGATGGGGGTTTTATTTTTTGTGCAGTCGTTTGTGACCGGGCTGATACCATCAACTCACTGCTATTGAGAGCCCAGTTTAATCGCAGGTGGTGCCAACTCAACGCTCCGACCACTGAGCCACACTGCTACACCCATAAAAAGATACATTTACTTCAAATTATGAAAATAAGTGCGACATTGGTGCAGAGGAAAAGAGAGGGTCCGCGTTGTACCGGAGTTCCCTTCTCGCCGGGCTGGCCTTCTTTCCCTGGGTGACCCTGCGCACGAGAAAACGAGCGAGAGAGGAGCTGTTTGCAGAGGCATGCAACGTCAGGCGGAACCTGGGCTCCTCGTCCGCAGCCTGCATCGAAGGGCCATCGGCAAATGCGCCGCATCCGGGATTCCGAAAGCTCATCTTTCGCGCGACATGTTTCGGCTGCAGTAAACGCAAGACAAATGTGCGTGGCCATCGGCCGGAAAGCTGCCGGTTTTTTTTTTGGCTTTCACAATTATTCAGCACAAAGGGTAAAGGTGCAACCGCGAACGTTTTTTCTCTCTCTCGTGCTACTGAAGAGCGTCCAGCAGAGGGAGCAATTGTCGGGAGCCCCTCTAAAGTGTATTTTTGGCCTACTCTTCCACGCCGGTCAGACCTCTTCGAAGAGGTCAGAGTACCCACACTTTACCACACCGCACACGACCTGCTGATAGACTTTACCACGGTGCACCCATTTATTCTGCTGGATCCTGGGTGGACAGAGGCGGGGGTGGTGGGGGGGGGGGGTTTAAAAACTTTGTTTCAATTGTCACACCAGGAGCTGGCATCAAACTTGCTCCCTCTGGATTGCAACTACAGTGCGCTGACCATTACACCACCGCGGTCATCGACAGCCTTTATCCAGCACAAACAGGGAAGGTTAACCCGCAGGGACCCTTGCGTGTTGTCTCTTGAGCAAAGTTAAGCATCGAGATAAGAGTTTTCATCATAAGATGCTTATTTTTTTCTCGTCTTAAAAGCTAAGACCTCACCGGAGGTCCGTCAGCCCCAGGGAGACCCGATAGTCCTGGCTTGCCCTGTGGGCCCTGCAAACACAAGCGAGGAGGAGATTGGTATCTCTGCGGAGAAAGCGTTAATCATCTCAGATTTGCCACCGATGCAGTTGTCGTGACGACCGGTGAAAACTGACCGCAGGAAGCGATCGACCCAAACTTCACGAACGAAGGCCACAAAGTTGGCCTCAGGATAAATACGAGCAAAACGGAAGTCAAGTTCCATAGTTCCATAGTTCCATTTATTTTGGTATAGCCCTGTGAGCCATTCGGCTCTTGAATCGGGTGCAACCTCAACAAACAAAAAACATGAACAAGAAAACATCTTAAAGTGACTATGTTACTGTGCAAACAGAAAATCCAGGAAAAAAAACAGCTAAATATTCCTGAAATAGCACCGTACACCAACGCTGTGTGCAAAAATCCCAGTGGGATGCAAGTCAAACAACAACAACCACAAGACAACTAAGATTAAGGCCATCAGTCTAACTCCGTACTACAATAAACAAAAACATAACCAAATAAAAAAAACGTTTTCGAAATCACCAAAATAAAAGCCATAAATGCAATGTAACGGTGATCATAGGGACTGTGACCGAATTTTTTACAATAAACTACATAAATAACATGTAACACCAAACCCTAGAGCCATATTTTAGGCCACTGAAGGAAGAAAAATGCAGTAAAATTATCGTTGCAAAGACACATGAATGGAACGCACAGCTATATATATACACACATGCTTAGGACATTTGTTGAAGGTGGACCATGATCAAAACAATGAAACATAGGTGTGAACAAATGGAGGACAAGAGTGCTTTGGTAATGAAAAGCAACATACCAATATGCCCGAATAAGAAATATTTTCAGTGAGTAGATATTTCTAGCTAAGGCAACGCTGATCAGAAACATCGCCTCTGACAAAGAATATGGAACAACATCTGTTGTCATTGCAACAGATGTTGGGAATATACACCGAGTGACAGGAAGAAGAGCACACGGATCAGAGAACGAACAGAAATCGAAGACATCACACTGACTGTTCAGAAGAGGTGTAATTTGGGCGTGGGTAGGACACACCGCGAGAAGGGATGATGACCGATCGTTTAGTCAAGTGACAGAATGGTAGCCAAATGAGAGAAGCAACCAATAAAATAACCACGGTGAAGATGCAGCAATGAGATACTTTCATGAGCACGAGTGCGTTAAGATCGTGGCATCCTAGATCCATGAGTTGTGGTGATACTATTAAACCACTATACGTATGTATATATTTTTTTTACCAGGTAAGGCCCACTGAGCCATATTTCTCTTTTTTCAGAAGCGACCTCGCCATAAATAATAGCTCAACGAAGTGGTTTATCACCTGACAATTTAAAGTAGCAGCCAAATAATCTAAACATACATTTTTAAATGTGGAGGGGGAATTCGGAGGACCCGTAGAAAAATCTACGCGGCCACGGGGAGAACATGCAAACTCCAAATATATAGTTTAACAGGCGTCAGTGTCAGATGATAACATAGGGGAAGCCCTCATCCAGCAGTGGATAGGCAAAGGCTATTGATGATGATCATGGTGATGATGAATATCTCAATAATTGTCTTCTAATGGCTTTACAGTGCACTGAGCACAAACACATTTTGTTCATATTTACTTTGCATTCATGTTCTGTCCTTCCTAGGATGCACAATCTTAAATATTCCTTGCCAAATATAGAGCGGGTGCACTGAACAAAACACTGTCATTATTGCCATGTTGAATGTGGCACTTGGTACATCGAATTAAATTGTCTCAGGAAAATAGAACGATTGCCGTTTTAATGCACGGAGATCGTGAATGCCAATTCGCGCTACAGTAGGGGTAGCAAAGGGTTTGTTGTTCTTTTGAATGACACTGTGGTTTAAAAAACAAAACCGTAACATTTAAATATATCTTTCCATGCCCTTCAAGGTTCTAAAATGAAACATTGCAGTTTGCGCTGTAATAATCTTTTGGTGGCACAGTGGCATTTTGTGTTTGCCTGAAAAAAAGTCAAAACTCCTTTTTCTCTCAAATTTCCAACGGAAACTTTCACGGTTATTAATTCGCGACTCACTTTTTCTCCCGGAGGTCCGATAGGGCCTTGTGGCCCAGGCAAGCCCTTCAAGAAAAAAATGGAAGAAAAAAAACATCACAGCACAAAAAAGATTGTAAACATTTGAGCACCATGGGGCATGAGGAATTATTTTAACAAACTGAAATGCACTCTTGGTTTCAAACAACTTGCTGAATGAACAGTGGCAATGAATTGTTGATGCATTATCTGATCTGCTTTTATAAAAGTTGCCCTAAATCGATCAAATCCAGATGACTATATTTTTTTCACATTCAGCACTCGTATAAGTTTTTTTTATCCATGTAATAACTATGAAAGCATCAACATTGTCCACAAGCACACACATATGTTTGCACGTAAACTCCACACACATTGTTTTTACATTACCGCTAGTGCTTACTCTATTGTGTAAAATAACAGGTTCATAATAATAAATTATGTTCACTGTCGCCAAGAGGAAAGAAAGAGCCTTGACATTTCAGCCGATGTTCAGATGCCACAATGACAAAGTTCACCGTCTGACATTGCTCACCACCCAATGCCCCCTGCTCTTTGCCACAACTCCGATTCGCACGGTTGGCTACGTATGGTGCAAAATAAGTTCAGCTTGCATACGCAAGTATATATAAGACTTGCTCGTAAAAACCACAATGCTTCCTTGAAGTTCAGCGGACCGAAATGTTGAGATATTGTTTTTATTTCAGTGATACTTAAAAACAGAGCTCCCCTGTTGTTATTTTCAATTTACCGGTAATTTTACTCGCGCGATCAGTGAAGCAGCAATGTGGAAACTCGCAGTGCTGTGTACATAAATTTACATACATAACACATGTTCTCCCACTTGAAGATACAATACATTAACAATACACCCCATATCCCTGCTACAGATGCTGCTTTTAGCTTTTCACTGCACGTCTGATTTATTGTAAACATTTGCAGCTGGCAAAGACAAATCAAGGAGAGATGGCACTCAATTCGTTTTTTATAGGTCGGTGAAGAATCGCTTTTGGGTTGGTGGTGTTCTGAGCAAGTTGTATTTTACAGCGGCGTAGTTATCAAGTGTGCAGGCGGCGCAAATACTCATCGGTCCATGGGCCACAGGGGCCCCAGATGGCAGGCTATCATGAGGGGTGGAAATTGGACAGGAGGGTGGGAGTGGGGTAGTTAATTTGTTGCACCAGGGCCCGTGCCAACCACGCTTGGCCACTCCGCACAAATGCTGTTGGGCGACCAGTAGGCACTCGAGTGGTGACTATTCGTGGCCATAACAACAATGACCGAGATGCTCAGACCGATCATCGTGCTCTGTTGATGGTTTTGAAGGGCTCAACTCTGGAACGTCTCTCAAGAAGAATGCATTCGTGGTGTCGAGAATGTGACTGCAAGCAGGACAATTACCAGGCATTTATTCACAGGGATTAGCGCACTGCACTATAAACTTTGCGACGTGAGTTCGATTCCTGGCCATGGCGAAGTGCAGTTGAAGCGTGGGAACCAAACCGTTGCTGAGCACCCCTTCACCAAAGTACGGTCAAATAACCTCCAAATTAGACATGGCATGGAGGGATCTTTATTCAGCAGTGGATTTACAAAGGCTGTACATTATTATTTATACTGTATCACGCAGGTTTGTGCGATTGCACGATGATTATTAATGTTTGTATGGATGATGATGATGACGATGACGATGACACCAGTTCTTACCTGGGTACCTGGGTTCCCTTGCTGTCCATTGGGCCCAGGTTCACCCTGTGGACCCTGCAGAGAGAAAGAGAAAATACACACACGGCATCCCTTTGAACCATCACCCCTTGTTAGGTTTGCACAGTGCAACTCCACCGATGCCGAGCGATGTTCGGTGCTACGTCCCGTGTTTCGCACCGTGCCCTGGGAGCTTCTTGAGAAACTGCTCGGCTTCCTGAAGAAGCTCCCGGCCCGTGCAGTGAATGTCGTACATTGTAGCAAACACCACCACCACCACCATGGTAAAAACCAAAAAAACACACCAGAGACAGATATCGACAGTTGTTACCGAATAAGTTATTTTACTGGCCTTCCTTTCTGCAATGTGCAGGACCGAGCAGGGTGCTGTGCGAGCTCAGATAAGCTCAAACAGAACACTCGCGCACCCTCGCTATCCATATTTGCCCGGACATGATGAACTCACCAAAGGTGCCGGGGTCCGCTCGGCTGTTCCCGAGGGCAGCGCGAGCAGTTGGGCAAAGATTGGAAAAGGGGTTTTCGTGTTTGCTCAACCGAAGGCAAGTGGACGGCAAGCACACACGCGGGCGACACAAACGGGAGCGCGGTCACGCGGCAGCGATGACGACGCGCGGACGGCAAGTGACAGGGCTGGCACGTGCACAGGGCGTTTGCAACAGCTGGAAGGGCCGAGTAAAAACAATCTGCTTGGAACAAAGCCCCTTTAGAGACACTCGTGCGGAAGGGCATTTTTTTTGGGGGGGGGGGGTCGCGACGCGTTTGTTGTTGTTGTCGTTCGGCATGAAGTCCGACGTTTCGCTCTGCGTGCTAGAGGCAGCTTCCTCGGGAATTGGACAACACGTCGTGCAATTCGATAAGCTGCACCTTAGGAGAGTTTACCAAGAAGCATTTTTTTGGGGGGGCGGGAAATTAAATGAATAAATAAAACAAAGAAATAGGCATCCCGTATGTATTTGCGCGCATACATGAATACGTAATGTGTTCTAGTTTGTCTGTTATTGGCATGCCGGGCTTATTTTAGCTCACGGCATCATTTTTTCCCAATCAGAAAACTCGACACCGGTTTCAACATTTCGAGTCTCATCAGTAGAGACAGGTCGGTTAAAAATGACTAATGTTTCGCCAGAGATTATTGACTGGAGCACTCCATCTCGAACCAGCGGGCGGGGGTGGAGGCGCTCATCAGAAACAGAAAGCAATATTGTAAAATAACTCGTGACGCACTTATGTGGAAGATTCTGGGTAATTATATAAATAAGTCGGAATCCATTCTATATTTACAACGTAAACATGAAATGTGTTATTCTGTAAGCCGACTGGCCTTGCGCTAACTAGCAGCAATTGTTTAACGAGCCTGATTATGCGGATGAGATGTGACATGTCAACACCGGTCCAGAGTTTTCTTGATTGCAATTATACGATTCAAGATATTTGTTTTGGTACCAATGTATTAATGCTAAAAAACAATGCACGCGAATATAAGAGCCAAGTGCAGGCGTGCTGCCACAAACGAATTTAACGCACCAAATAGAAATGAAACACACCTAATACTTTTGACTTAAATACATCTAATACCTAATACTCTACCCCAGCAACGTTCATCAATAACACACTGCCCTGAATGGATTTTTTTTCCTTATAGATTACGTTTCAGGCAATGGCCCTTCTACATAGCACTCGATCATCACTGCCAACACGGTATCACAAAAAAAATGTCTTAATACTGTACAGCTATACAAAAGTGCACGCACCACTGCATTGTGAATTCACATCACATGATCCGCGCGGCTTATTATCAGCCTGGATATTGAGCACCTTGAGGGACCCCCAACAAATCCAATGCAAGCTATAAAATTACACTGTGATTCCTGCATTGTTGCACAGGGATGCCTCTGCTTGCTCATAAAATGCAAATTCACACTCGTGGCATTTCTGCTGGAGAGTGAGACGGTGCCTTCTGGGTAAAAGTTGCGAGGATCGGTGAAACCAATGCAAACACTTGGCAATATCAATAAGGAGCATGTGTATCTCTTGTCACGGGCTGACATAGCGGAGATAACCAAACAAAAATAAGTGCTCGCACTCTCTCGGACGTGTCAATCTGAATGTGTCTTTCGTGTTGCGGAAAAAAAATGCACGATTCATTGGAAGCGTGTCAAGCGCTGTCTATCGCGTAAAACCCCTCCCCCACGTGTTTATTGTCTTTTAATGCACTGCTGAAACGTAATCTGTATTAGCGCACGGATATTTTATTGGCAGAAATGTTATTGGCTATTCGCGTACGATGGGAGATAAAAATCGGGCCTACCAAATTTCCTTTCGCTCCTGGAGGGCCGTCAGTCCCACGGGGACCCTGTTGGAAACAGCAATCAAGTTACGTTGCAATGATATTAATGGCCTAAGCATGACTGTCATTTATTTTCTAGATAACGGATCTTCGAGCGAGTTTTATGTCACGTCTGGTAACGTTGACTTGACGGATGATACTCACGGGCAACCCCGACACCCCTGGAGGTCCCCTGGGTCCTAACAGACCCCGCGGTCCCTGGAAAAATAATAATAATAATAATAACAATGATATAACAATTAAGCAACAGTTTGGAGAAGCATGTCCCGGTATTATGGCATCATTTTGCACCGTTGAGAAAGTCAGTGGGGCATGGGCAGGAGACACGTCGCTGCTAGGTTGACGCCGGACGGTCAAGGATAATGATGGGAGCGGCAGTCAAGGAATGAAACCGCGTCGGCGAGGACGAGATGATGGAGCGATTCGATGGGCTCGCTGTGCAGACGCCGGGCGGACTATTACATCGCAGGATTGTGAGAATTGGCGGCAGCTTGAGGCGGCCCTTAAATCCAGCAGTGGAATGACAATGGCCGATGACGACGATGATGATGATGATCACGATGATGATGATGATTATGATGAAGTGTTCACTACAACGCTGAGGTAAAGAATGAGATTCAGCCTTTTCTGTCCGGGTCAGCGGCCCAGAAATTATCCCCACACCCGTCACACCACATCCACTCTACCTCTCGCCATGACGGCGGTAGTTCAACGGTCTACCAGTGACCCAGAAAATATCCAGTTGGAAATTAAGTCCTTGCATTGAGGTTAAACATACTGTGGGATAACATAAGCCACTGAAACTCACAGACCGTAATATCAAGGTTGTGCACGTGTTTGTTACGTGCGGACAGCTGCACACTTTACTTTATACTTACAGGTTCCCCTGGCATCCCTCGTGGTCCAACTTCACCATCCGAGCCCTACATTTAGAAAATGTTGGGGGGGGGGGGGGTGAAATTAGGTTCGGTTAGTTTGCTTAACCAGGTGACAACTCAAGAGACCAGGTTAAGTCTCATTTGCAAGAGCGACCTGGGGCATTCGTCTGTCAGTCAGAGGGTGTAAAATCCAAATTGAGTAATTTAGGGGTCATTTTTGAAAGTGGCAAAATGTGGACCCTGACGATGGCACACAATGGCCTACTCTTGCGAATGGCGTCAGGGGGATCTATTAACGTCCGCTGTGGGGCAGACGACGAACATTACCATGGTTATTACGAGGGACGCGGGGGGGGGGGATGTTGAACTTCTTTCACACCGTATGTAGCCAACCACGTGAATCGGAGGGGTGGGGTTAAACAAATTACAGAGCAATAAAACGTCGGTTATTTTTTTTCTAGTTTCTTCAAGAAAGCAACACTTAAACCTAGACGTTGATTGCGCTGTGTAACACGGGTTGAATCTGGGGATGGGACAAGTGGCACAGCGGTTAGCGCACTGCCCTTATGAACCCGGTCACTGAGTTCCATTCCCAGCCGCGAGTAACATCAGCTGTGAGTGATAACGGAAACGGCCACGGGTTCCTACTTCACGAAACCCACGCCGGCGAATGTGGTGAAGTATGGTTGAAAGAAAAAAGCAACCGCTGTGTGACCGACATGGCGATTGGCACGGTTGGCTACGTACGGTGCCAAATTATTTCAACGTGCAGGCATACATGGCGAGGGGAGGCCTTCATCCAGCAATTGACCGACAGAGAGTTGTAAGTTACTTTAATATTTTTAATAGCATTATTATAAATATATCTGAGCTTGCGCAACTAAAAGCAATCACAAATTGAGAATCGATATTATTTGTCCCAATCGAATGTTTATTACCTTCTCGCCATCCTCTCCAGCTATTCCCAGAGGTCCGGGTGGGCCCACGTCTCCCTGATGACAGACAGAGTCCATTCATCAACATAAACAAGGCAGGAGCCATTTGGGTGGGGGGAGGGTAGGGGTGGGTGGGCAAAAGTTTTTCAGAGGTGGGGGGAGGGGTGGTGGGTGCAGGCTGCTGCATGGATACCGTGCAGGCGAAATTATGAATGTGTGCGGGGAACATGAGCACCGTGCTGGGGTGACAAAACACACCGATACACAATGTGAAACCGATGCCATATCAACTCATGCAGCCAGCTATGGCTCTAGGATTTGGTGTTACATGTTATTTATGTAGTTTATTGAAAAAATTCGGTCACAGTCCCTATGATCACTGTTACGTTGCAATTATGGATTTATTTTTTAGTGATTTCGAAAACGTTTTTTGGTTTGGACATGTTTATTTTGTTATAGTACGGAGTTAGACTGATGGCCTTAATCTAAGTTTTCTTGTGGTTGTTGTTGTTGTTTGACTTGCATCCCACTGGGATTTTTTTGCACACAGCGTTGGTGTACGGTGCTTTTTTCAGGAATATTTTGCTGTTTTTTTCCATGGATTTTCTGTTTGCACAGTCACATAGTTTTCTTGTTCGTGTGTTTTTGTTTGTTGTGGTTGCACCCGATTCAAGAGCCGAATGGCTCACAGGGCTATACCAAAATAAATAAACTGAAACTGAAGCTAAACACAATTGCACTGGTACACAACGTGAAACAAATGCCGTACGGACACTGTGCTGACTCGAGGCATGGACATGTGATCTCTCTCTGTGCAATGTGGCATTTTTTTGGTGGAGGCGGGGGGGTGGCAATGGAGCTGGGTGGGGGGCCAGGGGCATGGGAATTAGAGGTGTTGATTGGTGGGCGAGTTGGGGGGGGGGCGGGGGGAGGCACCATCAGAAAAATCTTACCAACGCCCCCTACTGCACAAGGGGACATCCTTCATTGACCGTAATGGTACATATGTTAGAATCAAGCACCGTTACCTCGTTTGAAATGTAAACAGAACGACAATGCTATGTGTATCGAGTTGTGAAGCTTGCTATGATACCCACTCGGTTGCCCTTTTCTCCAGGAAGCCCGGGCAGGCCATCGAATCCTCGGTCGCCCTGATCACAAACAAACAAGGTGGGGGGAGGGGGGTGGATCTCGCACATGCGCGGATACTGGAGACACTTGCCAACATGCGATTGTCCTCTGAAGTATTTAACGAGTGATGATAACGGTAGTGTTTGTTGCCAGGTGCACAGGAAGCAGCACGGGGCTCAGATAGCGGCTCTGACAGGGGAGGGCACGAGCAATCTTTTTAGTCAATGTGGCCGGCTTTCTGTTGGGCAAGTCCCAAATAGCAACACCACTTTCGAACTAAAGTTTTGCTCGTGCAGTATTGGATCATCTCTAAAAGTGTTATCACGATCCCTCCATTACAGACAGACATATAATCGCGTTTAACCTTAGCCGGACAACCTTGAAAATAACATCTATATATTAAAAAAAGCATGACGACAGTGAACAAACAAGCACAATTAACAATATCGCAGTGGTTAGTGCACTAACCCAGTTTCACGCACGGCTATGCACGCAGCGCAAGGGGAAATTGGCCTGTTGTGAAAGTGCGACGTGGTGGTGTTGGTTCCTACAACCCTCTTGCATGCTGTTGTTGGTCTTAATAGCTGCCTGGTAATAGAATGTAACACACCATTTTCCAGTTTATGAAGCGTAACCATTACATCTTTGTTAATTCTATTCAGGTATTGATGGAGCAGCAGCATCTTGACGGGTCATAGGCCTGGCACCTCCACTTTATCTATCATTGGATTGACAAAGGGCTGTAAATAATTGCTAAATAATACTGTATATTCAAAAACACGTACACGTGTAACGTAGTCATCTCATAAAATCTGTATCGTTTTATTATTGTAAATAATACTTTGTTACACGACGTAAGTAAAACTATGTCCTGTGATGTCACGTTTTTTTGGGTCAATCTGAAACAAAAACAAAAAACGTCTCTAATCGTCCAAAAATTCATATATACGCCCGATTTTATCATTCTTCAGGGATAATCCCAATCTGGGAACGTATCGTTGATACGTGTGTAGAAATGTTAAATATTTGAGAAGCTTCACAGATGTGATACAGACATTGATAGAAGGGAAGATGTAGGTTGTATGTGTATAGTCGTTGACCTAGAATACATTTAAAAAACCTGCAACTATTAATTGCAGTGTTCTGAACAACAATCAAATTATATTGTGGCTTCGTCATATGGCCCAGGGCTAGTTAGGGGGCCACTGGCAGGCTATGGGTTCAAACGGTGGTCACGACTTTGCATCCATAAATAAACGCGATGTTCGTTCATCCTACAAAGAGTTCGGTGGTATTTTTGCAACGCTATTGGAATGTGATTCGTAGCTTCACGTAGAGTTACTCATGCATTTCCTCCTCCTGATTTTAAAGTATACAAACTTGCTCACGTTTAGCAATCACACAAATGGCAGTGTTGAATAGCCCTCGTACCAAACACACGTGGACTTTTATATCACATGAAAATAATCTGCAGGTCTTAAATATTGTATTTAATACTTTTTTTATCACTATTCTATCACTATTACCGTGGCCACTACGGCCACGAACTCCACTCGTCGATTCCTCCCCCTATGGTGAGGACTCAATCTAAGAGACCCGGACCGTTTTGTCTCATCCATCACACTCCGTTTAACCACCACACTGCAGGTCACAACAATTCTCCCCTCTGCTTATTCCCTCGGCACTGCTCGACTTAGGAATTCCAAACCGATTGTCTCTCTCTCTCTTTTTTTCTAAGTTCTTCAAATAATCTTGCTAAATTCAAGAAAGACATTAACTCTATTACACCTCCAAGTAGTAATGTCTGTGAATGGTTGCTTGGCGTTTTTGGGCCTTCGGGCCTGTGATATATACATAAAGCAAAATATAAATATATATGTACCCATATATATTACATGATAACAGTTGTGTCACCTTAATGCCATTTTCTCCAGGAAGGCCTCTTGATCCATCAGCACCTGCTCGGCCCTGAAGACGAAAAAAATGGAACAGATGGTGCGAGCATTGGTAGGTCCCAAATAAATGACAACGCTCTTTGGCAAATGCCCTGTGTTACTGTATTTATCATGTAGCAGCGCACGTAATATTCCTTGATTAAAATCACGATATCTCCTCACCCTCTTTCCAGCTTTTCCTGCAGGTCCTGGTGAACCCTGTGATCCTCTTGGGCCCTGAATTATGAAGCACATTTACAGCAGACAACTGTCATTGCACGAAGACATTAAACGCCGTGCCAATTGTCATTTGCGAATTCAACATTGCAAACATTTTTTATTTCTCCAGCAACAACATTAATTTGTGGACAGATAAACTCGGTTTTCTATAGCGCAATTCGCGCGAGGCCTCAAAGCTCTTTGCATGAGAAGAAAGTCTGCAGCAAAAACAGGTGAGTTTTAAGATGTGGTTTAAAGAAAGTGTAACATGGACTGAGGAAGGGGATTCCACAATCGTGGAGCCTGGCTGCAAAAAAGCCTCCGTCTCCCATCGGACAACAAAGCCTGGTCTTCGGAATTATAATGAGTAGACCAGAATAAACAGATCTAAAGTTTCCACAGTGGAATATAAAACGTAAGCAGAGTGGTGAAATATTAAGGAGTCAACTCATTCAAGGCCTTAAACATGTAAAAGGAGAATTTTTGAGTCGTTTCAGTATTTTATTTTTGCAAGAGCAAAGCTGTTTGGTTCTGTGAACTGCGGTCATTCACCTGAGGTCCATGATCTCCAGCTTCTCCCTTCAATCCCGACCCACCTGGCAAACCCTACAAACGAAATGACGATGCATTTAATCCACCAACCAGGTGACTCAGCTGTCTCAGCTGTAGAGGCAGTGGCCTACAGTCGGAAGGTTGCCGGTTCAAATCCAGGTTGGGAGCCCATCACCACGATTCGTTGGATAAAATAAATATAACTTTGTGGGGAATTTAACCGCGGTCATTGTATGGATACACTTTCCCCTGCCATAAGAATGAGGTTTTTTTTTTGCTTTTATTATTTTAAATTTATTTTTATTTAAAATTGTAATTTTATTTTACTATTTTTTATCGTGGGTTTTTGCTTTTATTATTTTCTATTTATTTTTATAAATATTTTATTTTATTATTACTTATTTTATTTTCTATCTACGTGACTTTACCAAAATAACCAAGAATATGAATAAGAATGAGGGATTGGCACCACTGGCTCAGGGCTGTAAATGGGAAATAATTACCAGCTCATTGCTCATCAGTGCAAAAATTCATTTTTTTTACTTTTAAAATAACATATCGGATATAATATGAGTAAAACTAACTTTTGTACTAATCCAAAAATAACACAAAGACTGTGCATAACTCTAGTCCCGTTAAATCAAATGCAAACTAAAACTTACTTCTTCAACAAGTACCACACTTCGTCACAATCGTCTGATTAATGAAAAAAGTGGCATAATGTTTATGTTACTCACCACAGGGCCTGTCCTTCCCGTCAAGCCCATTGGACCAGGAGAGCCACGCATGGCAAGCTGAACGTGACGGAAAGCACACACACACGCGCGCACCTTAATTATCCTCAGGGTTCCTTCACTCTCTCACTCAGGCGCCGAAAGCTCGAATCTTTGGTGGTCCTTTATTAGAGCAACAAGGGCGAAAAGAAAAGAGAGAACTCGTCGACAAGTACGACACGGCGTTACGTCTCCGGATTCCGCACGTGCGATTCGCGCAAACATGGTGCCCATATCCAGGTGGCACCCGTAGCTCACCAACACCGTGCGACTCCGTTTGCTTCTGACATCTTCTGACAAACAAGGCCACCTGCACTCCGTCACATCACGTCACACCGCCCCCCTCCCCGCTCCCTCCCCCCCCCCCCAACATCTCACAGAGGCTTTAATTTTTCCAATCGCACGCAATGGGAATGGTGCAGCAGAGCTTACCCGTGCCTGCTGCAAGATCGCCTGGGCTTGAGCTTCTTGGGCTGAGACAGCCGGCCCTTTGCCATCTGGGTCGCTGCCAAAACGAAACTGGGAGAAAACAAAACGCAAGTTGGTTTTGAGTTTCGGAAACTTATAAGTCAAGCTTGAATTTCTTGATCGCCCAGGCGGTGGTCGTTTCCCCTTTTTACAGCCCTGATCTGGTAGTGGAAATTCCACATTCCTCTGGCGTGGGTGTTGAGTCTATCCACATGACCTCGAAGTGTAATTCAGTAAAAGATTCAAGCTCTGAGAATGCAAAAATACGACTGTGATTGTGACTCAATGAGCGTTACTCTGTGGCATGCCTTGGAGTAGATAAGTGCTGCCCCCCTAAGTGTTGACCAGAAATCAGAGGTAACTCTGTGATATCTACTTCCATGGGCCTTTCTCGTGTACGAAGGGTTGAACAACTCTGCGAAATATCCAAATGGATTCGAATCTACGTTCAATGAGTGGCTGGGCCTCTTTACGTCTTATCCCCCCCCCCACCCCAAGCTGTGGAACTAACTTCCATCAAATATTTGATCTGCTAAGTCCCTCGGTTTATTTAAGTGAAGCGCTTCCACGCGCTTCCACGCGCTTCCTATTTGCTTCCCACGTGCTTCCCACTCGCTTCCCACTCCACTTGTTTTCTCATTCATTCATACCTGATGACGGTCGCTTGTGTTGCGATCGAAACGTCGTATTCTATTATTGAATGTATTTTCTTTCTACGTGACTTTACCGAAAGAACCAAAGAGTAAGTGCAAAATTTGTATTATTGTTAATCAAATTAAACAGGATGCTGTCGTGGACAAAGTCGTGGTAGCTTTAACAATGGGGCAAATATAATAAATCCCTCGCCCCCTACCCCATCCCACCGCCTCTGTCCACCCAGCTTCATAACGACATAAGTTGTCGACTGGTAGGTCCTGTGCGGTGGGGTAAAGTGTGGTCGTGTGGATTTTTATCCGGGTCCTCCGGTTTTCCCCCTCTACGTTTAGACTCAACGTCACGCGCTTTGAGTGTTTTGGCTGTTGTGAACGTCCACAAGATTAGCTACTTCGTTGAAGCTCTCATATATGGCCAGACCGCTTCTGATAAAACAGAGGAGTAGCTCAGTGGGCCCTTAACTGGTAAAATAAAAAAAAAAGTTTGTAGTTTTAGTTTGGGTACTTCCACCACTTCCATGATGTGTGTGACCAGCGTGGAAGGGGAGGCACAAATGCCCTCTGGCGTCTGGATGGGCTCTCAGGAACTCAGGAACCATTTTAGGCACTTCCTGCACCATTGGTATGAGCAAAGCAATGTCAGTTCACTTCTTAAACAGCACCAATCCCAAGAAAAGAGTGAACTGGAAACCAAGTGGCAGACTGTGGACTCCCAAATACGTCAAAAGGCCGCCAGACAATTACAGACTCCTTCTGATCCTCGGCTGCAAGCTGGTTAAACCCTCGCTTCACTTAGAAAATCAAATTAAATCAGCTTCATTCTGGCTGACTTGGTCATAGTCCATCACTTGAGGAAAATGATCCCCGTGACATTATGAGACTTTTTTCGAAGCCATTGATGGTATTCCACGGGATAAGGGAAGTTCAAAATTACGCCCTTTAAAACTGGTCGAGCGTGATAATGGATGAAATACACTTATTGCTGACAAGTCACAAAAAAAAAACGCAATGCGTTTGTCAATAACACTGTCCTAAAAATGTTTTTTTTTTAAACGGCATTTTCCAGATTATAAAACAGAATTTCCCAGTGATATCCACGTTTGTGGGCCGTTAAAGCTATAGGCGCGTGCACGTGCAAATCACGTCACGGGACCCTTAACATTCAGAGCGAGCCGGCGGAACGTCACATTTGTACGTTCGAACGCATTCGTTAGCGCTTGGCTCCGTCCGGAAAGGAAACCGGAGTACTACGGAGAAACCCCACGAATCGATTCAAAGTATTGCTGTACTGTGCTGTCATCTCCTACCACCAAGCCTACCAGAAACACGTGTTATTCCCGGGCAGTCTCCCATCCAGGTACAAGCCATGCTCAACCCTGCTAATGAAGAGGGTTGGAACCAGTGGCGTCACTCGGGCTGGTGTCACCCAGTGCGTTCACTCATTGGTGTCACCGCTCATGGATCTACGCCTGTACCAGACCATACAGAATACTTAGTAATGTTTTTTTGTTGTGCTAATGTTACTCGTAAATCGTAATTCCCGTAAATCACTGAATGTAATAGTAGTGACATGAACAACTAGCAACATTTTAATTACACCTTTAAATTATATTTCCTTTAATTACTTCATTCTCAAAAAGGTTATTGATATAGGTTCACAAATACTAATTACCACAATATTGTAGCTAAAACACCAGAAAATTAGACAAAATCAGCGACTATAAAAACACGAGCAGCAACGAAAACAACAGCGCGTGCCCGTAGCGCGTGCAGACGAAACCACGTGACTCGAAAGTGTCATCAAAATTGGGTAATAATGACAGCTCTGACCGGAGCGCATTAGAAGGTTCAAAAAGTAAATTAGCACAGAGTTTTAGCCTTGTAGGAATATTGATACAGAACATGTAAGCTGGGCTTACGAAACGTGTTTTGTTGTTATAACTAACTACAGGGATATTTGTTTTTATATAAAATTATACATTTCTGCTGAAACACTACACAAAAAAATGTTATAGACAGTCATTTTGGTGTCACCCCCCTCTGATGATGTCACAAGGTGTGGTCCGCACCCCCCGCAACCCGCCCCCCCGTGACGCCACTGATTGGAACAACTCTCCCTTCTGATGATTTGATGAATTGTCAAAAACCTGGGTCACAATTTGATTTAAGAATCGATTCCGTTTTTTTGTTCTCTCTCCTAACATTTATTGCAGTGAATGGTAGCGCCTACAGTGGCTTGCGGGGGTAATGTGAACCCCTGCTTAAATAATGATTATCCATGTGATTGCACGCATGCATCGTGAGCTTACGAAATCAGAATATGAATGGGTGAATTGACCCAGCACTCCACCCATTCGCTCCGCACCTCCAGATGTGTACGGTTGGCCGTGTGCGGTGCGAAAGAAGTTCAAAATATGTACATGCAAACTGCTATTTTGGGTTGTCATCTCTAACGTTCAAATAACTGGGACAGACTGAGGGAATAAGATTATCTCACAATACATGTGCATGCATTTTCTTGAGTTGTGTATTAATAGACAGTTGACAACAACAGGGATGTTCAACATCCCTTGGAGGATCTACAGATGTTCCATAACTGCTTCGCTTCGGAGATCTGATGAGGTCAGGCAAATTGATTAAATCATTCAGAGTATTTTGGCTTTGGATCATTGAGAACATTGCACATGTGAAGAATGAGCAAAACCCTAAATTTTGTTTTGTCTGTGTAACTTTGGATTCCGTATAATGTTTACATGAACAAAAATAATGTTGTATATTCTGCGAAAATTGTCATATTAATAATAATAGGGGTTTTCCCCTTTTTTCTGCCGACAAAACTGAAACCTTTTACAAGGAATAATGTTGACATTAACCACAATACTTGCAGTCAGAATGCAAATAAAAAACAACACTCTCATACTATATACATTGTCCCTGAAACTGATTGGTCCACACCAGAGACAGCTTTCCTTAGAGCCTCGTCTCATTCGGTGTTCGACCAGATGACGCCAAAAGGCACACAGTTCAAAGACAATGCCACTATCAGAGTAATGAGGGCTCGGGGTAAACATCTACATCATGAGGCCTCCTTTGCCAGTACCAAAATATGATAATAGGGGTTTTCCACTTTTTTTCTGGCAACAAAACTGAAACTTTTTGCATTAACCTTTGGATTTATTGCATTTCAGATAGAAAAAGGGGAACAAATATGTATTTCCAATTTAAGAAGGGATTTTTGTTCAATCTGTTCCATTCCTGTATTTTCTTTGCATCCAGCGCAGTATGAATTAGAGAAAATATAAAAAAGGGTTTAACATGTATGCTGTTTTATAAAGAACAAAAAATATCCACAAAGTGATATCCACAGGATCCCAACATATCTTCCGATTAAATTATCGATTTCAGGTTTGGGAAATCATGATGGGAAAATCATTGTAAATCTGAAGCCTTGGTATGGTGTAATAGCATTTGTATATCATAGGTTGTCCGTAGCATCATAATATAATTACTATATTTGGACATTCTATAGCCATGGTAAGACAAAATAATAATGGAAAGCAAACAGCAAATGAGGATCGTACGCATAATGTACACGGTTATTGAATAAGTTGTGTGTCTGATATGTACACATGAATAGAGGATACCCCTGAACATACTTCACTATGCTGGTCAGTGCAGATTTGTGAAGGCAAGGATCATAGACATGGGAGCACCGTCGTACAGTGCAACAATGGGATTTGCTGCACTGATTCCCTCTGCTGCTCGCAACGTAACCACGCAGCTACGTACATACACAACCTTTGTTACGCACGGTAACAGTACATCCAAGCACTATCCAGGCTCAAACCTGCTTGACTTCCGAAAAATGTCAGTTTTGGGCACATCCAGGGCGATCAACCGCATAACCGGTGTGTGCAAGCAAAACATAAAAAGTCCACACACAAATCATCAACGAGAGGGAGTGAGGGTTTTCAGTGGGCCTGTACTGAGCAAGAGTACTGACAGCAAGAAGAGGGTGCATTGCATATTGTGGGGAAGAGTGCAGCAAAGGAGAAGGAGTGATCTCCCACGCAGCAAATGCTGTGGGAGAATGCGGCGCGTGCTGGAGAGAGGGAGACAAAACGAGGTTGGTGATGGAGTCTGCGTACAACTCACGGGCAGCATGAGCATCGTTCCAGGGGGCCCAGGTAACCCGTCAGCTCCCGGCAGACCTGGTCGACCAGAGGGCCCCTATGTAAGGCACAGACACACACACACCAGACAGCACAAACGGTCACCACGTCAGAAATCTGGTACGTCACTGAAGCGTTAAAGATCAAATATATTTTACACACAAAAATTTGCAACAATGCAATCGCGCTTTAGCCTCAGCTTTCATGGCAAGCTTACCTATGGTATTATGAGGGAGCTAAGGCCAATACAATTTTGCAGAGATTAATATAAATCCACCACCCCACCACCACCGTCCAATTCAAGCGGTGCTCACGCATGGGTGAGCGGAGGCCAGGATGTGGTGCTGATTAATGACTGCACAACCAGTCGCGTGTCCAAATCTGATGAGCCAGGCTTTTCCGCCCACCCCTTCCGTGAAATGTACCTTTAGCGAACATATATGCACACGCGCGCACGCACGCCGCATCTACCAGGACGCGTTTAAAGTATCACACACTCTTCTACACGCCTTAAACGGGACCACATCTACACACTTTCAAAAGATGTATTGAGCGTCGAGGGCACTTTAAAATCTCGATTTCAAAATTCATTTCTTGAGCGCTGCTTTAGTTTCTTGGCCCTCCCTCCCGCACCTCCGATTGGCATGGTTGGCTACGTACGGTGTGAACGAAGTTCAACGTACACAGATGTCAAGTGACATACTAGGTTACAGCATCAGGAGGTGGGGGTGGGGGGGTGTGGCATCAATAATCTGCAGGAGAAAAAGTAATCTTCAGATACGAATGCGCATCTTAAATGAGCCCCGTCTCACACCGCTGCTGAATTTCATTACCAGCCGAGAAAAAACTGAGATGCAATGAAAAATAGAAAAATTACGTTTTACATGTTTTAACGTCTCCAAAAATATGGTGACCAAAAAATACCACGTACGGTTCTGTCAAAGCAATGTGAGACCGTGCACAATGCCGGGTAAAATGTGAAAGGTTTATTAAAAAATATATATCACGTTATAATTTATGCATTCAACAGAAAGAAATAGTTTTGTGCAGTTCAATGCATTTAAGAGTGTTAAAATGTGCCACATTAATGGAAAACAACTTAGTAATTTATAATACATGATCTTGATGAAGCAAGTATATTACGTGCCAGTGTGAATTGCCACAAAATTGTTTGCAATTACAGTGCTAGGCATGGCATCAGCAATATATTCATTGGGGAAGCAGGGAATGAAATTCTCTCTCTCAACCACTAGGTAGCAGTGCCACACTGCCCAATAACGAATATTAAACCGCTGCTGTGGGGGAATAAACCTGACGGCGATGTTTGCAATTCGGTGACCCCTCGTTCCAAATAATTCTCAATACGTTTTGATGATTGTTTAAATGTCGTGAATGGGTGGGGATTTTCACTCCGAATCAAACCCATCGTCCGTCGTGAGCTTAGACGACTCCATGACTGCCGCACGATAATAATTTAACCAATCCTACGCAGATCATTTACCATTGGAGCCCCCCCCCCCCCCGCCGTCCGTACATTTGATAATCGTGCCATAGGGAGTCGAGGCGTAAGGTGAAGTAGTGCCAATTCTGGCAACTCGAGAATCGGCAGAGCGTCACCTCGTTTTGCGAAGAGACAATTTAGACGAAATTCTCCGATGTAGCTTCTACAGCAGCTGCCAGAAAATGCTCGTTCAAGCTGGGAAGAGTGACCCTCGGGGAAAGACTTAATTCTACGAGCATGCATCACACACACAGGGCTTCATTTCCCACTCGATATTTCCCAGAACGCTGCGGGGCTGCCTTGAAGCAGGGATCACTGGCGGAAGGCACGACCACTAACTATAATGCAAGAGATCACAGTCTATGATAATCCTATACGATTGTACCCTATATTACCATAATCCTATAATTAGGTTGAAGAAGAAGGAGGAGAAAAATAATAATAATAGATGCATCGATTCACCGATGTTGCCAGAGTGGCTTTCTTTGCCAAAAACTAAAATAGGTGCCAAAATAATTCCCGTAACAGCTTTTCCAAACTCTTCCGGCTGAAGTTTAGCTCAGCATACGTGGTGTAATGTGAATACGCAACGAATTGGGCTGGTACGTACGGCATTGGCAGCACTTTTCCGAACGGTTCCTATTCCCTATGCTCTCTCTACGCCGCTGTTTAAACAGGAGGTGAAACGGCACGGCAATTACCGTGAGCTGCAGGATGAATAGGTTTTCGAACGGGCATTTATAAGTATACATTTCAGCCACTCGTAACAGCCCTCTGTCAACCCAACGCTGTGCCAAGGGCTGCCCCCACAAACCACGTCGGTCATGGGGAGCTGTTGGACCACACTTTATCATTGCTGCTCAGGACAGGTTTGGCTGGTGAAGGGAGGTGTTGCACCCAGGATGTGTTTTGGATATCACTCACCAGCGATTATTAGCCGTGGATGGGTCGTCGTCTTCAATTGCGCTAACAGCTTGCACCACTGCCCCCCCCTCCCCACCCCGCTCCCCCATGATGTAATTATTATAATATGGGACTCACAATTGTTTTTTCCAAATGCAGTTCCCACAGGTGAATTTGGTTCCGTGAGGAGGACGACTGCTTTGTGGATATCTTAAGGTTAAATTGTACCGAATGAGTAAGAAGTGGGTGAAGGAGACAAGAGGGTTGTTGGAACTGACTTGGCTAGCCGTTTATTGCAGCGGATGAAATTTCCGAAATTTCCCCCACAAAATAACTGAAGTTATTATCGCGGGACAGGAGGCCAGTCGGCCTGACAGAGAGGCACATTGTGCTAACCTTGGCAACAACAACAACAATAACAACAACAAAAAACGACGGATAAATAAATCTCAAGATATAAAATAAACTAAGGGGACTGTTTTTTGTTTCTTCCTTTACGTGCAACAACGGCGGCCGTGACATCAGAAAGTGCAAATGAGACAGAGAAATTGAGCGCGCACACCGACGATGAACGGAAGCGCGAGATGCCGCTCGGCGAGGCACTTGGCAATGTCCTTTCACCTCGGCGCATCGTTTTCAAAGAAATGATCCCGTGACGGAAAAAAAAAACATGTTTCGAAGGATAGCGGTGCAGATTTTGTCACGAGATTAAAAAAATGACGACGGAAATACCATGGCGCACGTGAAGCAATGAATGATTCTTCAGCACCGCCTCATACTTTGAAGTGTGAAGGTTTTGTTTTAGGGAATTGCAAAAGAGATGTGTGGGGAATATCTGATTGTAGACATTTGTAGGCAGCATTTTTTTGCCGTGTCATTTTAAGGTCACGTCCGGGTTTTTTGTGACTTTTTTTCTTCTTGTTTCAAAAACGAGGAATTGCCACTAATGTTTTATTACGTTTCGTCTGGAAACCCCTCGCGGCCGTGGTGGCTACAATTTGAAAATGGGGCACAATGATTAAAGACCCGCTGAAGGGGTAATTGCAACCTCATTACGCTGTAATTACTGAGAGGCAAAGCACTCATTTGTAAAAATCTTGACTAATAAATACAAGGCCGCTGTATCCAACGCATTGTCTTTTGTTTAATCAGCCAGTTATAAATGAAGTCCCTTAATCTATTCATTACGTTTACAATTTTCCATGCAGATAACACTGCCGATGCGAGGGCGAGGATGCCGATGGTGCAGTGGTCTATGCACCGCACTGTGAATGCAACAACCTGAGTTAAACTCATAGCCATGGCCAACAACAGTCCTCACTCCTACTCACACTGATCAGCGTGGTGAAATATGGCCAAACAATCCTCGCAAATGATTTGGAGTGGGGAGGCCTTCTTCCAGCAGTAAATTTAAAGAGCGTTGTGAATCCGTATTGTTATTAACACGAAAGCATGAGGGTTTGCTTCTTGTAAATTATACCCGCAGGGTCATTCATGTCAAATTTGCAAGATAAGACGTTGCTAATTGGTAATTTTTGCGTGAAATTACAGGGCAGCAGTGGATGTCCAATTAATGATTTATCTATTCCAACTAACCTAGTGGTGGGGATTGCCATGTCAGGGAACATAAGTTACGTGTTCCATTTTGATTTAAATTTTGTTCCAGCCAAATTTTTATTTTCCAAGTGATGAATTGTCATTCTCCCTATGAATAAATATCCAGGCATATCGGTTCCCCTTCGCTCAACGTCAACCTTATCTTTTCCGTAACAAAATAATATGAATTTGCACGTGAATTTATATCCATGCATTATCAATGAAACCGTAATCTTAAGCCAACTTTTTAAACGTATCTGTGTCAACGGATGCTCTATTGTGTATTTTCCAATGGAACAAAAGTAACGTAACCTAACCCTAACTCTATCCTAACCCAAACCTAACTTTAAACTATACATAACCCTAACTCTAACCGTAACCTAACTATTATCTAACCCTAATCCAAACCTAACCCTCACTCTAATCTTACCGAAATGGATATATTCTGCTGAGACCAGTGACAAAATGGCATCTAAATTAGGAGAGGAAAGGCCTGAGAGGAAAGGCCTGAGAGGACAATCACTGCTGAGATGGAGCATCAAGATCTGTTTATGTCCAGAACCTCAATGGATCGTGTCATAGAGGGCATCAGAGATGGCGATGGCATGGTGAGGCCTTCATTCAACAGTGGATATTTAGATAATGGCTGATGATGATAATTCGTTATCAGCTTTTAAAATATTTTTCATGAGAGTCCTTTGGCTTTGAATCGTGGTATATTTACCTCGCAAAAAAGTTTTCATTGTTATCGTAATCATAAAGAAATGTAATAACTGCTAGAATTATTTATGGAGGAATGTGAAAAATGCCATTAGTCTTGGCCAAATGTGCACAGGAGGACAATTTTAGTCAGCTGTGTCTCCCCGACTGCTCATTCCACAAGTTAGCATCCCATAATAAGATGCCAGCTGTGGTAAGTAAAACATTTTTTATATAAAAATTTGTATATTTAAATATTCATCCAGTGTCTATTTCTGTCTTCTTACCACTGCTCAGCTTTACACTCACAAAGCACGGAGAGAGATTGCTTGATGGCAAACCGGTGAATCGCAATTCGCTTTCCCAACCTCTTGCACACTGCACCACGGCCCCCCTCCAGGAAATCCCAGGGCTAAATTCGTCGCAGGCACAATATACAAGTCAACATTTTGTGGCAATTTTTTTTTTTAAACGCAAAATCGCAGCAATGAACGTTGCTGCGATAACATTATGAGAATTTTCGCCCTGGGCACAACGCATGTTAGTGCCTGCGCGCGCACGCGCGTGCCTCATTATGTCGGGCGCTGACAAACACCACAGGGACACCACCTGCAGATCGTACCGACGCCTTCAGTGAACGCAATAAGCGTTAGACCGGCGCGGCTGACAAAGCGATGCCTTCGCGATAAATTACCAACATTTAAAGGCCACAATCGTAATGGGCAAACAAAATGTTCTCATTTGTTCCACTCTCACGTACGTGCGCACATAGATTGGTCTAGCATATTGACTTTCACCTCGCCAAAACTGTGCTCAGCCACCGCCGTACTGCTATTTCACTCTGCATCTGCTTGTCCACGGCATTCCCTCCCTTCGTCTTTGGTCGCAAGTTCACGCCTCTTCCGATTAGCACGGTTGGCTACGTACGGTGCGAAAGAAGTTCAACATGCGCACGTGCATACGTAACCTTGCTCACTTTAAGAAACGTGTTACACTCGTATCTACCGCGACCTTTACAGTGCTATTTGTTGCTGGCAACTTGGTGACTTATTTTACTGTTGGGGGGTGGGGGGGGGCGGAGGGGGGGGGGGGCTGGTGCTCAACAACCGTGATTAAAAAAAAACAATGTACAACGCACTCAGCGTATGTTACAGAGAGGCGACAAAATCGCACATCGCACGCACGTTGGTCATTCGATACGACCGCCAACGACGGTGACGAGGGACTTTGTTGCAAATCAGCGGCGCGAAGCTTACCCTTTCACCGGGGTCGCCTCTGGGGCCTGAAGGTCCTTGAAGCCCAGGTGGGCCGGCCGGTCCCTGACAGAAGGGAACATTTAAAATCAATGTACGTTTACACGTCATAAGCCACTTCGTTGAGCTATCATTTTTGGCCAGGTCGCTTCTGAAAAAGAGCTAGTGGGCCTTTCATGGTAGTAAAATAAAAACATTGTTTATAGCTTTAGTTGTATTTTTCGTGGTCACCGAATGGTAGCGTGACTCACAGTGATAGGTACAAGGGCCAGACGACACATTGTCACAGTGGGGATGTTAAAAGCATGTATGTTGACATTCTTTCGCACCGTACGTTGCCAACCATGCTAATCGGAGGTGCAGAATTCCGCTCATGACTTCAGCTCTCCACGCAATTGCCCCTTTTGAGTAAATGACCGTTGTGAATATATACACACACACAAGTATGTGATGTGGATAAGGGCTTTTAAATGTATATTTACTTTGGGTTAGCGTGAATGTTTATTTACATCGTTGCAATAATACTTTGAGCACGTGTATTATGGTGTCATTTAAAGGCAAACGTCTTTTTTATCGTTATTCAAATAAAAACTGAAATGCTAGAATCCCTACTGATTAACTCTAAACTGATAAATAATATGTTAACATGTCAAACAAATTTAACGGCAAGTTTTTTGGCATTGTACAATTTTTTTCTGCCATGAAATTCGCTGAAGCTTGCATGGGAAACGTGTTATGTAAAATAAACATTGATGATTGTCATCGTCATGTCACACGAGACTTGGCACAGGAATAAAACCTCACCCATGTCAAGTTTCACACCTACCGAGATCCAGTGGCCAAACTGAATCATAATAAATAGTTGGTTAATTTCCCAGAAAAAAAAACGAGACGCAGTCCGAGGAATATGGCCAACACCAATTATATTGCTTTTAGTTTTTGGGAGGAAACCGGAGAACCTGGAGACAACCTTTGCGGAAAAGTGGGAGCACACACAATTCCCACAAATAAAACGCGCCCAGGTCAGGAGTCGAACCCAGGTGCCCCGTGCCGTGAGGCACAAGCGTTACCGCTGTGCCACCCTATCGACCCCCGCGAACATTTTGCCCATCATGTACGCCGCGGTGAGGTGAACCGTCGACGCAGCAACCCCGTGCAGAGCGGAGGCTTCGCTAACTTTTAATTCTCTGAGAATAGAACTCAACAGCAACAACAACAACAACAACGACAGAGAGAGGTGTTGGCAGCACTCACGGCAGGGCCTTCGTAGCCGGGGGGCCCCATCAGCAACATGCCCTGCGGAAGAGAAATGCACAAACGGGGCCGAGGGCAAATCAATTGGGTTCATGATGCGCTCATCACCTTTGCCTTGTTGCTCTTCCTTGTCGCCGATCGGCAAAACAAAACGGACGTTGGAGCTGTGGTAGCGACGCAGCCCAACAGCAGAAATAACAAAAAAAAGTTGAAAAAAAACCGCACTTACTGGCTCAATGATGGCAGGCTCGCCTTTCTCTCCCTTCTCACCCTTGATTCCACCGCCCTTCATTGTAAAAATAAACAGAGGCAAAATGTCAGTCCGCCGACAACAGGTGTTGCATTCTCTGTGCACGGCTTACGCTGTCAAAGTCTAACTGTGCCTTGCCGGTAGTGACCAAAAAAGTTGGCTTTTTTTTTCTTTCACCACAAGCAGATCTCGGATCCTTTGAACGTTTGTTCAAACGGCGGATACCGGTATTTTTTGTGGATTACTTTGGCGCACAGACACACGCACACAATTTCAGGTTAAATTCCCAGAAGCGCGGTGGGGTCAAGTGTGGGTATTCCCAGCTCTTCAAAGACATCTGGCCAGCATGGAAGAGTAGGCCAAAGAGCTGGTAGAGTGCGGCTCTCTGGAACTCCATGGAATCCCGGCACTTGCACCGGCAGTGGCGTAAGCAAGGAATTGTAGGGATGCACCTTTAACTTTTACTTATGTCCAGGGAGGAGCACATTTGAATTGTGAATAATCCGCAGCTGCTAGAAATAGAGTTAGCGATGTTATCTTTGGAAGTTCACGCGTAACTTTGTCTTCGGGCAAACGAGCTAATCTCAGGATAATGTTACGTAAAACTACCGCGAACACTTGCCGAGAGAGTGGCAATCACATAGTCAATGCTTATTAACATTCTGTAAAAAAAACCCTGTTCCAAAATGGGCAACTTTTTCAAAGGATCTAATACAAGAAAAACTAATGCACGAACGATGGCAGCCATAACAGACTTTTGGGGCAAGTGCTGTTAGCGAGCAACAATGAAGGCCTGCACGGCACACGAGGGGGTGGGTGGCCAGCACCACGCCCGGCTGCCTTTGTCTCCCTTGTGCCGATGTTTACACATCGCACCAGGTGCTCATTTGATGCTGAGTCTATTTAGGGGAGTCCCAGGACCGGTTCAAATATTCGTCACTGTTATTGGTCGTGAGCGGGAACCGAACGCGGCCCCGCCAGGTTCACAGAGCAGCGCGCTAACCGCTAGACTCCCGAAACACACGTAAGCATCTGTGCCTTCCAAAATCCTGTTAACATTCAGCGATTAAACATAATCCCCACGCTGATTACTTTCCATTGCTCCTTTATGCCGGGATACAATTCTAGTTACCCCTGAGTTGGCGTCTCCGGAAAGGGCTGGGCCGTATTCTCGGCTCTGCGCTCCCTCTCTCTCCCCCTCGCCGCGCTCTTCCGACCCGGCCCCCCCGGCCGCCCCGGCTGCCGACTTGTCCTCATAATCGTAGTCCAGGTACTCCTTGTCCCCGTAGTCCTGCGTCTCCTTGTCCAGGAAGTTGTCCTCGCCCGTCACGTACTCTTCGGTGAACTCGTCATTGTCGCCCTGCGGAATCGATCGAGCGCACCAAAAAAGCAAACGTCCACGTTTCTGTACGTCCTGCGAATCCGACGGGGGGGGGGGGGGGGGAGGGGGGGCCTCCCCGATTGCGGCTCCGTGGCTGTACCGCGTGCGGCTCCGACCACGACCGAATTGACTGTTGAAGGATCCGAAGACGCCGCCCCAAGCACGTGCAGCGAAACGTCGTACATCGTGCCGAACAACACGATAGTATAATCACACATCGGGGAGCTGCATAGCATCAAAAATGTGAAAACCTAACCCATAGCTGATCAAAAATGTTGTTTTGTCCCATCAGCCTATTGGCTTTGCACGCCAACATTATCAAGCACCATTTATTTAAGCAAGCAACTTCGGGACCAGTTTCAACCTTCTGGGTCTCATTGGCAAGGTCAGGCTTGTTACTCTTACTGCTGCACATCAAACCATCACGAGCTTGCGTGTCGTACAGATAGATCCCTGTCCACAGCTACTGGCTAATAAAAACGGACAAGTTTAACACGTAGGCTTCGCGACCAATATCATCCATAATAGAGGGGGGTTTTTTGGGTTAGATCACGTAAATATAGATGTGTCGTTAAACCCGCCACTACCCGACACAGCCAATTAGTAAGGTTTGTCACGTAAACAGAACATGCCAATTCGTCACTAGTACAGCAACACCGGTGTGTTGGAGAGCAAATCCACAACATTTACAATCTGAGTATGACGTTACTCCAGTAATTACACTTAGCTTCATCAGGTGACAGCCAGATCTGTGGAGAAATCCTCCTGTTTCGGACGAATGTGCCACTAGCACCATCAGTGGCGGCCAACGACACTTAAACTCGCGCAGCCTAAGGGACCTCACCAGCGACGTGCTCGTCACCTGCCACATGACCACCGCACTGCAAATTCAGGAGGCTCTGTGGCCTGTTGTACACTGTTGCTCGAGTACCACTGGCTGCCAGTTAGCACGAAACACGGCTTAATCGTTTGTCGTTGCATCAAGAGCTAAAGTAAAAGAAAATGTAACCTCAAAGGAAATAAAAGCTTGAAGCTTTACATGTGATCATGGCATACACATCCGGTTCCAAACGAAGTACTTGGTAGAAAACGACGGGTACATTTCGAAAGTATTTTTTATCATTATTCCTCGTAAAAAAACAACAGGGCCATCGGTCAAATAATTTACGGTGCACAGGCCGAAACAATTAAAATCCGAGAGAGTGGGAAATTAGGGCTAAGTGTCCATGACCCAGAGTTCAAAAATTCTGCAATATGCTGCACTTTGCAATTATGGAAAAGATGGTGGGATTATGTTTGGGAGGTAGAGAAAACCAGTAAGGTGTTGTTATTTTTTTTACATCTCAATTGTATTATCGTAGTCATGTCATAGGCTAACATATACATCCTTCTGGAACTCATCCAGTCAACTGAGCAATTACATGCCCTCGAATGGCTCCAGAAATTGACACTACCGAACTACCACCGAAGTCACTTCAATAGACCTTTTTCTCTGAATGCTTGACAGCATTCCTCCAAGCTCTGCAAATCGTCCCATGCAAACGTACAGTCCTTTTGTCAATCTACTGCTGGATGAGGGCGTCTGCACACCAGGTGGGTCGTGGGGATTTATCTGACCATACTTCACCATGCCGGTCAGTGCGAACCGGTAGAAGCGGGCAGTATAGACGCACGTGCGAGTATCATACAGTACAGCAAAGGGCCTTGCGGCACTGCCCTACGCTCCCTCGCACCACGGTCTGCAACACCTGCTATGTTTAACACGTAGGCTTTTGCGACCAATATTATGTTTGCTGATTAACTGTGAATAACCTAACCAATGATAGGTATGGCATATTCTCTAATTAACGTGATCCATTGTAACGTATATGACTATTCTGTATTAACCCCTCTCTGGTCTTCGCACCTGATAGACCCAGAGAGGTGACATCACTTTTACCCCCTCTATTTAAGACCGAAACAGGAGGATTTATTCACAATTCTGGCCGTCGCCTGATGAAGCTGGTTGTAATTACCGGTGAAATGTCATGCTCGAAATGTAAATCTTGTGGGCTTACTCTCCAACACACCGGTGTGCTGACAAACCTTACCCATCGGCTATGTTGGGTGGTGAGGAGTTTAACGACATATTTATATATATATGCCATCTAACCCCCCCAAAATATAACCTTTATTATGGACACCTGCCATGCATGGCATTACCCATCCAACTCTATCCAGGTTCAACCCTGATAGTGAATGGCAAAGGGGGCGGTGTCGGGGTGGGGGAGTTGGGGGCCACCTCTGTGAAGTTGCTGTCCACGGCGTAGACCGTTGACACGGAGGGCTCGGGGCTCTCCGGCACCACGTCCTCGGTCAGGGTGTTGTCATAGTCCGTCATCGTGTAGTACTTCGAGGGGTCCTCCTTCTCGCCCTCGCTCGGGCCTTCCGCCTCCGCGCCGGTGGGCTCCTAGGGCAAGCGCGTCCGCGCGTCAACGTCAACGGCGTTCGGCGGAAGTCGCCACGAAGGGTGGGTGCCGCTTGTGGCTTTCGCGCTATGTGCCGGCGGGAGCTCGTTCGGGGACCGAGTCGACGCGGCCGGACGGGCGACACGTGGTATGATCGGGCGACACTTCGGAACCGTCCGCCGCACGCCAATGGGGAGTGAACCCCACGACAGTGAATGTGTCGCATTCAACTTTCAGCAGGTGCCGATTAAGAAAACAATTGCGAAAAGCCAGCGCGATGTGGACACGGCTTGGACTGTAAACGAGTGGTGAGGCGACGGAATGCGGCGGCCAGGCAAACGGCCTGGAATCGTACAAAATGCACCCACGGACAAACGACACGTGCATTTACTGTCGGCATTTGGGTTTATTTTACATCAAAAACGTATATAACTTAGAAATGAAAATAACGTAAAAATTTATCAAATGAGATGTAAACCGAAAAAAGTTGCTAACTTATGACAAATGTAAGGAGAAAGCATCATTAATCAAATTAACGTATATTGGTGCATACCTGTACCTGAATTTGAAAATGCAGTAATTATTTATCCAGCAAATCCTTCGTGAGTCTGAAGACTTTTATATGAGGGTTCTGCTTTTGAAACGCCTGGCCAACGCTATTTGTGGCAATTCAGCGTCTCAATTCGATCCAACAATCTATGCTTTTTGTTTTCTGTTGCAGTGAATTATAACGCCTCTTGTGGCTGGAAGGGTGACACAAATCCTGTTAAACGCAATGCTGTAGACCGCCTGCAAAAGACATTGATTCTTGCACGCGTGCATGTACGGTGAACAATGCTAACCGACGAATTCATAGACCGTTCTACCCCTACCGATGCTTCGTTTGATTACCACTGAGAGTATAAAAATCTACCTGCGACGATCCATTCGCCATCACGCAGCGCGGCTGGCACTCCTCAGAGCTTACTGTTTTCAACTACGCCGTTCTTGCCACGACAGCCAGAGTGGCACTTCAGCAGAGTTACACTCCAATCGCTGTGCAATTCATGGCGAATTCAAAGGTGTTCTCTTGTGCCGGGCAGAAAGTCAATTCGTAAATACGTCAGACAATTCCGTGAAAGTGGAAGTTTTACAGAGAGCCTAAAGCTGGGTCCAACACCTCAACGACGCGTCGTGCCAGCGGACTTCGCTCGAAATCATGCAGCTGCACGACACGGAACGACACAGTAACGTGGTGGCGTACCCTCAGTTATTGTAAGCCCTGAGTTGACCAGTTGCCAATAGTAGCTGTTATACGTTAGAAGCGATAGAATTTCGTAATGGTGGCAAATTAACCAAAACACCCCCAGCAAATGAAACATTCAGGTCAACACCTGTGCGAGCTGTTATTGTGTTTACCTGTCCAGGCCCGCTTGGGCTGCCTGCCGAAGGTTGTAGGCCCTCCGGCGGCCCAAACCCGGTGTGGTTATTGAGCGAGTGTGTGTAATCATAGTCATAGGCGGGCGACCCTCCATCGCTGTACTACAGGTCAGGAGGACAGTGAGAGAAACAGAGCAGTGGAAAGGTTGCAGCCAACGAGAACATCACCCAATAAAGAATCCGGAAAACCCGCTCAACACGGACATCGGGCAACGCGAGAGGTAGACCACTCGTGATCTTATTCATGAGAACCAGTGCTTACATTCTAAGCAATACAACTGCATGATGTACGGGGTGGGTTTTTATTTTATACCTTGAGCTCACTCTTCCCCATACAACGACTCTTAATAATACAACTTGCAAGAAATACTTTGGCGGGGATTTTTATTTATTGCTCTGAAAAATATAAAACCCCCACCGAACTGCATTATTAAAGGTGGAGCTCCCTGCGTTCGGCTCGGTGCACGCCACTGCTGGCCGAAAGGCCTCCCAAATAGAATGACCGCTCGGGAATGTTTGGTATAAATATTCCACGTTCACCGGACGTGTCGGAAGAGGTGTGCGTCCCCACGCTTAACCCCACCGCGTGCGGCTTGCCGATCGACCAAACTGTGGCTGCACCCATTCGCTCCCACGGCTGGGTGGACAGCAGTGGGAAGATTTGAGAAACTTGCGCCGTTGTTTCGACCGCCGCACTGGAAGATGGAATCGAACCGCGTGAGCTCGGGATTGCAAGTCCAGTGAGCTGACCGTCACTCCACAGCTCCGAAATGCATCGTGCTGACAGTTTATTAGTCAAGAATGTAAGCATTGATGAAACCCACGCAGCAAGAGCAGAAATGTTCAGGATTGCCCCCAGCGTACCTTGCAAGAGCACTGAATCGTTCATATGAATCAGCATGATTATAGGCAGTCGGGCACATGCCAAGATTTCATTGAAAAAAATGTTTTGTTGTTGTTATTCAGCTTGACTAAATGATGTGTCAAGGTTAATATAAAATGCACCCTCAACATTTTCACCACTAATTTTGGTTGTTCCCGTTTACAACACATTCCCCGGTTAGATGGATGGGTTATCGTTCACCATTGAGGCATTGGCTCAGTCGTGGTGCTGTGTAAATCCGGTCGCCCAATGTTCTCAAGACGATAAAGGGTTATGTTGTGGACATGGCCCACTTGTGTTGGATGCCATGTCTAAAGTGCATATGCGGTGACCATAACACACGTATAACACAGTTAGAAATGAGAGATAGGGTGCATTTGGCATGCTACTATGATGACACGACGCAGGATGATCAATAATCGCTGACGAAATGCTACTTTGGAGCGAGAGAGGCAAAATAAGACACTCATCATGAAGTTGCACCAATCCTAAGGCTTTTTTGTGTTCAACGTATATTAATAATTTCGAGTTTAAGTCGAAGCCAAAGTGATTTCCTGCTCGATTGAGCATTGATGCCCTGAGCCAGTGACGGAAATCCCCAATTTCGATATGGGGGTGCGAATATACCTTTAGGACAACCAAGGTTGACATCCCCCTTATTAACCCCGGAGGAATGATAGGCTGAGTCCACCCACTAAACAGGGTTTGAACTATATTCTTGGTTCTTTCGATAAAGTAACGTAGAAGGGAAACAATAAAATAAAATAAAAAATATAAAACAAAAAAAATCATTATTGTTTTATATCTACTTTTTTATTATTATTATTTTATTGTTTCTCCCTTCTACGTGAATTTACCGAAAGAACCAAGAATATGAATCCCTGCAGTCAGGAAAGCTTTAAATCATGGTTTGAACTCTCAACCTTTGGTTGAGAGCCCCTCCCTCTCACACTAAGCTACCACCTGGCCGATTATTCTCATTTGTTGTGTAAATTGCCTGTGTTGCATTACGTTGAACACAGTGCCATATTCGGCCTGCTGTCACTTCCCTGCTGAGCAATTACCTCAAATACCCATTTGTTCTAGTGCCTCGAGATGTTGTACCGCATGGAAGGCAGTGAGATTTAGCAGCAGGAGAGAGGCCCACGACCACAGCCGCAAAAACAAACAAAAATTTCCGCTGCGATGAGATTTTCCCACCGTTCACAGATTTGAATTGCGTACGGGAGGCGCGGTATGAACGATAAATGACGGCGACGTTGATTACGAGATGAGCAAGCGTCCGAAGGCTGACCTCGTCAAGGTCTGGATCCTGGGACTGGGGCAGCTCTGGCAGGGGCTGGTCGCAGTCCGGGCTGTAGTGACTACAGTAGTCGAAGGCGGCGCGTGGGTCGGCCACAAACAGCAGCTGTTGGATGTCTCCCTGTGGGGGTCACAACACACACACACGTGCACGCACATACATGAACACATGAACAGAGACAAAGAACCCGCCCCCCCTACAGCTTCAACAGACTGTTGGGGCAAGTGCTGTTAGCGAGCACTTATGAAGGACAACACAGTACACGAGGGTGCGGTTTCGGTAGCACCACACCTGGCCGCCTTTGTCTCCCCAATGTTTACAATATTTCAGCAAGTACTCATTTCAGGCTGAGTCGATCTAGGACTGGCCACAACTCAAAGAGGTCTTTCTCGCTAACAATTGCACATTCTTTTTGGATTGTCAATAGCAATTGGATGCAATTTCACTTTTTCAAAAAACGAGCCCAAGTCATATATTTGACAAAGCACAGTTGTTGACTTTGTGAAAACTGACGTTGGAGTGAGGCTCTGGCATACCGATTCAACTATTGTACATTCGTTTGCAGTTAAGAGTAAAGCTGTGGGGGATTATTGAAACATGCGTTTTGATTCATTTACATTATTTGCTGCTCTAAATTGACACGTGGTAAGCGACTCCGTTGAGCTATCATTAGTGGCCAGGTAGCTTCCGACAAAGAAGCTGATAGCTCAGTGGGCTTTACCTGGTAAGATAAAAAAGAAATTGTTTACTTTTATTACAGGATTTTTGCTAAGTGATTTGTTTACCTTTCCTATACTTTGCACTCCGGTCGTGTTTTTAAATTGTTTATTGTAGTAACGTTCTGACCCGCCCCTACTGGACATGTGTGGGAAAAGCTTTATAGCTCATCAGATTCCTCGAGTCGAAATAAAGATTCTGATATTGAAGAAACTGCTGTTGTAACTGTACGAACCTTAGGTGGATCCACTGGTTAATACGCCGCACAGGTGCGTGAAATTTGGCCGAAGCTTTCAAAAGCTACGCTACTCTTGGAGGATAAAACAAAAAATGGGGGAGAACCGCGAAGCCCCGCAGACCGTGATCCCTGACGACACGTGGCAGCTGCCTTTCTGGGAAGACACTCACTTCTCAAAGTGTCTGGGAAGACAGTCACTTCTCAAAGTGTCTGGGAAGACACTCACTTCTCACAGTGTCTGGGAAGACACTCACTTCTCAGAGTGTCTGGGAAGACACTCACTTCTCAAAGTGTCTGGGAAGACACTCACTTCTCAAAGTGTCTGGGAGGACACTTTGAGAAGTGTCTGGAAAGACACTTCTCAAAGTGTCTGGGAAGACACTCACTTCTCAAAGTGTCTGGGAAGACACTCACTTTGAGAAGTGTCTGGGAGGACACTCACTTCTCAAAGTGTCTGGGAAGACACTCACTTCTCAAAGTGGCTGGGAAGACATTCACTTCTCACAGTGTCTGGGAAGACACTCACTTCTCAGAGTGTCTGGGAAGACACTCACTTCTCAGAGTGTCTGGGAAGACATTCACTTCTCACAGTGTCTGGGAAGACACTCACTTCTCAAAGTGTCTGGGAAGACACTCACTTCTCAAAGTGTCTGGGAAGACACTCACTGCTCACAGTGTCTGGGAAGACACTCACTTCTCACAGTGTCTGGGAAGACCCTCACTTCTCACATTGTCTGGGAAGACACTCACTTCTCAAAGTGTCTGGGAAGACACTCACTTCTCAAAGTGTCTGGGAAGACACTCACTTCTCACAGTGTCTGGGAAGACACTCACTTCTCAAAGTGTCTGGGAAGACACTCACTTCTCAAAGTGTCTGGGAAGACACTCACTTCTCAAAGTGTCTGGGAAGACACTCACTTCTCAGAGTGTCTGGGAAGACACTCACTTCTCACAGTGTCTGGGAAGACACTCACTTCTCACAGTGTCTGGGAAGACACTCACTTCTCACAGTGTCTGGGAAGACACTCACTTCTCACAGTGTCTGGGAAGACACTCACTTCTCAGAGTGTCTGGGAAGACACTCACTTCTCACAGTGTCTGGGAAGACACTCACTTCTCACAGTGTCTGGGAAGACACTCACTTATCAAAGTGTCTGGGAAGACACTCACTTATCAAAGTGTCTGGGAAGACACTCACTTCTCACAGTGTCTGGGAAGACACTCACTTCTCAAAGTGTCTGGGAAGACACTCACTTCTCAAAGTGTCTGGGAAGACACTCACTTCTCACAGTGTCTGGGAAGACACTCACTTCTCAAAGTGTCTGGGAAGACACTCACTTCTCACAGTGTCTGGGAAGACACTCACTTCTCACAGTGTCTGGGAAGACACTCACTTCTCACAGAGTCTGGGAAGACACTCACTTCTCAAAGTGTCTGGGAAGACACTCACTTCTCAAAGTGTCTGGGAAGACACTCACATCTCAAAGGGTCTGGGAAGACACTCACTTCTCACAGAGTCTGGGAAGACACTCACTTCTCACAGTGTCTGGGAAGACACTCACTTCTCACAGTGTCTGGGAAGACATTCACTTCTCAAAGTGTCTGTGAAGACACTCACTTCTCACAGTGTCTGGGAAGACACTCACTTCTAAAAGTGTCTGGGAAGACACTCACTTCTCAAAGTGTCTGGGAAGACACTCACTTCTCAGAGTGTCTGGGAAGACACTCACTTCTCAGAGTGTCTGGGAAGACACTCACTTCTCGAAGTGTCTGGGAAGGCACTCACTTCTCAAAGTGTCTGGGAGGACACTTTGAGAAGTGTCTGGAAAGACACTCACTTCTCAAAGTGTCTGGGAAGACACTCACTTCTCAAAGTGTCTGGGAAGACACTCACTTTGAGAAGTGTCTGGGAGGACACTCACTTCTCAAAGTGTCTGGGAAGACACTCACTTCTCAAAGTGGCTGGGAAGACATTCACTTCTCACAGTGTCTGGGAAGACACTCACTTCTCAGAGTGTCTGGGAAGACACTCACTTCTCAGAGTGTCTGGGAAGACATTCACTTCTCACAGTGTCTGGGAAGACACTCACTTCTCAAAGTGTCTGGGAAGACACTCACTTCTCAAAGTGTCTGGGAAGACACTCACTGCTCACAGTGTCTGGGAAGACACTCACTTCTCACAGTGTCTGGGAAGACACTCACTTCTCACATTGTCTGGGAAGACACTCACTTCTCAAAGTGTCTGGGAAGACACTCACTTCTCAAAGTGTCTGGGAAGACACTCACTTCTCACAGTGTCTGGGAAGACACTCACTTCTCAAAGTGTCTGGGAAGACACTCACTTCTCAAAGTGTCTGGGAAGACACTCACTTCTCAAAGTGTCTGGGAAGACACTCACTTCTCAGAGTGTCTGGGAAGACACTCACTTCTCAAAGTGTCTGGGAAGACACTCACTTCTCACAGTGTCTGGGAAGACACTCACTTCTCACAGTGTCTGGGAAGACACTCACTTCTCAGAGTGTCTGGGAAGACACTCACTTCTCAAAGTGTCTGGGAAGACACTCACTTCTCAAAGTGTCTGGGAAGACACTCACTTCTCACAGTGTCTGGGAAGACACTCACTTATCAAAGTGTCTGGGAAGACACTCACTTATCAAAGTGTCTGGGAAGACACTCACTTCTCACAGTGTCTGGGAAGACACTCACTTCTCAAAGTGTCTGGGAAGACACTCACTTCTCAAAGTGCCTGGGAAGACACTCACTTCTCAAAGTGTCTGGGAAGACACTCACTTCTCACAGTGTCTGGGAAGACACTCACTTCTCAAAGTGTCTGGGAAGACACTCACTTCTCACAGTGTCTGGGAAGACACTCACTTCTCAAAGTGTCTGGGAAGACACTCACTTCTCACAGTGTCTGGGAAGACACTCACTTCTCAAAGTGTCTGGGAAGACACTCACTTCTCACAGTGTCTGGGAAGACACTCACTTCTCACAGTGTCTGGGAAGACACTCACTTCTCAAAGTGTATGGGAAGACACTCACATCTCAAAGGGTCTGGGAAGACACTCACTTCTCACAGAGTCTGGGAAGACACTCACTTCTCACAGTGTCTGGGAAGACACTCACTTCTCACAGTGTCTGGGAAGACATTCACTTCTCAAAGTGTCTGGGAAGACACTCACTTCTCACAGTGTCTGGGAAGACACTCACTTCTAAAAGTGTCTGGGAAGACACTCACTTCTCAAAGTGTCTGGGAAGACACTCACTTCTCAGAGTGTCTGGGAAGACACTCACTTCTCAGAGTGTCTGGGAAGACACTCACTTCTCAGAGTGTCTGGGAAGACACTCACTTCTCACAGTGTCTGGGAAGACACTCACTTCTCAGAGTGTCTGGGAAGACACTCACTTCTCAGAGTGTCTGGGAAGACACTCACTTCTAAAAGTGTCTGGGAAGACACTCACTTCTCAAAGTGTCTGGGAAGACACTCACTTCTCAAAGTGTCTGGGAAGACACTCACTTCTCAGAGTGTCTGGGAAGACACTCACTTCTCAGAGTGTCTGGGAAGACACTCACTTCTCACAGTGTCTGGGAAGACACTCACTTCTCAGAGTGTCTGGGAAGACACTCACTTCTCAGAGTGTCTGGGAAGACACTCACTTCTCACAGTCTCTGGGAAGACATTCACTTCTCACAGTGTCTGGGAAGACACTCACTTCTCAAAGTGTCTGGGAAGACACTCACTTCTCACAGTGTCTGGGAAGACACTCACTTCTCAAAGTGTCTGGGAAGACACTCACTTCTCACAGTGTCTGGGAAGACACTCACTTCTCAGAGTGTCTGGGAAGACACTCACTTCTCAGAGTGTCTGGGAAGACACTCACTTCTCACAGTGTCTGGGAAGACATTCACTTCTCACAGTGTCTGGGAAGACACTCACTTCTCACAGTGTCTGGGAAGACACTCACTTCTCAAAGTGTCTGGGAAGACACTCACTTCTCAAACGGCCGGTCTCCCGTGCCGAGCGCCCAAGCCACCCAACCCGCGCGCTGATTTCACTGCGGCTCACGAGTGGACAGGTTCGGATAATTCTTTGTTTTCTCTCGCTCGCGAAATCTCCGGGTTTAAGTGCTCTATTGTGGCACGATCGAAGATGTAAAAGAACATCTCTGCGCCTGTCAAATACAGAGGCTAGTCGAGTATCAATTAGAAATGTTTGTTTCAATACCACTTTCTGTATATACTGTAATCGGGGAATAGGGAACAGTGACGCTTTGGATAGCACACTACTATATAAACCCAGAGACGACTGAGTTTGACGCCCAGCCACAGCTAATATCAGATATATGAACTAGCCCTGGACATCCCCCCCTTTGCCAACCTGCATTGACCGGCATGGTGAAGTATGGTCAAACAAACCCCATGACCGACACGGTGTGTTGTTGTATATATAGGCCTTTTTCCAAAATTGAAATTAATAATAATTTTGCCAATATTTTTTTAAAATAATAATCGATCAAATAAATAAATAAAACACCCTGAAGCCCGCTACCTCCCACAAGCACCAAGCATCTGGAGGTCGTAAAAGGCGATTACATAATAAACTCCGGGGCAAAGGGAGGTTAACGACGATCTGCAAAATCTCCAGGTTGCCAAAGGTCCGCATGCCATAACCTGCTTGGCGCTTTGGACAGTTCACAAACAAATATCCAGAATCACAGGCACGGACACAGAACACAGGGCAAACGGACATTATAACTGATATTTTTTTGTCCAGAAAAAGTTGAAGCTTGGCTATAAGAATAAGTCGACATGATAGACTGCAGTCTATATTAGTGGCTTTATTGTTACTTATTTTATTTCACCATTATTCAACTCATATATTGTTTCTTATTGTATATTTCTATCTATGTAACTTCACCAAGAGAACCAAGGAATGTGAATTCTGGTAGTCAAGAAAGTGAGGGCTTGGTTATATCTCCAGCCTCGGGATATCAAAATATAACTCGAGAATAAAACAACGATGCCTGGTGACACAGACTTATAACAAAGCTTGGCAAACCCTTGAAATACCGGAGGTAACATCTAATGGTACATTACAAATCTTGGCTAAACATAAAACAAATAATAATTACAAGAGATTAGACCTGGGGTAACTCATTAGAGGTACAAGAAAATAGGTCAAACACACAAGACCAGATAAATGTATTCCATGAAATCAGAGCCTCCCCGGCCGCCTTTGTCTTCCAACAATTTGACACA
The DNA here is from genome assembly GCF_048934315.1 of Petromyzon marinus. Taxonomy (NCBI): domain Eukaryota; kingdom Metazoa; phylum Chordata; class Hyperoartia; order Petromyzontiformes; family Petromyzontidae; genus Petromyzon; species Petromyzon marinus. Next base: position 18,131,757 of record NC_133688.1, on the reverse strand, counting down.
AACACATGGTAGCCATAAATACGTATGAAAGGTGCGTCCCCTCCCTTAGCAGACACCACGAAGAGAGGGGTTGGGAGTTCAAACAAACATCAATTTGATGTAAAGCAGCCCGCCCGGGGTCACCGAGAGGGGAGGGGGGCAATCAGGCGCGGCCGCGGGGGGAGAAGAGCATGACGGAGTAAGCATCTGGTTTCTTTTTCTCTCGCAGGAGACGCGCAGAGGGGAGATTTTTCGGATATAAACAGCAACACGACACACGCAGTTCAGCTCGGCAAGGGACAGCTCGGCAAGGGACAGCTCGGCGAGCGACAGAAGAGGGATGAGACTCTGCAGTCAACCATCGATGGGGAGACTTGCCGAGTAGCGACGTGTCACCCAAACGCGAGTTTAGAGCTGACAGATGAAGTATCGCTCAAAGTCATTCTACCCTGAGTGCCAGCTCCCGCCACCAGCTACAGTCGAGCGATAGAATAACGAGCAACGACGAGCAAGCATCCGGGAGAAAGGGTGGAAAGGCCAAGCATCGACCAAGCCAGCATCACAGAGAACCAGCGAGCAAGGGTGTCTGCCACCAGCGAACGAACTGCACGCGCAATCGGGCATCGACAAAGAGCATGGGGCAGGAGGGAGCGCGTGCGGCGCAGCTCCTCCAGCAGTGGAATGAGCCTGAATCTGCCAGCGGACGGGCAGCTAAGTCGACGCTCCGAGCAAGAAAAAGCAACGAGGCCGTTGTAAGACACGCCCACCGTTGTAAGACACGCCCACCGTTGTAAGACACGCCCACCGTTGTAAGACACGCCCACCCTCACTCCATCACCGCTCCGCAGGGGACAAACACAATTTTTGATATAAGGGATGCCCAACCTCGGCGTTTGCTTAACGCAAGAAGATCAACACCACTCACACATCAACACGTACAGTAAGACTCATGATAAGTGCATCAACTAATAGCTGATAACGAAGAAAATTACGGCCCATTGGGTTACGTGGATACAGTCATTTAGAAGTATTTTAGTCGTTATTTTTTTCTCTTTCTTTTTAATTGCATAACTATTACCAATTAATTCATTGATGAAACTAAACGTTTAGAAACCCACGCTACGAATCTACACACTCACAGGGAGAATATTGTGTTGAAAGCTTTCTTTTGATCACAGAATCTTGCCCGCGAATCAATTAAAGCTGAAAACAGGCACACTGTCGCACACCATTGTTCCAAGACATTTCGTAATTACACAATCTTCCCAATGAATCCATTGCCGTCCCTTCGGGACATGTTTCTTTATTGCTCTTCGTATGAATATCGTTGCATGAATTTTTAAGGACTTTTTCCGATCACCGTGTATGCTCGCGTTACTCTAAGGAATGAATCAATTATTCTGTTACCCAGTTTAACAACGTGATCATTGAGGGTTAAATGTATGGATCGATGAGGAGGACATCTCCAGGAGTACTGTGTTGACAATTCCAAGCATAAGAGTTCGCATATTAGAGTGTTAAGGTTTTGTTTAGAAATTAAAATTGCTTAACACAGAAGTGTCTGAGTGGTGCCTTTCTAAGTTCATGCATAATAATCTTAATTATAATAACTGTATCCTGCGCTGAGATTTCAAATTGCAGACCTGATATAAAAACACTAAGACATAATCAATAAATGTTAAAGCGAGAATAATTGTATTATACCGATTGATAATACAAACCTAGACAACGAAGCCGAACTTAATCTTGCATACTTACAGCACACCTGCATAACTTCATACAATTAATTGTACGATCCCGATTGATAATACTACCCTCGTCAGCGAGTCAGGGCCTAATTATCATACCGGCTAACATTAGCATAATTGAATGCATGTGCATAACTTAATACAATTGCATCTCCATAATTAGCATAATTTATGCGCATAATTACATCAATTTACATAATTTTGGACAATTACACATTCTATTTTTTTTTTATTTTCATTTAATTTTCAATACCCGGAATATACAACAATGTGGAGAGTCGATCATCGAGTGGTGGGTTTAAAAAAGGTGAGTAAAATGTTAATTATTCATCTACATTGGAAAGTATTTTATCACGTGAGGTTACGTATTTTATATACACGTGGGCTATATTATTCAACACTTAAAGCAGTTCACACACACACACGCATTAAGAAAGGCTCTCAGACGCACACATACCCACAATAGCCTACCCAGCATGCCGTTGTAAAGAGGCCGTGATGAATGCGTCACATTGACCAGACAGGGCAGTGGCCGGAATATATCATGATGATTCACTTCATGCGACACCGACAATCATTGTTTGACGTGCCGCTCGTCATTCTGTAGAGTCACAATAATGCCTCATTCATCGCGCGGGGCTTTCGCTGCCCTCCGCTCTGCTCCAGTGCCCGGGTTTGTTCATCACCCGGTTCAAGGTTCAACTGCTGAGAGGAGTTTTTGCCCTCCGCGCAAAAATCAAAGGCAATTGCCTTCTTTTGGCTCGTGGACATTTAGCAAAGGCTTCATGGAACTGCGGAACAACTGGGTTTTTTATTCTTTCCGCAGTGTCCAAACCAAGCACCTGTAACAACAGTAAAGTAATAAATTAATAAAATAAAATAACACAATAAAATTCTCACGACGTTTTCGGCCACAACACAAGTGGCCTTCATTGTTGTGGCCGAAACGTCGTGAGAATTTGATTGTGTTATTTTATTTTATTAATTTATTATTTTATTCTCATTCTACGTGACTTTACCGAAAGAACCAAAAAAGATGAATCCTTGCAGTCACGAAAGCTTTAAATCGAAATTTAACAGTAAAGTACTCTTAATGAGACGGCAAAGACTTTCCAATGAACGTGACTTTTCTGTTTTGCAAAGAAATCGACTTGAAAAAAATGTGGACGGTACAATGAAACCAAAAATGACGATTACTAAGTGCCTGCAAGAATACATTTTTTATGAGTAGCACAATTTTTTTTGTTTTATCGTGGATAACACGAAAACCCCATAGTAAACATGAGACCTACATAATGTAAGTCATAATACGAAAGGCCTGTGTAGAGTGGTGATGCACTGGTTATCCCATGGACCATTATATATTATTATTCATAATTAATTAACATTTGTTCATGCTTTTGCTCTGATAGTTCCATGGAAAAGCCTTCTTAGCATGCACCTCCACTAAGAACGATGTCAGTATGCATGATGCCGTTATTACTGCTAAATAAATACATCCGAGGACAAACGTTTGTTGCAAAGCATGAGAGAATCCGCCGCTGGCATTATTACAGGGGGAAAAAAAAACGTCGATACCGCGTGTCTTCAACTCCCTACGCAGATGATATCTCACGGCTCAAATATAGATCGCATCACAATAGAAGTCTGGCTCACCGAGCATCCAATAACTACACGTGTACACATTAAAATGGTGCCAATTGCTTAACTCCAACAATAACTACAGGCTGCTGTTTGGTCCCAACAAATCATAGCAACGTAACATTCTTTTGGGATGGAAATCTAAACGGGCACTCCTCTCGCTCAGAAGACGGTAGACGCTTCCATGTGGAGCGATCTCCCAAACACCCGTAATGTGCCACCGGACTCGACGTATTTAAAATATTTTGTTGAAACTGTCACAGCCCGAAGAAATATCCTACGTGATATGGTGGTGTGCTCCAGGGTGTTTATCGGTGCGTTCGACTGGGTGTGATGTTAACTCCATACAGTAAACACGTGCTGTGTAAGTTATAGACGAAAAATGTTTGTACGTGCGTGTTGCTGTTTACGTATCAGTCGACACCCTAGACACCCTTGCAAATCAATTGTTCCATCAGCGGATTATTCAGAAGAAGCATTTCAATACTAATAATTGAACCATGCATATTCATGGTTTTTATTCCTTGTTAGTATTTCATTCTATATATGTCTTCACCATGCCCTCCGTGCATGATTATTTTTACAAATAGTCAATTACATGACTAGATGTTTTTTTTTAAATTACGCTCAAACTATTCCAAACATGTGTTGGCAAACGACTGCTGGCACACATCGCAGATACGCGCACATGTTTGCAGAAGGCAATCCCAGTGACATCTGCAGTAGTGGTTGCTACAGGGAGGCTTAGTTGGCCTTTATTCCAGATTACATTTCACCCTCACGCGCTGCAAAGAGGCAGCCGGCCAGCTGGAATGCTCCACTGACGGCTCACACTTGCCAAACACATCACAGTAACCTGTCCTTACCAGCAACCTGAAATTACCTACGGGGATAAAAAAAAAAACAATTGTAACACCACTGCCTAGGTTTATGCTGTGTTGCTGTATCAGCTATCCGTTGTTTTTTTCGGTTTGCACCGCGTGCTGTTACACGTGCTGTTTCACGTGCTGTTCGCTCAGTCTTCTGGGAGCTTTTTTAGGAACTGAATATTTAACTGAATATTTAACTGAATATTTCCTCAATAAACTTCCGTGTTGGTTTTGGGTAGAACCACGTGCTGTTGGGCACGTTGTCCGACGTTTCGCTCCATATGCTGGGAATTTCTTCAATTCAGCTCCCATGGAAGCTTCCAGCACTGCACTGCAAAAACCTGCCAGTGCATGGAGCGAAATGTCGAACATCACGCTGAACAAGACGCAATACAACCCCAAAACTCATCTGAGAGCTACTTAATGATATATGGCGATTACGCTACAGTACCTGGAACACAACACAATTGACTTCATACGTTACATGGATGTTAGTGGGAAGCTGCTGTGGTGGAATGGTCAGCACACTGCACTTGCAATCCAGAGGTCACCGGCGAGATCTTCCGCCGTGGCAGTTAAAACAAAGGGCAACGTTTCTAAAATCAGCCACCCAGCTCCGTTAACACAACCGACGTATACATGTGGAGTCTACGCCACCGTTAGTCGATTGGCAGGTCGTGTGTGTTGGGGTAAAGTGTTGGCACTACTCCCTCTTCCTACCTCTTCCAAGACCTCTGGCCAGCATGGAGGAGTAGGCTAAAAAAATACCCTCTAAAGGGGCTATAAGTAAACTAAAAACTAAATTACGTTTATTTTATCAGGAAAGACCCACTGAGCTACAGAGCGCTTTTTCAGAAGTGGCTTGGCCACAAATGATAGCTCAACGAAGCGGCTTATCATGTTGACATTCATTGCAGCCAAATGCTCTAAACGCGTGACGTTGATTCTAAATGTGGAGGGGAAAACCAGAGGACCTGGAGAAAAATTCCGCACGACCACGGGGGAGAACATGCAAACTCCAAATATATAAGCGTCAAAGTCGGGATCGAACCCATGACCTCCTGCATACAAGGCGAGGTATTTTAACATCTGGCTACTGTGGCATTCTTGGAGAGGCTGTTCTGCCGGTAGCGGTGTGAGCTAAATATTGCAGGGCTGCACTTTTAACATCAATTACTTTACGTAACCATGATGCTGCAGAACCTGGAATATATCACAATCACCTTCCTTTTTTTTACGTTGCTATACTTAGAAAGAATTGGCACCGTGTTAGAAAAAACACATTTATACTCAAGACAGAAATTCATACCCAGACATGTTCTTTGGGCAATCAGAGTATACTCAGTGCATATCAATCCCCTCCGGCATCTATCTCTCTGTAATCATAAGTTCCCTCTGACACTTTTATAACGATACCGGCTGCACTATCAAGTACAAGATCCGTGGATTGCAGTCCTGCAGATGCTTCGAGTGGGCATTACATGCCACGTGGATTGAAGATAAGTGTTGCAACAGCTGACTTTTTTTTACGTACATTATGTAAAAGAGGAAAACTGCTCATGCCCCTTCACGTGGTGATTTTCGCCTACCCGTCCACGCTGTACAGTTGTCTTTGGGACTTACCCATTGACTAACAGTGGTGCACACGTTTGTGGTGCATCCACTGCTTTCAGTTTCAGTTTCATTTATTAGGTATAACCCTGTGAGCCATGCGGCTATTGACTCGGGTGCAACTGCAACAAAACAAAAACATGAACAAAAAACATCTTTAAGTGTCTACACGCAACAGAAAAATCCTAGAAAAACAGCAAAGTCTTGCTTCAGCTGCCGTGCCGGGATATTGAATTGAACCGACAACCTCTGGTATTGCAATTATGTATTTAACACTGATTAGGTCAGCTGAACGCTGGACATTTTGATTGCCTTTCTTCGAACGTATTTTTGGAACAATATCAAACATCTTATTGCCATTCATACGGTCACAGAAATTCCAGGTAAGTTGGCAGCAAAGCGGACCTCCATTAAATCGTAATGGATATTCCTTTCTCGTTTGTTTCATCCCCACACACAACTCTAAACAGATAAGATAGACATCGATAAAGACACAGGAACCTAATTGAAACCGTGGACTGCTTTAACCGTAGCATCAAATCGATCAAATGTGAACACTCAGTGGATTGCGACTGAAGCAGCAGCGGTATTGCAGGCACGCATCGTGGCCAACTCATAACGGGCTGCAGCATAAACAAATAAATGTTGCCTTCTTTGGTTCTTTCGGTAAAGTCACGTAGAATGAGAATAAAATAATAAATTGATAAAATAAAATAACACAATAATATTATTGTATTATTTTAATAATATTATTGTGTTATTAAAATAACACAATAATATTATTGTGTTATTTTATTTTATCAATTTATTATTTTATTCTCATTCTACGTGACTTTACCGAAATAATAAAATAAAATAACACAATAATAATATTATTGTGTTATTTTATTTTATCAATTTATTATTTTATTCTCATTCTACGTGACTTTACCGAAAGAACCAAAGAAGATGAATCATTGCAGTCACGAAAGCTTTAAATCGAAATTTAAATAAATGTTGCGTTTACATTCATCAGCAAGGTGCGGTGCTACGATGCCGCTCACTAGACTGCTCTTCCAATAAGAATCACGCCGTGCTGAATCCTGTCGAATTGGAACTTGGCTCAGGGGAAACATTTTGTGGGGTGGGGGAAAAAAAAACTAACTAAATTTGTATTACGCAACAAAAGAAATTGGCATCGTCTGTCTCGTTCGGCCAATTGCCTCGTGACGGTTTCCCACAACGTTCACTTCCCCCCCCCCCCCCCCCCAATTCTCCCCTGATTTTTTGGGTTTTTTATCTTCCTCCGCACAAACACCCCGACCCAGCTCAGCTCACTCGAAGCAGGAGCAACATAAATCGCATTAATTACATCGTTTGTAACCAAAGCGGGAGCCGTTGCTCTGCCTGCCCAGCGCCCCCCCCCCCCCCCTCCAAGACCATAGAGAGAGAGAGAGAGAAACGAGAAGTTTGCGGCACTGCGAGATCTCTGGGGCCGACGGCTTACACGTAATAAATAAATAAACAACACGCCAAAAAATACAAAACCGAGGAATTTTTAAGAGCGTGTTTCAACACGCGCCGCCACACACTCGAGCGAGGCCTCGGGAGACGCTATCATGGGACCGCGCAAAATTATAAAAAAAATAAACGGGGCCAATGCCAAAATACGTGGATCAAATTGCCACGTTATGGACATCCAAGCTCTGCTTAAAAGCCTCTGAAGGCCCGCCCTTCCCACACTATTTCAAGCCAGCCTGCCCTTTGTTTCTTTAAAAAAAAAGCCCTTTCTGTGTGTTCACGTCCGGCGCTATTCACCGCGCTCTAACAATTCTGGTTAACGTGCAATCCAGCATCAGGGGGTGGAGGAGAGCAGGATGATGGGTTGAACGTTGGTTTGGTTTCTCTCTCTCTATCTCTCCCTCTGTGTATATTTTCCTCTATGCCTGACACCTTAAAAAAATACTCAAATCACAGAAAATCAGTATGAGCCTTAAATGTCCAAAAGCCACCAGACGGCTGAATGCCCTGCCCAGCTGTTGGCGCATGTGCGCAGTGTGGCAGTAAAATCACTTGGGGTGTCGCCATTCACCTATCCCCCCCTGCCCCCCCCCCCCCCCCAGACCGCCACCCCTTCCAGGAATAGATTCCTATTTTGTTTGATGTTGTGGCAAACGTAGCAGCCTCTAGCGGCTGCAAAGTCACGTGAAACCCATCACAAACAACGTCGAAAAAATCCTTAAGATTTCTATTTTTTAAGATCCTTAGATTATTTTACACAACTCACTGCATGCATGTATTGGGAACTCAAAATGAATATGAATTGACGAGCCGACGGAACCGTCACACGCATAATCGTTACCAATGCTGAGGCTGAACCGTCAAAGCCATAGGAATTATTCTCAAACAATGAAAAGACATTGAACTTTGGAATCATCGTCATCATCAATCATCATCATTATCATCATCATCATCTATCATCATCATCGGCGGCCATGGATGACGGCCTCCCCCAAGCCGTCGCCATTCCTCACGGTCCTGCAATGCAACAATCCACTGAACACCTGCACGCGAGATAATTTAACCACGTGTTTACCATGAGAAATGTCTAATTTGATCAAAAGGCAGCGGTGGAAATTGGGGCAAAATACAATCGGAAGAAAGTTACACATCGCGGTCCAGCCAAATATATTACAACTCTCATAATTGCAACTCAGCTCATTCTATGCAAAATATAGCGTAACATTTGACAGAAAATTACTACTTTTGATGGTCTATATTAATGTATGATGTCACGGAGGCCTGTAAATAACAATTACCTCGATTAATATACCAGTTAATAGTACGCAGACTCACAATGGGTTGCTCTGACGCTTTGTTGGTAAAAAAACAGGTATTTTCCTGATCTCAGCCCTGGACGGCTCCAGCTGAAATTGAACCCCCTGTTCCTTCTCTGTGGACGCCCCTGTGGGAGCAGCCATCACGTCGCTACTTCTAAAGGCTGCCCACACTGCAGAGGCTTCACAGTAGCCCTCTGTCTGATGGGGAAATCAAGCACAGAAGGGGGCCTGTAGCGCCAGCCACCCTAATGAAGCAGTCTTAGCCTGGGTGCAACGGAGCCAGGGGCAGAAAGCAATCTGGAAGCTGTGCCGATGTTGGGGCGTCTTGTGCGCCGCACGCTACAACACGCCGCGCCTGGAGTAATGGGAAATCTGGGATTGACATGGACAAAGCAGCGGAAGTAACTTTGTTTAATGTTTGCGCCATTCTCATCGTGCAGAAACGATCGCGAAGGTGCTACGCTATGCCTCTGTGAACTTTACAGAGTGGCCGTTTCGTCTCATCCCACATTGTCCAACCACCCTAATGCGTCACAACAACACGCTCACTCACTCACCCACTCACCCACTCACTCACTTACCCACTCACTCACCCACTCAATCACTCACTCACCCACTCACTCACCCACCCACTCACTCACCCACTCACTCACTCACCCACTCACTCACTCACCCACTCACTCACCCACTTAATCACCCACTCACCACGCTGCAAGACACAATGATTCTCTCTCCGCTTCTCCCCTCACACCGCTCCACTTTTGGAATTCCCTCGAGTCTTCTCTGTTGCCAAGTTATCAGAATCACTTCGCTCAATTTCAAGGAGCGCACGTTGCACTCTCACCTGTTACAACTTGGACAGTCGCTGTTTGTTGCTGGTCCTCTTGACGTTTCGAATCTTTTGGGGGCCCTGTGCTCAGCAACGGTGATTAAAAGAAAATTCAGTGCGACGCCGAGCTGCAGGCAGATGCCTTCGCATCGCCACCTGCCCAACGATGTTTGCTTGTTGTCTAGACAAGTTTAAGAACCAGCATGGAGGAATGCATGCCCTCGGGGTGCCAATCTTGGGGGCTACCTTGCTGAGCTCAGCACTTACAGCAACACCAGGAGCAGCAGTGGGGGCACAGCGAGAACACGGTTGCCACCTCGACACTAAAAGTAAACTAATCTTTATTTTTCCAGGTATGGATGTATGTTGAAATTATTTCGCACCTTACGGAGCTAATCGGAGGTGCAGGTAAGGTCCACTGAGCTATATACAGTAGCTCTTTTTTCAGAAGCGACCTGACCACAAATGATAGCTCAACGAAGTGGCTTATCACGTGGAAATATATTGCAGTCAGATACTCTAAACGCACGTTGATTTTAAATGTGGAGGGAAAAACCGGAGGATCCGGAGAAGAATCCACGCGACCACGGGGAGAACATGCAAACTACAAATATACAGCAGCAGGCGTCAGTGCTCACCCACGTCACTCTGCCGCAAATCCATCGTGAAACAGCGGCCGTCGGGGAGTACCAAAAAATTCCCGTCAACCGGCACCGTCCAATACATCAACCAAGTTCCGCCTGTTTGCCTGAAATCACGGCACCCCTTCTGCATCACAGCAGCCTCACTCCGTGCTACAAATACAAATGAAAGGCGAGAGATGGAGGCAAGTCTGGACTGCAGCCCACGTCAAACATAAACATCTCATCGAGGACCCTACCATCGAACCTCCCGGTTTCAACCTTCCACGCTGCCAGTGGTCGACCATCTACCGAATCGGGACCAGGCCGCGTGGCCGATGCGGCCACCTTATGATGCACAAATTTGCGCATCAAAGATTCGGTGGCCTGCGAGTGCAGCCACGAATCCCAAACCATCGAGCGGCATCGTGAAAACTCCGCTGCTGTCGCTGTCTTCACTCCTTTAAAGGAGGAACGGACGAGAACCACTCTGCATCTGAACAGACAATTGAGTGGATAGCAAATCTAATGTTACATCTTGAATCTGCTGCTATTAATCCATACAAAAGAAGAAGACAGGGGTCAGGGTTGAAATCGAACCCACGACCTCCTGTATGCCAGGCGAGTGAGTTAACATCTCACCACCGTGGCATCATCCCTAAGGTGTCATGGGAAGAAGAATATCTCACACTATCAGAAGAGGGGCGAGCCACATGCAAATGCATCGTCTTGAGTGGTTTAGTACCGTGGTTATTATTACACAACTGGCAAAAGCATGGGACTTTTAACGTCTCCCAAAGGATCATAGATTTCCCAGGAGAGCTTTCTCGGAAATGGGACGATCTAGGAAAATCAGGATGTGTGGTAAGCCCACTTGAGAAACTGCACGATGGCTGCTTCTTGCAGTAACTGCTGGCTCGGATGTGATTTTTTGTTTTAAGATTTGGTCAAATTAATCACCTCCTGGGCCATTTCTCAAACACCAAACTGAGACAAATGAAAAATATTGCCTCTAATAATAAAAAAGCCTAGCAGCAATGCATTCAAATCAATATGGTGATTTATTGAATCTGAAATGTTAATTCATAAAAAAGGAATGTGCCAAGCTATAAAAACTGACAAAGATCGCTATTCATCGGTGTATTGTGCTCACATCAGCTGCACCAAACAGCAAAGCGGCAATACGCACACCGCCAATGTTAATTACGAAGACGTTAACCCAGCCAGACATTGCATTCCCCTCCACTACAGCAGCTCTGATGCACGTACGGGGTAATATTATTTTATATTCTATCATCAGCAATGATCTATCCACTGTTGGATGAAGGTGTTCACAAGCTGCCGCTGCCGTCCATCCCTCGCGGACGCGCTATGTAGCAAGCCGTTTAGATTCTGCCCACCACCACCTGATTTCATCGCTCCATCTCTCCCATCACCATCCTTCTTGAGCGTGTTCCTTCCTTTGGCTGCCACTTCACTGTTAGTGTGAAGTTTTCGCGACTGCAAGGATCCATATTCTTTGGTTCTTTCGGTAAAGTCACGTAGGTGGAAAAAAATAAACTAAATAACATGATTTATTTTATTTATTATTCATTATTATTTTCATTTACTATGTTTTATTTATTTTACCAGGTAAGGCCCATTGCGCTATTTATCTCCTTTTGAGATGCGACCTGGCCACAAATACTAGCTCAATGAAGTTGATTATCATCCCGTGAAAATGTATAGCAGCAGCCAAAAACTCCAAGGCGTATTGATTCTAAATGTGGAAGGAAAAGCCGGAGGACCCTTAAAAAAAATCAACGCGACCACGGGAAGAGAGACATGAAAACTCCAAATATACAGGCGGTCACCATCCCTTCGAGCGACGTGTCCTGTCCCAAGCCCACTTACTTTGCTTCACAGCCAAAGTAATGGATCTTTAGCTGCACATGCTTTCTAATCGACGTGTTCCAATTTCTGTTTCCCAATGTTATTCCAATAGTATTGTTTCTAGAGTACTTAGCAAGCACATTCACGCTTGCACATCGCAAACATCGGCATTGGTAACACAAGGGAGTGATAACTGAAAATAATATCCATACGGGTGTTGTTTCTTTTGATTTGTTGAATACGAATCATATTTAAAAATTCTAAAGCTGGCAGTCAAACTGTGGCGAATTGAATTTTCCAAGTATGAGCGGCATTCACAAATATGTACGTATTTACTTTTAAATGTTTTACACTGAACTTGAAAACATTACTTATCAAATACCTATATATATAATTATGCATGCATTGGTTTTCATAAATAAGTTTGTTTTTAAGAATCCGATTCGATAAAAAATATGTACATATGTGAATATTCATCAGAATAATTTTTCAGAGAGTGCTCGCCTTCAATTTTCACCTCACATTGTACAATCATTGAAAAGCAAATGCTAATTGAACAAAAATATATAACAGAGCATCCACCCTTCAACCGAACATTGCCACTGACAGGGCACATGTGGCAATGAGCTATTGCAAACCGCGACAGTGGATTATGTAACGCTTCTTCCCCTGACCCCACTAACTCCCAGCGTCTTACAAAAAGCAGAGCCAGGCCAATGCGGGTTACCCCACGAGGTCAACAGACTCAGCACCTGTCACAATCAATGAGGGTCGAAACGAGCCACGGTTGCGTTGAACGAGTCTCGCACGAGGCTTTGGCAAAGGGGTGGCTCGGAGTCATGACCAGCTCTTTTTTTTTGGCAACTCCTTAAAAGCGGAGAAAGTCGGTCGACAAGGGAGAAAAGTCGCGAGACAGAACCCGTCAATTGCAGCTGTCAAAAAATGCCACTGATCGACAAGTCCATGAGTATTATACGTCTAAAATTTGCCAAGGGTCCTTCATACGACCCTGGAATCGCTTCTGAATCCGTATTGTTTCCCTCACCCTGGTAAGTCGCTAGATTTGTCGCGAGTCACTTTGGGACAAATTCTGTCCCGAAAGGAATCCTTAGAAAGGTCAACATCGCTGGGTTGGCAGCACAGTGCTGTGACTGGGCACTCCAAACCCCCCACCATCCCACAACCACGTCCTGCATGTACGGATCAGGTGGACACATAAATAAAAAAAAAACACACTGGACAGGTCACATCATATATATTTTTTTTCCTTACAGTAGTGTGTAAATTGAGTATCCATCTCAGCTGGAGGAGAAGCTCAAACAATGGTGTAAAGTAACGGATAAACTGAATAAAACTAATATTTTATATTGTTTATTTTTATATTTTGTAAATATGTAATGTGGTACAGATATATATATTAATGCAAAGGCAAAGGTGAAGTGCCGAAATTCCACGCATGTGCCACTGCTGACGGATAGGCCTCTGCTGGCGGGAGCTATCGAAAGCCCCTCTAGACGGGATCTCGGCATTACACTTACAGCCAGGCCAGACATCTTGGAAGAGGTGGGTGTACCCACACTTCACCCCACAAGACGCGACCTGCAAGTCAACTAGCTGGAGTTGAACTTCTTGCGTGGACAGAGGAGCGGGGGTTTACATTATCGTTGTAACCGCCTTGGCGGGGAACAAATCCGGCAAGCTTTGAACGTGTAACGTCACATCGAATCCAGACGTACAGTCATATTATTTGTTACATCTGTAGCGTCAACGAATCAGAGACAGAGTTTCTAGGAGGCACTTCTTTATGAACAACTTTGAAGGTCTTGTCCGCACACTCTCCACTGTAGCTCAGCCAAGCCGGTACATAACGCTAGCCGTCTAACACTGATGGCGCTGACTGAGATATCCAACTGCTCTCCTTCGTAGCACAATATCTAGCGGAGACGTTTAGCGACGACGGCGACGAGAAGACAGCGACGACGACATGAGACCAATCCCAGAACCGGCAGCCCCGAGCCCCCGCTCTCGGCTCCTTTTATGCTCCCAGCGCGGCCTGGCTCTGCCCTGACCGCGCCTCCCTTCTCGAACCCGCTAGCAGGTTCGCGAGCACCTATAAAGGCCGGCACGGCACACGAGGGGGTGGGTGGCCAACACCACGCCCGGCCGCCTTTGTCTCCCTAGCGGCGATGTTTACACATCGCACCAGGTACTAATTTGAGGCTAAGTCGACCTAGGGGAGGCCCAGGACCTGTTCAGATAATCGTCACTGGTGTTCGCCGTGAGCGGGAATCGAACCCGGGTCGCCAGGTTCGTAGCGCGGCGCGCTAACCGCTACACCACCGCTCCCCATCCTCCCCTCTGCCCACACACCGTGCACACCCTCACCGGCGTGTGCACTATCTGTAGTTGCCGCTGCTGTCCACCAGCCGGCACTATTACACTATACATCTGTAATATATTGGCGCTCCTGCTCACATGCCCCACTGAGCTACACAGCTCTTTTTCAGCAGCGACGTGGCCACAAATGATCGCTCAACGAAGTGGCTTATCTCGTGGAAATGTATCGCAGCCAAATACTCTAAACGCGTGACGTTGATTCTAAATGTGGAGAGAAAAACCGGAGGATCTGGAGAAAAATCCACGTGGGGAGAGAGAACATGCAAACTCGAAATATACAGCAGGCATCAGGGTCGGGGTCGAAAACACAACCTCCTCTATACAAGGCGATGCAGCTAACGTCTCGCCACCGTGGTGCCCCTAAGATTTAATGGAAAGAAGAACATCTCACACTACCAGAGGGGGGAAGAACCAGATGTAAATGCATTGTCGTCAGTGGCTTATTCCCGTAATTTTCATTACGCAAGTGACAAAAAACATGGGACTTTAAAAGTCTCGGCAATGATTTATCGAACCCACAACCTCCTGCACACAAGGCGAGGCGGGAGACATCTCCCCACCGCTGATATGAGACATGTTGGCCCCCACTCTGTACTCCCCGCGCGCGAGTCGGCCGTCTCACCTCGAAGACCTCGTCGTCGGCAAGGCGCGTCCCGAACACGGTGATGCCGTTGACGTCGATGACGGGGTTGTCGCTCCGCGGGAGTGGCCGTGTCATCTTGCGCTTGCAGTCCAGGATGAGCGTGACGCTCTTCCCTTCCACGCTCAGAGCGACGCGGTGCCACCTGCACGGGAGGGGCACAGCCGCCGACGGCTGTTAAGCCGCCCCCTTCGCGAGGCTAAAGGGGCGAGGGATGAAGGGCGCCTGGTCGTCCAAAAGATGGATTGGGACTTTCTGTCTCTCCGTTTAATATAAACATAATTTCTTTATCGGCGGCAGGTTTTTTTTGTTTTAACAAGTGCAGCAATGAACAAAAAGACTCAAAGGTGATTGTGATATATACCAAAGACAAAGATCCCCCGTATAGCCTTCAGATACTTTTTGGGGCAAGTGCTGTTCGCGAGCACCTATGAAGGCCGGCACAGCACACAAGGGGGTGGGTGAGCAGCACCACGCCCGACCGCCTTTGTCTCCCCACTGGCGATGTTTACGCACCACACCAGGTACTCATTTGAAGCTGAGTCGACCAAGGCGAGGCTCAGGACCGGTTCAGATACTCGTCACTGGCACTAGTGGCCATGAGCTGGAATCGAACTCGGGTCAGCGAGTTCATAGCGCAGGTAAAGCTGAAAGGTAAAGGTGCCGACCTACGGGTGATTGCTCATGCCACTGCTGGCAGAAGGGCCTCCTTCTGGTCTCGGTGAAAATTCGGTGACTGACACCCAATGGCCGCCACATGACTGACATATTTTTACAGCACTCAGTCAATCCGGTGCTGGGTACATGAGGGCCTTGCCATTCCTTGTCAGTCATGGGAGATGTTTGACCACACTTCATCACACTGGTAGTGCGGGTGAGTGAAGGTGGGTTGCCCAGGGACGAGTTTCGATATCATTGGGCACCACGTGGATTTGCATTTATTTATTTATTACACGGTAGTGGCCGGGCCTTGCACCGCGGGCGTATAGCGCGAAGGGGATAGAAACCAACAGTACTAATTACGGCAAAAGCAACGAAGGCGTTCATTTCATTTGGCGAGGTCAGAGGAGATTGGAGAATTCGGCTTGCCGGCTTTGTCTGGGCGATCGAACTCAGTTTGCTGAGATTGATTCCAAGTAAAGGCCACGGGAATTTGGGGAAGGAGACAACGGGGGAGCGAGTTCCAAGAGTGGAGGAGCATGAGGAACGAAGGGGTCAAGAGAAATGCTGCAACACAGCACGTGAACACGTTGTGGATGAAGTCAAAAGACAACTAAGCACGCACGGCTTTCTGACCGCCCGCTAATGTTTCTTCAGCGCAAACTTGTTCCGGCCAAACTGTCAAATTTTAAACGCGAACTTTTAACCGCCTTTTCCTTTCCCAATCACTGCTGAAAGTTTTTTTTTGTTTAAGCTCGCCCCACGCAAACTTAAACCCGACACCGTGCGCTTGATGCGTGCACATATTTTCAACTTCTTTCGCACCGTACATAGCCAACCGCGCTAATAGGATGCGAATGTAAGTACGCTTGTAGTGAAAGTGGTTCCAACAGCCTCGTCCGTACCTTCTTGTCACGTGTAAAGAGATGCTGCCAGGTCATTGTCTGAACACGCCAGGCTACAAGTCGTGCCGGTTACCCCGTCATCGCGCCGAATCAGGCAAATCAATGCCTCCTCCTCAGCGGGAGTACACGTTCTGCTCTGAGGTTGAAGTGCGATCCAATCGAGTGAGACAAATTATTTTTTTTAGTGGACGTTTTTGTTTTCCATTCCTGAGTGACTAAGCCAGGAGCACTGGATGCAGTGCACTTAAGAATGTGTCGCCATAGCGAGCAGACTATCGATTAATTACTCTTTGGTTCTTTTGGTAAAGTCACGTAGGTAGAAAAAATAATAGATCACGCCGTTTCGATCGAAACACAAGCAACCGACTGCTGTCAGCAGTCCTCCTGCTGTGTTTGTTTAGAAACGTCGTGATTTATTATTTTTTATACCGACGTGACTTTGCAGTCACGAAAGCTTCAAATCAAGATATAAATGAATTAGTCTGACTTTTACAGTGTGCAGTCACTGCTTAGAGGACCTCTACAGAGTCCTCTTAGTCTGGGGTTCTCCGGTTTCCTCCCAGACGAAGCAAATAAATAAGTTCGGACAGCCTACGACATCAGAACACGACCAGTAGCTGGCAAACGCTGTATAACATTTGAGGACAATGGTGAAATCCTTAAATTTGCTTCCGAAACGTCGGACATCATGCCGAACCACATGCAGTGCAACCCGGAAACACATCGGAGAGATGTCAATTAGTCACGTGGCTTAATGCGGTGCACAAATGCCAATTTTGGAAGTTATGGTGAACAAAAAAAAGGCCAATTAAAATCATATGCCGCATTTGTATGCAGTGATACAGAAATTAAGCATCGCTGAAATTTGTTTTGGCTCCAACCGATGTGAAGATGAATTCTTAACAACAGGTTAAAACCGCATTTACCTTTTGAAACTGAGCGCATGTCATCTAATGTGTACAAAAGTAACACACGTTGTTGTGTTGGGCTACGAGACAGAGTGCATGCTTTACTTCATCTGCACATGACAGATTTAATTCAAGGCTCAGCTTGCTTTGTTAAAAGAACAAAAGGTCGCACAACAGGCAACGGCACAGCCAATTCTTAGCCGGTGCACGCAGTCGCATGCTTTGTTCATCATCATCATCACCTTTAATTATAATTATTTTTATTATATTCCATGGGTATTTCGGTAAAGCCACGTAGATAGAAAACTAATAATAAAAATATCACGACGTTTTCGATGGCAACACAAGCAGCCGTCTTCTCCTCTCACCTGAAGACGATTGCTTGTGTTGCGATCGAAACGTCGTGATATTTTTTTAAAATTAGTTTTCTATCTACGTGGCTTTACCGAAATACCCATGGAATATATTATTATTATTTTATCTCTGGGTCATGTTCACCCCGGATCGCTCTGGAAGGGCGGTGGCGATGCGCCCGCTGCTCCCGTCACGGTGGCAGGCACAAGGCGATCAGTGCCATCAGTCGAAAGGGAAATTAGCTGCAGGGTCCAATGCAGCAGAACGCTCCCCAAGCCCAGCCGCATTCATGCCTGGGTGACTACCACAGCCTCTTCTTCCCTCCCTCTCGGGCCCCTGCGGTTTGGGGTTTGGCCGCCTCCACCGGCTCCAGCGGCAGGCTCTAGATTTTGGTGTTATAATTTATTTGCGTAGTTTATTGTTAAAAATTCGGTCACAGTCCCTGTGATCGCTGTTACATTGCAATTATGGCTTTTATTTTGGTGATTTCGAAAACGTTTTTTTTAGTTTTGGCCATGTTAGTACGGAGTTAGACTGATGGCCTTAATCTTAGTTGTCTTGTAGTTGTTGTTGTTGTTGTTTGACATGCATCCCACTGGGATTTTTGCACACAGCGTTGGTGTACGGTGCTATTTCAGGAATATTTTGATTGTTTTTTTTCCTGGATTTTCTGTTTGCACAGTCACATAGTCACTTTAAGATGTTTTCTTGTTCATGTTTTTTGTTTGTTGAGGTTGCACCAGATTCAAGAGCCGAATGGCTCACAGGGCTATACCAAAAAAATAAAACTACGAACTATGATGAGGTCCCTGCGCTTTGCATGTCGCGTAGCGCGTCCCAGAAATGTCGCGAACGGGGATTAGGGGCCATTAGCGGGGAGGGGGGGGGGGGCGCCCAGGCGCTTTCACGCCGTGCCCCCTGCCACGCTTCGCTACGCGCGCAATGCCACCGTGATCACGGCCGCCGCTGTCGTCATCGGCGCCACGCGTGCGGGTTCGATTTTAAAACTGCGGCGGGTTTTTCGCTACGAACAGAAAATGTGAACGCGCTCGCGCGTGCGCCCGGTTCGTTGCGCCAAATGTGCCGCGCGCCTTTAATAGGATGCCTACTAAATATCGCGCGGAGAGAGGAGGGCGGCGCGCGGTGGCAATGCGTGCTGTGTTTTCGAAATTAGTTCAATGCCAAGCCCCGGGAAACCCCCGGAAAGTTATTATTTTTCAAAGCAAGACCATCTGCGAAGAATCGCATGATCTCCAGGCAATATGGTTTTGGCTTTGCCGAGGTTTGTTATCAATAAAGCGATCCTTGTTACTTGCGCTAATGTGTCAGCACCAGCTGTTAAACTGTAGAGCCATATGCAGTGTACGACATGCGAAGTAATGTAGGGAATTGCAGATCCTAGCAACATTTTCAGGTGCCCACCGTCGAATTAAACAACGGAAAGAATAGCGTGAGATACTTACCCACTGAACCCGAGGGTTTACTTTGCCTGTCACTTTTACGACCATCCCGAGAGACAGAGAAGAGATATAATTCAAGACGCATTCTTAACAAGTTATGCGGTGAAAAGTGTTGCAGATGCTCAATCAGGTCACGCTAAAATACGTGCGATCTAACCAGAACTTGGAAGCGCAGCAGGTTTTGGGCCTGGATATTGCTTGGATATGGCGACCACCATGCACAACAGGTTGTTACAGACTAAAGAGCTGCGTGGTAGGCCGCAAGAGGCAGCGCAGCAAACATTCATGAATGTGCTGACCGGCATGGCGAAGTGTGGTCAAGTAAACCCCATGATCCACACGGCATGGGCAGGTCCTCATACAGCAGTGAATTGACCAATGGCTGTCCGGTGTATTTTGTTCCCTGTAACTGAAGAGAAATGATGCCTCGCGAACGCTAATGCATGCCACCTTTAAACGAGGCTGTGTGTTAATGACTGCGTTGACTGAGCCAAACAGGAATTTAATGACGACCCCTGCTGAAAGTCATATTTTTGCTGCTTTTGTCATTAAAGTTAACTCTGGCATGTGTGTGTGTATATATATTTGTATATATCTGAGAGCCAAATATGTGTAGCCCATTCTAGAGCCTCAGTGGCAAACAGAATATTGCACTAAATTGCATTCATAGCACAGGTTCACGTGGGTCAGAGATTAAAGAAATTAAGAAAATAGATGCCGAAAATAGCTGAGGCAGCGAGAGAACAAATGATGGGGAAATAGCTACAGGTAGACGCTGAGGTAAGATGACAGATGAACGGACACACATACAGATGGACAGACAAGCAGACATACAGACAGACAAAGACAGACAGAGGGACAGACAGATGACGCACACAACAAAGACAAAGATCCCCGGTATAGCCTGAACCGACGGTTGGGGCAAGTGCTGCTATTGAACACCGATGAAAGCCAGCACAGCACACAAGGGGGTGGGTGGCCAGCACCACGCCAGACAGACAGGCATTCATACAGACACAAAGAAAAACACACAAGGATGGACAAACACAGACATAAATCGCCAAAAATGTACAGTTGTCTGTTTCAAGCTGCAATTGTAAGAACAAAACGTTTATGTACCGAACGTTGGAGTGAACATTTTGTAAATGTATTCCGTACAACACTCAAGGGCAGGCAAAGGGGATTTGCGACTGCTGTGTTGATTGGGATCTCTTGCTTCAGAGTTAGATTGATGTCTGCCTATGCCTCTGAATCTGAACGCCACAGAAATGGAGCGAAAAGATTCACTGAAGCCCCGTGGACCACTGCATTGTGCGGTCGTGGGGGATGGTGGTGACTTAGGGAGGCCTTCATCCAGCAGTGGATAGGTCATGTCTGCTGATGACAATGATGATGATGATGTTGATTGGATCTAAAAATAAATTCTGCTTCGAGCATAGCTATCTCAAAGCTGTTATGCGCAACTAATGCATAGTCTATGTGTATGGTAATGTACATATAATTCATAACGATGTGGACAATGTGCATGTCTCTTTCTACGGGTGTTTGTTCTTCACGTCGCATCCACAGAAACGTGTGTCATGTTGCTCACCTAGCATAGTGTGATCTTCTGAAAACGCTACATTCCTGTGATAACATATTTCCAACGAGAGGGCATTTCCATTAGGAGCAGCCAATGCCGCTCAAAAACCCAAAAGAGGAAAAATGTGACTCAGCCTGTATCGTGACTTTTTTTTGTCACCAGATTGATGGGCTCAATGCTCTTGTCTCAGTTTTGTACAGATCCGAGATCAAAGCCCGATGTTGAGAATTTGTGTGCCGCAAATATTCTAGTGGAAGATGAAGCAGTTAAGCCCTGCAATGCAAATTGATACGAAAAAAATACTTTCTGCGGTGTTGGACATTCACTGTGTCGCCGCGCTCAGCTATAAGTATCGGCAGCTCTCTTGTGGAATGCAGACCCCTAACTGAAGAGACCGCATGGCCTTTTCAAACACGCGTGACGCACCGCTGCAACGGGCAGCCAGTCACAAAATTAATCGAGCACTGTCGAGGGGAAACCTGAAGCCGCTTATTCAGGACCAGTGGCTTGAAACTTATTTCTAAGACACCCCGTTTACAGAGCCCTTTTGTGGGGCGAAATTAGTTTGTTCGGAGGCTTCCCTGGAACAGCTAATAATTTGCATTGTTTTAATTTTCCAGTACAGTTAATGTTACGCAAGTACTGTAGCGAAAACATGGCTTCATAGTTTGTAAAGGGTTTTTTTTGGTATTGAGTGGTTAAATAATAAATACATATTTTAGAAGAGCCTTCACAACAATTCGGTAACCACCGTGGTGTTATTATTATTAGTGCACTGGTCTTGCAATCCAGAAGTCGCTGACAAGTCTATCAGCAGGTCGCGTATGGTAGGGTAAAGTCTGGGTACTTCCGCCTCTGATTAAACATCTGATGAGCATGAAAGGGGAGAACAAATGCCCACTACAGCTGCCTCTGATTGAAGGCCCCCCCCCCCTTTGCCAAGCATTGGGAGTGAATCGCAGGGCCGCACCCTTTTCCAACTTGACCATTCTCAAGCAATTCACCCTCTTGCCACGCTCGAGTCTCCCGGAACCAGCAGGTCCATTAAAACAAACAAAAAAATAATGACACCCGCTGTCTTTGCACCCGCATGCGCACGAGCAATCCAGGACTCACTTTCCGTCGGCGAGATTGATGCCCTTGAAGAGTGGGTATTCCTCTGGAACGGGCTTTCCCGTGTGGTCCTCATACAGAAAGACGGGAGAGCGTCCGACCTCGAAGCCCAGCTGTTGCATGCCCTGCTCGTTGTAGACGGACATCAGGAAGGCCTGCAGACCCTTCCTGGGCTTTACCGTGGCCAGGATGGAGAAGTCTTGGGGAAACTGGCCGTCTGTAACAGAGCCGGCGCAACAAGGGCTGTTAGAGGCACGGGCACAATCACGCTCTTGTTATCCCGCGCGAGCTAAGAGCACTAAGCCATCCACACAGCGTACTTACGTTACAGGATGGATGTCTCTTAACTGCGGTGTAATCACAACAAGCTTTATGTTTGGATCAACTATACTGCGACGCTGTACAAGTTTGCCCTATTTTCCGAATTTCACGAGTATCTGTTCCAAATGAAAACGTGTCTGTTGCTGGAAGATGGCGTTTTATTGTTATGCCATTCAATTGATTTTAACCTAAAGTTCACAACGTTGGAATCGGTTATATAGTGCGGGCAAGTAACTTAAGAAATGCAAAGGTAAAAGTGCAGCCCTGCCATTGCTGGCTCATGCCACCGTGTTGGCAGAAGGCCCTCCACTATAGGGAGCTCTCGAGAGCTCCTCCGAAGTGTGTTTTTTGCCTACTCTTCCACACTAGCCAGAAGTTGTGGAAGAGGTACCCACACTTTACCGCACCACATGTGACCTCCCAATGGGCTCACCTATTTCTACTACGAGGTGAACAGAGGTGGTGAGGGGGGGGGAGTGACGGGGAAGGGGCAGCCCTCTGTTTAAACTGAAGTGCACTGTGGTCGTTACACCACACAGCAGCACCTCCACAGCAAGTAACTGTAACATCGAAAGATTGATTACAATCTTAGTATTATACCCGTACGTGCATAGCATTCTGAACGTTAGAATGAGTTGTTTATTAATTATTAAATGTGTAAGCGTGTGATGTGCAAATGTTACATTTAGGATAATGAGGCTGACAAAACTGCCCAAAGAAAAACTTAATATATGAGAGGAAGAAGAAGAAGAAAACTCGATACGTTTGTTAATAGCATTGCAGCCTTCAAGAAAAAAACAAAGGTGATGTTTCGGCCAAACACCCTTCCTCGTAGCAAGTAAATAGTGATGTGTAGAGGAGACTGAAATAAATAAATCCTTGAATCCGATCGCAATCTTGAGTTATGACAATTCAGTGAATCGCTGGAGGAAACGCATTGTTAGCAGGGCTCACTGTTTTTTTTCATCTCGTGCGCATCGCTGTCAAAAACGCCACATCGGGACAAAGTCTCGACAAGCCACGCTTCTCACCGCTGTGCATTCGACTGACAGCCTCAGGCACAGCAAGGGCAGCAGCAGCAGCAGAGATATTGCATTCGGGCAAAAAAACCGTATAAAAACGTCTACCTTGACGTAGATATTAACCTTATGGCAACGCGGGCTCGCCGGCTTTTATGCAATGATCACAAGACACTATGTCTGAGATCAAACTGTGATGTTGGAGCCTTTTAATCGTTGAACCCGAGACAAGAACGCGTGTCTGTGTGTCAACCCAATGGCAAGCAGATCTCCCTGATACAATGTGGTCAGCCGCTGGTTAGCAGACTCCTGCTGTGAGATGACCCGTAAAGTTACCTTTCCATCACAAAGCATTTGCCAAATTGGTTATTCTGCTTCGAAGATTAAAGCTCACAAAAGCGATTGCAGCCTCTCAAATGCATTAACATCGTACACGCCTGCGATTATTGAAAGCCCCGCTCCTGGGCTACCGAGCGAGGCGTACACTGTTAACCTCACAGATCCAAAGCAAGCGTCATGATTTCTCTAGCATGTGCTGTAATGCATTTGACGAAAAAATGCACACCGGACAGATTGTGTATTTAATATATGTGCGCCGAGCACCAAACCTTGAAAAAAACGCACAATCGAGAGATGTATTTAGAATAAAATAGCGTGCTGTCGTGGAGCATTATGGGTTTGGCCTTTTGAGTCTCATAAACAGAATAGTGAAAGATTGCTGATGAGGCTTAGAGTTTGCTTTATTGAGCCGCTACTGGATAACATTAGTCTGGCATCACGGAGTATAGTCTTACTTACACGTGTGTGGTGATAAAAGGATAGTCCAGGTAGAATGTTGAGGGTACCTGTATCATGGCAGAATCTTGAAGCATTGTCACTGCCGTATCTCTAACGAAATGCCCCTTAAAGACGAGTGAATGAACGCACGCCACATTTTGTGTGGAGTGGTACCTGGGAAGAGCTGTCGGGTAGGTACACTGATCCATGGTGTGGTACCTGGGAAGAGCTGTCGGGTGGGCGCGCTGATCTGGGCCATCTTGGCGATGCGGAAGGCGACGTCTCCCCGCTCGGAGCGCGGGCGGCTTGTGCAGAGCCCCGCTGTTTTGGCGACTCCCTCCTGGGCGTTGTGCAGATCCAGCACTCGCAGCACGTCCACCGTGTCCGCTGCGGCGACACCGAGCAGACAGAACGATGCTCAAGGCGCTCGACGATCGTTTGCCTGCGTCCGCTGCTTCTAAATGGCCGGGCGACTTGGCCGTTCTGAGGTCAGGATACTGAGCTGGCACAGCTCGATATGTTGAGTGTGGCTAACAATAACTTACATTTACGAAGTGCAATTCATCCAGACATCTCAGTGCGCCACGCACGAAGTTAGGGAATATAAAATGCTGCAAAGGCCATCGTCCAGTGGCCGAACGTGGAAAGTGTAGGCCAGGGGAAACGGGTGAGTCTTTAGAGAAGACCTGAACATGTCGAGTGACTTCGCCTCTCTCGCCACTGGTGGCACATGGATCGGTACATGGATCCAGGCAGCAAAGCCGCCTGTGATGATACTGGATGCTCAAGAGTAAAGTGGGTCGATGGTCGTTGCTCTGGCACGAATGACTGCACGCAAAAAAAGGCCCCATCACGTAAAATGTGGTTTTTCACTAAATTTGGATGCATTCGAACTATAAGAATACAACATATTGGCTTGACTATCAGATACCGAGCGTTGCTCTCAGTCGCAGGGCAGATGGAAAGGTGCTGCCCTCTACGGTTCGCACCAGAGGTTCACCTTGAAGAGACCTCGGAGGTAGCTCCATGATATTCGCTTCCGTGGGCTGTTTCTCTTCGTGAAGTTTACACTGCTCTGCGAACGATCGAAGTGGGTGCCTTTTCTCGTGACGCGATGCCGATAGCACGATCGGCGATAACGTCGCGAAAAAAGACGAAAGGTTTACTTTCACACTCTTTGGTCCTTTGGGTAATGTCACGTTGGTAGAAATTAAATTAAATAAATCACGACGTTTCGAACGCAACACAAGCGCCCGTCTTCAGGTGAAAATCGCGACAGCTGCGCTGTTTTGCTGCGAGCAGCAACGATGTCTGCTCCCTTTTTTTTTGTTTAGACCGAACCGGGCACTGCCCGATGTGCATGGGGGGCACCACCAATGACGGAGGAGAGAGAGAGAGAGAGGGGGGCCAGGGGACTGGGCTGCGCCAACGCCGCAGATGTTGAGTAGGGAATGCAAATCGGAGTCTTCGAGTGTATTTATTTTAGTAACCAGGTGAAAACTCAAGGGTGCCAGGAGGAGTCTCAATCGCAAGAGTGACCTGGATCACCACGGTGGCAAAAGCAAAACAACAACAACAACAAAAGTGTATCAGTTGAAGAGAATGGAAATTTAGAGCAAAAGCAACTGCGTCGTGATGTGAGAAATCGAATTATTGCACAAACATAAATCGATGTTAAATAATAAATATATTGCTTGAAGTGTAGGTCAGCTCGGGCAGATATATATTTTTTAATAATGATAGTACAATTACAATTAAGTTACAGAAACATTAAAACATATTTAGGGTGACTCTTCTCCAGTAGTAACATGTAAACGGACACCGTTAAATTTTAGGAAAGCAAATATTATCAAGTATGCACTTTTAAATCACCAATTTACAACTCATTTCTTTCGAACTGCTTTTTGTCTTTAGTTTATTTTCCTTCCCGGTACCTCTGATTAGCGCGGTTGGCTACGTACGGTGCGAAAGAAGTTCAACATACATACGTTAAGCGTGGGGGCGCTGTGACTCATGGGCAGGATGTGAGATGGATTAATTTAATTTGCAAATGACATAGGTCCCAATCCCTGTTTGAAGGATACTATTCGTGACATTATTTGTTTCATTTGTTTAGCTAGTTGTGACCTCAAGAGACCAGGATAGTGCTCATTTGCACGAGCAACCTGGGTTACCAAATCGACAAAGCAAACAAATAAAAAACAAAGCACAGCAATTAATCAAACAGAAATCAGTGTTGCACATGGACAGCGCTTTTATCAATCCACTGCTAGATGAGAGCCTCCCAACGCCATGCGGGACGTGAGGGTTATACGGCCATACTTCATCACGTCGGTCAGTGAGGCATGGTGATGGCAAGGGACCATAGACATTGGAGGATAGTACAGTCCCACAAAGGATTTTGCTGTACTGTTGACCATGCAGTTGTTCTGGAATATGGAGTATTAATGATCTATACTCTTCAATTGTATGCGCTCCTCCCAGTCTGTTAAGTGGAGGAGTGTTTGCCCCCAATTCGCCCCCAGAATCTGTGCAACTCTCTGCCCAAACGCGTCACAGATCATAACCACAGTGGCTACTTTTAAATCAAGGTTAAGGCCTATATGTATCATTAAGCCTCCTGATATCATTTGGCCACCTCATGAATTATTATGGCATTTTTTAAATTATTTTTATCCCCCCCCCCCCTCAGCTTCTTTTTACGTAATTTTTAATTAGTTTTTTTTACATATTTCTTTGCAAATGCGTCGGTTTTATTTAATCTTAAAACTTGCGTGAAGCGCCGTTCGCACACGTTCCTGCTGTGGTAGGCGTTCTATAAATAAAGACTCGTGTCATCGTGATCATAATCGCAACCTCACCCAGTGCGGCACCGCCTACGCCGAAAGGGTTTTTCATGCGCTCGTTGTTTCACAGGCGGGGACGTTGGGCGAGGTGGTGGGGGGGGGGGAGAGGGTCGCGCATGGCACTGACCGTGCATTGCACGAGATCCCTGTTGGCAGAAGTGTGGCATTTGTCTCGTTAAATTTCGGCGGTGGCGTGCGTGCGGGCGGGCGTGCGGGCGTGCGGGCGGGCGGGCTCCAGGTGTCGCCGTGCTTCTCGAGGGTTGCGGTGGTGACACGAGGACACCGTCGATGCGAATTCGAGGCACCCCCTCTGGGTTGCCAATGTCATTTTTTTGCCGGCGATTAACACGACTCGCAACATTTTAAACGTCATTAATTGCTGTAAACTGTCCTCTGAAGGCATTGACCCGACTCTTGTCTCAATTAAATCTTCTCCGCTATCATTTAATGTCACCAAACACCCCCGTAACCTCAATTACCGTCGCGGGGAGGAAGTATAATGACAGGGGGCCACCCCCGTTGTGCTTCTGCTGCAACACAGAAAATTGGCAAGAACGGAGGGCACCGCCATTAAGGCAAGAGAAGCGCTGCTAATGGAAGAAAATATCATTAATAAGGGCACCTTAATTAAAGGAAAATGTTGCAATTAAAGCGAGGAGCACGGCAATTATGGCAGGGATGGGTGGAGTGTAGCCCCCCACGGAGCTGGGAAGGGCCACGCGTTCCACAAGGCTCACTCTTATGGGCATCTGTAAAAATAAAAAAAAGCTTTATAGCTCATCGGATTCGTCCAGTATAAGTACATTTTCTGATGATTTTGAATGAACTGGAGGCTACGCCATGGACTCCGCTTCGAATGTGCAACACATTTTCTCCTTTTAAACGTGTGCCTACTTTTGAATTCCATTTCCAGCCAACAGCGCATCCCTTGCATCGCGAGCGGTGCGTTTGCACCACTCTGTAGAAAGGGCATGTGGGTCCCCTGCCACTAAAGTACTTGCGAAGAGCTGTGCTCCTTGTCTATTACGGCACAAGCAATAATCATAATTTAAAGCCATGTTTCAATTCCCTGCGAGATAAAGGGATGTCCTCGCCACGTCAGTCATGGGGATTTATTTGACCATACTTCATCGTGTTGGTCAGTGTGGGTTGGTGAAGGGTGGGGAGGGCGGTGTCCAGGACCAGTTCGGACATCACTCGCCACTGATATTAGTCGTGGTTGGGAATCGAACTGATGTCGCCGGGTTTATAGTGCAGTCCGCTTAAACACTGCATCATCACTCTACCCTGTATGGAAAAAAATATTTCACTGCTATAAATGTACAGGTGATAAGCCACTTTGTTGGGCTATCATTGGTGGCCAGGTTGAAGTTAATACTTTAGTGGGCTTTACCTGGTAGGATAGGGATGGTTCAATTTCGATTTAAAGCTTTCGTGACTGCAATGATTCATCTTCTTTGGTTCTTTCGGTAAAGTCACGTAGAATGAGAATAAAATAATAAATTGATAAAATAAAATAACACAATAATATTCTCACGACGTTTCGGCCACAACACAAGCGGCCTTCATCAGGTGAAGGGGGCGAGACTGTCTGGTAGGACAGCGCTGTCTGGTAGGACAGACTGTCTGGTAGGACAGCGCTGTCTGGTAGGACAGCGCTGTCTGGTAGGACAGCGCTGTCCTACCAGACAGTCTCGCCCCCTTCACCTGATGAAGGCCGCTTGTGTTGTGGCCGAAACGTCGTGAGAATATTATTGTGTTATTTTATTTTATCAATTCATTATTTTATTCTCATTCTACGTGACTTTACCGAAAGAACCAAAGAAGAGGGATGGTTCAGTTTGGCGTGATTTGATTAACTCTCTTGTTATTTGCACTGCGACCGTGTTTTATAGTGTTTATTGTTGTAACGTTCTTACCCCGTGCCCAGACTGAAGATCTGTCTTAAAGAGCTTTATAGCTCGTGGAATTCCTTCAATATATAGATAAATATTCTGATCTGAATCTGATCTAATTTATTCAGGGCTGATCAGAGGAGCGCCACCAATTTTAAGTGTTGCACCACTTTACAATCTTATCAAGAAACTGAAAATTGCATGTAGAACGACATCGATTGTAGATGAAGGGCAAAAGCCTATGGTCTCCGCAGTCCGCGAGGACCAACAGGGGACGCGGCGATCCTAGCGGACGCTTGCTTTGAGCCCTCAATAGACGGAGGAGGGCACGGGCACACGAGAGCACACACTTGTGTTTCCATCATCTCGGATCTACGGCATAAACACGCGGCATCGACGGCCCTGTGAGGTCATTCAACTGAGGATGAGCGTGAAAAACACTCGGCTCGAGAAAACGCCATCAACTGGCTGAATACTCCGGGCCTAAGTATTGCAACTCGCTTATAATTCACCGGTACGCAAGAGGGTGAAGTACACAGGACGTGTAACCGTTCATCCCTCAGCGATTGCTTCAACACTCAACTCCCAGCCGCTATCCAAGTCCAGGCTCAAGGCTCTCCCCCCCCCCCCCCTCTTTGCCTTGCACTGGCTCTCTCTCTCTATATAAGACAAATACGACCTGTGTTTCCGTACAGTATCGTGAGATGCGGTCACCTTTGTACGCCGTGAAAAATCCAAAATTGTATTGAAT
The DNA here is from genome assembly GCF_048934315.1 of Petromyzon marinus. Classification (NCBI taxonomy): domain Eukaryota; kingdom Metazoa; phylum Chordata; class Hyperoartia; order Petromyzontiformes; family Petromyzontidae; genus Petromyzon; species Petromyzon marinus. The sequence continues at coordinate 18,102,141 of NC_133688.1, read as the reverse complement.
CGCCACGATTTGAGCTCGTGAGTCCGTTCGGCAGTCGGCGATTTTTGTTGTAAAATTTAAATTTTGTAATTTTCCTCCGTAATTTTTACAGTTTTGTCTTCTCCATTCGACTAAATGAGAACGTTAGCATGTAAATGGCACCTACTTCTGCGCAGGTGTTCACCTGCTGTCCCGTACACACCCCCGTGACGCGTGTTTGGAGTGTTCAGCGTGTCGTTCGGCACGGGGTCCGACGTTTCGTTCCGCGTGCTGGGAGACTTGCTCGGGAGGATGGCTTAGGTGGTGCCCACCACCGGATACAGAGTGCAGCGGCCAAATAAATTATTCATTCCCCCACTCACCCCCAGCCGTGCCCCAACGAGGTTTGGATCAACACCAAAAGTTATCCGGCGTGAAGGAAAAGTGTGTGAACCGCACGGACAGGAAATTACTTGTCTGTAAACTGTCGACAATTTTTCGCAGGTTACGTTGACGATGCAAGAGGATTAACACCGCGGTTAAATGGTAATGAAGGCGTCAAGAAGACTCCCTCACATCTGGCCGCCCGACTCGATGGGACGACTCGTGCTTAAGTGCAGAACGATGTTTTACGGTGGTAGGGCGTGGGAGCATTTTCGGTGTGTTGCAAATTCGTTTGCAGGGCTGAAGAGGCAGTGAAACTTCGATGCACTAGAAGAACTATCGCCGCAGATAGCACGGGGCTGGCAAAGCAAAAACAAAGCAACAGAAGCCGCAGAAATTGTCGCTTACTGTATTCTCCCCCCCCCCCAACCACTTGCTTCTGGGCCAAGCCGCGTGAAATCCACACCAACTGAGAGCGAGCGAGCTGCTGAGAGAGCGCGAAACTATATACAGCCCCACGGAAAACGCGGCCAACGTGAATCGGGGAGAGAGAGAGGGTTGGGAGGAAAACGTTAATTTGCGGAGACAACGTGAGCTACCTCCGATTAGCGCGGTTGGCTGCGTATGGTGCAAAAAGAAGTTAAACAAACGGTGAGGGAAAAAAGTATTTGATCACCTGCTGATTTTGTACGTTTGCCCACTGACAAAGAAATGATCAGTCTACAATTTTAATGGTAGGTTTATTTGAACAGTGAGATACAGAATAACAACAACAAATCCAGAAAAACGCATGTCAAAAATGTTATAAATTGATTTGCATTTTAATGAGGGAAATAAGTATTTGACCCCCTCTCAATCATAGAGATTTCTGGCTCCCAGGTGTCTTTTATACAGGTAACGAGCTGAGATTAGGAGCACACTCTTAAAGGGAGTGCTCCTAATCTCAGCTTGTTTCCTGTATAAAAGACACCAGTCCACAGAAGCAATCAATCAATCAGATTCCACACTCTCCACCATGGCCAAGACCAAAGAGCTCACCAAGGATGTCAGGGACAATATTGTGGACCTACACAAGGCTGGAATGGGCTACAAGACCATTGCCAAGCAGCTTTGTGAGAAGGTGACAACAGTTGGTGCGATTATTCGCAAATGTAAGAAACACAAGAACTGTCAATTTCCCTCGGCCTGGGGCTCCATGCAAGATCTCACCTCGTGGAGTTGCAATGATCATGAAAACGGTGAGGAATCAGCCCAGAACTACACGGGAGGATCTTGTCAATGATCTCAAGGCAGCTGGGACCATAGTCACCAAGAAAACAATTGGTAACACACTATGCCGTGAAGGACTGAAATCCTGCAGCGCCCGCAAGGTCCCCCTGCTCAAGAAAGCACATATACATGCCCGTCTGAAGTTTGCTAATTAACATCTGAATGATTCAGAGGACAACTGGGTAAAAGTGTTGTGGTCAGATGAGACCAAAATGGAGCTCTTTGGCATCAACTCAACTCGCCGTGTTTGGAGGAGGAGGAATGCTGCCTATGACCCCAAGAACACCATCCCCACCGTCAAACATGGAGGTGGAAACATTATGCTTTGGGAGTGTTTTTCTGCTAAGAAGCACATTAAGGTCCTGGAGTGGCCTAGCCAGTCTCCAGACCTTAATCCCATAGAAAATCTGTGGAGGGAGCTGAAGGTTCGAGTTGCCAAATGTCAGCCTCGAAACCTTAATGACTTGGAGAAGATCTGCAAGGAGGAGTGGGACAAAATCCCTCCTGAGATGTGTGCAAACCTGGTGGCCAACTACAAGAAACGTCTGACCTCTGTGATTGCCAACAAGGGTTTTGCCACCAAGTACTAAGCCATATTTTGCAGAGGGGTCAAATACTCATTTCCCTCATTAAAATGCAAATCAATTTATACAATTTTTGACATGCGTTTTTCTGGATGTTGTTGTTGTTGTTATTCTGTCTCTCACTGTTCAAATAAACCTACCATTAAAATTATAGACTGATTATTTCTTTGTCAGTGGGCAAACGTACAAAATCAGCAGGGGATCAAATACTTTTTTCCCTCACTGTACATACGTACAATAATGTAAAGTATTTCATGTTGCCATTGCTTATTTTCAGCATTAATAAATCGTGTGCAAAGAGTTTGCATGCAATTGGCGTTGACTTAAATTGCGCGAGTGTTTTTGTGACAAGGCAAAAAAAATCCGTTACTTAAAAAAAAAACATCTTGTAAATTGCACATCCTTTAATTGTTGAGTGTTTCAAGACTAGTGTGAGGTGATTATAATAAACGATCCGATGGTAGTTTTACTTAATAATGTAAAAGTATATATATATTTTACATATTTTCTTTCTAACGATCGTTAGTGTTGTTTTTTTGTTAACATTACTCTAGACAAATGTATTTTTTTTTTATTTCGCGGTCATTACAGAGACTCGCTTTGCAGCAACAACAACAACAACAACTAAAAGACCGCACAGAAAACCGCGCCGCATCCGTGGAGGGTGGAGCAAACCGCGTGCTTCCTCGTGAACGTCCTCGTGCACGCGACAGTCGTCGAGAGCCCGCGTCGCGCAGGGAGAAGCTGCCGTGACGACGGGCATGCGGCATCACTCGAAACAATGGCATTCCTTGCGACACTTTCATTATTACCACCTGCCAAAGAGGTAAGCAAGGTCGCGCAGGGGCCTGTCAGCAGTCAATTTTAAAACTATTACCCGCACCGTCCCAGACTTTTGCCGGCCGCAATAAATTCCTTCAATCCTTCAACGATATGAAAAGAGGAGCTGCCAGACATTCATTATTTGGTTAATCCTTTGATCACTTGATCTACTTTAATAAAAGTAGGGGCACCCGTACGTGTGTGTTTTAGGGGACTATTAACAGCTCTGTGGCACGGGGATCAAAGACGTCTAAGGCGCCGCCGGACCCGTGCGGAGAGAGTGAGAGGGCATCACGATAGGCAGTGGCAGTGATGGCAAATAGAAGGCTACGTTTGTTAGCTTAACACTGGATCCTTTACGTTATCCACTTTTATTATCTTAAAATAGAGGACCTTGACAAAAATTCATAATAAACTCACTTACCATTTTCAGGAAATATAAATAAATGGCAAGGTGTCCCCATTTTTTTTTTCGTGAAATGTTACACTTTTTTTTACGCTTCAATGTTATTGGTATGGATTAGTAAATATATATCAGTGAAATGAAACCGTACAATCTAAGCACTTGCACGGGAGTAAGTGCGTTATTTGTTTTAGCAGCTGAAACATCAGATAGCGGCTAACTTTCAGGTCAGCCGAGGCAGCGTGCTTGGCATGTTAATGCGCTAATCTGGCCTCACATCTCCACAGAAACCCAACGCTCTGAACCAGGAATCCTACACACACAATGCCACTGTTAGTCTTCTACGGCAGTGGAGGCATAGAAGAAGAAGAATAAAAAAGGCATCGCCTCTAACCCCACCTCTGCCTCACCCAAAACTCATCGAAGTTCGTCCTCACTCGAAACTTCTCAAAAATATCACGAACATCGCTGCCACGTGTTAGATCATTCTCTTTTTTCTTAGAAGTACTATATTTCCACCCGGGCTAAAGATGTTGATGTAAAAAATATATCCAAAGAGGGGGGGGGGTGGCTTTTGGTCTGGGTACACGTCAAGTGAAGGGCACCTCCATTCAACGTCCGATTAGCCCACAGTTGGGACATTACGTTCCACCAGTTGCTAATCGCATTGTGAAGCCGCTGAAAAGTCCTGCAGCAACAGCAGCAGGAGCAGGAGCGGCAGCAGTGGGGATGGGCAGAGAGAGAGAGAGACAGTGGCTTCTTATAGGAGTCATAGTTAACAAATATAAACACAGTAATAATATGTAGATGCATGGATGAATAATGAACTGGGTTGGAATGGTGGGACAGTGGTTAGCGCACCGTGATATGAATGCGCCGAACTGAGTTTGACCATGGCTAACGATAGTAACGAGTGATATCTGAGCCAGTCCTGAGGCCTCCACCTTCACTGACCTGCATTGACCAGCATGGTGAAGTATGGTCAAACGACCCCAGTGACCAATCTGACTTGAGAGGAGCCTTAATTTCACAGCGGATTCACAAAGGCCTGAACACGAATTATTATTTGTAATAAATAACATCAGTTCAGCTTTTTTCATTTAGAAAAAAATACCATAGCCAATAAAAAAAAATCACGCATCAGTCCATGAGAAAACGGTTTTTTGAGATTCATGTTTGTTACATTGTGTATACAGTGTGTAATACATACACGTGATTTAAATTCCATTATAAAAGATGAACGTTGTCCGAATGACCATCCTATTGGCTGCATAAAGAAAATTAAAAAAACATTTTTGAATGAGACTCTCAAGTGACGATTAGTGAACTCGTAAGCCACGTTAAAGTCCGTATTGGGCACACAAGCAGTGGCACTACAGTTTTCATTTAAATCCATCAGAAATGTTTGAAAAACGGACAGCAAATACAACACACAAGGAGATTAGCAACGCTGGCTTTTTGTGCCATTGTGAACGACTGCAATGGCTGAGTGAGTCTTGAGGGGTGGAGGGTTGTAAAGGGGGAGGAGAGGGGGTGGAGGCAGTGTGGGCGGGGGGGGGATGATTCGGTGATGGAGGGTGGAGTTGGGATAAATGGGCGGGGGGGGGGGCAGGTGAGGATGGTTTTTGTCTCGATCAACCCCCATTCTAATAACTGGGCTGTGGGTCTGTAAGTGTGCAACCAGGGTGGGGATGATGATGATGTGGGGGATTGCGGGGAGGTGAGGATTATGTGCATGCCACGGATTACCCAATATAAAACTAGCCCCGCGCACTAACACCGCTCCCCTGCCAGGAGGACAAAGTGGCCCGGACTTCAAAAAGGGCCCAGCTTCCAGAAGCGAAAACCTCTCCCCGCCGAGGATTCTGGGCTCTCCATCGTGTGACAAAAGGGTTCAAGAGGGCTCTTCGGGGTTAACACCCGACTGCCGGACAAATACAACTCCCTACTTCGTTTGAATCATTCCGTGAAAGTACATACAGAATTCCGTTCTGCGCCGCCACGTATAAATAAGTATCGTCCGTTGGCCTCTTAGCTTTCCGGAGCAATATTATCCAGCAGCGTGTGCTTAACAAGCCATATAAACTATGGAGCCCTATTGAATACACAAAAAGCAATATTTTAAACAAACTTATTTTGCCTAGTTGTAGAGCATTATGGATAAAATAAATATAAGCAGAACTCCACTCTGTGTGCTTCCGCATATGCATTCGTTTTTAGACTATGAGCATATTGTCCATTAAAATGCAATTAAAGAAATACGACATATTGGACGAATGTATTGCATTATGGTGGCGCGTGTTGAACAATTTCGCTCTGGCACATGGTAATAGTCCTGGTTTCACACTGTACAAAATATTTCATAGCAGACATGTGTTAATTAAAAGGCGAAAGTGTTTTAATAGTCAAGCTATGCACATTTGAAATGTGGAAACAATAACATTGGAAAGGCAAAACACGCTCAAGTGAACATCCTTCCCTTGTGTTAGTTATTAGCAAAGCAGTAATTATTAACAAAATAAATTCAGCACAGGAGGTGCTTGTTAGCGATGCTAAGCAGAATGGTCTAAAGAAAATGGACAAAAGCTCAAATGTAAATCCGAATATTTCAATGAAATATCAACCCACGAAGGTGCATTTAATTAACTACAAGATCTTAACGTCCCTGATAATATTCTTGGTTCTTTCGGTAAAGTCACGTAGAAGGGAAACAATAAAATAATACAAATATAAAACAATACAATTCTCACGACATTTCGACTTTTTTTAAAATTTTCTTGTTGTGGTTTTCACACCTGATGATGATTGCTTGTGTTGCAGTCGAAACGTCGTGAGAATTTTATTGTTTTATATTTTTATCATTTTATTGTTTCCCTTCTACGTGACTTTACCGAAAGAACCAAGAATATGAATCCCTGCAGTCACGAAAGCTTTAAATCAAAAAGTCCCTGATAATATTCACTGTATTTTTTCAGATCATCATAATCGACTTTGTTATTTCCTTCCATCGTTTATTTTTCGAAGTTCCTATAACCTGCTCGACTCGAGGAACGCATTAACTTTTTATCTATTTACACATTCAATAGGTACTGGTTGTTGTTGGCTGCTTGACATGCGGGCTTTTGGGCCTGCACTCAAACCATGGCCTACTGTTGGACTGGTCCCCATCACATCGTGCTCCTGCATGCTACAATCCACCTCACTCCTGCACATGAACCAATCGCTCCATCTCTGTTGGAGGTCATCATCTCAGGCACGCCCATGCCTTTGGTTGCTATTCCTTCATCAGCCTCATCCACCATGCCTTCAAGTCATGAAATTTTGTCCAATCCTGCTTACTCTTCTTCACAGTTAATGTAATGCCGTTTTTTGTTTTCATAGGGAGCCCTTGTAACCAAGTAAGAATGGTGAAGGCAAAAGATACTTTTTCAAGGGAGATCTTTCAAAAGTCAATTTATTATTTGATAAAAATATATATAAAAATAAAATTATTTCGACTCAAATCAGTGGCATGGAATTTGCATTTAAATTAGTTTGGTGCAAAACACACAAAACATTTTCAGTGATAACGAGTTGACTTAATGAGCTTTTTCTCACATCATTAAACGGTTCGAGTGCAATGCTTTAATGCATTTCCCACTGCCGGACAAAGGCCTCTCCACGTCAAGTGGGTCGTGGGAGGCTGTTTGACCATACTTCACTCCGTTGATCAGTGCGAGTTGGTGAAGACATGGGGAAGAGACGCTGGGGCATAGAGGATAAAGTACAACGGTGTATTTCTATGCGCAGCATTCTACCGTCCAAGTCGTGGCCTGTAACACACGTTTAGTGCATGGTGGCCATGCACTACCCGAGCTCAATCCCGCTTAGCTCCAAATATCTGATGAGATTGGGTGCATTCCGTGCAATTTGGTCACAGTTCATAGTTAGTTAATGCTGAACTTTTGAAGACAAACATTCACACAACTGCAAGTGTTCAAAGCGAGATGTGGTCCAATGCTAATTACGTGACAAGTGGCATCCTGCATCAAGAGGATTGTGCAGAATTAGCAGAGCAAGCCGCAGCTTGGCCACACTTCTCGACAAACTCCAATTGCTCTAACAACCCTCCAGAGAGCCACCTCGTTAACTTCATTAAGGCCAGCAAATTTACACAAGCCACTGCCATTCGGTTGTGAGCTCTCACCCCCACTTTGCCTCCCCCTGGGGACCAAATTTCCCCCCCCCCCCCAATTCTCCCTTCGCCACGGCCTACTCGAGTCTAGCTCCCCCCATCCCATGCCCCCCCCCCCCCACTTCCCCAACCAAAGCCACCATCAACCCCCTCACTTCCTCCCCTGTCTCCTTCACAAGCCCCAGTGCTCATTCAAATATCACGGAACCAATTAACGAGGCCATTTTGAAGAAAAATAATGCATGCATGCAATTTCTCAAACCGTGGCAGCTCGCGACAAACAAATTAAATATCTCTTTCCTCCTCAAGTGCCGTCGAAGCCACTGCTCGGCTGGGCGTGTCGGGAAAGTTGCCGAAACCCCTTGCCACTATGTGGCCTCCGTTGTTTGCGTGTGCCACTACTTATTCTTTCGTTTAAACGGGTGTAAAAAAAAATTATGACCCTGCGCTACAGTTGCCCACTTTCAAAAAAATACCGCAGCAGCTAATCATCCCGCTTGCCGCCCCTTACCCCGTTTTTAGCCGTGTCAAGACAAGACGAATGCCGTTAACTTGCTGGGAGCAGGTGGTGAGACCAGCGCCAAGTGTCAGAGCGCATGCAGGACAGGTGGCGGCCACTTATTTTAAGCACCGCGTATGCAGTTGAAGGCAATGCTCTCGGCGACGTTTTTTTTCCTGCGAAATGGTTGGTGTATCATAACTTTGATGGCTCATTGTCACTTGTAACCTATTCCCGTCTCCAAGACATCCGCAAGTTGCAGGGTGGGGTGTCCCGTTCACCACTGAATCACGGAACGCGCAATCGGTTACTCACCGCAGAGAACTGCAGCGACACGACCACACTCTACGATAGCTGATGCTAAACTGTGCCGCACTCCCTCCCGCATGGCCTTCCGATGACTTACATTGTACGTCATCGGAATGGGAATGGGTTAAGGTCAGTTTTCCAAAGATGGTGAACACTGCTCTCGTGAGCATTAACAGGCAGAAATAGAACAGCACAAAACGTCTTAAGAAATGCATCTTGGAAGGATGTCTCTAGTGTTAAAAACAAAAATGGCAATATTTCCAACAGACATAAATCATGTCACTTCAATGCTTGTTCCACACTGTCAACTTTAATCTGTCAGAATGCAGGGGTATTTTCTCAATTTCATTGAAATCCAATGCTCGGTAAGAATACAACAATTTCAGAAATTATAGGAATAAATCCGGGTGCATTCTCTCTTAAGGAATGTGGCTTTTCTAAAACAGTCCCCTGTCGGCCAACTGTTGGCCAACGGTGACTGGGTTCGTCTGTTTATTTTTCTCACTGTCACCCGCGCGCAAGAAGACTAGTAAAACAAGCCCAAAGCATTCCCAGCTTTCCAAACAGGCAATTCCCAAATCGCTGAAACTCTGAGGGATGGAGCAGGATCTCTAAAAGCACACACCGCCAACTTTAAATTAAACGCAAACCTAAAGTCTTAAATCCAACACATTGTTTCCAAAAACAAATCTAAGGGCCCGTGGTTCGAAATCCTGGGTTTGATGAACGCAGCCTTTGTTGGTGATGTCAAGGGGTTGAAAGTAAGGTGCGTGATTGATGAGTAATGCACCCATATTAGAGATATGTTAAAATTCCAAAATACTAAATGAATAACACTGCCTGAAAATGTAAACTATATTATAGGTGACGTTTTGGGTAATGGCCCTTCTTCATAACATAAAGAGGGTCAGGAGGGCGAGAGAGCTCACAAGTACACCTTCAATACGATGTTTTTTGCTCACGTGAAAAAAAATGCGTTTGAAATATTAACTTACTTTTTAAATATTCCCAATTTAGTATTATTTTCACGCTCCAATAAAAACGAAAGTTAAATGAAAATGCCTTAACGATGCAGAAATTAAAACTCTTTAAACAATTCATACATCATTCTGTGGTGAACAATCATTTAGATTATATTACCATATCTTGTGGCATCCCACAATTATCAGACCCATAACCTTTTTAGCAAAAACCACGAACGCACTTGCGGGCAACTGGTCTTTCCACTCCATGGGCCCCCAAAAGCCGGTACCCAAACTCCATCCGGAACACACACACACACACTCAGTTCCAGTCCATTAGGCTCAAAAAGCAAAGTTAGCCTCGCATGGCCTTTGATTAATGTTTATTTGGTTTCCTTAAAGAAAAAAAAACCTCATAATCATTTGAACAGCTAAATTGCCTCGACAGGAGATTCAAAATGGGTATAAGTGCTTTATTTCATAATTTGTCTTTTAAATTATTTTCTGGGTCTTTCCAGGAATTCTGAATTGAAACTAATTCCCCCCCTGAGGCTGAGTTACTCACTGCATTCACGTTAAAAGCAACAGTCGCACATTTTGAACTTCTTTCGGACCGTACGTAGTCAACCGTGGCAATCGGTTGTCTACGTACACAAACACGTGCACGAACACACGTGCACGCGGAATCACATACACACACGCGCACATGCGCACAATCACATACACAAACGTGCGCACACACACAAGGTGGCTCTTCAGCAACTGCTAAGCATCTCAGAGGCATTACATATCTCCAGCAGATTGTACATTCTGGAGTATTAGGTTTCAGATTCTTCATTAAACATAACCATTGCTGCATTGTAATTATTTCTTAAGAATCCATTCGGCAGGCCAAGTCAATGCCGTACCTGTGTTTTTTTTGTGTCCCCTGGCTCCATGTCTGTGGAAGTCTATAACAATAAGATTCTCACTGCAATGAAATAAAACAAACCTGTATGCTCTCATTATTTATACAAAATACGAAAAAATATTCATGCGTCAGCGGGTGAAGAGTCACTCCTTCGACGGTGTGGCCAACTCCTGAAAGCGCACAGACGTCCAAACGAACGTCAAAAAGGCGCGATATTTCATGCCATGAAACAATTGACCGAGCATTAAATATTAAACTGAGACATGGCCCTCAAGACATTTCTGAGATCGCTCTGAGATCTGCATCATGTCCTCATCCCAGAAATCCGCTAGATGTTGTCGCTAGTTGCTTTGACAACAAACAAAAAATATTGTTGTCCCGAGGGAAAGCCAAGAAGTCGCCAGATCCTGCAATAAAATCACCGAGTTGGCAACTCTGATTTTCCGCTGCATGGGAAAGTGATCCCAACCACCGCATATGCAGTTTATCTCGTTACAAAGATGGGAAAGTGCACTCCTAGTGTGTGGCAAAAAAGGTCACTTGAAGGAACTTCACAAGCAATTCTGAGAAATCTCTCACTGCGGAACATGTTCTGTAAGAGTTCCGAATGGATGCTTTGTCTCATAACATGACATCAACGACACAACTTTAAAAACCAAAAAAACATTGGTGGAAAAAGACGAGAAAAAAGCGACACAACCATACAATGCCTTGTGTGACCTCGTCAGCACGCAGCACAATGTACCTGGCTGTACCTGATTACCATTTAAACCTGAGCCGCTGCCAGGCCCGATATCAGCAGAATGTCAGACAAAAGCCCTCCAGGCAACTAGGTGGAAGGGAGGTGGGGGTGGGTGGGGAAGGCAGTAGTTGGATGAGTTTTGGAAAGGTGGGGGGGGGGGTGTGTGAGAGGAATGGTGGAAAGGGGGCGTGGAGGTGGCCAGGCGTGAGGACGTCTTAGTGGCGGCTGCAGACAACTCGCACTGCGAGCGCAGCGCACAGAACCGTCTCCTTATTGTCCCTCGCTTCGGCCTGAAATGTGCCGCAGGGACCCACGGGACCCCGCCCCCCGGGGACCCCCCCCACGGGACCCACCCCCCCCCCCCACGGGACCCACCCGAACAAGTGCGCCGAGACTCTCTCACGGGCAGAACAACAACAAACAACAACAACAAACAATACAAACAAATGGAAACGGGCCAGGCTACAGCTGACGACTTCACAATCGTTGCGTTGCTGTAATCGGAGCGCGCGGCGCTTGCTCCGTGGAGCTCCGCGTCCGCCAAGTGAATGGAGGAGGGAGAGTGAAGGGCCGGTTTAATGCTTCAGCGAGCACGTGATAGCCAACAATATAGTCTGTGAAGCGTCGTCGATTGAACGTAAACCTTCGCGCACGGAGCTTATATATATTTTAAAAACTTCCCGCTGGCAATGCTCGCAGACATAATACGGCCGCAGTTCAAAACGATTCTGGGCCTCAAACAGCGCTAACTAGACTCAACACGTTGTTTTGGGGGGGGAAATTGTGCGGGGTGGTTATTTAGAGATCGTCCATCATTTCTTAATGATAATGAGCGGTTTGAATGGTGAAGTTGAAATGTTGGCAACATTTCCTCGAAGTTGTCTATTTAGTTATCATTTTTTTACCGAAAAACGTAAGAAAAGTTCCATTGCACAGGAGGCGTATGATGAAGCAAAGCTGATGTTGATGAATACCTGGGACTCTGCAATCCCGTTAAGATGTGTGCCACCAACACTGCTGCAGACATGTGAGGGTTTAGAGGGAAGAAACTTGTACGATACAATCTGCATTCTTCCAATCGCGAGAAGTGTGTATTACTAAGCCATCTCAAACTGGATATGTCATTTTTAATAATGGAAAATAAATAAATTTATTGACAACCTGTGGTTTATTAATGAACAACACAGACGTTACGAGAGGAATATATTTTACTGGAAAAAAGTGATGATTTTAACATTCATAACTTCGTTGAGCACTGAAGGATTTCTGTTTAGTTATCAGGTATCTCATGGTTGTTTGAATACACTCATGCTTATACAGCTCTATTACTGGTAGGAACGAAGTTGTAAACTGAGTGTACCAGCCTGCAATAGATTAATGTGTCTGTCCGTCCGTCCCCTTTCAATACTTTAACGAAGTGAAATCTCGTGCTGTTGGGTGTAAAATCAGCAATAGACAGCGCAGAGACGTGATCTGTCTTATTGCACCCAACATTTGGAAGTCACATTATCTGATTTGCGAACTTCGCTTTTGGGGATGTGGCAAATTCACACACAGCCCACAGCCGAATACCATTTGCGAGGCGAAGTTCGAAGGCACCGTGACGTTACTTTGCCAATGTTCCTACCAGCCCACCCTGCAGGGACCTGTTAATCTATAGTCATTTACAGCCCTTTGTCATTCAACTGATGGATGAAGGCCCCCCCATAGCGTGTCGTTCCTGTGGGTTTTATATGGCCATATTTACCCTCACTGGTCAGTACAGGTTGGTGGAGGGAGAATGGGACCCCAGGCTGGTTCCCATATCACTCGCCACTGATGTTAGCCTTGGCTGGCATTTGAACTCGGCTCCCTGGGCTCGTTATGCAGTACGCTAACCACTGCACCGCCGGTCCACCAATGTCTAAATTACTTCTTAAAATTCAGTGGCATTAACCATGTGGTGAATAGAGCACAGACTTTCACAGCGCAATGGGATGTAACATAATTGTAAAGTAAAGCCATCAACTGCATTGAAAGGGAATAAACACGAGCTCCAAACATACAATCAACTTTTTTATTTATTTTGAAGCTCTTTACAATTCCATTGTATAAATATATTAAATCAGGTGCAGCACAGACTCTTACTGAATGAATAGCATACTGAAGTATGGTTAAATAACTCCCATGTCTGACACGGTGTGGGAAGACTTTCATCCAGCAGTGGATTGACCAAGGGGTGTACATTATTTATTCAGTATTCGTGGCATCCAACTAATACCCCTTTGTCAATCCACTGCTGGATGAAGGCTTCTGTATGCTGCAGAAGTAGAATGAGATCGAGGACTGGTTCGGATAACGCTCGCCAGTCTTTAACCGTCGCCGGGAATCGAACTTAGGTCATCGGGTTCAGGGCAGAGTGCATTAACCACTGCGCCACTGCCCCGCCAGTGCCGTATAATCAAGTACTTACACATAACAGGCAGGCGCAACTGCAAGAGTGACTTAGGGAGGAGGGTTTCACTTGCATTGCAGACCCTTGGGGCCAAATCCTTCGACAGTCATTGTGCATTAGACTTTTTGAAGAAAGTGACATCTGACTGGGAGCTGTCATTGACGGGGGGGGGGGGGGGGGTGGAGGATCAAACCCCCACATTTCGCTTGCGGTTGATGTGGAAAGCATTGCATTTTCCAGCGTAAAGTTTCGCTAAGTAAGTGGGCCGCAACATAAAACTCAACAATGTCCATTACTGCCGGCGTAGCTACTGGGTGTATAGGCGGTGCGATTGCATTGGGGCCCACAGATTTGGGGGGGGGGGGGGGGCATGCGCTAGACTACACGAAGGTGTAAATTGGATAGGGGACCCTCATTTAATATCCTGCACCAGAGCCCATGCCAGCCACGCCACTGACTGGAAACAATACCATATATATGTACACCGCAAGAACAATTAGTATTATACTTGCACAGGTTATATGTAAAATTAATTTGAAGAAGCATTTGTCATATTACATGTCTGCACCAGCAGTATTAAAGCATTAAACCAAATGGTGCGTGATCACTCCGACACCCGTATTCGCTACTGCATACTGCTTGGATGGCCAACATTTAAATGAGAGGAGTTGCTTTATCACAGCACATGCGTACAAACACGCCTCCTTCGAACATGCACATGCAAACGACTGCACATTAAACAAAATTTACAGGCGTAAACAAACTAAAAACCAATCAATGTCAAGTCGAGCTGGGATAATCATTCGAATAGTCCGTAAAAATGTCTAATCTACTCCTGTACTTGGTTGGGGTCGATTACTCGGTCCCTTTTAAAAGCGGTGACCAACACAATGTCCTGCTTTCTCAAGGTAGGAAACCCCCTACAAGCCACGCCCAGCATGATGCAGCTGATGATGACGTCACAAAGCCCCACCCACTACCTCCCAACCAGCGGCACTTGTGGGAACAGAGGTGAGACTACTTTTTTAAAATATATTTTTTGTGTTATTCGATGAGCAAAAAACATCGATGATTTAAATAATCGGATAAGCCCAGCTATAGAATAAAGATGGTGGGTGCAGTGGTAACGCTTGCTTGTATCTCATGGCAAGACGGATCAGAGTTCGACTCCTGACTCGGGCACCTTTCGTGCATGTCCCCCTGTTCTCCAGTCGTTTCCTCTGGGTTCTCTGTGTTTGCTGCCACAGCACTCTCTTTGGTTGGCCACAAATCCCAATTGAGAATCCTCCCGAAGAAGGGCCTTCGGTCACGATGTGGCTTTCCTGGGTAAACGGGTAACAATCATTATTAATCTCAAGCACACCTCGGCAAAAATGACGTGCATATGGCCAAGACGCATGGCTATGCGGTGAAAGTCATCGATTTTTTTTTTGCCACAAACGGTGAGTGCAAACAAAAATGTAAACCGCCGGTAATGTATATCTCTAAACAGTGTCTGGCATGGCCTCACGCATTGAGGACAAGAATGACACCCACCACATTAAGCTGTCACTTGCACCATCCCTCCTACTGTGTGCATACTATTTTTCCACAACCCCCCCCCCCCCAACTCCTGTTTGGCGGCAAGAACTAAACTCTTTTTGTTGAGATTTCTTTCTTGATATAAATTTTCCTCACCATTACAGTAATCTGCTACTGGTTGAACAAAAACAAAAGGCCCTGGCTACCACGTTATTCGTACAATATGCACGTATTTTAACAGTGGTTGTCCTGAGGATAGACTTGCTCCCTGTCATAGGATTGTGGAATTTTCCACCCCTGGGCTCAGGGCTCATTTGAGCAGGAAATTACGTTGACTTTAGACTATTGTGCGTTTCATGAATGTAAGGTTTCTTTTGTGCATGGTGAGTTTAAGTTGATAATGGACAGGTGTGAGCGAGTGTGGTTAGTTGAACACAAGCTTTGTGGTTTTAATTTGCAACGTGGTGGGTTTCATGGGGGTGGGTGTACCTTGTGGGTTTATGTTATTTAAGATGGCTGTATTCGTTGTGTTATGCTTTTTAAAACGATTGTGCGATATGCCTAGTCCTTGGTTTGGCTCTTTGTGGTGGCTTGGGTCATGACGAGGGACAGCCATGCAGTTCATTGTAACTATCCATTTGTTTTGCATTAGCTACTCCATTAAGCCAATTAGTGTCTCCCGTTTCGCATTCTTTCATGCCAAGTAATTGAGAATCACTACAGCTGTGCAACGCATGCTAGCAATCCACGTATTCATAATCTGAATCTTTATTCAACTCGGCCCAAAGGCGGCTCCCCTAAACTTCAATCATATAACTGGACACACACTATACTCACCTGATAAAGCACACTCACCAGACACTCACCTGCCACTTTACACCACTGACCACTCACCAGTGATCTGACACACTGCACAGACACCACCCCTGACCAGGTGCTCACCAGACACTAGCCACAGATTATACAAAGACATAACAGACCTTAATGCGCTGTTTCCGATACTTGTTTGATTACATTGGCGAGCTATGCATCCGTGTCAAGCTGTTGGCGTGCGTACAAATTGCTAATGAAAGACACTCTTGCATCTTTACACACACACAGCATACTAGAGCGTGCAAAATTCAGACTCCAGTAATGTTCAAGTCTGATAAAACACGCGCTTGCATGTAACAAGCATGATAAACTACCTTTATTGTATAAAACTCTTTATGAACCCGGTAACCTGAGTTCGATTCCTAGACGCGGCCAACATCAGCCGCGAGCGGTATCTGGAACAGGTTCCCTGAGAGCCTCCACTCGTCACCAGCCCGCTTCACTGACCAGTGTGGTGAAGTATGGTCAAACAACCCCCCCCTCCCCCATGATAGACACGATTTTGTGAGGCCTTCGTCCAGCAGTGGATTCACAAAGAGTTGTATTTGTCATCTAAAATAAGTTCACTCTGTACACTCACGACTCACACGAGCTGCTTTCTGTTAAAGCATGCACACTTGAGATTAACGTAACTTTACCGAAAGAACCAAGAATATGAATCACTGCAGTCACGAAAGCTTTAAATCTCAAAAATGTATGTGGCAAGTGTTCAACAACGTGCATTTGGAAAGCCAAGCGCTGTCAATCATCTCTCTCTATATATATATTTAGTGCAAGCCCCTGCAGAACACAGACACCCAAAGCCAATATCCCGTTTGCTATAAATACCACATTGTGTTCCGTATATACAGAGCGATCCATTTATAGACGCCCCCACTGATTTCTGTCCACCACTTTATTATCACAGGTCGATTGATTAGCGTGAGAGCGACGGCTCCGTATCTTACAGAGGAGGGAGTTGAACGGTTTAAGACGTGTGGTGAGACCGGTGGGAGACGTCAAGAGGCCTTGAAATAAAAATGTAATTTCCTCCATACTGAAAAGTTATTTCGATGGGGTATCTATAAATGGATCAGCCCTGTATACGCCGTTTTCTGCCGATTATAAGACGCTCCAGAGAGTAAGACGCAACCCAAACAAGTAATTGGCACCGGTCGGTGTCAATAAAGCTTCAAATCTAGAATCTAGAATTGAAAGTTAGACATCTTTGGGTCGCGGACACGCACACACGCACACACACGCGCACATATACAACGGATCACAAAACGCAACCCCCAAACTTTTCATTGAAAGTAACAGGACAAACATCGGGGACAATGCAGCCAAGGTTCATGCGCAGCTCAGGGCGATTGAGCGTCGTCGTGCATGGTTAGACGCTCGGTGAACTTGATCTCAACGGCATTACAGCAGCGGCAATGGTCAGCGGCAAGATACAGACACATCGTCGCACAATTAAAAACTAAAAAAAATTAAAAGTGGCTAAAAAGTCTCGTTCACGCATCGCCTTTGCGCGCACTCACCTGCATGTGCCGGCCACGCGTGTTGCAGGACGCACATCGCCGAGATCAAACTCAAAGCCGAGTCCCATCTTTTAGTCTTCCACTTCACTGTCGCGTGCCAGCCCATACTCGCTGTGATAACGCAAACGTTGCCCTGCCGTGCGCACCTATGTTTCTGCTTTGTGAAATCTTGCACGTGGATCGTCTGGCGTGTCGGCTTGCTCACTTACTGGCTTGCCGACACAACAACAAATAACAACTAAATCACCGTTAGTGGAACTTTAAAGGCTGCATTGGTCTACACGTTTCATATGAAGCTCCGCAGACGGGACCTGATGGGGACTGGGTTATTTGAAAGCCAATGTTTATCCGCGTGTCGGTTCTGCACCCAGCCGGGGAATGTTCGCCACTTGTTACCGGTCGTGTGGGTTGCAGTGCAAGACCAATGACTGCCAGGTCGCTTTTCCCTCTCAATGGCCAGAGAGAGGGAGAGAGAGAGAGCCACCCACCCAACCCACTTACAAGTCGGTAGTGACTATCCACTCACCACTCAGCCAACCACCCACCCATCCAGAACTCTCCCTCCCTCTCACTCCACCTCCAGCATAGCCACGCACAGGCATTCAACACTCCACTCATTCAAGCACCCACCCAACCCAACCAACTCGTACGCACATACACACACCTACCAGAGACTCCCTCTATCTAACGCACATTCACGTGCTCATTCACTCACTCGCTTACGCATCCATCCATTCCACAAGCAAAGACAAAGGTCACCCGTTAAAGCCTTAACGGATTGTAGGAGCAAGTGCTGTTAGCGAGCACCTGCGAAGGCCGGCACGGAACACCGCACCAAGTTCTCGTTTGAGGCTGAGTCGACCTAAGCGAGGCCCACGACCGGTTCCAGATAATCGTCACTTGTGTCAAACCTGGGTTCGAAGCACAGCGCGCTAACCGCTGCACTACCGCTCCCCGCCACACACACGCACATTCACTTACACCCAATCACCCAGGACTCTCTAACTCACATTCACTCACTCACTCACCATCGCACACATTCACGCACTCACACCCACTCACCCAAGACTCTCTCTAACTCATTCACAAATGCCCCCATCCACTCTCACACGCACAGACACACCTACAAACACGAACTCTCATTCAGTCCCACAAACAAAGATCTCCCAAGATCTTTAGGGCAAGTGTTGTCAGCGAGCACCTATGATGACCGGCACGGCTCACAAAAGGCCAACACCACGCTCAGCCGCCTTTGTCTCTCCAGTGCTGATGTTTACTCATTTGAGGAGTCGACGTAGTGGGAGGCCCAGGACCGATTAAAATATCCACCACTGTTATTGAAAATCGAACTCTGGTGGCCGGGTTCGCAGCACAATACGCTAACTACTAGACTACTGCCTCCCTCTTTGACACGTTCGGTGAATCCACCCACACCCCCTCCAACCCACACCTCCCCACCCACACACAGACACCCCCTTCACACTCAAACGTATACCCCTCCCCCCACCTCGCCTTATATACACCCCCCTCAATCCCACCCCCCCAAACACACACGCACCACACCAACAACCCCACTCAGCCGGGTCACTTCCCTACCTCGCAATGCGTCCCAGCACGCAGCCGCCCACTCACCTTTCACTGCATTAAACGGACTGCATAAATTGTAAGCAGGGGGGGGGGGTCGTGTGGGCTATTGTCAGAGCAAGAGAGAGCCGGGGCGATCCATTCATCTCGAAAATGACCCTAACTCAACGAAAACAATGTCCTGTGTTTTTTTTTTTGGTGTAAACGGAAGGTTTGTTGCCAAAACAGGGCCGGCTGTATCTTCGCTGGAGCCTTAGCGATGTTGGTAATTTTGATTAGTTTTGCAGACTATGCATCCCGTTAGGGGTAAAGAGTGGTGCTACATATATGGTAAAAAAGAGATCCCTTCGTCGATCTACTGCTGGATGGAGACCTCCCCACGTTGTGTCAGTCGTGCGGGTTGTTTGACCATACTTCACCATACACTGGTCAGTACTAGTTGGAAAAGTGGTAACCGGGGAGCTCAGGACCGGTTCAGATATGACTCACCATTAATGTTATCCGTGGGTTTAAATATTCCAAGTTAATTTACAAAAGAAATACAAAAAAATACGCTGTGATAGCGACATGACAACAGAAACGGTTCTGAAAAATGTGTCGTTATAAATCAACACGCCTTTGAAGTTTGCAGTCCAGTGTTGAGGACAAAAATACTTTTGTCGGAGGAATGCCGTTCACGTATCCCATCTCCAGCGATTCCATTTACAGACGCCACTGGACACCCAGGAAAATTACCACTAACTCTTGTGAGAGACAACAGCCACACTTTGTGCCACGAAAGGACAACGTTGTAAAAAAAACAGTTTAAAAACACCAAACAATGCAACGCATTCCGCGGTTATTAGAACGTGTCAAGAACAACATTTACAATATCTGACACGTATAATGGCAGCCCGAGGCTTGCTTCCTTGACCTTTTAGGTTAACCCATAAGGCTATCACCTCAATACATCTGGTAGGAATTTTCTTTGCTGAAATCAGTGAACTGAGCCAATTTGAAGTCTTAACCTGTCTGCTGTCGGCAACACTTTCTTAAAACACCATGAAGCAAACGGATTCCCAAAACTCCAGCCCATGCGACCCAGCAGCATCGATTGTGGATTTCGACATATGCAAACGAAGCAAGGGGTCGCAAGCGACTCGTGAAAAAAAATAGGGGTGAGCCAAATATCAGTTCCAATTAAAATCCTAATAAACATACAAGAAGTGCATTAACATAACGAGAACATGAAGTGTAACGAGAAAATTAATATAACATCGTAATGCGTTCATCCCTTTCCTATCTGTAATCTGTCTTCCCTCATTTAACTCCATCTTTGTATCTTGTCTACATCTCTTATTTCACTACATCTGTCTCAACTCTGTCTCTTCTTTAGTCCTCACTTCAGCTCTGTATTTTGTCTAAGCCCATCAGATGTCCAGTAGATGTCAATTTATTGCCTATATCTCACATCATATTGGTCATTTGCAAATGGGGAGGCCGAAATATGATTTCTGCTTTGGGCCCCCAATGGGCCAGCACCACCACTGCCCAGAATTCAGGATTACATTTGTGATCTTCTTGGTTAATACTGTACATATGTAATCAATTAACACACTGCACGCACCTTATGATTGCTCAACACATACCACGTGGCGTATAGTGCACACACACTTACACGTACACACGTATGCGTACCATATTTCTTAGTTTAAATTAAATCAGCAATCAATACATGCGAGGTACACACACGATTTCTATGTTAATCGATGCTTTCTGCATCACGTGGTGCATACACACGCAATAATATATAACGAAAGGGTTTGAATCAATGGCAAGGTCGTGTGGTGGGGTAAAGTGTGGGTACTTTCCATCACCAATACACATCTTTCAAGACTTCTGGACAGCAGGCAGTAGGCCAAAATTCCCTCGAGAGGGGCTCTCTAGATCTATCTAAATTGAAGGTACTTCCACCTATGAGCAATTGCAGGGCTGTGCCTTCATCTATATATGAAAGGGAAATTTGTGAATGTGTCTGTTCAAAATGTTTAGCGTTCTTCCCGACATGCAACAAACTTGAAATTTGCCATGTGGGTACTTTCCAGACTGTACACCATGCAAGAATTATAAAAATAGACTTTTGTTTATATTTTTTTTGGGGGGGGGCCCAATAATGAATATATTTTGCACGACAAGTGAGCTGTGACGTCCCATCTGTCATGTGACCCGCGCATGTGGAAGCGTCACGGAGTGTGCCTGCTCATGTCACGCACCCCCCCACCAACCCTCCACGAGAAAAGTGCCATACAAATGTGTTGCAGGTCTAAGGCGTTCTTCGCGCAGCATTGCTTTATTATTTCAGTCGTTTACTGCCGAACGCACCCTGAAAGTTGTGTGTGTGTCTGCAGCAAGCGCGTGTTTATGTGTACCTATGGACGCGCACGCAAGTGAGATACACAGATATCAGATACACAATCTACACGTCAGATACACAGATCTCAGATACACAATCTACAAGTCAGATACACAGATCTCAGATACACAATCTACAAGTCAGATACACAGATCACAGATATACAACTACAAGTGAGATACACAGATATCAGATACACAATCTACAAGTCAGATACACAGGTCTCAGATACACAATCTACACGTCAGATACACAGATATCAGATACACAATCTACACGTCAGATACACAGATCTCAGATACACAATCTACAAGTCAGATACACAGATCTCAGATACACAATCTACAAGTCAGATACACAGATCACAGATACACAATCTACAAGTCAGATACACAGATCTCAGATACACAACCTACACGTCAGATACACAGATCTCAGATACGCAACCTACACGTCAGATACACAGATCTCAGATACACAATCTACACGTCAGATACACAGATCACAGATACACAACTACACGTCAGATATCAGATACACAATCTACACGTCAGATACACAGATCTCACATACACAATCTACAAGTCAGATACACAGATCTCAGATATACAATCTACACGTCAGATACACAGATCACAGATACACAATCTACAAGTCAGATACACAGATCTCAGATACACAATCTACACGTCAGATACACAGATCACAGCTACACAATCTACAAGTGAGATACACAGATCTCAGATACACAATCTACAAGTCAGATACACAGATCTCAGATACACAACTACAACTCAGATACACAAATCACAGATACACAATCTACACGTCAGATACACAGATCACAGATACACAACTACAAGTGAGATACACAGATATCAGATACACAATCTACAAGTCAGATACACAGATCTCAGATACACAATCTACACATCAGATACACAGATCACAGATACACAACTACACGTCAGATACACAGATATCAGATACACAATCTACAACTCAGATACACAGATCACAGATACACAATCTACAAGTGAGATACACAGATCACAGACACACAACTACAAGTGAGATACACAGATATCAGATACACAATCTACAAGTCAGATACACAGATCTCAGATACACAATCTACATGTCAGATACACAGATCACAGATACACAACTACACGTCAGATACACAGATATCAGATACACAATCTACAAGTCAGATACACAGATCTCAGATACACAATCTACACGTCAGATACACACATCACAGATACACAACTACAAGTCAGATACACAGATCTCAGATACACAATCTACAAGTCAGATACACAGATCTCAGATACACAATCTACACGTCAGATACACAGATCACAGATACACAACTACACGTCAGATACACAGATATCAGATACACAATCTACAAGTCAGATACACAGATCTCAGATACACAATCTACACGTCAGATATACAGATATCAGATACACAACTACACGTCAGATACACAGATATCAGATACACAACTATATGTCAGATACACAGATCACAGATACACAATCTACAAGTGAGATACACAGATACACAATCTACAAGTCAGATACACAGATCACAGATACACAACTACACGTCAGATACACAGATCACAGATACACAATCTACACGTCAGATACACAGATCACAGATACACAACTACACGTCAGATACACAGATCTCAGATACACAATCTACACGTCAGATACACAGATACACAATCTACACGTCAGATACACAGATCACAGATATACAACTACAAGTGAGATACACAGATATCAGATACACAATCTACAAGTCAGATACACAGATCTCAGATACACAATCTACACGTCAGATACACAGATCTCAGATACACAATCTACACGTCAGATACACAGATCACAGATACACAATCTACAAGTCAGATACACAGATCTCAGATACACAATCTACACGTCAGATACACAGATCACAGCTACACAATCTACAAGTGAGATACACAGATCTCAGATACACAATCTACAAGTCAGATACACAGATCTCAGATACACAACTACAACTCAGATACACAAATCACAGATACACAATCTACACGTCAGATACACAGATCACAGATACACAACTACAAGTGAGATACACAGATATCAGATACACAATCTACAAGTCAGATACACAGATCTCAGATACACAATCTACACATCAGATACACAGATCACAGATACACAACTACACGTCAGATACACAGATATCAGATACACAATCTACAACTCAGATACACAGATCACAGATACACAATCTACAAGTGAGATACACAGATCACAGACACACAACTACAAGTGAGATACACAGATATCAGATACACAATCTACAAGTCAGATACACAGATCTCAGATACACAATCTACACGTCAGATACACAGATCACAGATACACAACTACACGTCAGATACACAGATATCAGATACACAATCTACAAGTCAGATACACAGATCTCAGATACACAATCTACACGTCAGATACACACATCACAGATACACAACTACAAGTGAGATACACAGATCTCAGATACACAATCTACACGTCAGATACACAGATCACAGATACACAACTACACGTCAGATACACAGATCTCAGATACACAATCTACACGTCAGATACACAGATACACAATCTACACGTCAGATACACAGATATCAGATACACAACTACACGTCAGATACACAGATATCAGATACACAACTACACGTCAGATACACAGATCACAGATACACAATCTACAAGTCAGATACACATATCACAGATACACAATCTACACGTCAGATACACAGATCTCAGATACACAACTACAACTCAGATACACAGATCACAGATACACAATCTACAAGTGAGATACACAGATACACAATCTACAAGTCAGATACACAGATCTCAGATACATAATCTACACGTCAGATACACAGATCACAGATACACAATCTACAAGTGAGATACACAGATACACAATCTACAAGTCAGATACACAGATCTCAGATACACAATCTACACGTCAGATACACAGATCACAGATACACAATCTACAACTCAGATACACAGATCACAGATACACAATCTACAAGTCAGATACACGGATATCAGTTACACAACTACACGTCAGATACACAGATATCAGATACACAACTACACGTCAGATACACAGATCACAGATACACAATCTACAAGTCAGATACACAGATCTCAGACACACAATCTACAAGTCAGATACACAGATCACAGATACACAATCTACAAGTGAGATACACAGATACACATTCTACAAGTCAGATACACAGATCTCATATACATAATCTACACGTCAGATACACAGATCACAGATACACAATCTACAACTCAGATACACAGATCTCAGATACACAATCTACACGTCAGATACACAGATCACAGATACACAATCTACAAGTCAGATACACAGATCTCAGATACACAATCTACATGTCAGATACACAGATCTCAGATACACAATCTACACGTCAGATACACAGATCACAGATACACAATCTACAAGTGAGATACACAGATCACAGATACACAATCTACAAGTCAGATACACAGATCTCAGATCCATATCTACAAGTTTCCCAGCAAAAATGCAACTTTGGTTCAAAGTTGCACGTTTACTGGTCTGTGTACCAGTACTTAGTTTTGCATCGAGGTTTGCGTCTCTCTTTGTAAGAAACATAAAAATAACTTCAGTGGTTAAAATATGACCTGTCCTCGTTTTACGGGACAGTCCGTGAATTGGCATCCCCGTTCAGGCGGTAACAGCTGATCTCTGCACGGCGATACGGTGCTCAGCTTGATCATGGTATACTGCAACAGTTTTGACAGACCTAACGTGAAAATTTAGATTTAAAGCTTTCGTGACTGCAGGGATTCATATTCTTGGTTCTTTCGGTAAAGTCACGTAGAAGGGAAACAATAAAATAATAAAAATATAAAACAATAAAATTCTCACGACGTTTCGACTGCAACACAATCAATCATCATCAGGTGATGAAAATAATAAAAATATAAAACAATAAAATTCTCACGACATTTCGACTGCAACACAAGCAATCATCATCAGGTGACACAAGCAATCATCATCATCAGGTGATGATGATTGCTTGTGTTGCAGTCGAAACATCATCACCTGATGACGATTGCTTGTGTTGCAGTCGAAACGTCGTGAGAATTTTATTGTTTTATATTTTTATTATTTTATTGTTTCCCTTCTACGTGACTTTACCGAAAGAACCAAGAATGAGACCTAACGTGGCTTGAGAAATGTGTCCGGGTTTGTCCTATTACTCTAGTCCATATTTAAAACCCCGTACACATTTAAAACCCCGTACACCTGGTCTTGACACAGCTGGAAACCCATACGGTGAACTCGTTTTATAGTACAGGGGAAATTTAGTTTTAAGGTCCATACGGCGTCCAGACGTTTCAATACTGTACAACTAAACATGTCTATGTGTTTGCGTTTCTCCCTTGTGATTTGGACTTTGTAGTGTGAAGGTTGAGATGTACAAGGACACGGGATGACCAATACGGTCTGAATTTGTCTGTTAATAAGGTCGGCACTGATCAGGGGCTGACAGGTATGCTACGAACTACTATACACTGCACTAAACACTACTAAACATTACACTACTATACACTACTATACCTGTTAACCCAGTTTACCCCGTATTCTTGTACAGGGAAATTTTGAGTTTTCAGGTCCATACGGCGTACAGCCGTTTCAATACGTGCAAATAAAGTATATTTGTGTTTCTTCCTTGTGATTGGACTTTGTAGGATGAACGTTGATATTTATGAGCACGGGGTGACCAATACGGTGTGAAGTGATCTGTAATAAGTTAGGGTACTGATAAGGGGTTGAGGTCGATGTTTACACACACGTGGCATTGGAACCTAAGAATTCGGCGCAACTATTACGTGGCGAAAATAGTGCAATATCGCATTATTGAACGCACGCGGTAATCCCCGTGCCTTGTTAATGTAAAAACAAAATAAGTAACTTTGAGATTTGTTTTCTGTGCGATTGTCAACACACGCGTCGGTGAGTTAAACAATGTCCATCGTGAAGCATGGCACACGATAACAGCCCGCTCAGTACTTCTCACCACATTCACCCACCGCCGATTCCACACCGATACAAAAAAAACATTCATGAAGTAAATGACGCACAGACAAACCCATACTGTAAATATAACTTTCTTGATTAACACAAAAACAAACGAACAAAAATTGTCTCTGTTATTCGCTTTATTGACGTATTTTCCCCCTTATTATTATTATATCCTTCTGCTACGAAAGCGCAACAACGCAATTAACCGCCAAGTCTTTCCGTCGTCGTGGTAGCGGGGCAGCATGGCGCCCTACACCGGCAACTTTGACTTGGAGAGCGAGGTGTGCGCCACGGGAAACATCTCCGTGAAGAAGTTCCGCTCAAGGGAGTCGGGCCTCACCGTCTGCCTGGCCGACGTCGAGGGCCCACTGGTCGGCGGACACTTCTGCCTGGGTGAGGCTCGCGCCAGCCGTGCCGAATTACGTCGGGCCTGGCGGGGCCCCGCTTTTCTGGTTTGCGGCCTAAATCGGTGGCGGTGGTTGTGGCGGTGGTGGTGGCTGTGGCGGTGGTGGTGGCGGTGGCGGCGGTTGTGGCGGTGGTGGTGGTGGCGGTGGTGGTTGTGGCGGTGGTGGTTGTGGCGGTGGTGGCGCGCTGTGAATGTATGCTGATGGGTGTTGGTGATCATGTTGTTGCTGGTGGTGATGGTGGTGTTGTTTGTGGTGGTGATGGTGGTGGTGGTGTTGATGTTGCTGGTGATTGTTGTGATGGTGGAGATGTTGCTGATGGTGGTCATGTTGGTGGTGCTGGTGTTGATGTTGCTGGTGATTGTGGTGATGTTGGTGGTGATTGTGATGATGGTGATGATGCTCTTTGATCATGGTGGTAGTCATTGCACTGTTGTTGATGGTGATGTTGCTGGTGATAGTGATGCTGTTGGTGGCGTTGATGATAGTGTTGACGATTATGCTGGTTGATGATGATGGTGTTGGTGATCTTGATGTTGATGATAGTTGCTAAGTAACTGATGATGGTGGTGATGCTGCCAGTTATGTTGGTGGTAATGATGATGATGATGGTGGTGGTGGTGGTGATGATAATGATGGTGCTGGTGGTATGTCTGATGATGATTGTTGTGCTATTCTTGCTGGTGGTGATGATTAGGATGCCAATGATGGTGCTCATGCTAATGTTCATGATCATGATGGTTGTGATTTTGGTGCTCATGTTGCTAATGGTGCTAGTGCTGACACTGCTGCTACTGTTGTTTTGTTGTTGATGATGTTGGTGATGATGTTGGTGATAATAATGTCGGTGCTCTTGTTACTGATGATGGTGGCCATGCACTTCCTGATTATGATTATTATGGTAGTTATGGTGCTGAGGATGTTAATTGTGATAGTAGTGATGTTAGTATCGGTGTTACTCCTGCTGGTGGTGCTGGTTATGTTACTGGTGGTAATGATGCTGATAATGGTGGTGGTGATGCTGTTCCTGATGATGGTGGTCATGGACTTCCTTCCTGATGATGGTGGTGATGGTCCTGAGGATGTTAATGGTGATAGTAGTGATGCTGGATGTAATTACCAGCGAAACGTTCGTATTCAAATTATGAATGTTGTAGATTTACTCTCCAACACACCGGTGGGCTGAAGTAGTAACTAATTGGCGCGTTGTTTTTATGACAAACCTTACTCGCTGCATCGGTTGGTGGAGGTTACGACACATTTCATATATAATATTGAATAATATTGGTGGCAAAAGCCTACGTGTTATACTGAGTAGTGATGTTAATATCGGTGTTACTCCTGCTGGAGGTGCTGATGCTAATGTTCCTGATGGTGATGTTGATTATTGTGGTGAACGGTCTTGCCACAGAAATTTGGCTCGATTGCTATTTGGCCTAATCCAAAATTGAATTATTGTTAATAAATGGAAATGTTGTGTTGGATGAGAACTATAACCGATTCCAGAGGTTGACAAACATCAGCATTGTGTCAAACTATTAGGATTCCAGCAAATTTCCCAAAAACTATGCCATGCCCCACCACTCAGTGACCACTCACAAAATGACTTCATTATCCAAATGAAGTCCTCTTTTTTATTTCACGCACTTATTCGTGGAATTGTTTGCTATTTTTTACGGACTTAATTTTTTCCCTCTAATTCTGAATTAAGACGTGCACTTGTGTTTCAGCAACGGAGGCTTATGATGATGATGGCCTGCCCCACACCTTGGAGCACCTTGTCTTCATGGGCAGCGAGGAATACCCGTACAAAGTTAGAGAACACTGACACTGCGCTTACTGAATTCTTTGTCATATTGCAATCTTCAGGGCTTTGCAAATCTATTGCTGGATGAAGGCATCTCCACCCCACATTGGTTGGGTTTGTTTGGCGATATTGGCACCATGCTGGTCAGCGCACATTCGGGAATAGAGTATACCAGGATCCGGTTCATATTTTATCGCCACTAAAGTTATCCTTGACAAGGAGTCAAACTGAGGTCACCAGCTTCATAGCACTTTGTAGGAACTAATGCACCATCATGACCCACCCAGCACTCATATTTAATCTTAAAATGATCATTGAAGAGTTCAGTTTTAACTAAAAAAATATATGTATGAAATTGACATACCATGATAAAACTATTGTAGTGGTAATTGAGGAATATCCACATTGATGGTCCTGCATAACCTAACATAAAAACACATGTATCAAAATGTGTCTGAGATAGCTGCCATTTCTACCATTTAGCGAAGTTGTGAAATGTAATGCAAAGGAGTGAACTTTATGACATTTGTCATAACATAACACACCGTAATAGTGTGTGTCGTTTTATTTTACACACAGTACATATACATGCATTTTGTTGCATTTTCTGACACTTGAATGCAATACGTATCCCATGTTGGTTTTGAAGGCACTGCGATAACGTTTTCCTGTTCGTGTGCTGTAGGGTGTTTTGGATCTCCTAGCAAATCGGTGTCTGGCGCAAGGAACAAATGCATGGACAGACACCGATCACACGTGTTACACCATCACGACGGCTGGGAGTGAAGGTTTTCTCAACCTGCTGCCCATTTACCTGGACCACATTCTTTACCCGACACTGACGGTAACCAGCTACACGTGGACATCTTCGTAATTCGAAACGTCATTTGTCTCATTCAGCCTGTGAGTCACATTACGCGTGTTATTTTATGGCATAACAAGTCAAGTAAAGACTCGTTATTACCAGAAGGCACCAGGAACCTATTGTATCCATGATTAATTATGTGCAACTTATGACATTTAACCGAGGTAAAATAATACAACTCCAATGTTTTTTTGTCAAAATAGTAATATATATACGTCTATATAGGTGATGTGAATATTTGTGGTGACTGGTTGTTGGAGGGAAAATCCCAATAAGGCTTCATACCACTCATGCCTTGCAGTCTCTTTGAGAATTGTAGATGAAAAAAATATTCTCCCCGTCTTAAGGATGAACTGGTGCTAGCTCAGTAACATTATGTATAGTCCATGCACATATGTAAAGAAATACAATGTTGTCAATCCACTGCTGGATGATGGCCTTCCCACTCCGCGTGGGTCGTTGGAGTTACTTTACCCTACTTCACTGGTTGGTGCTGGTTGGTGAAGCCTGGGAATGCATACGTGGGGGAATGAAATTATAGTAAAGTATTCAAATGTTCTGCAGTACCCTCTGCTACCCACCATGTAGCCCCACAACCTTTAGCAGCCTGTTTGTGCATGGTGGTCACCCATCCACGCACTATCCAGGTGTAATTCTGCTTAGCTTGCGAGCTCTGCCAAGATTGGGAACATTGTGTTGGATTTGGTCAAAACAGCTTGCTTACACCTATCAAATAAATGTACGAAAAAGGAAATAATAGTACCTTGCGTCTGATTTTGTTTCTTTTACATTTGCCGTTGTGGTGCGCAGGAATCCAGCTACATCACGGAAGTGCATCACATTAATGGCGATGGGGAGAATGCTGGCGTAGTTTACTGTGAAATGCAGGCTCGGGAGAACACGGGAGAGAGCCGCACACATCGTGCCATGCTTAATGCCATGTACTCCGGTCGCTGTGGGTACAAAGTGAGAAGCGCACATATTTGCTTGGATTCACCGGAATGTTGGCATTTTCCTTTTCGTCTGTTTGGTGTTAATTCGTGGCCACATGATTGTGTCCTTGCAGTCAGAAACCGGCGGGATGCTAGAGAACCTCAGGACGAGCACTTCACATAAAAAGGTCAGCGTGCGACATGCAACGTTCCATTCATGTCACTTTTATTCCTGAGGCCCATGTGGAAGTGGTGATATTTCTAATAATGCTTGGCAGGTATGCGACTACCACCGCACGTTTTATCGGCCCGAGAATCTTTGCCTCATCATCACGGGCCAGGTGGACCCTGAAGAAGTTTTCCGGGCTTTGGATCTCACCGAACAGAAAATAAAATCAAAGGTGACTTCTTACCACTTCCTACGTCATGTATGAAGACACATACAGTTGTGACGAATGCACATTTTAATGATGTTCTAGAAGGCCTAGATAGCTTAGGTCTGGTACAATTTTTTTCCAGTATATTCGTATTACGGGAAATGTTTGTAAATTAAAACATGTTTTTGTGCCCCGCAAAAAAATCTTAAACAAATTTGGGATTTTTTGGGGGGTTTTAACCTAAATCTACAAAACTTTCTATTTTGGAGTGTTTTGAATGGTGTTGAATGAATATATGAAGTCAGGTAATGGATAATTTTATTTGGTACTTTTCTTTTTGAAAGGTACTGATAACATTCAGGGGGTGGGAGAGAAATAACGTATTGTTGTTGAACCAAGGCCATCGCAACTATGTGGGTTGGAGTGTGCAAGCAGGATTGTGAATCTATGTTTATCAAATCTTCAATAACGCATCATTAGTGAACCAAACAATTCGCTCCTGTGGAGTGTGACACTAAAACTGATAGAAAGCAGGTGAAGCCCATTACTGGATACTTATTTTAAACCAATGTCTATTTTAACTTTTTTTTTAAGACTACTAGATGTTGTTTTTCGACAAATGTATTATCGTTGCTGATTTGAGCAATTTCTGTTGATGTTCCAGGACCCCCTGCCACCTCACGTGCGTCCTTGGCAGTCCTCTGTTCCTGAGTTTACAGACTTAACAGAGTCTGTGGTTCAATACCCAAGTGATGATGAGACAACCGGCATGGTCACTGTAGCCTGGCGAGGTCCAAGCGCCAAGGTGAAAATCTTGCGTCCTCATAAACACTTGAGATTGACACTGTAAATTGACGTTGGCAATTGTATCCTGAAGGAAGACAAACCCCAAATTAGTCATGCAAATAATCCTTTTGTAGAAATGTCATAGGTTGTTTGAATTTTGCTATCAAATGTAGATTTGAAGCTTTGTTGATGAGAGAAAAAAAAAAACGCTGCAAAGTTTCAGTCAAGAATGTCATTATGCAACCGATGTTTGAATGTAACATCAATGCAGAGATTGCTACGACTCGGCCCCTGGTTGTGAACGTAACGTTTTGTCTCTCTACCTAAGTGTCGTCTGTGCTTCGAACAGTGTAGAAAATATAGCCTTGGTACATTTCGACAAGATAAGAGCTATTGGTTTTTTTCGCGTTGCCTGTATGCTTCATTGCACATGTACTCGGTGAACACATTGGACGAGGTGTAGAGAGGCCGCATGTTTAACGGCCACTCGCTTGTTTTCCCACGCACGTACAATGTAGGATCTGTACAAGATGACTGCCATCGGAACGCTTCTGGAGTATTTGAGCGATACGGCCATATCTCCACTCCAGCGGGACTTGGTGGAGATCTCGGACCCGTACTGCAACAAGGTACCTTACCTTAGACCTTTGACCTTATCCGTTCTTGCACTCGACAGAGCATCGGGCAAAACAGCTTAGAATACAACTTGTGGTTTTTCAACCAACTAAGCTGTGTTGTCCCATGATATTCCTGTGACCTCTTATCACGTTATTGTATGGCCAAATTTGTTTCCTTAATGGCCTCCACCACCCGACATGTGTTTAACGAGCCAATTATTACTTTTTGGCTCACGGGTAAGTTGAAGATTAATTCTCAAAACCAAATTTCGCACTTGGATACAACATTTTGCTGGACGCCACATCACCCATCAGGATAAGATTCCGGAATTCAGAATTATAATATAGGTAGTCAGACTAATGATGTTACCTGAAACCGGCTTCTTAAATAGGCTTCTTAAACAGGTGTCTTTACCACACTGGAACAACCTATCATATTCACATTGGATAGTAACCATTAAATATTCATTCCAATTCTTTGGGTCTTTCGGTAAAGCCACTTAGATAGAAAAAAATATCATAATAACAATATTATTTTTTCTATCTACGTGGCTTTACCGAAAGACCCAAAGAATATGAATTCCTGCAGTCACGAAAGTTTTAAGTCATTTATTCTAGTGTTATTCCAATTTACACTCTTTAATTATAATACAGTGAATTTATTCATAATAAATTCACTGTATTATAATTAATACAGTGAATTTATTGTGTTAAACTGACAGTGAATTTAATTTGTGAAAACCTACTTGTTAAGTTGTCGATTTTCTCTCGCCAATTCTCGCTTGGTCTTCCTCTTTTTCCGTCGTTGAAACATTACTCGCTGTGTTTATTGACAGTCAGATTCTACAACCTTTTAACTTCCCAGTAGATAACTGAACTTATGACCGTAACAAAGCATTTCAGCCCGAGGTACGGTATTGACAAATTTGCCCCAAAGGCACTGCAAATGCATCGGGGTGTTTTTGTACACGCTGTCTGAATTTTTCATGTTATAGCCAAAAGCTATATGCTGGCGGAGGCTGCATCGTAGTACAGCAGCAGTGTGGTGCATTGTCATGAAGTCACTAATGGGGTGTATGGAGTGATGGCCTCCGTGGTTAGTCGACTGTTCAGTGAAGCTGGTGGCCTTAGTTTGATTCCTGGCCACGGCTAACATGAGTGGCGAAGGATATTTGACCTGGTGCTGGACCTCTTCCCCCCCCCCCCAACTCCCTTTCACCAACCCACACTGGCCAATGTGGGGAGGTATGCTCAAACAACCTCCGTGACTTGCGTCACAGTAAATTTATATTATTTAAAGCGAGGTACTTTTTTTTTTAAAGAGTAAAATCTCACACACGCTGGAAACTAATTCAGTCTTGGTACAGTGTGCATTAATGGGTGTAACGATTCTGCCACCTTGTGCTTCAACGAATTGCCTTGATTCATGGCTGGGGTTCAATGCATTTTTTTCGTACAATGTGGTGCGGGAGAGCCCATCGCATACGACATGCACACATTTCAACAACGTCGAGTCTTCCACATGCGCTTTGATGCTTGTGTCGTGAGGTTTAGATTTAACATAAGTTGACGCATTGTAATACCCCCCAAAATTCTCGATAAAAGTCATAATATCTGGGGTTCCTCCTGCAGGTCACCCAAAACAAAACACGTTTGGACACATTCGCATTCTGCCTCGGTCTGCTGGTAAAGATTCTGTGATTGTCAGTGCCAGTATTTGAGGGTTTAGCTTAAATCACCTATCAGTCTTTGTCTGGCGTCTGGCGTTTTGCCAAACTGCATTTACAAATGTGCAGGAATGTACACTCTCACTGTAATGTGAGCCCGTATGTGCCTTTAAATACCCAACGGTCACAATTATCACTGCACATGATGACTGGATCTAACAACTCCGGTAATTCACAGTTGAAAAATCCACAGTCGTGCATTTGTAACTTCTGGATGAAAGCATTTGTCATTTTCAAAGGTGTCATATTCACGGAGTATGCTTTACATTTTAAATCAGTAATTAAAACTCTTAATTAAAACAGTTGTGATAATGTAATTAGGCACTCTCCTGAGAAACGTAATAAACCCTGATTTTATGGACCTTGAAAGTGTCGCTTGCTGGCATGTGTAAGTCACTTTCATAGATGTGTGGCAGGTTTTAGGTAAAGGGTGGTCAGCTCCGAGATGTATCAGTAACTGGACACGCCTACATGCATCTGGAGGGGTTATATGCTCTATTCTGACACTGATGATGCACTGTATACCCCGAGGATAGTGGACATTCCATCGTCTTTTGGTTATTTCTTTTGTACGTTAACTTGTTAAACATTTGCAGGTAAAAAAAAAACTCTGGTGTCAACCGTTCATGCGATAAAACTATTTACGCGAGCTTTATATGCAGCTTCCATTCATTCCTGCTGAACGTTATTTTGCCATTGTGAAAGTTATTGGAATTGTAAACATAGCGAGTGTCAGTGTCGAATGTCACGT
The DNA here is from genome assembly GCF_048934315.1 of Petromyzon marinus. Classification (NCBI taxonomy): domain Eukaryota; kingdom Metazoa; phylum Chordata; class Hyperoartia; order Petromyzontiformes; family Petromyzontidae; genus Petromyzon; species Petromyzon marinus. The sequence goes on along the minus strand of NC_133688.1, from coordinate 18,067,360 downwards.
GAGTGTCCAACGTTTGACTTAGTTCGGTTAACGTAAACAAGGAGTCAGATCGGATACGAAAGTCGTTTTCAAGAGGGGGGGGGAGGCTAAAAGTTGTGATGACTGTTAGTTTTCTTTGGTGATGAAATGTTATTTTGTTTTCTTTCACCGGCACAGGTGGTCCTTGTGTACTCGCGGCTGCCCGCAGTAGGGAGAAAATCCTCTTAGATTTTCACTGTAGGTGATTTATTTGATGCCGCGGTAACAAAGTGATGAATGTCAGCACCGGTTGGCTTGCGGCCATTGGCTTGACATAGCACGGCGAGAGGTGGAAGGGACATCAATCACATAATCAGCATTGGTAGCGGTTGCACGTTCCAGTCTTTGGGGCATTTTTCACTCGCGCCCCCTTGCCGTCCTCCTCGTCTTCAAAGTTGGGACAATCGGCGCCCTTCCGCGAGCGGTTTATCTCTCGAGGTGGGGGTTTCCCGAGCGCTGCGGCGATCTCGAGTCGTGTGTTTTTTTTTGTAATTCTGCAGCTGAAGAACACGACTTTTGCCTTTTTATATAGGATTACCGACGGGGCGATCTCGGCAAAGATAAGTGCTGATTGAGGATTTACAGTGTACAGTATTTGCGTTCGCTTTTCACCCGAGGGCCATTCCTGAGCCTCGCACGATCGCACGACGAACACCGAGCACGGCAAAGGTTACACGCTAGGTCACAGATGCGGTGCTTCTCCCTCGTGGGAACCCAATGCAATCACGGCGCGTTTGTTTTTTCGTGTCGCAGTTTTGACTTGAGTGACCTACGTGCGAAAAGATGAAAAAATTACAAATCTATTTTTTTTTATTGCCCAATGAAAGACAAAAAAAGATATATCTGAATCACAGTACAGTAGCAGTTGCTCGTATTGTTTGAGATTTTTGTGATGTTAAACTTATGGAGACCGCGTAGGTTTTTAGGGTTGTGCTGTACGGCCCGACTCAGGCCGTATAGCATGTCATTCGGCGCAATGACCGACGTTTTGCTCCATGTCCTTGGAGCACCTCCAGGAACCGAATATTCAGAAACAAAAATTTGGAGAGCTATGTTTTTGGCTGTATCCCCAACATGATAGATACATTTGAAAAAAATGCACTCATTATTTTTTTACATGTTTAACTACTAAATTACCTGCTCTGTAATCTAAGATGCTATTCATGTACCACAACTAAATTGATTATCCAATTTGTCCAATCTTAATTGAGGCATTTCATGAACTCCGTACTAAACTTTGTATGGAATCACTCATTAAATAATTTTCACTTGCATATACATCACCAAAAATGTCCTCCTCTTTGGCGATGTAAAGCTATAATCAGGCTAAATTTCGATTTAAAGCTTTCGTGACTGCAGGGATTCATCTTCTTGGTTCTTGCGGTAAAGTCACGTAAAAGAAACAATAAAATAATACAAATATATAACAATAAAATTATCACGACGTTTCGACTGCAATACAAGCAATCATCAGGTGTGAAAACCACTGGGAAATAATGAAATAATAAAAATAAAACACTAAAATTCTTATAATCAGGCTGTTATAATTTTACTGTATTTGCATTTGAACGTTTGCATTATGCCTGTAAATTACTCTGTGTTGTGTTTAGCGGGTTTTTTTCCCCACAATATTAATGGCACTCAAGTGACCGAATAAATACAGTCTAGGCAAGTGAAAATCCATAGGCACTTGATGATTTTTCAGAAAAGAACCATGACAATGAGGGCTTTTATATGACATGAATATTATTCGTTAAACACCCCCATTGCAGGTGTGTGTTGCAGTACAATTCTACATCTGCTTGGACTTGGCCAAATTGTCACTTTTATTAAATGTTACTACTTACTATTCAGTGTTAACGTTTACTTGGCCCTTGGGCATTAAACAGTCTTAATGTGCTGTCCTTGCCTAAGTATGCCTCACATTTGTGTGTATTGTCAAACGTGATTTTGGATATTTTTTCAATACGATAATGAACGTTAGGAGAAAGTAATTGTCTGCTTACATGTTGTATGGACAGCCCTTTTGTCAATTTACCAAGCCGTGCCGATCGTAGCGGCTATTCGACCATACTTCACCGCGTTGGTCATTGTGCGTTGGTGAAGGCGAGGGGCATAGACGTGGGATCGTATTTTTGTGCCAGAGTGGATATTACTGTAGTGCCCTCCACTGCCTGCCATGCAGCCTTGCAGTTTATATAAAAAAAAACCTCAATTGTGCATGATCACTTATACCAAGCGATATCCGGGCTCAGCCCTGAACAGCTTTCTCACCCTCATGAGGTCGGGCGCACTCCCGGGGTGATTTGGTCACGGACGTTATCTTGTGCAATTAATTTATATTTTACGTGAAGTTTATTTCACTCGACCGTTTGCCCCGTTGCATTTCAGGCACGTGTTTTCACGTTATCAGGATAAACCCACAGTGTAAACGGTGATACTGTCTATAAGCTTAATATGTCGTGCACGCGGATACGTAAAATGGACAAGTGTTGAAGTTGCACGTGAATTGATCGCCCGTTTAGCTTCGGAGCTCACGCGGTGTCCTACGAGTGTTTTAAAATCACTGTTTCCCTCGTCTGTTGGCACAGGTGGGGTGCAGTATCCTCGAGAACAGTGTTGGCTGTGTCTACATAAAATGCTGCAATGTGCCTTTCCCCAAACTGAGCGACGTGAAGGAAAAGTAAGTGCCTTGTCATAAATGCATACCTATCTCCATGGCAATCGTGTGTGTGTGTGTGTGCTGTGCGCGTATTCAAGCGCCACTGTGTATCAAATCCTGTCTTCTAGGAACACTCTTTCGAAACAATTCTGTGAAAGCTGTTAAATTAAATTTCCACTCTTTGTAGCGAACAGGTGAGCGGTGAACAAGATGCGAGACTGAAGCATTGCCGTTGCGCCATCGCCGAATTAGGTTTAGTGTTCCAACCGGAGCCCGTGGCTCTACGTCCCACGCGGTGGTCTTTGAACGGCGCTTATGCAATTAGTCTTTGCGGCGTGTTTACGGTAAATAATGACTGCTCCGTACAGGAGAGACGGCTAAGGCTTAAGCATTGAGCGCTTGTGTACGGGCAGAAGCCTGCTGATGTTGACACTTGTGAGACTGCTGGCGTAATCACATTCTTTTAAAGCTCAAACCGTTTCATTATTGTTTTTTAAGACCGAATTTAGTCTTAATGTTATCAATTACTTTATAGTGGTGTAGGGGCATAGTGGTTTGGACACCGTTCACACTATGAGCAAAGCCACCCGAGTTTAATTCCCAGTGATGGCTATTGTCAGTCAGGAGTGATATCTTAAGCGGTGCTGGGTATCCTGCCCTGACACAAAACCGCACTGACTGGTGTGAAGTGTAGTCAAATCTCCCCTGTGGCTGACCCAATGTGGAGAGAGCTTCATCCAGCAGTGGATTAACAAAGGGCTTTGATTTCATCTGAGTTTTCTTTGAAGTGAGGAAGTTTAAATAAATCCTATTGTGGAATTACCTGCAGGCAGGAGCTCATTAAAACTTACTTTAATCAGTTACTATATTTTATATAAGTGCATCTTTTAACACCAGCCAGTTTTGGCCACCTTATGGGATTTATCACACTGCTGAGCCTGGTCGATTGTGGAAATGTTTGAGTTAAAGACAAAGCTATTAATTTCTCAAACATCTCATTGTCTTTAATCAATATTGTGTTCTTCATTTAATCTACTAACAACGTGTTATTGAGCGCACTACCACAATGTGTGGGTTTTAATCTCACAATTTTCATTCGCGATTAATTAAACGTCACATTCCTCGCCTACTGTGCATGGAATGGATGTGTAGAATGTACCGCTTGTTGCTATAAATTGTAAACAAGTCCTTGTTCTTTTTTTGGGATAATAAAAAAACAACAAATTATTGATTGGAGCAAATGTGAAAGTTGTTTATAAATTAGTGGTTATCATTGATGGCCCCTACAGCGTCCATAATCAGTGTTGGGCGATGACGTGACACATTTGCCTCTTGTTTGCAGAGGTTGACGGTTAAAATTCAGCCGCCCAGATTAATACTGCGGGTGCATTAACTATAAAAATGTTACAAGCCGTCTGCTGCACGGTGGACATTAAAGATCCCGTAATGTCGTTCCCAAGAGTAGGCCATTGTGTACTGGCATCATGGTCCAAATTTTAAAAATAACCCAAAAATTACTAATATCGAATATATATTGCTAGAAATACTTAGCGGTGCCCATCTTGAAAATGGCCGTGATAGTCGGTTAGGCTTCTTCGACAATGTGTGTTTATGGCCGCATGTGTGCGAATGCACGTGTGTCTATGTGATGTGTACATGCAGGGGAGTGTTTGTGTAGGGGTTAGCACTCTGTGCTATGAATCCGGCGACCCGATTCCTGCTCGAGGCCAACAACACCAGAGATAATTATTAACTGAATCCAGTCCTGGGCCTCCCCTAGGTCGATTCAGCCTCAAATGAGTACCTGGGCGGCAAGCGTGGTGCCGACCACCAAACCCCGTCATATGCCGTTCCGGCTTTAACAGGCGCTCCTCGCTAACGGCATTTACCCTCAAAAGTTTAAGACTATAAGGGGGATCGTTGTCTTGTCTTGTGCTTGCTGCTAGGCTCTTGGCCACGCTGCGGAGGATCGGGGACGGCACGGAGGCTCTTGACATGCCCCGTATGCAAACCGTCATCGCCCGGCAGATTCTGGAGGCACTCAACCATGTGAGTGGCCCGCGGCCCCACCCAGAGTCCTGGCCCGCACAGCTTCCACGGTCACCTGCCAGTCACTGGAAACCACCAAAAATGCATTCAGGCCATTCAGTAACATTTTTTTCTGTTTTTCTTTCAAACATTGTTATGAAGAAGCAGTGAACGTGATAAAACAGGTCATTTTTTATTATATATTACAGACGCTGCTAATGCATTATATGTTTACTCATTTATATAACTTCTATGCTACCCGCTCACATTTTTCTCTGCAAGTTGTAGCTTCTGTGCAATGCAGCAAACATCATAGTTGAGTAAAATTAGCTTTTATTTTTTTATTATACATAGTCCAGTTAGAATATTTGTATTTTCTTTACATTTAAAGTGAGCTTGGTACAAGTCAGGGGAAACATCCAAACATCACTGCCTGGGCACCTTGAAGGGCTTTGTGCATATGTTGCCTTTCGATAGCATGAACCGTAAGGTCTGGCGATTATCCGCTATGAACACAATTGTGGTACCGTCCGTGTGACGCAATGGCCCGAGATGAGAACCTTTCCCAAGGCATCTGCTTCGCCATGGCCATTGCCTGATTATATATATTATTATTCTCACCCACCTCACTGCCATTTTTTTAAGGTGCACAAAATGTCACTACGGCGAAAAAGACAATATCTTTCATCGCAACGGGCGAACTTGGAAAGTCGTTGCCGTTTGGCAGTTGTGCATACCAGTCGAAAACCGCAGACATGTCATGCTTGCTCGTAACGTTTATGTTTAGTGTAAATCTTGAGATGGACTTTATAACCATTATCATGCATTGGCTTCCTGGAATAATATTTGTATTGTTCCTTTTACATAGCTGGATGACAGATGTAGAGTTTGTGAATATGGACTCAAGAGACTTCTGTGTAAATGTTTTCTTTCCATGCCGTATCAGGCAGGTGTACCATTACAGTACCCTTCACAAGCGTAGTTCAAAAGTCTCGTCAATTTTGTTATGGAATGCAGGTATGTGTAGCCCCCATGTACAAAGGTCTTCGCTGCATTCCACTTGTCAGACATTTATTGAATTGGAGTTAAAGTGATGGTGTGAAAATATTGCCAATTTGTTACCCGTTTACTTCAGAACATATCGAGTTTGGTCTCTCTGATGTCTGGTTAATATATTCTCTAATGCTGTACAACAATGTTGATTAGCAAACTCTTTATTTTGACGAAGAAAGTTAAATCTAATTGAAACGAGGTACAAGTGCACACATCACATTTCTGATTTTCGTAAATACATTTTCATTCGTGATGGAGTTTTTGTTTTAGTTTCCAGCATTACGGAGCGTGAAGTTGATTCTAATCATGAAATACTCATTACGTACATTAGTTGTGACCGTCTTCAAAGGAACTACATCTTTCAAAAATAAAAACATCTTCCCCAATTTTAACTCGATTGTGCCATTTGGCGTCATTCCACGACACAAAGAATGTGCATGACCCCCGTGTTGGAGAACATCTCTTGGAATGAGATATGACAACTGCTTCTGAAAATTTCTACAATCGCCTCTTAGAAACACGATGGGGAAACACTTTCCCACTCGCCCTGCCACAGAGAGAAATGCGCATTGCACGACAATCGAACTGATGCACTTAATTTTGAGAAGTGGAAATTGAGCCAAATTAAATTGTAAAATTGTATTTAATACATGTTTTTTTTATTTTTTGCCGCCATTGTTGAACCAGGTGGAGACCATGATTATGCTGTTAATATTTTCAGGATAGCATAATCATATTTAACTTTAACACGTAGTCTTTCGCGACCAATATTATATTTATAATAAAGGTTACGGCGCATTTATAAATAACGCAATCTGACCCAAAAACCTTTTATTATGAATTATATTTAAGTCCCAGTCCGTCACATATTGTGAATGCCAGAAAGTGAAAATGTATAGCAAAGCTTCTTAAAAAAATTTTTGAAAAGTAATAGAATCACTTAGCACGCGCTGAAACTGGCTGCCTAAGATAATAACGGCTGCTCGTCGAGAATACAGCTCAAAATGCAGCACTGTCGCCAATTCATTGCAGGCATTGGGGATGGAATCATGGCTGCGTATTCGAGGATGATTATAAACTTGTGAAAATAACAATGCAAATGCCATCACACTCGCTGGAAAACTTCCAAAGTAAATTATCTCGAGAAAGGGAAAAAAAAACCTGTTCACAAAATCACTGTGCATGCTGCTCGTGAGAAATCTGCGTGTGCACTTGAATCGCTACTTAAAATTGTTGTGGTGCGGGGGGGGGGGGTTGGGTGGGGGGGGGCAGAGGGTTGGGTGGGGGGGGTCAGAGGCAGGAGGGGGCGTTGTGGTGGAGGTTGTGGGTGGCGAGCAGACAGGGAGTTGGTGGGAGGTGGGGTGGGTGTTCGCTCTAGCTGTTATGAACGTCCAGTCCAATTTTACAATTGGCTCTCGCCTCTGTGCAGCAACCCAACCCAGCCTGTTTCTTTTGTGCTCGAGGCGGCGACGCACTGAAAGACGAGCGTCTTGTCACCGCCGCGTCTCCGCAAAGCCGAGGGAGGGGGGCGGCTTTTTCCGCCATCGCCAACCTTTGGGGCTTTTCACGCGTACAGACGTCGTCCCTTGAGTGCTCCCAACGCGCAGGTCGGGGCTGCCAGGATAACTGGGCCTCTCTGGTGCATGTGTCAGGGCTTTACACGTGTATATTTCTATTATTAGGCTTCATTAAACCGCTGAATGCCGTGAATGAACGCGCTCTCGATGAGCCATGCCATAAAACCCGGAACGGCACGCTCTTTGCAGTTAGCCATTTATTCTTTTGCCGCATCGCCGATGGATTTCGCATGCTGCGATTCTTAAGTAGACGATGCCTCAACACCCAAGTATCCTGCTTGTTCGTTTTGGAGAGCCCTTTAAAAACACACTTCAGTAAGACGTCGGCCTATTAGTGAAGAAGGGAACGCAATTTTAAAATGCATTACCAGTGCTTAAAATGTCCCTGGTTTTCCCCTCTAATCATCACACCTTCCCCCCCCCCCCAAACTATCGGAAATCAAAACTTTAATGTAACTGCTACAATACAATATACGCGGGTGGTTTAAACGCACGCTTCATGTAGCGTTTGTACAAATCGTGTTGAATATTTGGTGAGACATATATAATTGGAATGTCTCCAGGTGTAAATTAGCAGTGGGGGAAGTGAGTATGGTAGGAGGCCTGGCGTTGCCATTGATGGAAAGTTGGTTTAACGATTGATCACCTCGGTAGATGGGAAGTGCGCTGTGTAGTCTGCGGATTTAAAAAAATGTTGAATCCTTCATCAGACGCAGGCAACGTTTGTCAGCAGCAGTTTTCATCCGACTCATGTGCCATTAAACTCAGTCGCTGTGGTTTGCTATTACAAACAGTGCAACGGCCTTGCCCGAAGAAAATAAATCTCTTGTTTTATTAAGTGTTGGGTCAGTCAAAGTACTATAACAAATCTTGTTGGATTTATGGTATGCGTGAATGACTACTCTTCAACCTTTCGTTTTTTTTGTTTTTCTTTCAGGCTGAAGATCACCCACACGAAGCCATCGCTTTTTCCTGCATCGGACACTTCCTCTACGGCGATACCGAGGAGGAGGTATTGGGAAGCTCTGCCCGACGGAACGTTTTCGGCATGACGTGCTAAAGAGGGGGGGTCGCTGCCTTCGCAGATGCGGCAGAGACGGGGGGAACCCGTGAATCTCTCCCCCTTTGCTACTTAACGCTTTGTTAATTATTATTTCAATTTGTCACGTGCCGAACAGTATTGCCTCAGCCAGGCGGTGAGCCGGCACCAACAATTGCCCCAGCTCTGCAGTCCTCTGTACATTAAGATGTTCTCTGCCAATTAACGAGCGTTATACATGTGGGAGGAAACCCGAAGGAAACCCACGGGTGTGAGGGGGCCAGACGCTCCATGCCATACAGATGGAACACACGGAGATTAGTCCACAATTTAGCCGTACCACCGTCTTCCGGCGATCCAGGGTATGGCGTCTCGGCCTCCCCTGGGCAGGGAGTTTGACGACATTTGTCTGATCCACGAGCCCTCACGCCGTCGACACTGCTGGATGGATCACAGGCCACGTGGATATCCACCGCCACCGAGCAGTAACGTAGCCAAGCGGCAGTGGGGTTGCCGCTTGTTGTAATCTTTTTTCGGTTTGAATCCAGCAGGCCACCCTGGTTATCACTGCCGGTGTATGAAACCATAAATATGCGCCGCCTGCTTCACAATGCCGGCGTCATGAAAAATTAACCCACGAATTACTCAATTGGGATTGGACTTAGCAATTACTACTCCCTACTGGTACATTAATGCTCATTTGCAGGCCGGTGCCGAGTCATTTTATGCCACACAGGGACATCTGTCACTGGGGGTGCCCTTGGAATTTTTCTTAGCTGAGATGTGTGGTGTAAGGCGCTTTGAGTTGCTGATTAATATTTAAGAGCCATATAAACGCATAGATTTATATTATTAAACTCCTTTAGCTGAGTTGATACTGAGTCAGACCTTTCTGGATCATATGTCAAGGCCAAGTGTATATCATCAATACGTGCCCACAGGTGGGCCCACAGATGGGGCAACTGGTACCCTTGCCACCCATACATTGAGCAGAATTGGGTGGGCAAACAATAATAGGCTTTCAAAGTCTGTGGACAGGCAATAAAAGCCAATTGACTTTAACTTTAACAGCAAAAGGTCAACACATTCTTCAATAAGAATGCCTTGGAAGAGATAAAAAAATATATATCTATAATGGTGACCTTTCGGGCAGTGGCTCTTCGTAATAGCACATGAGTGCAATGAAGGAGGGCCATTGCCCAAAACGTTGCCTATTTTATTTTATTTCTGACTGCACTGTTATTGACGAATGGGAGGTTTTTTTTCTCATTGTGCTTGTGTACCATTGCCAACGCAGTATCAATGTTTTTTTTGCACACTTTTATTGTGATATAACACCATCTGTGACAAATAACAAACTTTAAGGAGATTAAAATGTGGCATCGTCTGTGGGGGAACAGACGCTGTGGCCGAGGGTGGGGGGGGGGCAGAAATCAGAATCTGAGGACGACATTCGAACCCTGCGTGGTTTGGGTGTTAAATGAAGTTGTGTTCGGTGGCGGTGCTGCCCCCTAAACAGATTCCTCCCCCCTCAATACCTTCACGTCTCCCCCCCAATGTGAGGAGGGAGTTACCCCCCCCCCCCCACTTATTATTTGGCTGCTGTAAGTCTCCACATGAGACGCCACTTCGTTGAGCTATCATTTGTAGCCAGGTCACTTCTGATAAAGAGCTATGTCGCTCAGTGGGACTTACCTGCTAAAATAAAAAATAGTTTAGTTTTCAGGGTTTTTTTTAAATATATAAAATGGATTTTCAGCCCTTGATACGTGGTTTTATCATGAAGCACATTCGAGTACCTTTTGACACTTGGATTGAACAATTGATAATATGAGTTTAATTTGTGGCCCTACACAAAGCCCATGCTAGTCATCTGATTGTTGTTAAGCGACCTGAAGTGTGTGTTTGCATTGTCTTTACGAAGTGATTTTCTCAATAAAAAAAATCTCAAAGTTTATCGGCGATATATTAAAACAAACATGACAGTCTGTAAAAAAAAAAGTCACCTTTTGATGATGGAAAACATTCCAACATGTCTTTTTCCATAAATTTTTCCCACCTTGCTTAAAGTATTAGTTATGCTGCCCACTTGTGATAAGGTGTGACAGTGGTGCATGCTTGTTAGCCATGGGAATTGCATGCTTTTTTTCAGGAATTTGGAGAACCGTGTTATGGGGTGACTTTTATATGTGTTGTAAAACCTATCCAGCTGTACAAAATGGAAAACCACCTTAAAAAAAATAAAACCTAACCAACACAGTCATTCAGAATTGTAGATGTGACTAGGTTGGGTAATATGAGAGCCAAGGACACGTGGATACGTTTTATTTCCAGTTGCGCAAGCGGCTGAACCAGGTGGAGGCGTTCAAGAAGCTGGCGGAGGAGCCGGTGGAGTATTGGCTGGACCTCCTCAACTTCTACTTTGTTGATAAGCCCTGTGTCACGGTACACTTGCCCACACGACGACCGCAAAGCAGCGGCCCAGCAGTGTCGTGGCCTCGCCCTACCATGTAGACTGTTTTGTCTTATCCATGCTGTGATCAACTGCCATGCGCATTCAAAAGACTAAAATATTAATGCTTCTTTCCTCCTACTGCTGAGCTATGTTGAACAAAAATATTTGATTATTGAACTCCGTAGACCCCGAGTCCACCTGTCTTAGTCACCACTTTGAGCTGAATTACTCATGAAGGTGTTCTCAATTTCTCCACACTGCAGGTCACAACACTTCTTTGTCTGTTTCTTCCCTCGCATTACTCAACTTTGAAATCCCCTCCTTTTGTTTTATTTCTTATCACCTTGCTCATTCAAATATACATGTTAGCTCTTATCTGTTACATCTTCGGCTGCGCCGTTTGTCGCTGGCTGCTTGGCATTTTGAGCCTTTGGGCCTGTGTTCAGAAACCGTGGTAAAATAAATAAATCATCACCATGCTGCAAGCCACGGGGTTAATCGTGATGGGTGTAACGATCCTGGGCATTCTGTGAGTTTCCACGATTCAGGGTCACGATTCCATTCGAGGATGAAAATTTCAAGTGGTCTTTCGTGACTGAAGGGGCCGAAGTATGAATAAAAAACAATGATTCGTACACTTGTTGCCCAGGCTTAAGAATCCATATTGGTCGATTAATTGATACGTATTGCTACACCCATAGTTTTAAACGTTATGACCTTATCTTCAAGTCTTAAAAAAAATATTTTTAGAAGGATGACCAAATTAATGTATTTTGTTCCGTAAAATAATGCATTCGACCAATCTTTATGTCTTTGATGCTGCAGAACTTGGTTAATAATGTCTCGAGAATTCGGCAGCCGTCGATCAAGCTTAATGGTCATGCAGGCATGGCGCAGTCGTTATTGCACTACGCTAACGACTAATACCAGTGACGGTAATCTGAACTGGTCCTGGGCCTCCCCTAGGCCGACTGGGCCTCTCCTAGGCCGACTCGGCCTCCAACGAGTACCTGGTGCAGTATGTAAACATCGCCACGAGGGAGACAAAAGCGACCAGGCGTGATGCTGACCACCCACCCCCTAGTGCGCCGTGTCGACCTTCATAGGTGTTCGCTAACAGCGCTTGCCCCAACAGTCTGTTACGGCTATACGGGGGATCTCTGTCTGCTGCAGGTTGTCGGGGAGCCCAGCCATGCGCTGCAGGTGGAAATGGAAGCAGCGGAGAGCGGGAGAGTGGAGCGCCAGCGAGAGACGCTGGGAGAGGAGGGGCTGCTGAAGTGCGCCAAGATCATAGAGAATGCGCTACAGCAAAACGAGGTGCGACCCGCACTAGACCCAAACTTACGGGTGGCACGATGGCGAGATGTTAACTCCCTCGCCTAGGATATGCATGAGGTCGTGGATTCGATCCCAACCCAAACACTTGTATATTTGGAGTTTGCATGTTCTCTCCGTGGTCGCATGGATTTTTATTTAAATTTATTATACGCATTGTGGTGAAGATTCTTATTGCATTCACTGAAATGTTAAACGTTTATTTACTTTTTCTTTTCTCACGTGATATTTGTTTTACTTATTCCATAAACTACTCGCATTATGGGATTGAGGTGCCATACCCAGGTTCACAATGTGATTAATTGTCATGATTATGCAATTCTTTTCAAGATTAAATCATTGTTTAGCATGGTTGCATGGCGTCACATTAACTAATTATATTCAACATATGCAGATGGAAGGCCATCAATTCTTACACGTATGATAGCACGCTTATGTCATGAGCAAACGATTTGATTTTAGTTGTTGAATCAATGCAGCGTTACATCTCCGCTGTTCACAACCTTCGTGGGAACGCGCAATAAATCAATGGATTTTGGTACATTGTCCTTTGCTGCCCCAAGCACATAGCGCTGAGGTCTATAACAACCCTGTTTGTGAATGGTGGTCACGCATCGAAGCGCTTGTGCAAATTCAACCCTGCTGGGTGTCTGAGATGTCAGTTTGTGATTCACCCCTTGTGTATATATATACACACACACATCCACTACCTGCTCTGTAACGACTGTAACATCGTTTCGCAACCAACCATAGAAAGAGCCGCCGGAGGAAATTGTGAGCCGCCTGCGCATCCCGAGCACGGACAGCATCCACTTCCACCCCATAAAACCTATCTCCAACGTATCGGTCTGCCACGTGGCGGGCCTCGGCGAAGACGGGCGCTTCCCGTTGAACGAGATCTGCTTCCCTTTCCAGCTCGACCACGTTCACTCCAACTTTGTCCGGGTGAGAGCGAGCGTGACGTGTGTGTGTGTGTGCGTGTGCGCGTGCGTGCGTGCGACGCTCCCTCAGTGCAATGCAATGCCGCGCGCTACCAAACATTCTTGTGCATGAGCGTGAAGTTGTGTTATGATCGGGGGCTGTTGTTGACGAGCCGAATTGCGCTTCATGTATAGTTTTATCGCGGTTTTGACGAGCACAGGCTCTCATGGCACCAAACGGCCAGCAACAAACGCCACTCTTGAAGGGATGGTAGATTAAAGCCGACGCGTAAATAATAATTGGGAATGGAGAGGATAATAGAGAAAGTCGAGCAGCATTGAGCAAAAAGCAGAAAGTACTTTTAACCCACAGTGTGTTGAAGAAGCATGTTCCGGATGAGATGGTAGAAAACATGGGTGGATGAATTTACGGGAGGCGCTCTTGGGAGCGTTGGCCATGGTAGTAGAGGCAGTGTTAGCAAAAGGCATTGTCCAGTGTTTTCTCTTTTCCTGCTTTTTTTGTTACGATACACACGTTGACAGTCTTTCCGACACCTTGAGAAATTGCAGGAAGGGAATAATTGGCCCCTCCCATTATCTTTGTCATTATAATCATTACCTTCGTTCGTGCCGAATGCGTTGCGGTCCCGTGGCGTTCACGTTGCCTTCTCAAAGTACGCCTCGCTGGTATTCACATGGGGGAGGGGGTGGGGGTTGCGTTTAACGATCGACAGATTCTGTACGAAATCGCAACAACAACAAAAAATAAAAATTCAAAACACCTTTCCATTTGACCTGTCGCCGCCAGCAAGTACATGTGCCACAGCCACCGTGTCCCGCCCAACGGCTACAGCACACCAGGGCATTGTTTGAGGATTTCTGTGGACCATCTGATACAAGCAGCGTGTGCGACGGGGCGACAGAGAGCGCGCCGTGCCCTGGAGGAAATTTTTTCCGCATTCTTCCCACTGTGTTGATTGACAAAAGGAATTCGGGAGCGCTCTCTTCTACAGGGCCAGGCAGGTTTTTTTTTTTGTATTTTAGCGGTGCAAGCCTGGGCGAGGCCTTTGCTGTTAAAAAATCTAACGAGCCTTTTTTTTTGGGTGGGGGGGTTCGGGGGGAAGATGGAGGGGGCTGTTATTGAAGGCGTAGCAAAAAATAAAGCGTTCCGTGCATGGGTTTTGTTCGTTTAAAAATAAGATTTTAATTCACGCGAATGTAATTCATGTTTACACTGCGACAAAGGATTACAACTTTTGAGTTGCCTGTAGGTTCTAAAGAATAGTTTGCCTTAAATTTGACAGCAGAGAATAAAAAAATACCATTATAAAGGCATCAATTCATGGAAAGTATTAGCCTTACACTTAGATCCCCACGGTGAAGAATGTAACACTAATTATTCTTAGTGGCACCATTTATATTAAAAGTTTAATCTCAACGGCCAGTGCTGTTGAGAAAATCATAACACGGTAATTTTATGTTAGCGAAGTTTTTTCTTTTACAGTGGTTCCACTTAATGTTAGCAATTGCGCCGTCTGCTGGATTTCTCTGGTATAACGCGTGTTGAATAATTATCAAGCTAGTGTGTGGCATTGTCTTGTGGCTGTTAAGCCAACATGTCCACGATTGTCATGCGTTTGGATCTTGATAGGAAGAGAAAATGTCAGTTTAAAATGCAATCCTAATGTTTTGAAGCACACACCTTATTATAAAGTTTAAATATATTCGTGAATAGTTTTGTTGACCTTCCTCCGCACCTCCAATTATCACGGTTGGCGACGTACGGTGCGAAAGAAGTTCAACATACGTGCATACAATGTATATTTGCCAGTGTAACACAAGGCTCATCTGTCGTCCGGGAGTGTAATTAAATCTTTTCACTTTGAATTGAGGACTGCACCTGACATAATTATCATATCGAGTCAATTTCATGTGTGTACTTCCCATTATAGGCTGATTGTATAAATAAGTACCCAGTGTTTCGGTCAGCCAACATGTAATATAGGAGCAAAAACTAAAAAATTACAAGTTTTATAATCATGGTCCTCTGTTCTTAAGAGAAGTCCTTCATCTAGCAGTGACCAATGATGTTGATCGTTGTGCAAGTAAAGGTTTTAATTCATAATGCCTATAAAAAAATAAAACATGCAAGAGCAATAATCTGCACGGCTGGTATCATGTTGAGTTACATCAATGTTTAGCTTGAGAATCATTGCGCGGACAGCAAAACAATACTAGGCCACTCCATTTATAGTTTTTGATTTCTTGCGATGTTTGGGCAAAGGTGACATGAAAAATGTATGCATTGTAAGTAATGTTATTCCCTTTGATCTGCTTGGTTTCACAGTACATAGTTATGCTGGACACCACCCCGGTGCCACAAGAGCTCAAACCTTACCTCGGCCTGTACTCGGAGATAATATTCGAGTCACCATTGATGCGTGATGGAGGTGGGTCAAGATGCTGAAACTGCCACGCTCACTTTGCTTTCGGAGCACACTGTGCTTGCTTTACAATTATCGTGCTCACATTTTGTCCATTTTGACTACCTGTCTTAAAGTATTGTACTTATGTACGTTATTACGAGATGTTTCAGAGCAATTCCATATGTGGCAAATGTTTGATGTGTTTATTAGGAAGTTCCAATGTCGCTTTTAATTTGTCAGTGGAATGTTTATCGTTTGAAAGTGCACACTCATAGTAAATGCTGCACATGTAATTTCTCCCCCTGATGCAAATGCATATTTAATTGAAAATCCAACTATGATCAGTTCTTGCTGAAAATTATGCCTTTTAGGTTAAGGTGCAGCCTTGCAATTGCTTGTTCACACTGCTTCTGGCAGAAGGGGCTCCACTAAATGGAGCTCTAGATAACAATTCTATAAATATTTGGCCTACTCTTCCAATACGGGCAGGTGTCTTGGAAGAACAGCAGCACATTTATTCTTGTATTTTACAATTTAACAAACTGGCACCATTTTGTCAGCTGTCGCACCGGGATATCAAGTTGAAACGGTGACCTCTGGATCGCGAGTTCAGCGTGCCAGCCATCACACCATGACAGCATCCCAATGCATATTAATGGCTAGCACACATATATACAGTACTATACAGCGGAGCTAGTATTACGCCGTCAGCATCTTTATATGCATTGCTGAACAACAAAAGGTGGTGAGTCTGCATCTTACGGCTGTGAACCAATAGGGACCATAACCCAGGCTGCCTTCTAAGCCGCTTACACTGTAGTCATTTCATACTTCACTGTGCATTCACATTTGCATGGTGTTTAGTTCTGGTGCCCCATGAGGAGGTGATTAAACAGCTGGCAGAGGACACTGTGAAGAACGATGCCACGCTGGGCATGAAGGGCTGCCGATTCTTCTGTGGAAGCTACGCACACCTCCTGTGCATCATGCTCAAGGTGACATCAAAAATAAACATGAGCAGAGAGCTCCAAAACTTCCATGGCACTGGGAAAAAAATAGGCTCTTTGCAGTTATATTAATTACAGTGTCTGAGCCTCAGTAATTAGATACAGCGGTGATATTGCAAAGCTGAGAGGGAAAAAAGACACTTTCATTATGAACTTTAATATACTGTAGTTTATTAAAAAAAAACTGACTTTTGGTGGACTTTTTTTGGCAGGCATGATAAAATGAACTCGCTATTTATGATCATGGCACACAAGCACTGGCAGTTTTTAATCAGTGTGTACTATCTGCATTGACATACGGCGGTTTAAAAACACCGTGGTCGTTAAGGAAAACATTGAACTAAAGCTGAAAACTGAACAGACATGCATGCTTGGAATTACATTGAGATCTAAAAACAGCAACGCATGGATTCGAGAACACGCACACATTAACTGCGTGAATTAAATTGAATAAAATTAGGTGGTCTTGGGTAGGACACGCCACTGAAAGAGTTGATGACCGATGGTCAGGATAGTGATTGGGTGGGAGCCAAGGAAGAGATGGAGCATTGA
Organism: Petromyzon marinus; assembly: GCF_048934315.1. NCBI lineage: Eukaryota > Metazoa > Chordata > Hyperoartia > Petromyzontiformes > Petromyzontidae > Petromyzon > Petromyzon marinus. The sequence continues at coordinate 18,050,288 of NC_133688.1, read as the reverse complement.
AATCAGCTGATGCGCAGGTGCTCGATAGATTGTTGCATCGCAGACGTGTAAGGGATGACGACGACTCGGGAAGGCTTTTATCCAGCAGTGGATTGATCATGGCTGATGATGATGCCTTACAGTATGATGAGCATCGCAATCCCGTAGCTCTGCACATAATTATGATATGGCGATAAATGCCGTTATCAGTCGTGTGCGATTGAAGCTAGCAGCATTTCCGGGTGCTTGGCTCGCATACTCTTTAACTCCAATGACAGTGGTCTTTTATCTGTGATGGAGGGGAAGAAAAATACATGGCATGTTTCTAAAATGTAGGTAGAAGTTTTAAACATGCTCAATTTTTTCTCTCCAAATACGCATGCTTTCTTCAGCTTTCATGATGGGCCTCTATGCGTGCCATTAATTCACTGGAGTTAACCTTTGAACATATCAGTCACCTATTTGATGTTGCACATTACTACTGCTATGATTCCTTTCATTTACAACTTTCAAATGTGTAGTTTTAAATTGTACTTTATCAGTATTCATTGATTTTTAGATCGCTTATAAGTTGTACTTCCACCGCATGCTTCCCTTGAGTCTCAAAGCCGTTTTCTCGAGCCAGTTTAATGATTTGTTTACCGTGTCTCTCGCTTATAATTTGGTACATGCCAACCTTCATCACATGCAGCTCATTTCGTTCTAAAGAGCCCTAATTTCTGGTGACAATACTGCATTGTGACAGTTTACTAGGCCCCGTGTAAATCACTCTTCCCCACCCCACTCCCTACCCCTTCTCCTTTACACTTGCCTGGGAATTTTTTTATTGGAAATCTCACCCCTCTTAAAATTCTCGTTGCCAGGCATCCAGAATTAAACCTCCGGGAAAATAATTTATGTCTGTGGTAATGTTTGTGGGTTTTTTCAGTTTCTCCCCCGCAGAGAGATACTTATTCAGTTGGAGTATTCGCCCCGATCTTCCTTTGTTCGCAGATGGTCGACACATGTCATGTTTAGTCCGAACAGAAGTTATTGACCTCTTTGAGCGGCACGTGATCAAAATGACAACCCTTGCCCGCATGTATAAAATCGGGATTTGAAAATTATGGTTTTAGGCACAAGGGAAAAAAAAGTGGAATTTTTTTCCCGGTGGCATAACGGTGGTACGTGAGAGTGCAGGACACGTTGAGCATGAACCTAGCGCATGCACCTGCTAAGACTTGAACACGTGAACAATACTACGAATTATAATTACAGTGGATGTTGGCTATATGCACGGTATATATGAGCACAGTTCACAAAACATTCTTACATTACACTCGTGGGGGAAGGCAAAGGATATCATTTGATACCAATGTATGTCAGTTGAATGTATGTATGATACAAGCACACTTGCCTAGCTTAAACGTGTGATTATGTTCAGCTTCTGCATTTGTTTTGGCTGAAGAAACTGAAAAAAACTATCTTCACAACAAGTGTATTTAAGAATTGGGTTGGTTAAAGTTGACTTAGTCACACAGGACCATGTTTGGGGTTCTTAAAATTCCGTGTACATGCCAAAGCTAACGCAACTTATCGACGATGTTAAGAGTAGGGGGAGAATCCGTCCCAAGTCGTACTGAACAGCTGCCTTTGTTTTTTTTTTTTTACTCAAGCACCGTCTTCTTTGCCATGTCCCCTGTGGCGTAGGTGGACAGGCAGAAATATCGCAAAGGTGTGCAGTGGATTAGGGAGCTGATGCACCAGGTGGTCTTCACCCCCGAGCGAATCCAGATCGTGGCCACCAAGATCCTGAACGAAGTGCCGCGACACAAGCGCGACGGTTCGACGGTCGTCACAGCAATTTTGAAAGAGCTCAACTTCCCATCGGGTGAGGAAGCTCGATCGTGAGGCTTGCCCAAGGGAAAAATGGAGAGGAACGCTTCACGTAGTGGTTTCCTGTCTCAAGTGGAGAATGAACATTTTTTTTTGCCTCCGCCTGGGACTGCCACAAATTACCGCTTGGGGAATTTAAACATATCAGGTTATGTGTGTGTGTGTGTGCGCAGTCGGGGCAATTGCGCTACGGTGAAAGGCAAAAGAACGTTTTAACGAATGGTTGGCCTTTCTGCCTCGTCTGTAATACGAAGGGATCTTATTGCAAAAGCACATAAATTTTGTCACCAGACAATGGAAAATCACTGGCTCCAGAGGTCACTCTTAATGAGAAACTCCCACGCTATGGTTCACTTTTGGCCCGTTGATGCATTGGCTCTTGTCTAATGGGTGAAGAACTCTGCAGTTGCCACACGTCGAACATTTTAGGGAAGTATTTTTTTCTTGCTGCACAAAGAATTTCTTAAGACTGTTTTCCGTATTCTGGGACATATTTTGTTAATGTTTAAGCGGTTTCAATACTTTATGAAGTTGTGTTAACTCTGTCACATTCTGATACAGCCGAGCCTTCCGCTTTGAACACATAGTTAAAACTCTCATGACGGACAGCCACGGGATTCCTACATCTAGCAGTGGGTAGAAACTGGCCGACCGATGATGATGATGATGATGGCGGTGGTGCTGATAAAACTATTGCTGTTTAAAGGTGGCGGGCGTGTGTAGTTGAAGTTGTTTGATGATGCGAATGGTTTTTATTTCCTAATGTTTTTTGACAGAAAGCAACCACACCAAGATGAACATGATCAGACAGCAGAGGTTTCTCACCGACCTGCTCAAACGGCTCGAGACAGACCCAAAACAGGTGCCGTGATAATGTCCTAGTCCTGTGGATGTGTTAAACGAAACATTATGCAAACTCGACAAAATCCCATAATAATTAACCACAGTTTCAAATTGTGCTTTTCAGAAATAACAGCAGATGAGCAATTTTACATAAATAAGAAGGGAACTATGTTTATAAGCTTCCTCGTGTTTCTGCATGCCTGTGCAACATTTAATACATTTTGGAAGTCACTGATCAATATGTAAATCTGGCGAATAACAATTTCAGAAAAGTTTTCTCTGTAGTCCCTTGTCACCGGGTGTCCTCTGTTTCCCCAAAAATACGCTGAGACCACCGATAAATATTCCTTTAAAAATCTGTTACGTTGTAAACAAAAAAATCCAACTTCACCTGAGCCCATGAGAATTCGATACGTCGTTGTGTCCTGTGGTAAGATGGTTGGTGACTGAAAGGACACTGCCAGCCACTCTTCTCTCACAGCGTTTGTCATTGGATTGCTGGCACCTCACCTGCCTTTGGTAGTCACACTACATGAGGGGTCCCGCGAGAAGCGGTGGAACGGTGTGTCGATTCGGCCGTTGTTATCGATTTTTAAACTCACGATACGGGCATAAGCATCATATGTGTAAGGATGTTTTCCCTTTTCATTCTTGTATGTTGCACGCCTTGGGTACGGATCACTTCTGTGGCCACGAAAGACACTATCATTCACTGCATTCTTCCGAATGCATTTGATTATTGAATCCGCTCCTACCCACAATCATTGACCCTGAGGCCGTTGCCACTTAACCACCACTTTCAGACAATTCCTTCTCTGAAAGCGTTGCCAACTTCCCCGTAACGCAGGTCAAAACTCTTCTCTTTCTGCTTCTATCCTCGCACTGCCAGTCTCCCCCCGCCTCGATCTCTTATAACCTTGCTCATTTCAAGTAGCTTTTTATGACCTTAAAGTGCTATTTTCTTCTGGCCGCTTGGCGTTGTAGGCCTTTGGGCCCTCTGCTCAACAATTCTACAACAACAAATGATATGCTAGGGTGGCGAACAATGTCGTTCGGTTTGCAGAGGAGAGAGAGAGAGAGAGAGTGCGTAGTAACGCTGTCGTGTTGTCATGTGCCCGCTCGCGATCCAAGGTGATCGCGGACATGGAGCGAGTGGCCGAGGTGGTGATGTCTGCCGAGAATCTCCGCGTGCACGTGTCGGCCGATGTGGGCTGGCTGGCAGCCGAGTTCCCGCAGCCCCAGCAGCCCTGGCTCGATGGCTCTCTCTTCCCGCAAGCCGAGATAACGGCAACACGGTCTGCATCCCAGGGCACCACCGCCACCGCCGCCACCGCCGCCACCGCACTGCGCACGCGCACTGTTTGTTGCGCCCAAGATCGTGCCACCGATTTGGGTCAGAAAAAAATGTGCTTTCAACGACCGGCTCTTGCAAATGGTTGGTCCAAAGGAAAGTTGATTTGGTCCCTTTTAATGATTTTAAAACATCAGAAGGTCAGGGATTTCCTTTTGAAGCCCAGTATAAGCTTTTATTTTATTTTTGTTTACTGTTACACTTAGCCTGATGTTTGGTAGAAGGGTTCCTATTCATGCCAGTTTTGTTTATTGCAAGCAATAGAACTGCTTTGTAAAAAAAATGAATGCATATTTCAAGGATACAAAATTCCGGTGATGTCTTGGCTGTAAACAATTATGGATATCAAAACGTCTTCCCGGTATGTTACGTAACAAACAACGGGAGCCAATAATGTGACTGATGAAACGTATTCGATCAAGGTGAATTATGTATTCCATAAACATAAAACCATTTTGTAAATTACTTTAATCATTTTTACACGCAGTGAGCTACTGCTCATTTGAATTCACGCAATGGTTACATTTAAAACATGAGAGTGTTAAAAAAGGAAGTTTAATCCAATCAGACAACAGCATTTTCAAGTGTATCATTTCTAATTTTTCTTCCTCCCACTTTTGGAACATTGTTAAACAAGTTAAGAGTTTGGTAATTATTTGTAATTTGCAATCCCATCAACATCTTACATTTATTATTGAGCATTATCATCATCATCATCTACCTGGTTTATTATAGCCGTCTAAATTATTAACGACCGCACACTTAGCATTTTGAAGCGTAACAAATTTGCTCATGAAAACTTTAGCGTCCAGTCCCCTGCGCCTTCTCCTTTCACTTGGTGAAGAGACGCGTGTGTTTACAATCACGCCACATGAACCCCCCCCCCCCAACAAAAAAATACGTTGCGATTAATCGCGGCTTCTGGTTGTAAACACGTGTGGTCGCTTTTTTTTAATTTTGCATAACCACCATGTGCTACCACTGGCTATCTGCTTTCTTGTAGGGTCATGGGTTGAGGGTTTCCCACACAATAGCTTCCTGTTTTAAGTGAACCACCAGTGGCTAAGAAATCAACACTGCCCGTTAAACGCACGCCATAAATTGAGCTGTTGGACTTTAAAGCCTTGCGGGTGTATTTCCCCAAAGCTAATTAAATGGCTAAGTGCAGTATACAAAACAAGTGGGGCAGAAAATTGGGAGAGTTTACAGGAGGCATGTTTGGGCACAGTGGACACAATTATGCGAGTAACATTTTGTTTTGCATCCTTAACCAGTTTCATTGATTTTGGTTCCCTAACTGTACTACCACTTCCTCACATTTTTATGAAGTCATAAATATGCAACCCAGAGTCTTTAACTTCAACTTGTCCATTGAAAGCTGATTGACGTTACCTTCTTCGTTTTTGTGCACTGGCATGGCATTGGCACAGCAGGCTCATTGCTGGCCAAGATTCGTTTTATCTTCACATAGAGTATGGATTGCGGAGAGCTGTGGCACCACACTACGAACCCGGCGATCCGAGTTAGATTACCGGCCATGGCTAACATCAGTGGGGAGCGATAACTTGAACAACTGGTCCTGGGTGTGCCACCCTTCAACCAACCCGCAATATGACCAGCATGGTGAAGTATGGTCAAGCGGCCCCCATGACTCACATGGCATATTCCCAACATTGGATTGATCTCCATGAGGCTCTACACAAACAGCCTTCCGTATAGAGCAGTGGTCATCACCATTAAAAGTGACCAGAGGCTACCCGTTTTGTGTCATCGCAAAGTCTGTTCTGTGTTACGTTGATGGGATTTATGTTTTGAATTAATGGTAGCTGTCCGTGGCTATCTTTAATTCAATTCAAAGAATAGCTTCATCTCATTTTCATCATGTCATTCATATTTTTTCGCTATTTTTCAGCCTCATACAATTTGGTTCTCTCCTTTCGTCTAAACGTAACATCATTTACTTTGACCTTACATTAATCGTAAGGGACATACATTTTGATACGTAATATTAGCCAACAAATCGATTTAGATCGACAAATCAGTGCACCGTCGCATAGCTGCTATCCGCGCAACTGCCGTTAACACTTACCGGGTTGGCGATGGGACCAACCTGGAATCTTGATTTAAAGCTTTCGTGACTGCACGGATTAATATACTTGTTTCTTTCGGTAAAGTCACGTAGAAGGGAAACAATAAAATAATACAAATATATAACAATAAAATTATCACGACGTTTCGACTGCAACACAAGCAATCATCATCAGGTGTGAAAACCACAGCAATAAATTATTGTTTCCCTTCTACGTGACTTTACCGAAAGAACCAAGAATATTAACCTGGAATCTGTCGCGCTCTTTGTTTAGATATCCCACGCCTAATGCAGCAGCAGCAGCGGACACTGTGATGATGGTTTATGCGGTGCGGGCATTGGGAATTCAACATGCAGCGTCGTGCTGTGTGTGTGTGTGTGTGTCGCGCAGCCTACTGGAAATGACGCAGGGTCACGAGCACCTTCTGCCAATGGGACAGACCGGGATTCTCATCGGAGTGGGATCCGTGGAGTCCAGCTATGTTATGGAGTCCACTCCATGCATTACCGACTACACCCACCCAGACCTGCCGGCAATTATGGTGTTTATAGAATACCTTACCGCTCTGGAGGTGAGAGACAAGTGGCCCATGTGTTATATGTACATGTGGCAGCACACATAGCCGTAATTATCTATTGAGCTGTAATAATGTTGTCGCACATGCTGCTATTTATAGGTTAGATGTTGAAATTCCAATTACTGTGTAATGGGCAAAATCACAAGTAAGTTGAAAAAAAACTAAGTTTGCTTCTTTTTTTTAAGGCTGTGAAATGAAGTTGTGAATTGTTTTCTAATTCTCATTGCGTGACTGTGCAGGGCCCCATGTGGAGGCAACTGAGAGGGCTCGGTCTAGCGTACCACTACAGGTGACAAACACACTTTTTATATATTTATATTTTAAAAGTATCATTACTAGAACAGTGGGAGGCGAGCCCGAGTGTTCCACAAAATGTTTACACAGAATTTGCAGAAAAGTGTGTGATCTGAATCCGTGCATGTGCGTGTCTGTGTATGTGTGTATAGCTTGTGAAGAACAGTAGCGCGTGTAGTGGTTAGCGCATTGCGCTGCAAATCTGGCAAGCCGAGTTCCATTCCTGCTCACGGCTAACATCGATGTAAAATACCTGAATTGGTCCTGGGCCTCCTCTATGTCAACTCAGGCTTAAATACATACTTGGTGCAGTGTCTATACAGCAGCACTGGGCGGCCAGGCATGGTGGTAGCCACACCAGCCTCTCGTATGCCATTCCGGCCTTCATAGGAGTTCGCCAACAGGGCTTGCCTCAACACACTTGTTAACGCTGTACGGGGGATCTTTGTCTTTGTGCCTACCACTGTGTTTGTGGTCCGTGCAGCATGCTTGCCGTACCCAGCCAGGGCCTCCTTTTCTTCTCGCTGTACAAGTCGAGCCACCCAGTCAGCGCTTATAAGCACGCCAAGGAGATCCTGGTGAGAGCTCTGCAATATAAATTCGCCTGTCCATTTATTTTTGTTACAATTGTTTGTCTTTTTTTCTCCAATTGTGCTGTCGGTGTCACATAATGACACGTGACATTTCGACTGTGCTATCCGTGCAATGTTACGAGACGAAGGATCCAAGAGGATAGCTCCGAAAGCGGTGCTACCTGTGAACAAAAACGGCCCGTGGAAGGAGATATCACTGAACTATTGCCGAGGTCCCTTCAAGTGACCTCTGGTCCACACTGCAGTGAGTGGCACACTTTGCCACCTGCCCTGATACAGAGTAATGTTCATCGCGTAAACACTCCAACGATGAGCGATCAGAGCTGGAATTTAGCCAAATTACTTCAAGAACCAAATTTAATAGGATGTTTTTGTGCGCAGTCATCGGTGAGGAGGTTTAAACCAGGGGCGGAGCCAGGATTTCAAGCCGGGGTGACATTCAACACATTTTTATTTCAAGAATGATTAGAGAGTCAGGCTGTTGAAACTAGACGCCATCGGTTGGCGACACACTCTGACAATGCAGTTGCACGGAGCCCGCCAGACCGAGTGTCGTACACTTATACGCAGAATGTCACCCCTGTCACCCCCCCTGGCTCCGCCCCTGGTTTAGACGATCACATTTGAGAACCCGGTTTAAGCACAAGCAGCTGCATGGATTCCAACCCAGAATCTCAGTGGTGCAAGCTCAGGGCTCTGTCCTCGGAGCAACTCGGCCATCTTGCGCATTGATTTAGACTCGTAACGCACGTGCACTCAACCTTTTAAGAAGAATTGTCAACGCTTCCCCACTTCTCCACGCGTGCACACGTTGCATGAATAGTCTGCTGCCCTGGCCACCATTCTGCTTCTTGTCGGAACGTTGTGGGCCGCCTTGTTGTGAATGTTTTATGCCATAGCCCATTGGGGTTCCTCAATTTGTAATTGATTTTGCATATCTTCTTACTTAAGTTATAATTGTCATAAACAACCTGAATCTTCTATTGTACAATGTAATTTCTACTCGTATAGCCACTGAAGTGTAACAGCATGTCACGACTAAATTTGTAAGTTTGATTTAAACAAAAAATGTTTGTCGTTTTATAACCATTGTGTGTTGTGCATCCTCATGCTAGTACCACAAGAATCAAACTGGAATAAGCTAACTATGCATTGCTTATAATTGCATATGTTATATTTATATATGCCATGTAACGAATGGACAGATAGTCCAGCTTAATATGTACGTTTTTTCAATTTAAATATAGTGGGCGGGCGTGAAATGAAAGAAAAATAATATACAGCCCTTTGTAAATCCAGTGTTGGTTGAACACCTGCCCACAGTATTTGTGGCGAGGAGGGGTTGTTCGTTCCACAAGGGTTATTTGATCATACTTCGCGCTGGCCCGTAAGGCCTGGTGAAGGGTGAGCCCGGGACCAGTTCAGATGTCATTCACCGTTGAGCGATCGCCATGGTCAGGAATAGAACGCAGGTTTGCCGGGTTCGTAGCGTAATGTGATAACCACAGCGCTACCACCCACCCGTGCCTTGAGGTTTAATCGCCAACAAAAAACTGTTGGGGAATTTGATGCGACTGTGGCCAGGAGGTGGAGCAGTCATCACATTCATTGTTGGCAAGCTCACCAAGCCTAACCGCCCTTTGCTGCGCTATCAGGGGTATCCAGTATCCTTCTCATGTACAAATAGCAGAGTGGAGGGAATTACTTAAAAAACTTTAATTACAAAAGAAATTCAAAGCAAATCACATTCCATGGGATTGCCGCCATCTTAAAGCGGTTGACTAGTGCGACTGCTTCTGAACTAAATGTCAGTTCTATGAATTTAGCTTCTTCCTAGGCCATTCAAATGCTAATGTTAAATGCTAATAACTATAGCCACGGCAAACTTTTTGTTTGTTTTACTCTTCGAGGCCTCGTGTTGTTTCACCGGAGTGTGGCGACAAACCGTAACGCGACCTGCTCAAATAAAACTTGACACCTGCCGCACAAAAAAAAACCCCTCGCACACTCGAATCCCACCGAACGGCACGCGCCTAGATTGCGGGCAAGTAGAACGGGCGCGGTGACCACGCGGCCTGATTTTGTTTAACTCCCCGAGGTTGCGCGTCCCCCCCTCCCCGTGCGCCTCTCGCCGTCAGGATGAGTTTGTGTTGGGTGCTACTCCCTGGGACCCTGTGATATTGGAGTCGTCCATCTCGAGTGTCATTTTCGAGATCATCGAGCGCGAGACGACCGTCTCCGAGGCCTCCCTGCAGTCCCTCCTGTCCAGCTTCCGCAAAATGGACAACAAGTACGTGGCTTCACGTGGTGTCAAAGCGCCGCGGGGTTGGGCTTTTTTCTGTCCGTGTTAGCAAATTTTGTAAACTGCGCGCGTGTAATGATTCACACCCCCCCCACCCGGCCACCCCATCTTCCTCCCCGCCAGCACAGCCGACAATTCTAGTCATGATTTAGGGTCTCGATTCAACTCTTTTTTTCACTTTTACCATCTCGTTGGTTTTGTCTTTTTTTACTTGTACGGTTTTGTTTGCTCCCATTAGCCTACGTGTAAGTTCAACATTCCAGTTACATATTGTCGGCACTGCTGGATGAAGGCGTCCTTAAGTCGTCGCCTTCTCTCATCGTCTCACAATGTCATAATCCATCGAGCTTCTGTGCACGAGATAGAGTTGATCTCATTGCTCCATCTCCTCGGTGTTGCCTCCTTGGGCTAACATTTCATCGTTAGTCTCAAACAGCCGTTATCATCCCTTCTCGTGATCTATGCTGCCCAAGACCAGTTTAACCGTCAATATGTCCTCAAACCTGCTTTTGTTCTCTCATTTATGTGTTCCACTTGATGTCTCTCAACCGAAGTCCAAACGGCACCAACCCTTGCTTCTTTGCACGTGTTTGTCAGCTTTTGCCGTATGGCCGCATCAACCAAATATTGGTTATTGTCTTTGCTATGAAAAACCTACATTTATAAAGGCTTTTTTTTCTATTTCCTTTGCCGGTGTTAATGTTTCTGATTTCACGTCTCATAGCCGATGATATTCACCGGTTAAATACTTTCTTCCTTGGATGCGTTGCGCTGTCGCTTTTCATTGTCAACGTTTCCCAAAAGCACCCCAACCTGCTCTCGCCCCCCCCCCCATCTCTTTATGCCATCACTTTGATCCTGGTCTGCCTTCAATAATCGCCTTCAGTGGTTCAATAGTTTGATCTGCTTTACAGTTATCCCCCCCCCCTTTGCCCCAGTTATATAGCACGCAAGTTGTACGTGACTTTTGGTTCCTCAAATTTGTCTTCGTGTTCAACTTTGCAGATTGCTGTATCTAGTTCTTCAGTCATTTCCTGTAATGCAATGGATTCGGGGAGATAAAAGCGTAAACCATGTATGGAGAACATCATGAACTATCCCATAAATTATTATTAGTCGTTGTAACCAGCAGTGGCAAATATTTGCAAGTAATTTACAGAATTTTTTTTTTTTAAGATACATCATTGCGTACATGTATCGTGGGCATAAGAATGGATATTAAGCGATGAATCGATGCGTGCCTAAATGGGAATTCATGGCCAATAATTGTCTGCTCGCAATTAAACGTTGATATCGTTTACGCTTGTTGCGATGTTTATTAAAGTGATGTTTGATGTGTAATCTCTTTAAGAAGCTAAATATACTTTTTTTCAAATCATGAAGATCGCGATGGCTTGATAATGCGCGTGCGGGCAAGGGGTCTGCCCGCCGCAAGTTTGGCATCGTGCCCACAGATCCAGCACTCGTCTTGACTCGTCGCCTGAGTCGTTCCCTGGCAATCGAGATGACCTTTAAATAATTTCGGAACCTACCCATAGTTTGCCATATATTGCGCACATGCAAACACGACTTGCCTTAAGTGAAATTAAATACAAATTTAAGTAAATATGTGAGATAATGCAGAATGAAAGGTGCGCAGCTGATGTCTGGTAATAATGTGAGATGGAGCTCACAGAGTTATTCACCTCGTGCATTATACAGTCTGCTCGAAGGAGATATGTAGATTCGAAGCATAATTACACAATGGGGGGAAAAAAGAATGACGACGTTTTTAAAAAAGTACGGTACCTTGAAATGACCGACACACAGGGTAGGTACTATATTTGTAAAAAAAAACTCGGTGGCACAGCTACTGAGTGTGCAGGCGGTGCAACTGCACCAGGGTCCACGTTCCAGAGGGGCACGGGTGATGGGCTACGAAGACAGAGGGCCAATTGGACAGGGATCCTCTCATATAATTTATTACACCACGGCCCACGCCAACCCACGTAGTTTTTGCGGTTGTGCTTTCCTGAATAGGCCTCCGATGAGCCGTATCGCGCGTGCTGGTCACCCCAAAGTCCGACGTTTCGCACCGCGCGCCCGGGAGCTTTCTTCGTGAAATGGGAATTTCCCCCGCCGTGGTTCTTGCCGCCAGGACGCTGCTCGGGAAGGTGGCGCGCGTGACGGCGGAGGATCTGCGGCGCGTTGGCCGCGAGTATTTCACGCGGCTGTTCGACCCGACTCACTCGCGGTGCGCCGTGGTGTGCAGCCCAGCCAAGGTCGAAGAGATCAGCCAGGGCTTCAGAGGGTGAGTGCTGGGGCACACCGCTAATGCGTCGAGGAGGAAACTGGGCACGCGTTCGGGCCGCGCTGCGTTCATTCTAAAATACGCTCTTGGGTGTGGCACGCATTGGAATGAATTAGGTGCGTGCAATGGTTTTGCGTTGCTCTTCGAGATGATGTTGTGTGTGATGACACGTGACACGATGTGCCGTTGTGTAATGTGTGACATTCCCGGCAGTGAATAAGGGAGTACGCGGTGTCGTGGTTAATGCGCTGCGCTAATGAACCCAGCTACCAGCTTTGATAGTATCACTTGCGAGTGATTTCCAAACTTATCCTGGGCCTCCCCTTGGTCTGCCCGGCTGTAAATGATTACCTGATGCATTGTGTTAACATCAGCACTGGAGAGACAAAGGTGGCTGGGGCTTGGTTTTAGACAGACTCCAACCTCTGGTGTGTTGTGCCGGCATTCATAGGCACTCGCCAACAGCACTTTTCCCAACAGCTTTCATAGGATATACAGGCTATCCTCGGCTTTTGTTACATTCGTTTTATTTCTTATTTTTTGTTCATGAATGATTTGACATTTGCATTACAGCTATAGGTGACTTGTCGTTTTATACTTGGTGATTTTTTTTCTATATTGCCTTCTATAGTTTATTGTCCGTGTGATTGTTTTCTTCTCCCCCACAGGCTGGGGAGAGAGCTGACAATCTGGTCATCTCTGGAAGACAACTTCCCTTGAGTGAATGCATGAAAATATGTTGGTGATAAACAATACGGTAAAATCTTGATTTGAAACCGAAGAATATGCTATTTTCACAGTTAAAAATGTTTTTTTCTGAACAATGACCTTTTTGATTTAAATGGGCGCATGAATTTAGCTCGAACAGGCATGGGGAAAATGGCACAATAAAAAAAGGTTATTTTTTTTTCAAGTTTCAGTGTTACATTCTGCCCTCGTGGCACTGGCATTGGATATTTTATGAATGAGCAAAACATGTAACTTTCCAAAAACAAATTCAGCCATCATCGACATAACTAAGTTTATATTGTCATGATGTGACCAAACAATATCTTCACCAAGGGTGACCCAGGGAAATTTACAATAAAAGGGACCGTTAATCCGGTTTGTTGAAGTTCATCTTAGTGCATCATGATGATGACACCATTTGCAATTATTTGACAGGGTCAGTAACGTCCACCGTGCAACAGTCCACACTCTTGGCGAAAATACCTTAAGGTACTGAGTCGGTGTGGGGTCTCCGCCATTTACTCTTGAACTCGTGGAGTTTGTACCGTTAACCGGATTACCCTTGTCTTATAATTAGCATTCTAAAAAAAAACTTAATCTTGACAACATGAAAAGTGTTACGCATTTTCCCTTTGCAATTTTGTGGAAAGTTATTGTCTATTGGTCATAGACTTGACATTTAATTTGGCGATTACAAATTTAGCGTTATCAAGGAATATATTACTGATGTAACCACCCTTAGATTTTTTTTTTCAAATTATAAATGAGTCATACTTCTTCAATGAAGGAATTGCATTTTTTATGTAGAAAATGAAGGAGCAATCTTTGCCATCAATAACACTACCTGTTATTTAATTGGTAACTTATGTTTTAACTATACATAACCATGGCGCAATATTTTACAGCAAATAAATGTTTTTGTCATGAAGTGGTCGATATGATTAACTGTGGCCTAAATTTCAATTGTGCACCTTCAGTCTTAATTTTTCAAAATGCCAACTGAATTGAAACTAATTTTTCCATTTTTGGTATGAACGGTGTTTGATACCACATGCATTAATCCATCTCCATGTTATAGTCATCGATTTAACTTCAGCTGCTGTGATTCATTCTCTGGCATGTTTTATTGTTTTGTTAAAAACGTTCTTCTGTTGTCATTGTTACATTTATAGCATGTACCCAGTTGCCTAATAAACATCGAAAGAAAATGTTTGCGTATTTTTTTGTTTGTTTTGCGATTATGATATTCAGGTGTATTTAATACAATGAGACGTCCTATAATAATTACTCTGCGCTATTACGCTTCTTGAGATTATTGGGAGAGGTAAAAAAGGCTACTTATGGCAAGCAATGGCATTCATATTCACAATTGTGGTTTGGTTACGCGTAATGTAATAAATAAGATGAAAAAAGATGTTTGGAATACGTGGACATTCGTTTAATGACGACGCTTTATCAACCACCACACGCATTTATACAATAATTCACACAAATCATCACCTGTATTTATCCAACACCAGTAATTTTAAATTAAATATAAATTACACAACCAGGTTCTTATGGTAAAGGTGTATGTGCATATCTCTTAATGATAAGTGTTATCAAGTTATTTGGAGAGGAAATATAACCTAGTTTTAATTTTAGCAAGCTATACTTAAATAGGTTATCTGCTTTGACACTATTAGCTGGGTTGGTGTTTACACGCTGCGTGCGATGGTCGAGCTGAATTTCCTGCAACGATTCTACACGGTTCCATCTTGCCCCGTGAGTCGCACGCCACTGTTCAGCTGTGATAATTCTGGTGTATCTCGGGCTTGATGTCGCTGATGATGGCGAGCAGCTGCTTTAGAACCATCTCCCGGTTGGTCTGGTAGTTCCCGCGTACGGTTTGGATGCGGGTCCGCGTCTCCTCATCGATCTTGGTCGACATGTTACCCTGCGAGCCCATTATCTGCAAGCGGAAGGGGAGAACACCCTCGATCAGAACGTCTCGCCACTTCGACCTGACGCTATGATTGCGAGTGTCACGTACAGCCGTATCCAGCGGCGTTGTAACTTGACGTGCGTTATCTCGGGCACACGGGGGAGTGTTCGTGCATCACATTGTCCCAGAGGGGATGCGATGCTCGATTGAGCTATTTTTCCTAAATTCCATAACGCGCGAGCATCATCAAAACAAACATGTTGTGCTCACTCCATTGCCATTACTGCATTTTCAAGTGCTGACGAAAGTGCTGAAGCTGCCATGAAATGGCAATTTGAGTTACGTCAGAAATTTTGCAAGGGTGAAAAAAAACCCTAATAGTAACAATAATGCGGGCCATTACATTTGAACATCTGCCCAAGCCACGTGGTTCAGGATACTTACGGAGTCCTGTTTCTTGCGGAATTCGTTCTCGCGCTGGAGCCGGTACTGATCGATCTCTGCCTGTGCCTCCTCCTTGGCTTGTTTTAGACGGCGTGTCTTGCCTGCATGGCCAAGCAAAGTAGGAAATGTGTCATCGCAACGAAATGTGAGGGGGAATTTGTGTCCGCAGGGCGCACTTCCCCAAAGGGGCACTTCCCCAAAGGGGCACTGAAAGGACCCGGCGGGGCATGGGCATAAATGGGCAAAATACATTCACATTACAAATTACTCGAGTCAATGTACTGTAACAACATTTTGTTGTGGCATTGCATTGGCAGTGGTGCACAAGCACGAATGACAAAAATTTTACATTCAATATTTCTGCCCTTTAGGGGAAATGAATATGGATTTTGTGACTTTTTCGGGCAATGGTCCGTTTTCAGAGCAGAGGACTATTGGCCGAATTGTCATCTATCATAGACGTTTTTTTTATATTTAGAGAAGTGTTATTGACGATTTAATTACCAATTATCATTAACTATGTATCGTGTAATTCGAATATAAATGGCGCATTAATTTGAGGTGTATAATTAGATACGGATTACAAATTAATGTCGTGAAATTGCACGTTTCAATTAAGGGAAGTGTCGAAACCCGCTATCTGCCTGAAGCTCCGTCTGTATGGCAGCAAAGTCCACTGTTGTACTGTACTCTTATACTCGCCACTGATGTTAGCCGTGGCCGGGAAGCTAACTTACGAGGATGTTGGATTCATGGCACAGGGCCACCCACCGATTCTGCAATCCTTTAAAGTTACGGTGCAATGAGCTACAGAATTATGATCGCTAACTCGGGTACAATTCCACATTGGAGTGAATGATTTACACATGCATTCTGTGCGAGATAACATTACGTGACGTGGCATATCGTATCCAGTGTGAGAGGAGGGGCAGTCATACATCGGCGCATTGACGTGAGTGCAAATGTAACATTTTAGCCACACAATGAGAAAACCAACTAAGTGCATAACTCAATACTGCATTAATACAACACAACAACAGGGATGGAGCCGTAACGCAGTGGACAGCACACTGCGTTACGAACCTGCTCGCCTGAGTTATGCGCCCGGGCACGGCTAACATCAGTGGCAAAGTGACAATCTGAACCTGTCCTCGGGGCAATATTTCGCCAATCCGTGCTGCTGCTCACAGGTGGTGAAGTATGGTCAACCCCCCCCCCCTCCGCTATGACTGACATGGCATGGGAGTGCCTTCATCCCAAGTTGACTGGCAAAGGAATGCACATCGTCACTTAATATCGAACCGACGGTGCACCGTCTTGCAGTGTTCAAGTATTTATCACTAATAGGTGTACTTATTTTACTCAATGACTTGGTCAAACATATGTAGAAAATCTATACGGATAACGTAATAATACATTAAACATTTTAACACGTATCGTTTCGCATAAAAAAAAAACATTCGTTAGCAGTATATGGCAAATGAATAACAGGCATGTTAACATGTAACGAAATGTACAAGGTGGGCATTCATTTAATGTCGGCCAATTTATATTTCATAAAGTTGGACAATTTTAATAAACATTACAGAAGCAAATGTGTTGCTAATGAAATGTTTTCATTAGCCTTCTTTTTTTCCTGAAACCTTCAATCTAAAAATGTATTTACCCACGAGAGAGATCTTCTTGCAAACGCAAATGAAACATTACTTTTTTGTTAATTATATATGCCGTAATGTATAATTAAGTCTATAAAGTAACACTTCATTAGTAGAGGATTGGTATCTCTATCAGCCCGCTCTTATATAGCCTTTCGACATTTTCAGATATTGTGCGATGCATTTCGCCACTGCTTATAGATGATGATAGGCAACAGAATTAACAATGTCCCCGCAAAGAAACAAACAGTATAATATAGTGGTCGAACCTGAGAGTGTAACATAGTACACGCGAGCTTCACGCGTGTGTTTAATTAACATGTTAATCGATACATTCAGAATCAGAATATTTATTTCGACTGGAGGTGGAATCCGATGAGCTATGAAGCTCTTTTTTTTCTCTCACAGTTGTCGAGTCGGGGCGGGTCAGCGTGTTACATCAGCTAGCAGCACAAAAACAACTGTATCTAAGTGCAAAATATAGAGAAAGGTAAGCAAACCGCTGAAAATCTGGAAGTACAAAAAGTACCGTACATTAAGCCCTGCCGATTTGTCAACACCAAATGCAAACGTGGGCAAAGCAGCAAACCATTACCACATTCCGAGACCACGGCATTCAACATTGGTGACTGTAGCCTGCTCGGAGACGAGTGTGAGCTCGTGCGTCCACTACCCCCAAAGATCCAAGCACGACTATGAGACGAAATTAACCACTCTGGTCTGAATGGATACTGCAAACTAAGATTATTCAGTGAACGTTATTCGACGTTGCAGTGCCACCAGGAAAAAAAGAACTGAATATTACACATTTACCGAGTTCCCTGATTGGCTGACCTGAAATGTTGCCTGTTGTATATATATTTCCTTATGGGGGTAGTGATATTGACCAATGTGTCGACCTTTTGTTTGTTATTTCTGCTTCTCTACCACTGCCAACGCAGCAGCATCATTAAAAACGCTGATAATACTGGGTTTAGAGAAATCGCACACCACTCACGCCACCATTTCATAAGTACCGGTACTGACTGCTTCAGTAGACTAGGCAATGAAAACGATTAAATAAAATCCACGGACTCCGACTCGACTGGAATTCCCCACGTTTGTCGTCCACTCGAATAACGAATGCCCTCTAAATTGGCACTGCTATTGTCCCAAAATCCATAGCCCATCTCATTACAAAAATAAATGACCCCCCTCCTATAGCCTTAACAGACTGTTGGGGCAAGTGCAATTAGCTAGCAACCAACGAGGGTCGACACGGCACACGAGGCGGTGGGTGGCCAGCACCACGCCCGGCCGCCTTTGTCTCTCTGGTCGCGATTATTACACATCGCACCAGCTACTCATTTGAGGCCGAGTCGACCTAGGGGAGGCCTCAGGACCGATTAAGATAATCGTCACCTGTGTTGGTGGCCGTGAGCGGGACTCGAACTCGGGTCGCCGGGTCCGTACCGCTGCACGACTTTCCCCAACAATTTAAAACAACGACACGCAACACTCACATACTCCAGCCTTGTTGTTGTTGTTTTAAACCAAGTACCTGTATAAAGGAAGCCAGTGGGTTTTTGTTATTGCGGCTGGAGGCTCATGGCCGTTTATAAACCCGTGAATCAGCAAAGCCTGCGTTGAAAGAGCACGTGTTTCTTTAATTATGGTTCACATGAGAATATAACCTGACAACATGGAAAAAAAATACTCGAGTAATAATACATCTTTAAATGTATTGAGTGGTCAGTGTTGGGAAACAAGGATATGATTCGTGTTAGTAGCAAGGATCGTGTTAGTCGCATGGTTTGTGTTTATGCTTAGGATAGTACGTGATGGGGTTAGACATGGGGTAGGGTTGTGGTTTCGGTCTTCAAGGAATTATCAAAAAGACCATCAGGTTTAGCGTTGCGTGGAAATCTCACATCCTTGTGCAATTCTCATCCTGACGAGGAAATGCAACTTGAATAAAGGCAACAACAAAAACGCACTCCGAGTAGGAAGTGCGAGAACCACCGCGCGGGCGGCTCGTGTTGAGGAAGACGCGGAGAAGGATAAAAAATGTTGGTAGCAAAGCAGAGCCGTGCTAGGGCATGACGGAATGAAGGGTGACCGCCCCGGGCCCCGCGATTTGGGGGGGCGCGCTTCGATGTCATGGTGTTAGATGTAATAATCCCGGTTTTGTTTGCAGGCGGCGGTGGGGGGGGCGCACCCCGCCCCTTCCTCCGCTGCCCCCACCTCCCCACACCCCCAACTGTGGACAGCTCCGGTAGCAAGGTTGGTGGCGTTTAGAGTCGAGATCTGTGTTATTGATAGGCTTAGGCTTATCGGCAAGCAAAGTGGTTCACATCGGCGTAAGATTTGGTTCGTGGATTTAGCTAGGAATAGTCATTGATGATTAGGGGATAGCGCTTTACACGTTCACGTCCGATGTTAGGCGCACAGCAACTTGTTTAGATTAACAGCGAAAGCTTGACGCAATCACCTCCTTATTCTGGGTTCATGGAATTAAATAAACGTGACCACACCAAAAAAAAACATTTAATATGAAGTCTGAAAATCACCAAGTAAACGTTTTAAAGGCCAAACCTGTGAGCCGTATCTCGTCAGCTGTTTCTGTGCTTGGAGTGAGTGGATTATAGGTTCTGAGTGGTTCCGTCAAAATCAGCCCATCTTTCCTTCCTGGGTCGATACAATTAACCACCACTTTGTGTCAAGTCAACAGCATTGGTGCTGAGGACACACTGCACCCGTCGTGGTAATGTGGAATTTCTCCTTCCTGTCTGGCTGGGGTCCTCAATGGAGACTACCACTAACCAATGACCCTTTGAGTAAATGGGGTTTTTGACTAAATCTAAAACCACGTTTGTGTAAAAAAGTGCATATCTTGCGATGTCTTGCTCATGCCACTGCTGGCTGAAGGTCCTCCACTAGGCAGAGCTCTGGAGAGCTCGTCTTAGAAAGCATATTGGCCTACTGTTCCACACTGGCCTAGACGTCCCAAAGAGGTGGGAGTTCACCATGCTTCGCCCCGCCAATACGCGACTCGGCGGTCGACGGCAGTGCAGACAGCCCGATTATTTGCGGTTAAAACAAAATGCCCCGCCGGCAGATGGAACCGGCGTTCCACTGGATAACGATCCCAATGTTGCTCATCAACAGCCATCGTCAGCGCACGTCATCTCTCGCCAAGGAGCACAAAGCCCCACGCCAACTGCGGTCAGCATCCTCGCAGCGGGAGGGCTTTTTGGCTGACCATCGCACAAAGACGGGGGCCGCAGCGTCGCGCGCTTTCAGATGCGCTTCTGCGGCCGTCTGGAACGCTCTTCTTAGCGACGTTAGGAATACACTGGGAGCTGTGCACTTTTAAGTCATCATCTCGAATGAAAACTCATTTCTTTAGAACTGCTTTTTTTGTGCTGTTTAATATGTTGTCCCACCTCTGCACCTCCGGGTAGCACGGTTGACTACGTTGACTACTAGGAGCTTGTTTGTGTAGAGCAAGGGTTGGGAACGTCCTTCCCGCGGGCCGTATAAGGCACGCGAAATCATTTGGTGTGGCCCTGCCAAGG
Source organism: Petromyzon marinus (assembly GCF_048934315.1). NCBI lineage: Eukaryota > Metazoa > Chordata > Hyperoartia > Petromyzontiformes > Petromyzontidae > Petromyzon > Petromyzon marinus. The sequence continues at coordinate 18,029,785 of NC_133688.1, read as the reverse complement.
CAACCGCAGACGGGACTCGAAATTCAATAAATCTAGGAGCAAACCTGGAAAAGCAGTTGCGAGTAGCAACATCATCAATACCAGCTAACATCACACGCCTCACCAAAGAGAAGCAGTTCCAACCATCACATTAGGGGTGAGTTAATTAAATGTTTGACCAAATATAACAGGCTAATTTTTAAGTTGATAACTTTCTATGGCCCACGAATGATGTTATACATATCCAAATGGCCCTTGGCAGAAAAAAATGTTCCCCACCCCTGGTGTGGAGTCTAGAAATTAGACATTCGGACGGGCCGTAGTTTATTTATTTACTGTCACATTTCTGCCCAAAGCCGGATAAGTGCGTGCGGGGGGGCTATGTGCGTCCTTGTGGGTGACCGGTAACCAACAAAACGCCCGGTTCGACCAAACAATAAACCACCCGGCTCCGGTTCATGGTTTGGGGAGTGACTTACCCACGCCGGCGCGATCTAGCGAGCTCACACGCTTTTGTTGTGTTTTGCAAACACAACTAAAACAAAGATACCTGCAAGCTTTAAGGAACAGATGGGCGCTGGTCCGATTACTTACAATCCCCACCTCAAGGACAAACGTAAGGGCACATGACAGGTATAATAGATAAACTATGTATATAAAGGTGCAGTCCCTGCAATTGCTTGGCCACGCCACTGCTCGCTGAAATGTCTCCAACTAAAGGCACCTCTGGAGAGCTCCTTCTCAAAGGGCGTTGGGCCCTCTCTCCTCCCACGATGTTACTTCACACATTAATGCCATTCACTTTTATCCAAGGAAAGCCTCACTGAGTCTCAAGACTATTTCAAAGAGGGGTGCTGCCGCATTGGGATGCATGGCCACATTTCATTTAAAACCAAGTGTGATTTCCTGCCTTCATGTTAGAAACAATATCATAGGGTCATCAGAAGATATCCCTCAAAGCATACTCGGGGAAAATACTCGGATTTGCCATATCCAGACTGCACAGCAGCCTCAGCTGGGCTTGTGGGATTCACAGATCTCTACGTGATCCACCAACCCGTGTCTCCTAAAAGATGGATCACAGGTGTGCCAACATACACGTGGCTTAATGAAGCACGTACTTTAATAGTACTGCTACAGTACTACTGTGCTTCTATGTGCAATGAAGAAGGGCCATTGCCCGAAACGTCGTCTGTCATATACGTTCATTTTAAGGCCACAGTGTTATTGACGAATGTTTTTGTATTCATTTTCTTAGCTCTTTCGGTAAAGTCACGTTGAAGGGAAACAATAAAATAATAAAATATATATAAAACAATAAAAATTCTCACGACGTGACAATTTTGTTGTTGTTGTTGTTTTCATATTACGGCACCAGAGTGATCCGTTTATAGATACCACGCCATTTGGGAAAATTGTACAGAAAGCAACATCACTGCAAAACGTTCGCCACATTAAATCACCTGTTGAGGACGAAGTAATACAATCATGAAATCTATATCTCAGTGAGGTCGTTGCCTGATGAAGCTAGTGCGGGGCCTGTAACATGATGTTATAAAGGGGCCCTAAAGTAAAAAAAAAATCACAAATATTAAAACACGTAATTTTTTTACTTGCATAGCAAAGTAATTGTATTTTTTCATTTGTTATACAGCCAGATAATACGACAAATCGCTAACCTTAATCACCCAGTCGTTCATAAAAGTTGAATGCGGTATAGTACTATAGTAATAGAGCAAGTGCACAGTCATTGGACCGGAATTGATAGCTTGAAAGCGTTTAGCGCGGGGCCCTTGAAAGTGCGGGGCCCGTAGCTACTACATATGTAGTACATATGTAGTAGCTACTACATATGTAGCTACTTTTGCTACGAGGATAATCCGGTACTGAGTGAGATACGGTATCTATAAGTGGATAACCCTGAACAGTATTCCACTTGTATATGCATAGCTGTGAATTGCGCACGCATTTTGGATGTCGTCTGGCAATCAAAATCGTTGAGTAAACATCGCGTTTTTGCTTCAGTGTGCACAAAAAAAACCTTGAACGTTGGACTTTTAATTACTGTAATCTCGACCAACGCCTGTGAACTATTAATGCACGATACCAGTTTTCCGAGTTTGTCATTTGCCCTTGATGGAATCGCAAAGGGCGAGTGGGCCCTTCGAGTTTGCCAAACGCGAGGCAGTTCACGTCAGAGCCTATCCAGTACTGTTTCTGCATCATTATCATTGGCTATCCACTGCTGGCTTAATGCTTACACACACACACAACCACCCCGCACCAAGCAGTACCAATACCATGCATCTCGACTCGCTGGAGCTGCACATGAACCCCCGTGGATCTCATAGCTACACCCAGATCACTCTCGCGAATAAAGACTGCGACCGGTGACACCACCATTATACACTTCTATACACTACCATCAGTGCCGGATTTTCCTGGTATCAAAAGTAGCTACATATGTAGTAGTAGCTACGGGCCCCGCACTTTCAAGGGCCCCGCGCTTAACGCTTTCAAGCTATCAATTCCGGTTCAGTGATTCTGCACTTGCTCTATTACTATAGTACTATACCGCCATCAACTTTTATGAACGACTGAGTGTTTAAGGTTAGCGATTTGTCGTATTATCTGGCCGTATAGCAAATGCAAAAAAAAATGCAATTACTTTACTATGCTGGGTAAACATTTATGTGTTTTAATATTTACGTGGTTATTTTTGTTCAACTTAGGGTCCCTTTATATCAACATATGCTACAGGCCCCGCACGAGCTTAATCCGGCAGTGACTGCCATAGACAGACTCTAGCCTCTCCAGCTCTCGCCTGGTTAGAGACATTCAACTTGAAACTTATAACGGCAGTCACCTTCAGAGTGGGGTGGGGGGGGAACCTGCGGCCGTTATTTATTTATTAAGGACCACCACCATCACCACCGTTTCGTATTCACATTGCATTGCGGCTCTTGAAACATTGAAGGCGGGGGGGGGGGGGGTTACCGAATTCCAACAAAAAAAGCCTCATCGTTAATTTTGGTTGCTGGCCCTTGTCTTAGATGAACCTCTACAGTAGGCTGCAGCCCTTTGGTTCTCAATCGAAAACAAAAAAAAATGATGTTAATACATAGCTTTGATGAAACAAAGTGGGTTGTATTCTTAGCTCTTTCAACGTGACGTTACCGAAAGAAAGAGCTAAGAATATGAATTGTTGCAGTCACGAAAGCTTTAAATCAAAAGTGGGTTGTGTTTACGTGCTCGTGCTGAATTTTAGTTTCGATGTCTTACCTTCTAAACAAATCTGGCCATGCCTCGCACCCCCCAGAAAGGGGCATCTAGCGCCCCCGGTTAATAAGAACTACTGGCTTAGACGTATTCTCGTATTTATCTCTTCAGTTACGATATCTTGAGTATACATCGTACAGGACTAAATAAATACGGGGTGACCCAAAAATGAGTACTGGGCGAAGACCAGCACTCATTTTGTTCGGCTGGCCTCGGCTGGCCTGGGAACGCCTGGGAATTCCCCAGGGAGAGCTGGAGTCTGTGTATAGTAGTGTATAGTGTAGTGTATAGTAGTGTATAGAAATGTATCTGCATATATAAAAGGCAAAGTTGTGAATATGTGTGTCTGTTCAAAATGTTTAGCGTACTTACCGACATTCAACAAACTTCAAATTTGCCATGTGGGCACTTTCCAGACTGTACACCATGCAAAAAATATAAAAATACACTTTTTTTTTGGGGGGGGGGGGGGGAGCTCAATAATGCGTTTATTTTTTGCACGCCAAGTGAGCTGTGACGTCAAATCTGTCACGTGACCCGCGCATGTGAAAGCGTAACGCATTGTAGTGTAGTGGTTAGCGCGCTGCACTACAAACCCGGCGACCCGAGTTCGATTCCTGCTCACGGCCACCACCGGTGATGATTATTTAAACCGCTTATGGGCCTCCCCTAGGTCGACTCAGCCTCAAACGACTAACTGCTGTGGTGTGTGAACATCGCCACTGGGGAGAGAAAGGCGGCCGGGCGTCGTGGATCTAAGTCCCGGGCGAAGCCGGGTAGTACAGCTAGTAGTGTATACTAGTGTATCTTCATCATTAGACCTCTTTTGCCAGTACCAAAATATAATAATAGGGTTTTTTCCATTTTTTTCTGGCAACAAAACTGAAACCCTTTTACAAGGAATCATGTGTGCAATTAACCACAATACTTGTGGTCAAAAGTCAAACAAAAAACACACCGATAATATATGCATTGTCCTTGAAGCCTTTTGGCGTCATCTGGTCTAGCACCTATTGAGACGAGGCTCAAAAGAAAGCCGTCTCTGGTGTGAACCAATCAATTTCAAGGACAATGCATATATTATCATAGAATGTTTTTTGTTTGCATTTTGACCACAAGTATTGTGGTTAATGCAGACATGATTCCTTGTAAAAAGATTTCAGTTTCGTTGCCAGAAAAAAAGGAGAAAAACCCTATTATACTAGTGTAGTTTATAGGAGTGTAGTGTGTATCGTAGTGTATAGTATGTATAGTGTATAGTAGTGTAGTGCATAGTAGTGTAGTGTATAGTAGTGTAGTTTATAGAAAAAAAAAGTAGCTCTTTGTTTCAAGCCAATAGCGGTCATCTGATGTAACACTCAGCCCTACCATAATAACGTGGTGTTCCCCCCACCCTGATTAGGTACCACGTTGTCAGCAGAAGGTCTTGCAGTCAATGCCATCGTGCTCCCAGCCTTCACCAAACATCACTTACCAGCGTGGTGAAGTATGGTAAAAAAAATAATCCGCACTACCCTCATCCAGCAATCAATTGACATCAGGGCTCACGGTTAAGAGTCAGCTATTTAAACATGAGCTCATTGCCATGCAATACCTATCGAGAAGTACGTATATAACCCAGTCATAGCATACATCAGTGCATCAAGACTTGGATTTTTCAAATCTCCATGACTTATTTGACCAGGAATTGACTCTGAATAAGTATATGCATACGTGCATGCCACACTGAATACTGTGAGAAGACCTGCGTCTACCAAAACGCAGCATAACTTGAAGACCACACATAGCCAGATGAATGTATACGACCCACGTGTGCAAGATGCACATACGAATACATACCCACGTGAGCATCGCAAGACAACAACAAGAAAAACGCGTGTCGGTGCCACACGGAGTGGCGACTTACGTTTTCTCGCCTCTGACACCTTTTCAGAAGCTCGCTTCTCAGCCTGCAGGAGTTGTTGAATCCCCTGGGACTGACTCGTCATGGTGGACTCGAAACCAAACCAGAGACGCACCGCGTACGTCAAAGACGGCGCAGACAAGCGGACGGCGCTGAGACGGACAGACCGTGTGGGACACGCGTGTCTGTCGGCAGGGCAGGGCAGGGCTTCGAGTGAACCTGTGTCTGCAGCTCACGCGTGGTCTAGGCCCACCCACAGGGGCGCACGACACGCCCCTACCGTTTGCTCTACCTGCTGGGACAGGTATGAGCCGGGATTTCAGCTGGCTTCATCCAGACGGTGACCGGGCGGCGGGTGACTTCGCTTGAAAGTCACAACGCTTTTGTGTACAGTGTTCTTGAACACCGAGATGACGGGGGGGGGGCGGGGCGAAACAAATACAAATACACTTGGTCATGCGCATGACTGAAACATCACAACTGCCATCCCATAGATCCCTGTTCGCCTGCGGACTGGCATAACAACAGCTGTTTGCGAACCTCTATTTAGAGCCACGTGGTGCACGACAGGGGTTGGTGGAGACAACACCGTATCGCCTGGCTGTCTTTGTCTTCCCTCCGCTGATGTTCAACACGCCGTGACAGACACTCATTTTTAGGCTGAGTTGAACCGAGGGCAATTCATATTGCAATAGCGAGAAATTAAATGAGGAATCATTATTATTCGACTGGGGTGAAGAGGTGATGCAGTGGTTAACACAGTGACTATGAACGTGGCAATCTGTTACATTTGAAAACATGCATTTAGAGTCTTAGGCTGCTATATATGTCCACGTGAAAATCATCTTCGTCGGGCTATCATCAGTGGGCCTTACCTGGTAAAATAAAAAATAAAAAGTTTATTTAGTTCGTTTTCTTTTTACGTGACTTTGCCGAAAGAACCGCAGAGTAATTTAGTTAGTTTATTCCATTATAACCATCATCATTCCGCATTGATTGGGAATTGTCTGAACAGTGTGGAAGTGCAGGCCAAAAGGGATTCAGGAACTTCCGCCAGTGATGGTGTGAGAAAGCCACTGCATTTTTACCTTTTAACCTTCACCCGAAACACTTATACGTTACGATATATTAATTCGAAGTGCTGTAAAAGCTTTTTATTAGCAGAGTTTTCCTTCGCTTAATTCGATCATTCGCGATTTTATATTTGCATGCCAGTTGAATATGTTGCGCCTTTTTGTGGATAAACTAATGCAACATGTACGAATCGTCCGGATCAGGGGTGGGCAACCGAAATAACAAGAGCCATTTTTTTGTAGAATTGTGTAAAAAAAACCCTCAACATTTCAAGAGCCGCAAATCAATGTAAAATACGAGACGGTGGTGGTCACAAATAAATAAGGGTCACGTAGTCAGTCCTTGGAAAGCCCCATGCGGCTTGGGAGACGCAGGTTGCCATCCCCTGGACCAAATCTTTCCAAGATGTGCTTGTCCTCAGAAGGAGCCACACAGACGCTGACAAAGCAGCTCGTGAGAGCAAAAAAAATACCCACATACATTTGCATATTTGCAATCCGTGTATTTTCCCCATTCCTTTGCGTATCATCTCTGAGTTTTAGGCGGCCCTTTGATCAATGTGGATCGTTTTAATAGCAACACAACTTTGTCATGATATTAGATTTTTACAAGAGCCACTATGATCCCCCCGCCCCCCACTACAGACGGACATAGCGAATGGATAAACGCTTTTACAAACAAGGCAAAACATCAAAACATCAGTAACGCTCTTCATATTGCAGACGTGATTGATGTACAGATCAGTTGAACACGTAGGCTTTCGCGACCAATATTATTCATAATTAAAAAGGGTTTTGGCTTTGATCGACATTTTGGCCAGGTCGTGTGCATTTATTAAGACCCTCATGGGCAACTCTGACTAAATTGGCCAGGTTTCAATACGCTAAGGCCCACCTTTAAACTTTACAGTGGACTCTTATACTGGATCATCTTTACAGGAGCGACGTTGTATCATCTCCACTGCCTGCCGTGGCAGGCAGATGATTGGACAGAGCGAATGCATATGTGGTGGTGGTGTTATTGGAACACGCGCACACCAACGCCAGTCAACTCCCATTACTTACCTGATATTGTTGCTACGTGCTGATTAGCGTTGCGTGACAAGGTCTTTATTCAGCAGTGGATTGACAATTGGCTTTTATATTAGCACTATTCAAGATCACTATGATCAGCCATGATCTGTGAACTGTTGGATGGAGGCCTTCTCATACGGTGACAATCTTTCATGGTCGTGCGATGCAACAATCCAGTGTATTCTTATTGCACCACTCCATCTCAACGTGGGTAGATAACTGCTTGGGCGTGTTCCTTCCTCTGGCTGACATTCTGTCTTTAATCTTCACCACTGAGCATTTCCCCTTCTTTGCAAGATTGTCCAAGGCCACGAGAATTTTCTTTTTGCAATCAAAATAACATCCCTAACTTATGTATGGTCTCCAATCCATGCGTTCCTCTAATTTCTCAATTTAAATCCACACGTTAACCCCCCCCCCCCCTTTCACACCGCCTCCCATGCTTCTTTGCATTTCTAATCAGTGCACCTCAAACAAGATGTAAGGAATGTGCGGTGTAGTCAGCTTCGCTCACCTGCAAGCTAGGTTCAGTTCATGATCAAGATAAACAGGTTGCGAGGTTTTCAGATAGGATATTTTGTGTTTAAAAATACCCTACACAGGCCAACCGCATCCCATGACATAATCAGATGGCTTTAGGAATTTGTTCTTTTGAAAAAGTGGTTCATAATCATACACACAAGAACACAATGTAATTCCATGAAAAGGCAAAGATACACAACATCGTAAATAAGCATTAGACTGCAGCTGCCCTTTTACTGATAACACTTAGGGAACTTAACGGAGCGTCATTTGGCCGGTCAACCAAACACATTGGCACATCTGGTTCACGAAAACTCATGTTAAAGGCTGAACCGATCAAAGGGGTGTCCACGTGACAAACACGTTATGACACCTATACAAACATTTTAAATCGAATACTTGGTACGATGAACATTGCACCCAAGACACACATACATGGTTCATAACATTCTGCACACTCCCAGTTCGTATAGAGTGTGGGATACTCTAAATGTAGCAATATCAGACATTGTGCAAGTGTGCGCGTGTTTAACTTATCGCTTGTATTTTTTTAGACTGCTGGTATATTTTTTAGTGTTTCCTGAGAGATTGTTCCACGTCAAAGCATCCCGTGAAGCAATCACGGGCGCTGTTGTGGAGAATTTAAAATGACAAAATTAATAAGCGGACAATAAACACGGCCCTGTATTATCCCTTCCCGCCCGGTGTATATGTCTGGTCCCTCATTCGTATACGTGTCACTTTACGGCAGCACTGTGTCTGACGCTCATTTCCCCCCCCCCCCCAAAAAAAAAGACAGAGCGTGGGCCAGTCCAGATGGCACGGCCGATGGCTTCTCACGTTTGCGGGCACTGGGCATTGCGTGCGCGGGCCCGATAAGGAACCTCCAAAACTCGGAGGGCTCGGTGTCGTCACGGGTTCGGCTCCAAGAGGCACGCGAGTATAACTTCTCGTCCCAAACACTCGCCCCAAACACTCGCCCCTCAGCAGCGGCCTATCGGGAGCTGTGTTTCACGTCCCCCCCCCCCCACCACCCTGTTTTTTGTTCCTAATTCCTCAAGCGGGTGACACTTCAGCGCATGCACACACAACACGCACGCACGCACGCTCCACGTGGAACCAAAAGGAGGAGTTTTTTTTTAGTCACCGTAAGATTCTTGTAGAGTACGGACGCAAGACACCGCTATCCAAGTGTCGCTGGTGGGCAAGGGGACTAGGCGAAATGGAACCACGCAGAGCCCCCTTTGCCAGATGTATCGCTGTTTGCGCGCTGATGTGCCTGGGGGTATCTGTGAGCCACGGTAAGAGTTCAACCACAGCAGCTTTGCTTTTTTTTACGTTTCGTTCGACTCGCGTTTTGCAATTAATGTTCCATTCAACGTTGGATACACAAGCAAAGTTATGGTACCTTAATAATAATTTATCTTGCGAAAAATCACAAATAGGCTATGTTGTGCCCCACGTATGCGGAGAGGGGCATTGGTATCTACCATGCGTTATATCTATATATCTATTTAAGTGTTGCTTATCAACCTGCATTTGACACAATGTTATAATTATGCATGAATTTTAAGACTGAAACGACTGATTTCATTGGCCTATGTACAATCATTTTAATTTTAGACATCACCGGTACAATTGTGTACAGGCACATGTTTTTGGAAGTTGCTAAAATGATACAATTATTTTAATAATTGATTTAATTTAGCGGGTTTTTTTACACACACTTTTTTGTTTTACAAATTAGGCTTGGGTATGACATTGGTAATTTAAAGTAATTTATTTACGACTGCATAAGTAGTGAAAATGTTCAGCATGTAAGATAAGATTTAACTCATTCAATATAGTCACATATATAAACTAGAGCGCAGTGGTGGAACTGCGCTGTGTGTGCACTGCACTTCGAGTCCAGTGACCTGAGTTTGATTTCTGGCCATGGCTAACATCAGTGGTGAGCGATATCTGAACCAGTGTTGGTTCCCCCTTCAATCAACTTGCACTGAATAGCATGGCGATATAATGGTGTACAGCCCTCATCGTGGCTTAATAAAGGGCTGTAACTTAACATTATTAGAATTACACATGCTGAGATAATATATTATTTAAATTTGTTAACTATGAGTGCGTCATTATTTGTTATAGACAGTGCCTAACTTTGTACACCGCAGCGCAGAAATAGTGATCACCCATAACCGAGACTAACATTTGCACAGTGCTAAAAAGTAAGATACTGTCTGTCATGGTTCCTGATGCCTGATGTAGAAATGTGGAAGTTCAGTCACTGGTTCAGGTCAATGGAGGTACGCGCTGCGTTGGTGTCAATTAGTAACATTTTTTAAATGTAATTTAAAACGTTTCAAGAAAATATCTGGTGTCAAGAACAATTTGCCAATGCATGCACTGAAACATGTTCGTCCACAGGACAATATACTTGACTCCGCTCCTTCATTTGCAAAACCAAGTCCTTTGTACCTCCACAGACACCCATTTGCAATGCGTATTGCAGTCTGCGTCACAAGCACACGCACGCACGCATACGCGCGCACGTTAGTTGTGCCTATGAATGTTTGGCCATTCGCCACGACGAAAATAGTCTGGCTATTTGGCGACAGTCGGTGATAATTAACAAGGGTCACTTTTGTTGGGCGATGTTGTTTGTTGCACTCCCCTTTCCACCGCCGCAGCGACAGCACAAACGCAGGCGAGCACCACGCCGAGCGCGAGTCCCACGGTGTCATCCGCAAGTGACCAATCGCCAATGAGTAAGCTGGATGGCATGAGTTTTGTATTGAACTTTTTTTTTTTACATTTTATTTCTGGCGGAATGTATACAATTTGTAAGAATTGTCATTTTCGTGTGATCATGTAGAATGTTCAACGTTACATTTGAATCCTCAACGTCATTTTCCTGTCGAAGCTGCGTCAAGCACCGTCATTTTGAAGAAACGTGATGCCACTTTTGGTGGTAAAAGCGTGGAAGTTACGCCATATAAGTGACTGTGATGTCACATGTAACCCTTTCGGATTCATCAATTGGAAACCAAACATAAATTGAGATCATCCGAAGTTTTGTATCACAGGCGAAATTTCTTATTTTTTTAAATCAGAAAATTGGGAACACATCCCCACGGCATATAGTTTATACCGAGCGTTCTATGCTTGGGTGTGGCAAAATGCACGCTAGATAGAAGACAATCATATCGTTACTCATGTATCGATAAATTTTGATTCAAAGCTTTCGTGACTGCAGTAATTCATATTCTTAGTTCTTTACCGAAATAACTAAGAACATGTATCGATAGTTAACATTTTCACGCACAATTTTATTGAGGGATTCCACTGCTGTGTCTTGGTGTGGTCTTGGACTATTTTTGTTTTCCTGCCTTGCCCAACATTGCATTTGATGTCGAAAAAAATCAGAAGGAATGTATACTTATATTTGTACTTATATACTTTATTTATTACTTAGTGACTTGCTTAGCTTCCCCTATACTTTGCACTCCTGCCGTAACTTTCTGACCCGCCCCTAACTGGACATCCGTGAAAACGAGTTTCATAGCTCATCGGATTCTTCCAGTGTAAATAAAGATTCTGATTCAATTTGTTTAGAGTTCAACATTGACAGCGTCGTGCCATCCTCCTCACCCCTGCCCCCCATATTCCAAGTCTTTGTAAGCCCCCCCCCCCTCCAATAAACAAGGCCACGCTACAGGGTTGATGTAAAGTCAATTGGACTACTGTTGTTCTCACGTATTGCGTTTTCATTTTTTAGGTACACTGGCAGCTGAAAAGCCGTCAGTGCTCCCGACGGCGAACACTTCACGTATGGCGAACACCTCTCGGCATAAAAATGACATTTTAAACTATAATGCCTGTAAGCAAGTATTTCCAATTGAGGGTTTGTCTTCCTTCGAAAGGGCCCACAAGTCCAGACAAACAGACAGCCCAGTCACACACCTCCAACGTTGATATCATATGAATACTCTTTTTTGTTCAAAAGCATTAGGATGTACGGCCAATATCATTAACACGAGTTTGCCATGCGGTAGGAAACCAGAGTGCCTCGAGAAACGCCATGCACACAAAGGGGGTTTACACTCAGCACAGCCATTTCCTGGTCACATTTCACAGCCCCATGCCTACAACGCTGAGCAAGCACGGGTGGCCCACCAATCTGATCTGGTCAGATTTGGCTTTCCAAATCTGGCCAGATCAGATGCATTCAGGGTGATTTGGCAGCAGGCATATGGGGTCTGCCTGTGTATTGTCCAAATTGCGTACGTATAGCTTTAATATTTCAGCCGATGATATATATAAATGTTAATTAAGTACATCGCATCAACAAGAGTACATAATAGGATATATACATGCACTTTAGGACACAAGGCCCATCGATAGATATGCGGGCCCCCAGTGCATAATAATGTTGGCTATCTCCCATCACCATTGTTTAAAGGCGATAATTTTTTTCCCAGGCACATATTGTACCCAATATAATATTTACTAAGCAAGTTGAAAATTTCATTTTTATTTTACATATATTTATATGTGGAGACTAGATCTAAATATTGTTCACGAATTAAATCGGTGGCTGAAATATGAACTGCAACGTTTTCGATTTCTCCGGTTTTGTTTGCTTATTTGCCACCATTTTCATACTTTAGTAATGTGCATCACATTAGATGTGAGTCATTTAAAATTCACTCTACGAGGCAATTAATTTTTGCTTGCAATTTATGATCTCCCAACGGAGCGTTGTACCCCGTTTGCCCCTTATCACTTGTCAGGTTTGGTAATCATATGGTCCCTAAAGTAGGAATATGCATTTCAGATTTTTTTTACGTGTGAGGACACATTTTGATTCAAAGTGTAAAGGTTGTGTACATTATAGTTCAGAGTTAATTGTATACGTATGCTTTCATGACCAATGATATGATTGATAGTTTGCTTATTTTTGGTTAGATGGTGTAATTTTCCTTGTTGTTTCAACATTCCTCCCATTTGGCTTAAAAAAAGAACGATTCAATTTCGCACATTTCCCTGCGTGATCGCTTAATTTGATTGGCTCTGTCACGTGGTGGAGAATTATGATTAAACACATTTACATTAAACCTACACGATCCAACGCAAGTTAAACGAATTATAAATGTGAGTTTAGAGCTCTGCGTTGACACATTAAAGATGGTGTCTGGAGTTTTGAAACATACATAAAGTAGGAAACACCAGTTTTAAAAGCACATCCGTTCACATGCCAATCAAAACCACGTACACCACAAGGAGTATTTGTTCAGCACACCTGCTTCAGTAGGCAGCTTTGAACAGGAAAGGGAATCGAACGGTGCCCTTTTATTATTTGGCCACATATACATATATATTGCATCAAGTGTGTAATTTTAGCCAGGCGCCTGTTGCCACACGCCCGAATTTAGAACTGTTGGCGGATCCCTCCTCCATGCGCGTTGAGGTTCCCATCTCCTGGCTCTGCCAGCGCATGATGGCAGTACAGAAAGTGGGTAAATTTCCATCTGTAATCCATATGTATGGGAATGTAGTGTTACCCCCCCCCCCCCCCCCCCCCCACCTTGCATGCGTGGTTACTCCGGATTTCTCCCATATATAAACACTTATTAATGGAGTTATTATGTTGTAGTTTATTACAATTAATTACAGGTTTAGTATTACAAATACGGCATTTGTACAGAATATACCAAAATACTTCACGTGCCGTTTTTGGCATATCATACACACATTGCGTTGGAAACACTACACATTCGTACGTGTCCTATACACAATGTCTCTCAATTTCACGACAAATTAAGCATAAATGCTCGACAGTGGCTGGTTTCGCTTAAATGTTGTTGTTATACTTTGGGATGTTTACACCTACCTTTGTTGTAAACTTCACGGTACAAATCTTGACTTAAAGCTTTCGTGACGGCAGGAATACATATTGTATGGGTCTTTCGGTAAAGTCACGTAGATAGAAAAATTATATACAAAAATATCACAACGTTTCGATCGCAACACAAGCAATCGTCTTCTCACCTGAAGATGATTGCTCGTGTTACGATCGAAACGACGTGATATTTTTTTTTAAAATACATTTTCTATCTACGTGGCTTCACGGTACAAGAAGTGCCTTTTTTTTAATACATTTGAGCTCGATGATCGTACGTGTGCTCTTGTCACGTTCGTGTTGCAGGAATTACCAACGCACCGATAATGATGGCCAATTCTAATGCCTCTGCAGCCACTCAATCTCCATGTAAAATACACACACACAGAGGTGCGTGTGCATATTCTTACTTTTAAGCTCTATGCCCAAGGGCGAACCCACATGGCTCAATTATTCGTCCACCGCACCGCACACTCACTCCTCCGCATCACTTTTGCGACATCGCAATCCACACAAGGTAGGGGTTCTTGGACCATGACTTAAAGAGGTGGTTTCAGTCCTGGTGGTTTCACCTTGCCTTGATCAACGGTGTTTATTTGGCGACAGCGCCATCGCCATTTGCAGGTGAAAGTCACGCTGAGCAGCACAGATACGCGTTACGTGTTCGCAATGTACACACAGCTTGATCCATGTATAAAAAAATTAATTACTGAGACTTTATAGAGAAAAGGTGTTTTGTTTGAAAGTCCCTAACATGTCTCCCACCAATCTCAAGGCACTTTGTAATGAAACAAAAACGTGACCTGCCCACCTCTGCAAGGTATAGAGGCATCCCTTTTACAATGTTTAATGAACCGTTGAGGCGAAAAAGTGTCATCTCGTCATGAGTGGATCAGTGGGGTGTCTGCGATTGGATCACACTCTGCGTTACACGTACTTGTATGCTTGTCGAATGATGGTTTAATCGGCCACCACCTAAAATGTATACATTTCGACTCCTCTCATCAGCTTCTGTTTCTACAGCCACAGCGGACAATCTGACCACGATAACCAGCTCAGTTTCACCGAAAGGTACTAATCTTGGTGTTATTTTCAAACTCGCTAAACTAAATTGTTTTAAACAAAATAAAACGAATGATTATAAATGATGAACATTGTTAATTTCATAGTTGCACGTTGGAACGTTAGGCTTGTGAAGAAATGTCAATAAATTTGTGCCGAACGGCGCATGAATGATTCTCAAAGCTTATGCCTCGCGCGCAGATTCTCCAACTCCGACGAACAACCAGACCACGGGATCCACGCTTCCTTCACCCGGAGGTATTTCTCTTGGTGTCATTTTCAAACTCACAAAACTAAAAATTGTTTTAAGCAGAAACGAAATAAATCGGACGGTTATAAGTGGCGAACATTGTTAACGTTATGGTTGTACATTCAAACGTTTTGCCCGTGGGAAAAAGACGTCTCGTGTTTAACACGTAGGCTTTCGCGACCAAACCTATCAAAATAAAGCGTCTTTTTTTGGGTTAGATCGCGTAAATATAAATGTGTGGTACTCGAATTGTTGTGTGGGTTTACCCTCAAACACACCGGTTTGCTGAAGGAGCAACTAATTGGCACGTTTTGTTTACGTGACAAACCTTACGAATTGGCTCTGTCGGGTGATGGCGGGTTTAACGACACATCTATATTTACGCAATCCAACCCCCCCCGCCCCCCCCCCCCCCCAAAAAAAAACCTTTATTAAAGACGTCTCGGTCAACGCTTGCAGAACAACACGCGAATGATACTTAATGCTCTGCCACGCGCCTGCAGGTTCTACAGTCGCACCGAGCAACCAGACCTCAGGACCGACCGCATCTTCACCCAGCGGTATTTACCTTCGCTGCGTTTTCCACGCACAAAAACAAATAAATGAAACGAAACTCACGGTGGAGTATTTTAACCATTGTAAAATTTCTTCACGCTTGCTCCTTTAAAAGTTGCGCTTGTTACAGTTGTCCGAGTATGCGCGCGTGTGAAGCAGCGCTCACACGCGTATATAAACCATGCTACGTGTGCCAGGTTCTATGCCAGTGTCCTCAACGTCCGGACCGAGCACAGGACCGACCCCATCTGCTTGCGGTATTTCCCTTGAATTCCGTTTTCCAAACTCGAAAATTAAACAATAACTTAAAGAAAAGAAAATGTATCTAAAAGGTATATTACGCGACTCTAGCGTGCCGCAATAGTGAATGAACGTACACGAATGCCAGCTGGGATACGGAATATTAAATAACACTGTGCACTAACAAGTCCATTCCTTTGATAATAACTGAAAATGTATAGATTAAAAAAAAACTGACAAATAACTTTTTATCTCAGTATTAATAAATACTTGAATATGTATATGTTTTATATTTTTTTATTTTATTGTTTCCCTTCTACGTGACTTTACCGAAAGAACCAAGAATATGTATATCCATGTAAAACATTGTCTATGTATTGTGTTCTTGCATCACACTCAACATAACAGTATTTTAAAACACTATTCTGTAGAAAATATTCAATGATATATATTTACAGTACATTACTCGATGCCATAAAACATAACGTTAGATTATAATGAGTGCCAATATTCATACACATTAAAAACAATCACACCATATTACAGTAATTATGAACAGGTTAATATTTTGTTTCGGAAAATGTTAATAATGTTGATAATTGGATTCATTGTCACGTTGACTTTGATGTCTACTTCATAAAATATTGTGAAAACGAAATTTGTGGCTGAATTACTAATTAGCTTGACTTTATTACAATTGTAATTTGGATTTATATAGCATCTCAATGTGACTGCATCTCTCGTCACTGTACAAAAACAGTGGCCTTGTCTTTTTTTTCATCGAGAAAGGCAGTCTAAAACCCAGTAAAGCTAACTGAGCTATTAGCTTTTTTTCAGAGGCGACCTGGCCACACATGATAGCTCACTGAAGTGGCGTGTCGTATGTAAAGGCAATTTACAGTCGCAGCCCAAAAATCTGAAAGCATGTTTCTAAATATTGAGGGTAAAACCGGAGGACCCAGAGAAAAATCCACACTACCACGGGGAGAACATGCACACTTCAAATCTACAGGTGTCATGGTCAGGCTCAAACCACTTGCGTCTTTAAAATGGACTTCTTGAGCCTGGACTCGAATGACTGGAGGTTAATGTGACAGATGTTTGGGAGAAGGGAGTTCCAGACGACATAGTCTGCAGAAAAGAATGAGTGACCACTCTTTAAATGAAGCTTGATTAGAGGCTTTGTTATAAAGCCTCGATGACTGAATATTTGGTTGGTGAAACTGATTTTAACATAGAATTTTCAAACAGTTTTGATCACACAGTAGATGTGAGTCTATAAAATAATTCACAATAGTGAGTATTTTAAAATTAGATAACACAATACTAGTTTACACTCAGTAAAGCATGGTTCAAATTATCAATCACAGCCTATTCAGCTGTTTAAGCATTTCCAGGTCACAAGGAAAAAATATGTGTTTACGCTTTTTATCCATATATATTTAAAAATCACGAATGTATAAGTCGTCTCATGAACAAATGCCATACAGTATTTACAAAAAAAGTTACACTTACAATTTTTTTTATACAGAGCAACCAACGGCTTTTCAATGTCACCGTTTCACCGACGGTGCCAATTCTCTCATCTTGTGTCGCTGGGAAGGAAATCCACGTGACACGTGCCCTGGGTACACGGTGCACTGTGCGGCAAATACGACATCCTTAGGTATGTGAACGAATTGTTTTGCGGGCGCAGTGATCAACGCACTGCACCGTAAACCCAACGAATTGACTTGAATATTGAACAGGTGATATCTGAACCAGACCCATTCACCCATGCCCAGCACCAGCGTGGTGAAGTATGGTAAAACAATCCCCCGTGACTGACACAGCATTGGAAGGTCTTCATCCGGCAGTAGATTGACACAGATCTGTGCAATATTATAATTTGACGATATATTGATTGAGTTTCTGATAGTGCTTAATTGCTTAGAACGGACCAGCAGGTCGTTACATTTTCAGAAGTGTATAATTGAAACATGATAACATAAATGGTTCCTATATTTCATATCATATTTGTATAGCTCATACATTTGCAATATAATATAGTTCTACAATAATTTGTACTGTGTAGTGTGTTAATAATAAATGTAAGATATATTTAAAATAGCTGGTAAACCTAGCGTGTATTTTCAATGTATTTTAAATGGGTTTTTCTGAATTTATTACACAATTAGAAAATAATATAACAAATACTGTATATACATATATTGCCCATGTATAGAACGTGCTTATTTGTAAAATATATATTGAAAATGTACTTTTATTTCATATGGGTTTATAACTTGTTGATTAAGTCTGTTATCGGGCAGGGCTATCATTCGTGTCATCTAAACTGGTCCAAGGTCAGCCTTACCCTCCACGAAAACAAAGATCCCCCGTGTAGCCTTGAAATACTGTTGGGACAAGTGCTGTTCGCGAACACTTTCGAAGGCTGATACAGCACACGTGGGGGTGGGTGGCCAGCACCACGTCCGGCTGCCTCTGTCTCCCGAGTGGCGATGTTTACACATCGCACCATGTGTTAAATTGAGGCTGAGTCGACCTAGGGGAGGCCCAGGACTGGTTTGACATAATTGTCAGCTGGTGTTGGCCGTGAGCGGGAATCGAAGTCAGGTCACCGGGTTCGAAGCGCAGCGCGTGAACCCTTATGTCAGCGCTCCCCTCCACATACCAGCGTGGTGAAGTATGGTCAAAGCAATCCCCGTAGGGAGGCGCTCATCCAGCAGTGGATTGACATTGGGTTGCACATTATTAATCATTATAATTTTGGGTTCATATGGCGATTGCTTTGCTTTCATTTGACCTGTAGGTCCAGCACGGTGCTGACGACTGTCATACTTAATTATTGTCGCGTATTTTTGGTTCCTGCTGTCACAACTAGACGTGGCTTATTTTTTTGTTACATTAAGTTATTGAATACTTTTTGTTCACTTATCAGAGATCATTGCGATATATGACCATGAATTGCATGTTTCATATAAAGTGTACCTGATTTTCCTTTCTGTGTTCTTTGTGTTATTTTAGGCCAACCCCAGTCCTTTACCAATACTGCAGAACACATTATCCTTTTTCAGAATGTACTAAATGACATCAACTACAGATGTACCTTGAATACTAGCAACTACCCTGAATCCATTTCTCTTGTGACAAGAAAAACATCCGGTATGTATACATGTTGGCATACGGGATATTCGTTGAACCATTGAATAATGAATGTTTTGCTTTATTGGAAAAATGACGTACCAATTCTGAGTCGGAGAGTACTGCACTGCAAACATGTCGCAAGTCCAGCTGGATACAACTATGAACACTTACGTGGATCATTTTATAATAACAGATTATTATCATTTGGGTGCCGTGTCATCCTGATAAATATATCTTCAAGCTGAAATAAGACCATGCAACTTAACTTGCTGACGACGACCGCTTTATTCGAGGGATTATGATATAAACTTTTTGCCTGTGTTTTTTTAAAAAGGAAATGTCAGGAATAATATTGCGTACCTTTTGCATTAAACAACGATTCCCTCCAAGTGTTTTTTTTCCCTTCTATTTACAACCTTAAAAATAAAACAAAATATATTGTTGCTGAGCACAGGTCCAAAGTCAGTAACAAACAGCACTCGCAATGGCGTAAAAGAAAATAGTTAATAGGTTTATTGAATTGAGCACGGTTCTAAGAACCTGAGAAAAGAGACCATGTGAGGCAATTCTAAAAGTCTGTGGAGCAGTACCAGGGGATACGCAGTTTAAGAGTTGTGACCTGCAGTGTTGGTGGTTGAGCAAAGTTGTGGACGAGATGAGACATTGGGTGGAAGAATGAATGAGTGAAGTTCAAGGTAAGCGTCAACATGGTATTAGTGATAGAAGAGTTCGTCAGGAGCTGTGTGCCAGTAACCGGATTCAATGTTTGAACAACCTGAACGTAAATTAAATGCTTTCGGATCATCGTATTCGATAATGTGTTTATATTTTGAGTTAAAGCTTTCGTGACTGCAGGGATTCATATTATTGGTTCTTTCGGTAAAGTCACATAGAAGGGAAACAATAAAATAATAAAAAAATATATATTGTTATATAAATATATGTTTGATATTTTTATAATTTTTTTGTTTCCCTTCTACGTGGCTTTACCGAAAGAACCAAGAATAATGTGTTTATATTTTGCCTTGTACAATGATTATCTGAGACAACGTGTAATTTAAGGGTGTATTCGTAGTGTTTGACTATGTTTCACTTTCAATTGCACTGTGTTTTTATTTTCTATACTTGTGTTTTTCTTTGCTTTTGTAACCCAGTTCTCCTTTTGAGAAGATACGATGTCTTCGTGGCTCCTAACGTGGTTACGAATTTTTTTGTGTTTGTCCATCTGACCAATACGTGTGTCCTTTTAACATTTTGCTCTAGGGACCTTCAAAGTTGCAGTCGTTTTCAAGAACCTCCTGGGTAATGGAAAAGGCAAAGTAATACGACGGACTGATGCACTCGAATTCAAAGAAAATGAATCCGGACATTACGAGAAAACCTTTGAGGTATGTAACCGTCCGGGTTACCGGATGGTTTACAATACAGATTGAATCTATTTAAAAACGTAAATTCCTTTATTTCACTCTCGTGAAAGGGCCTCGGCATTCCATGCATGGATGGGTCCTCAACAACGTAAAATAAAGAATGAACATTTGTAATGTTGACGTTCATTTTTCTTTGGTGTTTTAGACAAACAATCGCATGGAATGGGAAAATAAAACATTCACATTTGTGCTGGAGGCTGGTGGTAAGTAAACTCATGTATTTTTAATGTATGTATTACGCTTGTCTGCCCAGAAGAGCCTAACTGAGTGAGTCTCACGACTCCTTTTCAGGAGGGTCCTGCCAAGTTATCGCAGTGGGTGGGTGGGAGCAATGATTGCTATTTATGTTCCAACTGAGTTCGTCTTGCTGGACGTTTTTCAAATTAGCCAATTTCGGACCACGACGTCAGCACGCAACGGACGACTCTCTTGCGGAGAGGACTTCACGGGGTCTTTAGCGTTCACTGTGACACGGATGGCGCGCCGTCTTTTTTTGTTCGCGGTTAATACAACCGCCGGAATTAATTTGGGGGCGGCTGGCTTCTGGTTTCTGTACCGTGGACCTCGGAAAAAAAGAAAACGGAAAACGCGGCTACTGCTGGCCCCACGTCACCGCCATATTTAATTACGGACCATCGCATAAACTTTACGCTTTTAGCATGGACACAAGTAGTTATTGTTGTTGCGTGTAAGAATATTTGTACTCATCTTCTTTGGTTCTTTCGATAAAGTCACGTAGAATGAGAATAAAATAATAAAATAAAACAATAAAATTCTCACGACGTTTCGGCCACAACACAAGTGGCCTTCTTCAGGTGAAAGGAACAAACCTGTCGTCCCGACAGGTTTGTTTCACCTGGGGTAACATACGTGAGACTCTTCTTTGGTTCTTTCGGTAAAGTCACGTAGAATGAGAATAAAATAATAAATTAATACAATAAAATAACACAATAAAATTCTCACGACGTTTCGGCCACAACACAAGTGGCCTTCTTCAGGTGAAAGGAACAGACCTGTCGGGACGACACAGCTTCAATGAACGTTGGTAAGATTCGTGACTTTACCGAAAGAACCAAAGAAGATGAATCCTTGCAGTCACGAAAGCTTTACATCGAAATATTTGTACTGTAACGGAGCGTATTTTGTCAAATGCCTCATCGAGTTGCGGGATCTCTGTGGGTCTGGGTGTTTCCACTGCGTTCTGAGTCATCAGCTCCTGGAAATTATTGCACAACGCGGCAAGACGCTGTGGTCGGAGAGCATTCAATGCGCTAAAGAGTCCAAATGCCGAAAACTAACGAGGTTGTCTCGGTGTGCTTCTGCCATCAGGCAGGGGGCTCAAGATGCAAACAAAAGTTCCGCAATTTAAGTGCCAGGATCCTGCCACAGTAGTGTAATGGGCAGCGCACTGAACTTGCGATCCAGAAGTCGTCGGTTCAATTCGATCTCGTAGCGTGGCAGTTGCAACAATGGCGCAAGTTTATATCTACATTTTTTCAATAGACCCACCGGCTCTTGTCTCACTCGGCAGTACGTTAAAGGACAAACGGGCACGCATTTAGTAGTCAATCAGACGGCAAGTCCGCCTATGGTGGGGTAAAGTGTGGGCACTCCCACCTCTTACAAAATGCCTGGCCACCGTGGAGGAGTATGCTGATCTCCTCCTCTCTAAGTGGAGGCCCTTATGCCAGCAATGGCGTGAGCAAAGCAGTTGCAGGGCTGCACCTACACCCTTCGGGTGGCACAAAAATGAATGAACGGGAAAAGTTATAAATCAACAGTTGCTGTACATTAAAGATGCAGAATTTATCATTTAAGATGAATATTAAAAAAAACGTAACGATGTAATAAACAACCGCCAAGTGCAGTATGATATATGGTAGCCATGTATTGTACTTCCTACATCGAGCTGCGTCGGATCAAACGTGCATTCATGATTTCATCGGTTTCATTTCAGATTCTGGGTTAAGCAGCGGACAGATCGTCACGATTGTGTTGTTGTTGGTCATAGTCGTAGTCTGCCTGATTTTTCTACGGAAATTCTACCTGAAAATCAGAAAGCTTGAGAGGTGAGTACGGTGCACAAATGCAACCCCGCGGGGGCAGCATTACCGGCAATTTCACGATATCACGATCCCTTCAGCTCAACGTATTCTCTTGCGCTCATTACGCAGAGCGCTTGCCACAAATCATCCACGATACCTTGCTGATCGCGTAAAGGAGGATGAACCATCGCACGCGGACCCCGGTCATCCTAGCAGTGGATTTTGGAATGCCCATCGAATGAAGACGGTCACCGCGTCGCGCGTTTTCAGATGCCCTTCCGCGGCCTTCTAGAACGCTCGTCCTTCCAATATTAGGAAGCTACCGGAGCTATGCACTTTTAAATGTAGATTGGAAACTCGCTTCTTTAGAGCTGTTTTTTTTTGGCATGTACAATGTTATCCTTCCCCCGCACCTCCGATTAGCACAGTTGGCTACGTATGGTGCGAAAGAAGTTCAACATGCATACAACTTTGAAAGCGTATTTCGATTTGTTTTTTAGCTTTTGTACGTTGGCGTATTACTGTCAGCAGGAAATTAATAATGAAATATATTTTTTCATCAAGCCGACAAATTAATAGAACTCTGTCGTACTTCCAAGGACAGCTTAAGATTGGTTAACAGCTATCCAAACGTACTTCACTCAACATAAGCCTGCCACAAGTTGTTGCAATTCTACAATCTCTATCGCTTAAAATGCACATGCTGTCAGTGAAAGATGTCATATTGTCGACATCACTTATCGTATTGTACTCCGCAAAGCATTGTCCAAATCTCTCGATATTTTTTTTCTTTAAGAAATGTATTGTTGCAAACTTAACTTATTTCCGCATTGTTATTCCTTAACTATTTTGTGTCAGCGTATGAAAATCAGTGAACAAACAACAATGATCACAGTGTGACGATATTTCGCGAAACGCACGACGCGGCTATCGTGGACCGTATAAATTGTATATCATTGCATCGTCATATCACATCGACTCTTGCCCACACTCCAGTAAGTTATCTTACACAGGGACGGTTTTGCTAATCGGGCAGCCACAATGGAAATGTTTTTTCGGAGAATTAGCCCTCCACTGCAGAGTCAGGATCAACGTGAACAACAACAACAACACGAGTGCTCTATTGTGCAACTTTGCTATGCCCTGATTCCCAGGTGAACAAAAAAAATACTGCAACTAAATTAATCACAGGTTCCAATTACGAGCCCCGATGTTGTGAGAGAGAGAGAGAACAAAAAAAATGGGCCTACAATTGCTTCCCCACCTATACTGTGTAATTATAAGATCAATGTAATTAATAACATTCCATATGAAATATGTATCCACACTCGTGGATACATTCATCAGATTTAAAATAAAAACCACGCCGATCGTGTAATTATTATTTATATTGTGTGTGCGTGTGTATTTTATCCTCACCACTGTTACCAACGTAGTGTATGTATGTTTTTTTTGCTATCCGTAGACAATACAACAATGACGAAGGGGTGTGCTTGCTACCAAAAGGCATCCGCGGTGAGAGTTTTGAGGAGTGGGTTTATTTTGTCGATTCATATTTTGACGCTTACAAAAATATCACTGACAGAATCGGTGTTTTCTTGTGTATTTCATAACCGTCGTATTTACATCTACAAATTCCGTCTGCACACCAAATTTGCAAACATAACATTACTTTGTAACCAACATTATTATCCTTTATATTCAACACGTATCTTTTTTCTGCTGAGAAATAGTTCTGACGAAACATATCCATGGCTATATTTTCACAGTAAATGTCGAAGATTGTACAAAAATCGAAGGGAAATACTTGCCAAAACTATCCTGCTCTTGATTTTTTAGCCGTTACGAAACTACTAGAAGCACCATGCATTGCTTGTCAACGTTAATAGTCTCAATAAATAATGTACAGCTCTCTTGGTCAATGCGATTCTGGATGAATGATTTCACAGGGGTTATTGTTGGCCGAATGTTCCCAAGCTGGTTCGCGAGTCCTGGTGAAGGAGAGGGTCCAGGACCAGTTCAGAAATGATCCGCCACCAATGTTACCCATGTCCGGGAGACAAACACAGGTCACCGACAAACACAGGTCACCGTGTTCACAGTAGAACAGTAGAACACGGTGACCACTGCATGGCTGCTCTATCCCTGCCATTATTCTAAATAAAATAAGTCATTGGAGACATTCTCAATCCAGCAAATGATGAAGCAGGCTTCCCCCACACAATGCAAGTCATGCAGGAGTCTTTGCAATGGCGGAGCCAGGATTTTCAGGTAGGGGGGGCAACCCCTCCAGCAATGAAAAATGATAGAGGAGTTGTTAGTAAGTAAAGAGTTGTTAGTAAGTAAGGAGTTGTTAGTAAGTAAAGAGTTGTTAGTAAGTAAGGAGTTGTTAGTAAGTAAGGAGTTGTTAGTAAGTAAGGAGTTGTTAGTAAGGAGTTGTTAGTAAGTAAAGAGTTGTTAGTAAGTAAGGAGTTGTTAGTAAGAAGTTGTTAGTAAGTAAGGAGTTAGTAAGTAAGGAGTTGTTAGTAAGCAGTTGTTAGTAAGTAAAGAGTTGTTAGTAAGTAAGGCGTTGTTAGTAAGTAAGGCGTTGTTAGTAAGAAGTTGTTAGTAAGTAAGGAGTTGTTAGTAAGGAGCTGTTAGTAAGTAAGGAGTTGTTAGTAAGTAAGGAGTTGTTAGTAAGGAGTTGTTAGTAAGTAAGGAGTTGTTAGTAAGTAAGGAGTTGTTAGTAAGTAAGGACTTGTCCCTTGCTTTTTATTTGACGCGTGTGCGGCGATGGCCCAGCCATCGATCGAGGGTCGGCATCGCGCTCGCTGAAGGTGTTGATGCCTTCAGGGAAGTCGTGTACTGTATACGCAACTGCGCTCAATTCTGTGAGTTACCTAGAACCGATTTGCCGGTACTTATTGCCAATTATGCACTCAGACTATTGTCCTATTATCTCATAGAGTCCCTGGCACGTAATAATATGCTACACAGTGGCAGTGGGGGTCGCAAAATGCCGATTTATTACTAATAAACCCCCATGATCCGATCGAAATGAGGGATTTCGATCGGATCATTGGGGGGGCACGTGCCACCCCACCCCCCCCCCCCCCCCACTGGCTCCGCCAGTGAGTATTTTGTTTGTTATACTTCACCACGCTGGTCAGGAGGGGTTGGCGATGGGTGACGAGGTCAGGACCAGTTCTGATATCACTTTCCACTGATGTTAGTCACGGCCTAAAATCAAACTCGGGTCGCGGGGTTCATAGCGCAGCGCGCCAACCACCACACCACCTCTCCATCCCTTTCATGGCAGAAATTCCATTAGTGCTGACATTTTGGTGACAAATGCTGAACACTTGTGATTGCAGGGTTTCAGAAGGAAACTATCGTCAAGGAATCGGCTCCAATCCCCGCAAAAGTGTTGCGCCAAACTGTACAGACCAAATCCGCGTCGGGCTCCAAGCTGTTTCAGGAAGAGTTCAGCGTGAGACCAAACACCTGACACCCTTCGGGATGACGTTTTATTATTATTAGAATGTTCTGAATATAAAACCCAAAATTGTACTTTCTTTTATGACACCTGCTTACCGAGGAAAGCCTCACGGAGTCTCGGGAGGGTCCTGCGACGTTTCTGTTGTAGGGGGTGCGATGCTGTGATGCTTAATCCAAATTTTGTCATTTGCAAAGTAATTATTCAGCATTGAGCTGTGCACTTTTAAATCTAGATTGGAAACTCATGTATTTAGAACTGAGTTTTGTATTTAGAATGCTGCCCTTCACCCGCACCTCCGATTATCACGGTTGGGTATGTGCAGTGTGAAAGAAGTTCAACATAGATACGGATGTTTGGCCAATAATAATGACCTCTATTTTATAAAGCGCCTTTCACATTGAAGTATGTCAAAGCACTGATACAAGTTACATTGCGAATATATCTTTGCTCGGGGAGGAAATCGTAGAACCTGGAGGAAACCCTTGCAGAGCAGGGGGAGAACGTACAAACCCCACTCAGAAAGGCACCTGAGTCGGGAATCGAACCCAGGTCCTTTTTGCTGAGGCACAATGTTATCACTCTGCAACACTGCTGCCCGTGTGGTTTCTAAAGAGTCACAAGCAGTTATATATTTTTTTCTCTCACATATTCAGATAAAGTAAATACTACCTCCCTGACGTCCACCCCCAAAAAATATATTGCTCGGAAACCATAACAAGTTTGTGGTCCCTGGCCGAATGTTGTGCAATTTCTGCAATGCCGATTATTCACTGTTGTAGTTAAGACAACGGTTTGAGGAAGCAAGGTGATTGTAGGGTGTTTGTATTCGCAGAATTTTCCACGAAAGATAAATAAGTACTCCCAGCAAGAGGCAACTCAGGAATACAACACCAAGAAGAACCGCTACTCAGACATTCTCCCATGTGAGATACGCACCCATACCAGTGTGCTTTCAAAAACTAAATATCAAGCATCACAGAAAATGCCTTATTGCATATGCACCCAATGAAATAAAATATTGCCGTTTGTGAAATGCAATGAAACGCTTCGATACGTTAACAGCCACGGAGACGTAACAAACAAAAAAAACCCCCGTAATATTTAACTCGGACATTTGCAATAACCGAACCGATTAAGCGCTTATTCGCTATCAATTGTCTTAGATGATCACAATCGAGTGAAGCTGAGCGGTGAAGGAGAAAGCGACTACATTAACGCAAGCTACGTTGACGTGAGTGCGGTCGCACGCCTGCGAGCTGACAAAGCGAGTGTCGCGATATTCGGGAAGGCGAGGGCCTGGACTCCTGCCGTTTGCCGACGAACTCACGCTCTTTGAATTTCGTTCTGTGGTGCAGGGCTACAAGTCGTCCATCAGATACATTGCTGCGCAAGGTGGGGGACAGTTTATTATCGCCGACACGTGAACACGCACTCAAAGGCACATGTTCGCCACGGTTCATTTTTGCGCGGCTTCAGCGTGAACAAATTATTATAACGCGCGCTTGCTCTGTGGTGCGACTTTCAGGTCCCCTAGAGAACACCGCGGGTGACTTCTGGCAGATGATTTGGGAGAAAAAAAGTTCCGTGATAGTCATGGTAACCAAATGCGAGGAAATGGGAAAGGTATGGCTTACAACGCAGGCACGTGCACATGCACGCACGCACGCACACAAAGACAATACATCGCACGTTCGGTCTTATAGACGATTTGGGCAATTGTTGTAAGTGAGCACTTAGTAACGCTGCCACGAGAACAATCTTCTCGAGTGTCATTATGCGTAAGTGTATCACAAACCGAACAAACACAAATATTCCCCATATAGCCTACACAGGCTCTTTGGGCAAGTGCTTTTTAGCAAGCACCTATGAAGGCCGGCACACAGCTTGAGGGGTGACGTGTTTCAAACCCGGCTGCCTTTGTCTCCCCAGTGCTGATGTTTACACAATGCACGCTGCATCGACATTTTGGGCTGAGTCGACCTAGGCGAGGGCCATAACCGGTTCAGATAATCGTCACTGGTGTTGGCCGTGAGCGGGAGTCGAACTTGGGTCGCCGGGTTCAAAGCTCAGCGCGCTGTTAGACTACCGCTCTCCACATACCGAACACACACACAAACATATACATAGCCACACTATTCAACCACACTTCTACCCTCATATTTGCACGTAATTGTCACCCGTACGCACTCTATTATTTCATGTAAGATCTGCTATGCGTTTGCCTATCATAGCTTCACACGCCTCAGTCATTATGCTATTCATATTATTTGCAGGTAAAATGCTTCCAGTATTGGCCACATCCTGACGAAGACAAAAGGGCGTACGGGGATGTGACTGTGACTATCATGGATGAGAAGCCCTACGCAGACATCGTCATTCGAACACTCTCCATATCCCACGTATGATTTGTATTTATACACACACACGGCGCGCGCGCGTGCACGCATGCACACATAAAATAATGGAATGCACTGAATACTGCAGTGATGGAGATAAAGATGTATTGCCGCAGATCATTCAGTTAACTTTAATGGCCACACCTGACATTTCATTAATTCTAGAAAACCTTGGTTGATTTATTTCACCTTATCTATGGAGCAAAATAATAAAAAAAAGGGAGTCAAGCCACATTTTGACACGTGACAAATTGACTCGGCGATGCGTTGGCTAGGGTCATGGCGAGCCTACGACATAACTGCTGTGTATGACAATGCACAAAGTGTCATCCAATTTACTAACCAAAGTGTGATGCTTGGCAATGTCAATGGAACAATGTAATGCCATTCCTCAGGGATACTGCTGGGGCGTAATGATCAGCACGCTGGACGTGCAATCCAAAGGTTGCCGATTCGTTACTATCCAGGCGATAGCGCGGCAGTTGAAACGATAATCAAAGTTTCTGAAATCCTCCCGCCTTTGTCCACCCAGCAGCATAAATGGGTGCATACATCTAGTTGGTCAATTGGCAGGTCAGGTGTGGTGGGGTTAAGTGTAGTTAACGCCCACCACTTCCAAGTCATCTGGCCGGCGTAGAAGAGCAGGCCAAGGTAAAGCCGTCAATGGGGGGGGGGGGGGGGGTCTCTCTGCGGAGTTCACGCCAAGTGAGGCCCGCCCCAGGCCCTCTCCCCTTTCCGCTGGCGGAGGCTCCAGCAAGCAATTGCAGGGCTTGCGCCTTACACGGTGTACCTCTTCGCCGTTTCCCCCCAGAGCAAGCACAGAGGCTTTGGAGCTCACTGGGTGACCCACGTGCAGTTGGTGAGTTGGCCCGACCACGGCGTGCCCGAGGATCCCAACCTGCTGCTCAAACTGCGGCGACGCGTCAACTCGTTCAACGGAGCCGGCTGCACAGCCGTCGTCGTCCACTGCAGGTTGAGTCGCGGGAGACGCCGCCGCTGTTGCTTGAGCACTAGAAAGAAAAAAAAAACAAATCGAGACGGGCGATATATGGAAGTTTTTGTTGTTGTTGTTGCTTCTTTTGATTTAAAAATAAGTAAAATTTCGATTTAAAGCTTTCGTGACTGCAAGGATTCATCTTCTTTGGTGCTTTCGGTGAAGTCACCACGTAGAATGAGAATAAAATAATAAATTGATATTTTATCGATTTTTAAATAATACATTGATATTTTATCAATTTATTATTTTATTCTCATTCTACGTGACTTTACCGAAAGAACCAAAGAAGAAAAATAAGTAAAATGTTATCGTCGGCTGAACGTAAAGCCCCAAGGCTTTAGTGAAACAGTGTTTGGAACACGTTGGGATTTTATTACTTCATTTTACATGAAAAAATAGTGCTCGCAACATTTGAAAGCACTTGATACATACAATTAGAAAATATATATTTTATATGTATATTTGTTTATCATTTAGAAGTTTTGGTACAAATTACATTTGTTTAAGTTGTCGTGCTTTTTTTTTAGAAAGTTGTGCATAGAAAAGTTAAACATACATTTCACTCCCGCATGGATCACGACAGCCTGCGTAGGTGTTCACTAACGTAATTAGTTTATAAAGTCTATCGACGGCTAATTATAAAATAATGATTAATTATTATAATAATAAATATTATTATTGCACGTGTTTTCCCCAGGAAAGCCTTATTGAGTCTCAAGACCCATTTGCAGGAGTTCACTAACGTAATTAGTTTATAAAGTCTATCGACGGCTAATTATAAAATAATGATTAATTATTATAATAAATATTATTATTGCACGTGTTTTCCCCAGGAAAGCCTTATTGAGTCTCAAGACCCATTTGCAGGAGTTCACTAACGTAATTAGTTTATAAAGTCTATCGACGGCTAATTATAAAATAATGATTAATTATTAGAATAATAAATATTATTATTGCACGTGTTTTCCCCAGGAAAGCCTTATTGAGTCTCAAGACCCATTTGCAGGAGTGTCCTGCCAAGTTTTTGCAGTGGTGGGGGGGGGGGTGTAGGGGGCACGTTGCTATGCGTAATCCCGATTGAATCATTGTCATGCAATCTTTCAGCATTGGGGGTGAGTGCCCAGTAGCTTTTAGTCTGTACGGTTTATATAAAATGTTTTAGCTAAATCGCCGATCATTATTTTGTCTGACAATTCACAGTGCTGGAGTAGGGCGGTCTGGAACCTACATTGGTCTCGACTGCTTGGTGAGACAGCTGGAGAATGAAGGTCATGTGGACGTGTATGGATGCGTCTTTCGTCTTCGGCACCAGAGACCTCTCATGGTGCAAGTGGAGGTGCGATTTGCCATTTAATTGGTGTTGTGAGATCACCACTTTCATCATCAGCCACAATCAATCCACCGCTGGATGAAGCCGTCGTAATCTCCCACGATTTTGCGAAGTGACAATCTAACCAAGCAACTGCGCACGTGCCAATTTCATCGCTTCATCTTCTCAGCAGACGGTCTGTTGGACGCGTTGCATCCCTTCGCTGCCGCTCCATTATTATTCTTTACCATCGGTCATCATCCCTTCGAGAGAAGTGTCCTTGCCCAAGTCTATTGTTCACAGAGAGATGTCTTTAACCTGTGTACGCTCTTTAATCCTTGTGTTAATGCCAATAATGCACATATCCACGATTCTTTACCTACTTGTTAGTTTTTTGTTCCACGTTCTATTTGAATTCCCACGTGGTAGCAAATACAGTATACTGCTGTATATGCTCCATCTAATTGTGAGCTTTTGGCACACCATATATTGATTTTTGTTCCTAAGACGATATATTTGCACGTACATTACTCTTTGTCAATCCAAATCATTCTGCTATATTTTAGTTTCCCGATGTTTTCCGAATATGCACTTGAACTGATACACAGCATCAAACCAAATGCGTCGATTTATGTATTATACTGGTACTGGTAGGAAACGTAGTGGACTGGAAGCCCAACCGCGATTAATTCACAGGAGGCAGGGGATTAATTGTGTATGTCTGTCCACGTCGGAGGGATGGGGCTGGGTGGAGAGGGCTGGGTGGGGAGGGGCTGGGTGGGGCTGGGTGGGGGGGTGGGAGGGGTGGGGCTGGGTGGGGAGGGGCTGGTCACCCCGTGGTGCCCTTATATGAACTGGAAGCCCAACCTGATTAATTCACAGGAGGCAGGGGATTATACACTCACTTTCTGGTGCGACCTCTTTTACACTGCACTTTCTGGCGTCGTTTTATAATTCTGCTCACTTTTCATTTTGCTTTCTTCTGCGCACGACCCTAACAAGTTTGGCTTAAATATCCATACATAATTACTTAAAAATTTCCTACCAGCCCCCTCCGCAGGAATGTGTTTATTATTGCATTTGTTTCGCCAAAAAAAGCCTCGCAAACTCTCAAGACTCTCTTTGGCGGGAGGGAGAAATGTTCACTCTATGTACTTCCATTTTTAGTCATTTGCAAATAATTGTTCAGCATTGGGATGATTGCCCAATACCAGCGACATTGGACGATTTATTAGCGATGGGAGAAAACCAGAGAACCCCAGAGAAAAGCCACGGCGAAGAAGGAGGGAATAAAATAGAAACTCCACACAGAGAAAGGCCCGATTTGGAAATGGAACCCAGGCACTTCTTGCTCCCGGGCACGAGTGTTAGACCACAGCACGACCCTGCTTTACAAACTACAGCGCTTGTGTAATCATCAGCGACTGTGTTCGGGTCATCACATTTGCTCCGTGTCAATGCTTTCTGCACTGGGTAAATCGTAATCATTTTTCGTTTGTCAGCCGTAGGCCCTGAAACCAGGGACACACAGATGCTGGCTCAGTACACAGGCACGGTCCATTAGGCTCTATAGCCACCAAGCCATTACATGTATACACGCGTTCGTGTCTGCTATGCTGTACTTTAATTTATAAGAAGTCGATAAAATAAATAAAGTATCCCAAATTACTTAAGTGAGCATATTGCCATAACTACAAACACAGGGCCAATGCAAATAAACACACACGCAGACATGAGTAACACAATATACACATAGACACGCATGTCACTGATTTAGAAATATTGTACACATTTAATAATAAGCAAAGACACGTTCAATAAGCACGTGAACTAGGTCAGTGGGGTTTTTTTTGCCAAATTTTCACAGTGGATGGGGCATGACACCACGACTCACGCACAGGGCCGGATTAAGGCACGGGGCTTTAGGGGCTGCAGTTCAGGGGCCTCCGCCAACTGGAGGGCCTCTAGAGATTAAGTGAAAAGTTATTTCATTTGTGAATGCTGAATTTTATTTGTTGTTAGCTTTGTAAAAATAACATTTATTTTTCTTTAACTTTGTTTTCCTTTTTGAAAATATTACTGGGGGCCTCACAGTACCTGTAGCCCCGGGGCCTACAAAATCTTAATCCGGCCCTGCTCACGCACGCAATATTTTTCCTGGATTTTTCTGTCAGACGGCAGACATACGACGCGTTAAACATGGTTGTACCCTTGCCACGAGCAGTGCACTTGTAATCACAATGCAGGTCCATTCCTTGGTAGCATACACTTGTCTTTACTCATCCGCAAAGGGTAAAGCAATCACAACAACTCGCAGCTTTTCTAATTTGCATGTATGCAAGGGTACCACAATCTAAAAAAAAAAACTACTCCCTGTGAAATGCCAGGATCATGCCTCTTTCACTATGCAATTTGAAGAAAATTGCACTGGCATGTCATGTAATTTTATATTTACGTGATTTAATCCCAAAATAATCCCTTTATTACGAATGCAACGTAATTATTGAGAGTCTCTTCGCTGATTGCAATACTTTCGTACATTCATTAATAGTTTATTCAGCCACATTTACTTACGCTTACACAACCGTGTGCTTTATTTTGAAGGCTGCATTTACTCTTGCCCACTTTATCCTGCCTCTGTGTCGTGTGCATCTGGACAGGTGGCTCAGTGGCAGAGCGACTGGCTTGCAATCAGAAAATGTAACGAGTTCAAATCCTGATTGTTGGTTGACTTATCCCATCGTCTGGCGAATAAAACGAGTATCACTTTGTAGGCATATCAACCAGAGGTTGCCCTATGGATATACTCGTCCCAGCTGTAGCAATGTGTAATTTCCACCCACTAGCTCAGGGTTGTAAACAGGAGATGAGTGCCGTCTTAATACTCATTTGAGCATGTCATCCCTTTGACCTTTTGACCCTGTATCTCAAGCAGAGTCAATATGTGTTACTTCACCGGGCACTTCTGGAACATCACCTCTTTGGAAACACCGAGCTGAGCATGGCCAAGCTCCACTCAAGAGTCCAAGGCATGAAGTTCAAGGGTTCCCAGCAAGACGAGTCACCCGTGGATGTCGAGTTTAAGGTTTGACTCATCATCAGGCATGGTCAATCCACTGCTGAATGATTATCTCCCCAAGCTGCAACCATATCTCGCATTGCCACGATGTAAATAATTCATATAGCAGCCGCATGCGAGCGGACTTCATCGATCCCACCTTCCCCAAGGTTTGAGTCCGTCTGTATTTTGTTTTACTCACAATGAGCTAAAGTGCTAATAATTGGTACAACTAGTGGTAGAGTGGTGGCACAGTTTCTAGAACACCGCACTGCAACGAACCTAGTCAACCGTGTTCAATTTCCAGCAATGGTTCACAGTGGTTACATCTAAATGGGTCCTGGGCCTCTTCTTGACCAACCAGTACTGACCAGTGCGGTGAAGCATGCCTATAACACCTGGTTTGCACTGGTAGTCACCAATCCATCCGAGCACTAACCAGCCTCAGTGTTGCTTAGCTTCTGGGAGATGACGAGAGATTGGGTGCATTCAGGGCGACTTGGTTGTAAGCAATAACCCTAAATCCACCGCTGGATAAGAGCCTCCCCATACCATTGGGAGTTATTGTGGACCATACTTCACCACACTAGTCAGTTGCGGGTTGATGAAGATTGGGAGCATCGACGTGGGAGAAAAGTTCAACGCAGCAGTGGGTTTTGCTTTATTGCCCCCTGCTGCCCATAACACAGCCTTATAACTGCCTACACCACGTGTTTACTGCACAGTGGCCATCCATCCAAACACTATCTAGGCAAAATCCTGCTTATTAGCGTCCAAGCTGTGACGAGATCGATCGCATTGCAGGTGATTTGGCAACAGGCCATGAAGAGAGGGGGAAAAAAATGTCCATGTGCCCGAGACAATCAAATGCTCTACACGCAATAACCTAGTTTATGAGTGCACAACGTAAGGATATCTTAGGTCTGCTGGTGCAGTATCATCAACTCTGACATCGGCAGTAGCTCCGCGAGATCCACACAACCACCGCTGTGGGTTCAAACTTTGTGCTTTGTTGAAATTTGTGTTTCCCCCTGCAGAGGCTGCCAACGTTTGAAGGCACGTTCGCACAAAGAGCGGGCAGGAACAGCAACAACGTCAACAAGAACAGGAGCACGAATGTCATCCCGTGTGAGTCCTGTGGCCACTCAGCCAGTGCACATGCGTGCTGCGAAATAGATTCGTTTGACCGTCGCTTGCCATTGTTGTTGGAAAGCATTAACTGTGAGTGAAATATATCTGCGTCACCAGACGACTTCAACAGAGTGAAGCTTTGGAAGTTTACTCCTTCCGAAATAAATGATGAGAACGATGACAATAATTCTGATGAGTATGAAAGTGACAATGAAAACAGTGATAAAGACTACATCAATGCCTCCTTCATGGATGTGAGTGAAGTTTTTTTGGACACATTCAATGTAAAAAAAAATGTATTCACTGGACTAACGTTGTGCACGCATAAAGTTGGGTGAGAAATCCTCACATTTTCACATGGGCCACTTGAGAATGTATACAGTAGAACTCTTCTAATCTTCCGCTTTGTATGGGATGCACATTGCCATCCTATCATCCATAATTTGTTGACGAACTCCACTTATGTGCAAAAAAAACGTTGCAGATAATAGGCGTCACGATGTAATTTTCTGAAGTGCATGCTAGGGGAAAAAAAAAATCAGTACCCACAGATTATGGCGTGGATTATCGTTGTCGCAGACAGTTCTACCGTGTCGGTAATGTCCTGTACAGCCTGTGCCTGGTGAGAGAAAAATCTCGTAGCCAACCTGACAATTGTGTCATTGTGAAAGCGGCGGAGGGGGGGGGGGCAGTCTCACACTGCAGATGCAACCAAGATGTGCTTCTGCTGCCATCTGGAACGATCTTTCTTGCGATATTAGGCAGCCACTGGAGCTATGCACTTTTGCATCTATATTGAAACCTCGTTTGTTACGAACTGCTTTGTGTTTAGTTTGTTGTCCTTCCCCCCACACTTCCGATTAGCATGGTGCGAAAGAAGTTCAACATACATGCGTACGTTACAACAACATGCTAGATGAAAAAAAAGCCATCCAACTTGGATTTATGTGGGGACCCCCTCATGGGAAGTGGTGGTGCTGGCCCATTAGGGCCCCTAAGCAGAAATATAAACTTTGGGCCTTCCCCGCAACATTTATCAACTTCTAGTGAGATAACAAAAGGCATATACGGACAGGATATGGATTTTCGGTGAGATAAGAACAATGTAGATGACAATAGAGATTAAGTGACATGAGAGATGAAGCTGCTTTGTTTCTCATATTCATTAATGTCATTATTTTTTCATGAATCCAAGGCCACTTGGCCTTCTGCTTGGTTTGCTTTATTCCTAGCTCCACCACTGCTCATGGGAGTCTATGAAATCTTCTATAAAGGATAGCGTAGTCATCCAGTTCATTGCAACCTATGGTATTTGCAGTGAGAATCCAATAGGGCTTGGTAATTTGTATTGACCACATTTTTTGTTGCATAAATGGTTGGTGTCGTAAGTATTGGTTCATAATTGGTGTATTTTGGGTTACAATGTGCAATATTTATTTTAAAATATTTAATTATAACCCTCCACCACCCAACAAAAGCTTGCTTTATAACATTCCGGTTGACTGCAAAATCAAATCGATTGGCATATGTGCCTGGTGATATCTTGCATCGATTTGCTGTCAGGTGGTGACGGATTATCGTAAGGAAAAGTTTACAGTATAGTACAACATCTAACCCAAAAGTAACCCGTTACGAATCAAAACATTGGTCCTGAAAGCCTACTTATAGAATTGCTCTTGGTTGAAAACATGATCTGGAGGCGATCCATAGATGCACAGACTTATGGTTGACTACCGTGTCGCTTATACTTCATTCAAATGTTACATTTTATTGCAAATGTCGTGTACTCATGATGTAATCGCCTTCCATTTTCTTCCATTCAGGGTTATCACAAGCAAAAGAGCATCATAGCTACTCAGAATCCTTTGCCCGACACCGTGTCCGACTTTTGGCTCATGGTGGTCCAGCAAAACTGTAGCCACATTGTCATGCTGTCAGAGCTGTCAGAGGGAGGCAAGGTATGATCATTACAATGGGATAACATTCACATCACATGCATTGTCTTATACAAGGACATTGATGCGGAATACTGTTGTTTACTGAACCCGATGAGGTACTAAATTTCCAATTAACTTTTTTTTATTTGCATAAGTGCAGTTCATCTGATTGAAGGCTGTTGAGAAATATCGACGTAAAATGTCCTTTCGAAAACAATTGTATCGTCACGGTCAGGATAGCAGTTTGGCGGTTGATCAACTTTTTTTTTCGTCTGCAATGAATGTATTTCGGACGTACTGAGTACATTTTAATTTGAGATAATCTACGCGTAACAAGTGCTATCCAATAATGTAATTAGGACGGCACGAACAATAACAACCCATCGCACGGCATTTCAGGATTGTAAATGGCACGTTACGCAACCGAGGGACGCGCATTTTGAATTATGGGTTGGGGTTATTTCGCTTACTTCTGGTTACACGGAAAGAAACGCCACACAGTTATCAATGCAGAAACAATGTAAGTAAAAACTCCACAATACAGGTTTTTTTGGGGGGGTTAGACCACGTAAATATAAATGTGTCGTTAAACCCGCCACCACCCGACACAGCCACAAATCTGACTGCCGCCTGATGATGCTAGTTGTAATTACTGGCGAAACGTCGTACTCAGATTGTAAATGCTGTGGATTTACTCTCCAACACACCGGCGTGCTGTACCGGTAACGAATTGGCATGCTCTGGTTTACGTGACAAACCTTACTAATCGGCTGTGTCGGGTGGTGGCGGGTTGAACGACACATTTACATATTTACGCGATCCAACCCCAAACCTCCCCCCTCCCCTTCCCCCTTGCATTATGGATGATATTCGTCGCGAAATTCCCTCTGGCGTGTTAAACGAAGTGAACACTTTTCACCACTCGTCAATTCCATTGCGTTGCAGGAGCAGTCTGCCCACTACTGGCCGGTGAAAGGAACGCAGAATTATGGCGCCGTCGGGGTGACCGTGAAAAACGTGACTTCCAGACGGGACCTCGTTGTCCGGGAGTTGTCGCTGACTTATGAAAATGTAACGCATCCACGTGCACACACGAGTCCCCAAATGTGTGTTGTGCTGAGTGTTAACTCGGGTTGCGCAACACAATGCATGACGAAACAGTTGAGCAAATCATCACGATATTAGTTTCCTGTAAGTTCGTTGTGGTGTTTTGCATTTTTATTGTAGATTGATGGACTTTGCTGTACCTGCTGTGTGAATATGTATTACAGAATATAATTTCAGCAGCAGTTTACCCAACAACACCCGTCTTTCCATCGCGGCAACTTTACAATTCACACTTACAATGCACATGCCTCCATGTATGTAATTGAGAACTAACGACTAAGTAACTCATGGAACTTACAAAAAAATCAGTCATACACTGTAACCGGCATGCCATAAATTACTTATTTAATGGGTAAAAGCTACGAATGTATAACTCTAAACCATATTTTTTTTCGTTCTTCAGCAGCTCTCCCGCTATATTTTTTCACCTGATGACGATTGCTTGTGTTGCGATCGAAACGTCGTGATATTTATTTGATTTTTCTATCTACGTGGCTTTACCGAAAGACCCAAAGAATATGAATTTCTGCAGTCACGAAGCTTTAAGTCAAGCTCCAAATCACTTGTTATTTTTATACGGTACAGAAATGAATATACATTTTTAGTCAATTACCCATGGTAAACAGGATACAATGACATTTTGCAACAAAGGTGATACGGATTATCCTCGACCTTGTAGCTATTGTAGGACATGCCGTGGTATCGTGCGAACCAATTGCCATATTCGTATTCTTGGTTCTTTCAATAAAGTCACGTAGAAGGGAAATAATAAAATAAAACATAATAGAATAAAATTCTCACCAATTGCCAAATACACTGTGGTTTTTGAATAGCAACGCAGGCGCTCCCTCACGGAAGTCGAATCCGTTGACTCAGCCGGCAATACAATTTTATCTAAAGAGCACATTTTTGGTTGGTGTAAGCAGTTACATTTTTCCGTAAACTACTGTTTGTTCATACGGTTCACAATTTGTTTTGTTCAGATGTGTGCTGCAATACGAGTGTTGGCAGTTCCACCCAATGATGTGCCCAAGATACAGATTAAATCCCTACAGGAGTTGTGTCAAAAGGTCTAATTATGTTTTAGGTGCACACAACGCATTCGTCTTTCGTGTACATCTATATTATTGTAAATCCATACGTATTTAGCTCTCCGATATTTTTTTGGGCTGCACAGCGATTTGTTCTAAATTGTGCGCCGACGTTTCGCTCCACGTACCAATTCATTGCCTTAAGCTCGCCCGGAAGCACGTGGCGTCAAACATCGTAGCATCACAACGTGGGCGCGACTCGAAAGCACATCGGAGAGTTGCACAGCTCAACGGCGTAAGACCCAAACGGCAAGATGAATTGTGTTAATTGATTTTCCTTCATTTGCAGAAAGAGAGTGTGGTGACCCAGATCCAATACCCACACTGGAAACCAGACGGACTTCCCAAGTCGCCCAAGGCTCTAGTATCCATTATGAATGCGGTCCAGGGCTGTCAGAAAGAAAATGGCAACCACCGACACATTGTTGTCCACTGCAGGTAAACGCACGCTCCCATTTTGGCTCTTTCGAAGAAGAGGTTATTTTGCCTTGTGCTTATATATTTGTGTCCACAACACGTCTTTTGTTTCCGCCGTTTTAGTGACGGAGCGAGCCGAACCGGCACATTCTGCGCACTTTGGAACACCCTTGAGGCTGCGCGCATTGAGGGGATGGTTGACTTCTTCCAGGCGGTGAAGTGGCTAAATATGCAGCGTCCGGAAATTGTCAAAAATAAGGTAGACGTTCGACTGCTGTGTCGGTTTTCACGGTCGTGCGGTGCAGCGCCTCTCATGCGGTGTTCTCCCAACACAGAGAAGGCCCATGGGCACGTTGAGTTTTTTGCGAAAAATTATCATGAATCTGGCAAACGTTTACAGTTGTAAAGCTTCGATTGAAAGCGTTCGTGACCGCAAGGATTCATCTTCTTTGGTTCTTTCGGTAAAGTCACGTAGAATGAGAATAAAAGAATAAAATAAAACAATAAAATTCTCACTTTTTATTGTTTTATTTTATTATTTTATTCTCATTCTACGTGACTTTACCGAAAGAACCAAAGAAGAGTTGTAAAGCTTCTCCAGATCTTAATTACTTTGCATTGTAAATATAGACATGGGGACTTTATTATTTTGAGTGTAACCTTAAAGCTGATGCGATGCTACTATTGGTAGATATAAGGAATGCAAAGATTTCCACTAACCGGTGATTCGATTATCACAATTCAGGGTTACGGTTTTAATTCCACATCACATTTTTATTTTATTCTTGTGAATGTAGTGGCCAGTAGTGGCTACGGGAATGAACATGAATACCTCCATCATAGTAATGACGTTTTTTTTTCTCTTGTGAAGGTCCACTACCGCTTCCTGTACGAGACCGTCTGCAGCTTTGTGAATTCGACTAATGGCATACAGAATGCGTATACGGTCGCTCTGGAAAATGTTGGATCAATGCATTCAGTCGACATTATATCAGAACTATGATACAAAGAACAAACTGGTACATAATTCAACTCGAATTACACCTCGTTCAATTCCATTGGTAACTGCTTCGTTTCAGTTCCCGACTCTGCATTCATGTTGCACCCTACACTCAGGGATTTGCAGTTTTAGGAAACCAATGAGTGGTTCCTGTATGTCCAAAACAACATGACCAAAGAGACACAATATGAAATACAGGTGGTGTTTACCTCTTATGATTTAAAAGACGTGTATATATTGAGCGTAATTTTTTTGTAAAGTAAATTTTAAAATTTGTATGGACTACTTCTCTCAAACTCAGCTGGACAATGTCATAATCTAATTATTTAGCTTTCGTTTGGAGATTTTGTTTACTGTTCACTGCTGTACAAATTTTACTCTGCTAAAAAGAACACATTTACAAACTGCAGCTGCCGATTTTTACGCACGTGAAATTGCAGTCTAAAAATGTCTCATTAACTCAGCGCGCTCATTACAAATTCTATAAGGATGAGAAATATCTTGCTGAACCCCCAGCAACTCCACATAACCCGAGTAAAAAAAAAACCCATCAATAATGTTCTAGATGGCCTTCCCAAGCCACCACTTGGCTTTAATATCCTCATTTTATAAGCAAACAAAACAAAGTTTCCTATATGGATTCCTATCTGCCTGGCTGACGCGCGGCCAAGTGCGCGATAGCGGAGACAGGGAGGTAAGGGAGGACGAGCCAGAGGAGTAATGGGAAAGGAGTGAAAGGGCATGTAACGGAGAGGAATGGAAAGAGCAAAACGGAAAAAAATTAAAGCGAGTGAAAACGACAAGAAGTGCGCGGGAGGATTTGGGAAGAGGCAAGAGATTAAGATGTGAAAGAAAAAATTGGGAATAAGGAGAGCAAGTGCGAGAGAAACACAGAGATAGGGGGGAAGGGGAAGAGGGTGAGATACATTGGAGGCAGAGGAGCATAGATGGAGCGATAACAGGATACATAGGAATAGAAACAGGGAAACGGAGACAAAGCGAGAAATGGAGATAGATTTGGGAAAGGTGGAGACACGGCAGGTGGAGACACGGCTCTAGATATATATAAGAAGTATACAAAGTTTGACTGGCTGGGAGACAGACGAACACGTCCAGAGGACGTGCAGTTTGCTAGTATTAACTATTACAATCGTACATTGTAAAATGGAATACGTCCAAGAAGACATCTACCGAGTTGGAGCAATGCAATCGGTGCATGTGTAGGTGCTGAGTGGATTAGATATCGCAGAATTGTGAAAAGACCATCCAGTAGTCGATTGACCATGGTTGCTCATGGTCATGACATTCTAAATGCTATACCATATATACATGGCTAAAACCGTGTTGTTAAAATGTACTGCAAATGATTTACCATCTACATAGAGTATCGAAGCTAAAATGTATTGCCAGCAAGGAAACAAACCAATTTCTTCAGAGAAAGATTAAAAACAGTTTCGTCGGTATTTATTGAACGGCCGTTAAACCCGTTTAAAATCTGAAGTGAAATTGTCATAGTAGAACGTGTAATGGTAACTTATAACATGCCAAATTGACCCAGGTCAGAGTAAATAGTGCACTTTTCACTGTAAATGGTTTAGCTCTGCAAAGGGCAAAATGTGTGAAAAGGGTAAGCCAGTTGTTGCACCAAAATAAGGTTTCCATTTTCCTCGCACATTTAAGGAGCATATATATTGTCTACTTGTGATAACATACATCGCTTTACGTTTTGCATATTTGTATGCTGTTATTTAATAGGCACCACTGAAAAGCTGAACGAATTTTGTCGAAATTGATGATGCTTCGTCCAGATAAAACATAGGCTTGGTGCAAGGTTGTTCCAGAAAATCTAAAAAATTGCTCGCGAGTAAAAAGTCCGTTCCAGTCCACTGGATATACAGGCAATGTAACAAAAGATGTCACACCGACAATAACAAGGAATTTGTTGCGTTTTCATGCAATTTAAATCCCAAATTCGCTACCTAGCTTTATGCATATTACTCTCTGCAAGTGAAGAGACTGAGTCAATGTATTGCATTGCAAGCAATGGTGTGTTTTGCAACTTCCTTTTTAAGCGAATATATTTAGACTTTTACGTTGTTGCATTTTTTAGCATATTTTTAAGTTATGTTTTGCCAGTTTGATTTAAAGATACAATATATCAAATGATCAGAGTATCAAATTATTTCATTGATTATTCGGGTTTGTTAGAATAACTTTATAAATTGTATTAAGTAAATAGTAAGCAGTGTAACGTGCTTTAACTAATAATGTAATAGCCTTAAAACAAGTGAAACGCTTAATGATTGCAATTCAAGTGCCTGCTTTGGTCTGCACTTCCGTTATTGTGCTTGCACTATCAGAAACTTAGAATGAACATTTGGCAAGAGAGCCACATCGTCTCAAACAACACCATGAGATCAATGTATTTGGTTTACTGGTTTCAAAACTGGCCGAATCTTGATTAAAGGATTATTTTTGATTACAGATTGTTAGTAAAATGTTTACCAACAAACTATTATTTTTCATCAATTTACTTTTTGTTAACATTCCAGAAAGTGCTTGGTTTTGTTTGATGTTTTGTAAAGATGTTGGTAAATAAAAACATAACAAAGAGAAAGTGTTCCTCAAAATATTATTATACTGGATGACATGCTACTGTTTTTACTAGTTCATAATACAATAGTAACCCTTGTCCATATTTGTACCTGATATATATTGTTAAGAAAAAGTGAATATATCCCAAGAAATGTACATCTGTGAATCTGATCAGTTTATTCCTGTGGAATATAAGGAAATGTTTCTTTGACCCATTTAGACAGCAGTTAATCCTTAGAATATTTAGAAGATAATACTCGACACATACAGTATGCAATCAATAAAATAAATCTTCTTTGGTTCTTTCGGTAAAGTCACGTAGAATGAGAATAAAATAATAAATTAATAAAATAAAACACAACAAAATTCTCACGACGTTTCGGCCACAACACAAGTGGCCTTCTTCATTTATTATTTTATTCTCATTCTACGTGACTTTACCGAAAGAACCAAAGAAGATGAATCCTTGCAGTCACGAAAGCTTTAAATCGAAATTCAATAAAATAAATTTAAATACAAACACTGGTATAAACCCAAGACCTTAACAATGCACAGTATGTTTACTACGAATAATAATGCTTTCATACGTAAAAAAAAAACCAAGCGATCCTGTTTAAATTGCAGTGTTTTTATTTTGGCAAAAAAATATTCAAATCTATAAAACTTTTACAAAGTTCAATGTGATTGCATTAAGCTTGCAAGGCAGAACCAATGTCTTACATTTACAGTAGAGCACCAAAAGCAATATTAAAATATATTCCACATTATCACCAAAGACCAAAGTGTAAACAGCAGCTTTTCCTTCCCCAAACTAACATTAGCAGTATGACACCAAACAGCATTCAACATTTCTGAAAAATCCCGATTTTCACGTACCCTGAGAAATCATAAAGTGACACGTTTTCCAATAAGATTCCAAAAAAAACGTGGAATCTTTACACGAAAAATCTATCAGCCCAAAGATGAAAGCAATGAATAAAAAAAACCTCATCTTGAAATACTAGATTTACAATTGACCAGAAACAGGTGTGTACAGCTGCACCTTGACAAAGGAGATGGACTCAGTAGTGTCCACCTGGCCTTTCTCAAACAGGATGTAGAC
This sequence comes from Petromyzon marinus, assembly GCF_048934315.1. Classification (NCBI taxonomy): domain Eukaryota; kingdom Metazoa; phylum Chordata; class Hyperoartia; order Petromyzontiformes; family Petromyzontidae; genus Petromyzon; species Petromyzon marinus. The sequence continues at coordinate 17,985,715 of NC_133688.1, read as the reverse complement.
ATAGTTGTTGTCCTCTATGTCACTGTCCAGCTTGGCCATGACCGAATATCCGCTGGGCCCAGGCCAGATCAGCAGCGATTCAGGCCATGTCGTCCCATTGTTATAGCTCCACCTCAGCGTCAGATTTATGCCTGGCAAACCCGGAAAAAGAATAATTACGTAGAATAAAATGTCAAGCTATGATAAAAAAAACAAATTGCCGGCATATTTTGTCTCATCATGAATAAAAATGTGTTCCATTGAAATAAGTCACCCAACTTGCAGAGAATAAAGGAAATTATTGTGTGGCCCTGGCATTAACGCACACAGCACTTAAACAGTTTTAATACTTATAACTTAAAATATATTCTAAAATGGCTTTGAGTTTAAGTTTAATTTCATTAAACTGAAACATAACTCACGTTTAGATCCGCTAGCTGGATTGGTAAAGAACACAACTTGGTTTTTCAATACAGCGCCAGCAGCCACTGCAGGGTCGATTAGTGACTTGTCAAAATAGAGATTCTCAATTGGGAAGGTCTCACCGCCATCGAAACTCTGCATCACGATGCGGCAGTGGCAGTGGTAGAAGTTCTGGTTGCGTGCGTTCACCACCACAGAGCCATCTGGCAGCTCGTAAGGCTGGGTACGGTTTCAGAAAAGTGGGGTTAAAATGTTACAGTCTGGGCACGTTGGGAGAAAACGCAATGACAATTCATTAAACATCTGCTGAGCTAGTGTACTGACAAAATGCATAAATGAGATGGCAGCAGAAACCTGGCATTCATCAGGGTTGAAGTCACCGGCCGCTTTCTTTTGCTTGTATGGAATGCTCTTCATGACACCTCCGTTAAACCAGGTCTTTCCATGGTCATCGCTCAGGAGGCAGAAAACTCCATCCGCCAGGAGCATGCCGTGTCCACACACTATCAAGCGCCCCTTCCTGGGCTCGTGCCTTTTCTGTACGAAATATATTTTTTTCGTGACAGTTCAAAAAGATAAGCAAACATGTCATTCACGCTGCCTTATAAACAGGAAAAAAAAGACGTAAAAGGTTAAAATGCCAGTGATTATTCAGAGAACACAACGACTGACCTAAATACGTTACTAATTTATCACCGTTTAGCTTACCTGAATGCCATAGCCTGGGCCCGGAGCAAATGCGTCGGTGCCAACCTGGCGCGAAATATTTATGGGTCTACTCCAGGTGATGCCGTCATCCGTGCTGCTGATGAGCATGGTACTGGAGACGGCACATTTCAGGTGGTGGGCACATCGCACGTACATGATAAACAATACACCCTCCTCGTGATCGGCGACTACCGCGCCCAGATTGAGGCCATCGGCAGTTGAGCCATCATCGGCCACAAACTCCGAGGGACTCCACGTGAAGCCTGTCGGCACATAAAAGGCAAAGAAAGGCTGGCTTATTAAATAAAATGTGCACTCTAAAGTGGTGGTTCCCCATCCTTGTTTGTCGTGTGCCGTGCCTTAACTGGACAAATCAATGGTCCACGGACCCATACCAACAATAGGCTTTATATTTTAACAAGTCAGATTTTACTCAATTATTCAGTTGTATGTTAAACTTCTTTCGCACCATACGTAGCCAACCGCGCGAATCGGAGGTGCGTTATTGGAAAAATCCCTGCACCCCTAATTAAACGTACATGTAATTAACGCCTGAGACATTAATTTAACGCTTAACTGAAAAACAATCCACTAAATAATTCCACAAAACAGATAAGTGTTCATGTTTAGAATTGCTAGTGCACACATGTAGAGCAGTGTGGCTTAGTAACCCCCATACCCAACTGACACATTGCGATTTGCCTTGCATACCCCTCGAGATATCATGTGTATCCTCAGGGGTATTCTTACCGCAGGTACAAACCATTGCTCTGAAATAGATTCAGACATGAATAAGTGCTTGTTGTTCTGTAAGGTCACAATGTAATTGTTTTGAGCAAGTGAAGATACACGCTTAATTACTGAATGGTAAACAGTATTTTGTAAGGGACACTGATTGTGTGCACAATTATACAGGAATGTTTTTTTTATTAAACTCAAGTAATGCTTACCTTTGTCAGTGGACCTACGAATGGCAATGAACTTGGCTCCTTTGTCAGAATAAGAGTATTTCCGAGCCTCCGCTGCAGCGATTAGATTTCCTTTTGGGGTATCAGTGATAATGGGTATTCTGAAAGTATTTACCTCCCCAGTGGCTTTCCTTTGCCAAAGCAACTGCTCCTCCAAAATCCTGGGGTTCACCTATGATATGCAATGGTTTAGTTTGAGTAATAATTGCAAGTGTTGTGAAAACATGCATTCTATGCGAACCAAATCATTTTAAACAGACAATGTAAATTATATTGCGTGTTTAGATCACTAATTTCACTGTAAACACATTTCGCAGTTATGAAAATGTTAGTTGACCTCGATCAAAGATTTAACTATTTTAAAGTTGTGTACTTCCAACAATAACCTTATTTTGTTGAGCAGCCTATTCAGACAGGACGTTGATTCTGCTTATGTTTATCAGTCCAAATTTGCAACATTATTCGTGCATGGTAGTCACTGAATTGAAGGGAAATTGGAATCAAATGGATGAAGTACAGAGGTGTATACTCAAACAGGCTAGAATTATTTTGTCAAGCTGAACTTCATGATGAAAAAATCGGTGTACCAATGTCCAAGAAGAATAGTTTGAACCAGTGGATTTGACAATTGTGGTGACATGAACCAGACATATGGTCACTGACAATGGAAATGGAACAAAAGCGAAAAGGAAATGGACAGCCATGTTCAAAATTACAGATGAAAATAAGAACTGTACTGTATCAGAGAAAAAAATAGAATTCAGTCATATGTAATGCACATCATATTGACCGATATGAAAGTTGGAATTGGTCAGGACACATCACGAGAAGTTAAGACATACAATAGACAAGATGTGTGACGTAATGGCAGCTGAAGGGTAGAATGTGCCCCAGAGCACAGACATGCAGTGATGACAAAGGAGCTACATGGATTGTGCCATCATTGTATGGTAGAGAAGATGGCTTGGGGTGGCATTAATCAAGCGGTGTCGACAATGGCTGCTGATAATGATTACACTTTAGCACAGTATAGTACAAAAAAACAAGGTAAATACCCTAAAATTAGGCAGGTTTAATCCGTTTTATAACATCGAGCTTTAGCACTGGATCCAGTTCAGACCATTATCAACAACATGTAAAAACTGGTTCGACTACTTTACAGTCTAAACGATTGTTCTCCTGGTACATATTTGTACAGGTATTGAAAAAGATTAGAAACAAATCACGTTGAAAATCAAAACATTGCATCCTGAAACAAGTTTTACGTTTTTGTTTAACAACCACTAAAAGGTTGTTTCTTCTCCAAGCCAGCAACTACGATTCAACTAATGCTTTATTTAAAAAAAAATATTCACAACATTGTGCAAAAAGCATCACGGTGCAGTGCACATTAATGAAAAGAATTTTCTCAGTAATGAACATGACAAACGCGTCCCACAAGCTTTGACACTGTTGTCCGGGCAGCCAATAAAGTGAAAGGCTCCAAACGCACCAGACACTATTATGATGGCTCGTTTTGTGACCACCACCCACCCCCCTACACTGCAACTCACCAGATAAGATTGAATGAGGTATACACGAGCACGCTTTAACCAGGCCCCCTGGAATGTCATGGGTTGGTTTTATTTTACAACAGAGTCGCTATGAATTTGACATTGCCATGCTTGGCACACCGAAATACTGGTGTGAAAGTTCTAAGCTGGTGTGGGCTCAAGGGACGTTGTCGGGGGGGGGGGGGGGGGTGGTGCAAGTGTTAAAGATTGATGTGTTTCGCGGATCAGAACATTTGCCGCTGGCAAAGGCAATGTTGAGCAAGGAGTTGACGTAGAGGTTGTCAAAACTTGTTTTAAAGGCACCCCTAAGTGTTCCACAATCGGTTAATCTAATTTGCACTTCATTTGCAACAAAAGTTGGCTTTCCAAACCCACCCTCTGCGTTATCCAATCACTATGTACGAATGGGCGTTTTGCGAATTTTTTACATTATAAACCACAAAGCCAATTTCAATGTCGAGTGTCTTCCAGAGATTACATAATACCCAAAGCACGTGTTACATTATTACAGAAACAACCTTTGCACCACTCGTGCACTGTAGTGTAAGTGTCCCTTCAAACATGACCATGAAAACTGAAATTTTTGATTCTTATTAATTATCCATTGAGAATGGATGAGGTTTTTTTTAACCATACTTCACCAGTGCGGACTGAAGAGTGTGGGGGCCAGGAGTGATTTACAGCTATCGAATGTCAATGGCTAAAATAATGTCCAGCATAAACGTACTTTGGCCAAATTAACTTTTATTAAGTTAACAAAAAATAATCGAACAATATCCCAGCATTTAAATACTATTGCCGCATTTCAAATCCGTTTGAACTTGGAATGTTCGCCTCTGCTTAGGGTTAAAACTTTTGAAATTAGAAAAGTGTGCTTTCACATTTTGAGTTGTAATAATTAATTTAGTTTATCTAACAGTTATAACCATTTCTACAGTTTATAAAAAAAATACTTCAAACAGCAATGCTAAAGATATCGCGGATAAACCTTAGCCTTTCCACTTCCTTATCTCTTTTTGCGGTGTTTGTAATTGATAAGAATGACGCAGCGTAATTCCTAGACACCCGCACAATACAAATCAACACACTCTCCAATGTTCCACGAGATAACCCATTAAAACACGTAATAATTCCCGTAAACCACGTAAAAAGAAATTCCAAAGGGTATATTACTGGCGAAACGTCGTACTCGGATTGTAAATATTTTGGATTTGCTCTACAAACACCGGCGTGCTGTACTAGTGACGAATTGGCATGCTCCGTTTACGTGACAAACCTTACAAATTGGCTGTGTTGGGTGGTGGCGGGTTTAACGACACATTTATATATTTACGCGATATAACCCCAAAAACAAACTTGTATTATGGATATTGGTCGCGAAAGCCTACTTGTTAAACTAAGCGTATAAACGTCACAAACACGAGCAGGCACTGTAATTGAAGACGTGTTAAGTCCGCGGAACACAACGCTACGTCTGAAATGTAAACAACTGCTAACGAAACACAAAGCGTTGCGATGTTATTCTATTTTAGCATGTTCCATATCTTAGTTGTACCTTTTAAAAGTTCAAGGTGTTTGGCCTAGCAGAGCACCCGGAAAAAAAGTGCAGCCTACGTGTTGCCTGATCCGCGTGCCCGAAAAAGTCGCACAGCAAGCGGCTGCGCTTGGCAAGATGCGGCGGCGGCGGCGAGCGGGGCGGCGCGTCACGTTACGGGACACCCCCTTAAATCGATGACAAAACACAAATCAATAACGAGATCGATCACTTCAAATTGTAACAGCCATCGTACCTTCATGAGTCCCACACAAACGGAGCTACAAGCTCCCAGGAACGCACACAGCGCTAACACATTCGGAGACAAGGCCATTGCCGACGACGACGGCGATGGCGATACCGGCGGCTTGAGCTAGCCCGCGCCGCGCCCCCTTAGAGGGCGTTCGCGATGGCCAGAGAGGTGCCGATGATTGGCAAGTCACGCGGTGGACGATGCCAACCCGTGCGTCACCAGGTAAAGGCGCTCATCGAGCGTACAGGTTGTGCGTAAAAAAAAATGAACAAACAAACGCGTCCGATCTCAAACGCGTCCGATGTCTCCTCGTCACGCCGTGCGGTTTACTCCGTATTCGTGTGCGGCCGGGAATGTTGGGTTTGCAGGTACAGCCGTTTCAATACGGGCACAAAAAAATATTGGGTTTTTTTTTCTCTCTCTATTGTTGTTCGTGTTTCTCCCTCGTGATGGGACTTTGTAGGATGAACGTTGAGATTTATAAAGGGCACGGGGTGACCAATACGGTGTGAGTTGGTCTGTAAAATGGTAGGCACTGATTAAAGGTTGACAGGTACGCTATACACTAATAAACACTACACTACTATACACTACACTACTGTACACTACACTATACACTACGATACTATACACTACACTACTACACACTACACTACTATACACAACACTACTATACACTACACTACTATACACTACAATACTATACACTACTATACACTACACTATACACTACACTACTATACACTACAATACTATACACTACTATACACTACACTACTATACACTACACTACTATACACAACACTACTATACACTACACTACTATACACTACGCTATACACTACACTACTATACACTACAATACTATACACTACTATACACTACACCAGGGGTCGGGAACCTTTTTGACTAAGAGAGCCATGAAAGCAAAAAAATTGGAAATTTATTTCAGTGAGAGCCATATAATATATTTTAAAAGTGAATTCAACTAAATGTCAGTATAATAAGCCTCTGAATTTATTCTTTTAAATAATGTTGTTATAACACTCACCATTAATGCGACTTCTGGTGCTGCATGGATTTGCTGATGTCTTTGTAGTCGGGTTGGTACTTGGTGAGGTTAAGCTTCATGCAAGCGTTGAGGCTTTCATCCGTTAAACGTGATCGTAGGTTGGACTTGATGTTTTTAAGATGTGAGAATGACTGCTCACATGCATACGTAGATCCAAACATGGTCAATACAGCAATACTCACACGCTGCAGTGTGTGGTATGTGACAGGAAGCGCGTTCCAAGTTTTGAGAATCAGCTGGTCTTCGGGTTGGAGTTTTTTCATTTCTGTCCACATGTGCTTGCTCGCCAACTCCGCTTTCTGTCGTGTGATTCTTTCCAAATCTTCATTCAGTGACTTGAACTTATTCACCCACATGTCTGAGGCCTTCAGGTCAGCCACTCCTGCTTCAAAATCTCTGACGGAGACACCAGGGATGTAATTCAGGTCGGCTGTGTTCAGTGAACACTCGTTTGGATGGGTGATGAACTTAAAAAGACGAGTGTGCTCACAAAATTCTCCAAAGCGTGCTTTGAAGGACTGTAGGAGGCTGGATGTGCAGCCAGCTAGCTGGTGGAGATCAAGGTTTTGAATGGGCTCACTTGCTGTGCATGCATCTTTAAATTGGCTCAGTTTTTCAAAATGTAGTAAACGACCTGTTTCAAGATCCGTGATGAAAAGCTCCAGCTTGTTTTCAAAAGCAAATACAGCTTGTTGAAGGGATAACACTGTATTTCCAATGCCTTGCATTTTCACGTTGAGCTGGTTCAGATGTTCAGTCAGATCTACGAGATAGTAAAACTTGAGGAGCCACTCGGTGTCGGCTAGCTCAGGATGCCCGACGCCTTTCATTTCAAGGAAAGTCCGGATTTCGTTCAGGCAAGCCGCAAAACGGCTAAGCACCTTCCCTCTTGACAACCAACGCACATTGCTGTGCAAAAGCAGACCAGGATAGTTATTTACAACTTCATCCAGCAGTGTTTTAAACTGGCGATCATTTAAGGCTCGGGCAACAATAAAGTTGATCACACGAATGACCAGCGACATCACTTCGCCAAACTGCCTGTCACACATCTGAGCACAAAGTGCCTCCTGGTGTATAATGCAATGGAAACTTAGGATGGGTCTATTTTCATGTTCACGGAGAAGCGCCACAAATCCTTTGTTTTTCCCCACCATACACGGAGCACCATCAGTACACACTGAGAGAAGTTTATCCATAGGTAGACTTTTTTCTTGAGCAAACTCCATGAAAGACTTGAATAAATCCTCACCTCTTGTGGACCCTTTTAATGGCAGAACAGCAAGACTTTCTTCGCGCAGTGTGTCACCAACAGCATATCTTGCAATCACGCTGAACTGCGACAAATGGCTCACGTCTGTTGACTCATCCAAAGCCAGAGAAAAGAACGGCGCTGCATTTATGTCCTTCACTTGCGTTTCCTCCACTTTGTTTGCCATCACGATGGTACGATCATGAACAGTTCTTGCCGACAGAGGCATGTCTTGTATCCGTTTGATTATCTTGTCTTTGTTCGGAAGATCATCAAAAAGTTCATTGGCTACATCCAGCATGAACGTTTTAGCATACTCGCCATCTGTGAATGGTTTTCCGTCCCTCACTATTGCTAAAGAACCAGCAAAGCTAGCCGAATTATAGTCACCTTGCCGGGTCCATACGCGGAGTTGCTGCTGGCTAGCTTGCACCCTGCTCAGAAGCTCTTGGCACGCTTTCTTTCTGCTGTCTCCCGCAGGGTATTTTGATGCAAAGGTAGCGTGGCGCGTGTCGAAGTGCCGCTTTACATTCGACCGTTTCAACGATGTAATTTTGTCATTGCAAATTAGACACACCGCAGAACCCGCTCTCTCCACAAAGGCGAATTCTTCGGTCCATTCGTCCTGAAATGTACGATACTCGTCGTCTTTTTTTCTTTTCGCCATCTTCTTCGTCGAAGGGTTAGCTTTGAGCTAATGACCGAGCAGACGCAGTCTCAGACTGATTCAAAAGGGGGCGTTTACCTGTTTTACCCAGCAACGGCAAACGTAGGCCAGTATCATCCAATTAAAATAATGGACAATTGCTCCTGCAGCCCTGAACAGGACATGCGCAGTGAAAAATCGATGGATGGATTAAAACAAGTGAGAATATTTTGTTTTATCTGCGAGCCATATGCAATCATCAAAAGAGCCACATCTGGCTCGCGAGCCATAGGTTCCCGACCCCTGCACTACACCATACTACTATACACTACACTATACACTACACTGCTATACACTACACTACTATACACTACAATACTATACACTACACTACTATACACTACACTACTATACACAACACTACTATACACTACACTACTATACACTACACTATACACTACACTACTATACACTACACTATACACTACTACAGTACTATACACTACACTACTATACACTACAATACTATACACTACTATACACTACACTACTATACACTACAATACTATACACGACACTGCTATACACTACTCTACTATACACTACAATACTATACACTACAATACTAAACACTACTCTACTATACACTACAATACTATACACGACACTAATATACACTACAATACTATTGACTACACTACTATACACTACAATACTATACACAACACTAATATACACTACTATACACTACACTATACATTACACAACTACACACTACACTACTATACACTACACTACTATACACTACAATACTATACGCTGCAATACTATACACAACACAACTATACACTACAATTCTATACACTACAATACTATACACTACACTACTATACACTGCCATCCACTACACTATACACTGCACTACTATACACTACCTACTATACACGACCATCCACTACACTATACACTGCACTACTATACACTACCTACTATACACGACCATCCACTACACTATACACTGCACTACTATACACTACACTATTATACCCTACCCTGTCAACCCATATGGTTTACCCGTAGTCTTGTACAGGGAAATTGAGTTTTCAGGTTCATGTGGCGTGCAGCCGCATGAACCTGTGCTGGGACTTTGTAGGATGAGCGTTGAGATTTATAAGGGCACGGGGTGACCAATAATATCTGAATTAGTCTGTAATAAGGTAGGCACCGATAAGGGGTCGACAGGTTTGTATAATAATAGGCAACACGTTAAGTGGGGCTATTGGATAGATGGACGGACCGTCAAGAATAATGACGAGGAAATAATGACGACAAGGGACATTGAAAATTCCACCGACGAGATGATGGATAAGCAGATAGCAAAGGCCCTCTTTAAAAGCTGAGAAGATGTCACGACCTGCATTTCTTTTTTTTTTACAGATTGTCATCTTTGAATTACTGTAGTGCGTCACATCCAAACGTGAGACTGCAGAATATATAATGGGCAGCTTTCTGTTTCTTTCAATCTTCTACCATTTGCCAAATTGTCGTTTCAGAGTGAGAATTATTAGTTCAGAAGATTGCAATTACGTACAGTATATCAAAAGGCTCTGGTCATTTTCCTTCCCTATGTGCTTTGAATACTATCTTTTTTTTAGTCATGAATAAATGATATCCACTTAAACTTAACTTTAGCCGATGCTACATTGTGTCATTACTTGCATCTCTCTGTGCACGTAGTTTTGTGTTAATAACCAAATGTACTCATTCTGGTCATTTGAATTCTCCTGTGTATTTTACTTTCATAATAGGACCATTCATAATTAGCAGAAACATACTACCCTTCCACACAAACTAACTCTTTAGCGTATTCGATTTCAGCTAATAACACGGTATATATAAAACAATGGACACTCATACCATGAGTTTCAAGATGGGCTAATTTTATGATAAATATGAATATTAATACTTATGGCACTTAGTCATTTAACAGCATAATAAATATAGATTGTTTTCAATTTCTCCCATTTAATGAATGCAAATGCATTCATGAAATTAAAGGCTGACTTTAATAAAAAAAAATATATATATGCACGTTCACACATGGGAGTTCAACTCATCGGCAAAACGTATATGGGGTCCTGGACATTGAGGGCCCATCCCAATGCAATACCCGGGCTGCATTAACACAGTTCAAAGGTTACTGAGAACCCATATCACTAGTTCCCAAAAGAGGCCTGAAAAACCTGAAGAGCACTCCAGCAGCTGACAACCGAAAGGAAAATCGAAAATAATTAGAGCACACGGAGCGATTTTGAACATTGAAATGCGATTTTAATTTCACAAAAAAGAATGCATGATGATATCCAACGGACCCAATGATATATAAATTGTGCACTATAGTGTATAACGTGCCATAATATGACCATTGCACCAGACGCTTGCAATACACGCGTATACATGCACGTTATAATTTTATGAATGTACAGTTTGTGCTATAAATAGTTATTAATTACATGCAGACACATTTCCTACCCCTCATACAGCATTAATACAAAAAACACACACACACACTGGTACACTACAAGCTGTAATACAGTATTAGACATGTTAATGTTTACACAGTGAAATATTCACATAATCAAAATGATTAATACATATATTAATATAAAACAGCCGGAAATCACTTCTGGAACGTAACTTGGAATAAAGCACGTTCAGCAAATCCATTAGATTCTTTCTCCATGTCCATAAACTAATCTTTTGCATAAAACTCGTTATACTGTCAAGGATAAAATATGCAACGACTTTGACGTTATTGCATCTGCCTCGGCAAAAATATTCATTTGCTGAGGAGGCTTGCCTCTTTTAAAATGCGCTTTCTGCATCAAGTAATTTTGAAATAATCTACCAGTGTATTCAATGGCCAACGTAGAGAAAAAAATAGACACTTTTTCAGTCAGGCAATTGAGCACTTTGAAAGTTACGTCTGCAAGACCCGATTACAGTTAAATGACCCGTTTTATTTAATGGCTTGGTTGGGGCTGGTAAACGGCTAAAGGAGCTGATTGAGACTTACCAATCACATAGCACGCAACCCTATCTCACTTTGGCATATTTCATGCGTTAGTCGAGATAGTTTTAATCAAAGCTAACATTTATTCCATAAATAGCTCACCCGCATCCGTAATTGTGTTTCCCAATAATTGCGTGCGATGTACAATGAGGGAAAAAAAAGTATTTGATCCCCTGCTGATTTTGTACGTTTGCCCACTGACAAAAAAAATGAGCAGTCTATAATTTTAATGGTAGGTTTATTTGAACAGTGAAAGACAGAATAACAACAACAAAAATCCAGAAAAACGCATGTCAAATATGTTATACATTTATTTGCATTTTAATGAGGGAAATAAGTATTTGACCTCTCTACAAAACATGACTTAGTACTTGGTGGCAAAACCCTTGTTGGCAATCACAGAAGTCAGACGTTTCTTGTAGTTGGTCACCAGGTTTGCACACATCTCAGGAGGAATTTTGTCCCACTCCTCTTTGCAGATCTTCTCCAAGTCATTAAGGTTTCGAGGCTGACGTTTGGCAACTCGAACCTTCAGCTCCCTCCACAGATTTTCGATGGGATTAAGGTCTGGAGACTGGCTAGGCCACTCCAGGACCTTAATGTGCTGCTTCTTGAGCCACTCCTTTGTTGCCTTGGCCGTGTGTTTTGGGTCATTGTCATGCTGGAATACCCATCCACGACCCATTTTCAATGCCCTGGCTGAGGGAAGGAGATTCTCACCCAAGATTTGACGGTACATGGCCCCGTCCATCATCCCTTTGATGCGGTGAAGTTGTCCTGTCCCCTTAGCAGAAAAACACCCCCAAAGCATAATGTTTCCACCTCCATGTTTGACGGTGGGGATGGTGTTCTTGGGGTCATAGGCAGCATTCCTCCTCCAAACACGGCGAGTTGAGTTGATGCCAAAGAGCTCCATTTTGGTCTCATCTGACCACAACACTTTCACCCAGTTGTCCTCTGAATCATTCAGATGGTCATTGGCAAACTTCAGACGGGCATGTATATGTGCTTTCTTGAGCAGGGGGACCTTGCGGGCGCTGCAGGATTTCAGTCCTTCATGGCGTAGTGTGTTACCAATTGTTTTCTTGGTGACTATGGTCCCAGCTGCCTTGCGATCATTGATAAGATCCTCCCATGTAGTTCTGGGCTGATTCCTCATCGTTCTCATGATCATTGCAACCCCACGAGGTGAGATCTTGCATGGAGCCCCAGGCCGAGGGAGATTGACAGTTCTTTTGTGTTTCTTCCATTTGCGAATAATCGCACCAACTGTTGTCACCTTCTCACCAAGCTGCGTGGCAATGGTCTTGTAGCCCATTCCAGTCTTGTGTAGGTCTACAATCTTGTCCCTGACATCCTTGGAGAGCTCTTTGGTCTTGGCCATGGTGGAGAGTTTGGAATCTGATTGATTGATTGCTTCTGTGGACAGGTGTCTTTTATACAGGTAACAAGCTGAGATTAGGAGCACTCCCTTTAAGAGTGTGCTCCTAATCAGAAAGGGTTTTATTCGCCATGAAAGTTCACACAGACACGGAATTTACTTTGGCAGGATGGTGCATACATTCACCATATAGAAATCTCAGCTCCTTACCTGTATAAAAGACACCTGGGAGCCAGAAATCTTTCTGATTGAGAGCGGGTCAAATACTTATTTCTCTTATTAAAAGCAAATCAACTTATAACATTTTTGACATGCATTTTTCTGGTATTTGTTGTTGTTATTCTGTCTCTCACTGTTCAAATAAACCTGCCATTAAAATTATAGACTGATCATTTCTTTGTCAGTGGGCAAACCTACAAAATCAGCAGGGGATCAAATACTTTTTTCCTTCGCTGTATGTGCGCAGTGTACAAGTGCTTATGCGGCGCACGCTTCCACAAGATGGCAATATACCACGTCCAAAAAAACATTTCAATCGAACCAAAGGCAGAACTGCATTTTCCCTTTAAATTGTGAGAATTTTAGTATCTCACGCCCAGACATATTTTCTGACTCTGGGTATAGATGTCTTTGCGATGTCATATATAATTGTACTCATGTACACTATGTAGAATAAAACATATTTTGTTAATTTTAGTGGCTGGTCATTTTACAACACACATTTATCACTAAAGTAGGCTATGCAGATAGCTCAGACCTTTGAACAACATCCTATTTTACATTCCTTTGAACAACACACCTTACTGTTAAGCCTAACATTATGATGCAAAAGCATGGACTATACTATGTGTGTAATTCAATCTTAACCTATAGTTAATAATTTATATTGCTGGATACCAAAAGCTAGATTATGGAGTTGAGAGCCACTCCTTGTCAACCAATATACATTATGTATAAATAGCACATCCTATGCGGCATTATATTTTTGGCATATTAATAATTACAGCCCTTTGTCAATAATGCACTTCTGGATAAAGGCTGCTGCATATCATTTTAGTTAGATGGATTGTTTGACCATACTTCACTACGCTGCAAGTTGTTAAAGGGTCGGGGGTGGACAGGACTGGTTTCATATATCACACGCCACTGATGCGAACTATGACCTGGAATCAATCAAACTCCGGTGACCAGATTCACTTTGGAGTGCCTGGGCAACTTCGCCGCTGCATCTCCCAAGTGATATATATGCATGGCTAAATTCATGCGGAGGTATAATGGCAGAGCAAATTATTTGTGTACACCAGATGTTGACAGTAAATGCACGTTCACCTGTCGATCAGGACACACGTGGCTTTGGAGAGTGTCCGTATCAGAGCTTCGGTCAATAGATTAAATGAATGATTAATGTTTTATCATGTGACGCAAACTATCCCCACTTGTGTAGCGTCGACAATCAACGGTGTGAAAAGTCACACCAGAGGTGTTGAATTACCACGGCGCATTCCACACCCTCCACCTCCATCTCCTGCAGGTCTGAAAAATTCCCTGGAGGTGTGCGTGGTGGGGAAGATGGATGCGAGGTGAGAAAACGCACGTTGTTGGTTCCGTGGGTGAAAATTCTAATGAGCGTGATTGTTTAACCAACCCAGGCAACAGCACTTGGCAAAATCCCACTTTTAATATTTCATCAGGTTGATGTGAATAATACACGGTACTGTACCGTATTCACGGCTATTAACTATTGATCTAAGATACGTATGAGAGAATCAGTCGTATGACCAGATCACAACCTGAATTACACTCAATCTCATCAGGTCTCAGAAGCTAAGCAGGCTTTATCCTGGTTATTACTTGGATGGGAAATTGCCTGGGATTACCAGGCTTGTAGGCTTGTCCTGTAAATGCCAATGGATTCTTGAACGTATCGGTGAATTATGTTCAGTGTTACCCAATCATATGTGTCCGGGGTTTTCTCTGGTACTGTTTTCCTCTCATATGTCAAACGCTCATTATTAAATGGAATTGACCACACATCCAAAAAGCAGGAAACATCGTGAAAAAGAGTCTTTAGACTCAGTGTAAAGGGAATCTATATTTATTGAATGGGGTAATATGGTATTTTTTTTACAAATATGACAGGGTACTTTGGCAGCATACTTCTACACGATAATGTCATTGAAATTATAATATTAACGCTGTTTTAATAGCTTGTTTCATATCACCATTTCACTGGGTATGTTTAAGCTATCACATGTGCTTCAACGATCCTATACTTTAAAAATATATATTTATAAAACATGTTTATTTACACTCAGCTGCACGCAAGAGACACCGCTAAGCAAGGGCTAGTTACGGCTGATTAATGAGACGGAAGGCAGTTGTCATCCCTGTAGACTTGCATTTTTTCTCATTGTGGTGAATGATATATGAAGGTGGTATGGATTATTTGTCCCCGTCCGTGATATAAAGGTGGTGTGGGGCGATGTACTCATACCAACGCCATCTTATGCACATTCTAGACGCCTGACCTGTCCGTACGCGGTACAATGCCACGTGTCCATGTTGGTGGGGGAAAGATATCTGATAGCGATAGCCGGGGGGGGAGGAGGGGATGATTTGGTGAGGTGTGCGGGAACTGGGGGGGGGACAACCTGTGGTTCAGCAAGCCGTAATTCGCGGAGTTGAAAGCAAGGTCAAAAGCCATGGGAAGGCACTAAAGGCTCCGCGCAGTCACTCGCAAATTAATATTTGATTATTTCACTCCGGATCAAGGTGGCACGAACGGAGGAGTCGTGCTGCGCGTTTTAAAAATGTAATTTTTTTTTATTAGAAGACGGAATATTTTTTTACAAACAAGTACGCGCCTGATAACACGGAAAATGCTCTCCGCGCTTATGTTCTGTTGTGCAGTGTGTACAATGTGCCACGTTTTTGTTGTTGTTGTTGTAAAAACACATGAACATTCAGCGCGGTACTTTTAATCCTTGTGAAATTAAGCAAAGGGAAATGAAGTTTGCGCGCGTAAATTTTTTTTCCCAATTCCTAATTTAAATGCATGTTGTTTTTTATGTACTTTCTGGAAATTGTAGTACGTACCGGCTGTATTTTTTGTTGGCGTGAAAATTGGAAAGGAGCTGTACCTTTAAATATGTTGTGTGACTGTAATCTCTCTTGTCTCGTATTTCAATGAATATTTTATCATCCCACCTTCTGTCAAGGAGGAACATATTACAGAGCTCTTTGAGAGGTGGGCCTGCACACTGAAACCACGTGTCTTTGTGTGATTCTGATGCCGCAACACAACCAATTCTAACTTGTAAGCATAGAAAAAAACCGCACGCACACTCACACTCAACGCTTAACATTTACCATCATCTTACAGCAAAATACGTAGAGTAATGACGCCACATCCAACATCAGCGCAAAAAAAATCATACTTGTTGATATCACTTCATAATAATGTATAACCTTTAGTCATTCTACTGCAGGATAGAGGCCAGTGTCAATCATTGGGATGTTTGACCAGACTTCACTACCTGGTCAGTGCAAGGTAGTGAAGGGGAGGCCCATCATCAGTTGAGATATCAATTGGCAATTATTTTACCTGAGTTCGATTCCTTGCCAGGGCTAAGCTTGGTAAATACATTAATTTATGTCACTGGTTCATAGCGATGTACTTTAACTGTCGTGCCACTGGTCCACCACTGATAAGTAATTGTCATGAAGTGCATATAAAGTATTCTTGGTTCTTTCGGTAAAGTCACGTAGAAGGGAAACAATAAAATAATAAAAATATCAAACAATAAAGTGTGAATACTAATTCCGAATACAGTGTGTGAAAACCTATGAAAGTATCCCTCATTCACGAGTAATATAACTAGGAAACATATACTGTACAGTAAAAAAACAGGTATATAATTAACTTATTTAATTTACTGTAATTTTATTTATCACTTAATTTTTTGGAATGCTGTAAAATATAGTTTCTGTGAAATGTAAGTGACTTTGTACTCAAACTAAAATCACTGTTACGTGGGAAAAACTGCCGGTACTTGACACATTTTCACACACTCTTACATTTTAGTGAAAAATATCTGGATTTCTTATTATAATTGCAATTGACAATCGTCATTAGATATAACAGCAATCCTGTCACACTTGCAAAACGTCATTGCACTAACTACGTAACCGTTAACATTTTTGGTAAAAAAAAAATAACAAGTAAACTCATCCGTTACATGAACAATAATATTATAGCTTAAAATGTTTAAATAAAAATAAGAAAACATTGTGACAAGGTGGGTGGAGTAGCGGCAGAGTAGTTAGTGCACGACGCTATGAACCTGGGGACCTGCACTCAATTGTCGCCCACAGTTAACATCAGTGGTGAGTGATACCTGAACTGGGCCTGGCCAACCATAACCGACAAGGCTTAGGGAGGCCTTCATCCATCAGTAGATTGCCAGAGAGCTGTTAATTCTTCTTCTCCTCCTCCTCATTATTTAACAATAACAAGGTCTTCGTTTACCACGAAACAGGCTGTTTTGCAGGAGGGCAATTATTTTAGCCAACTTGTCTCTACGCTGCGTAGGATTTTGTCAGCCGTGCTGCCGATGTCCGACATTGGTTTTTCTCTCCACGTGCTGGGAGCATCTTCGGTACCACCTGACAGCATGTCGGAGAGCTGACTCACCTGCCACAAGTAAACGGTGAGAGCAAACAAAAGTGTCTGATGAAAACCCAAGCGCATGAGCACGGAGGGCACTCAAAGTCTGCAGGGGATAGGTGAAAAACGTGCATTGTGTCCTACCTCGTACATGTAACTCATGGCACGCATGGTGAGTGTCTCCTTGCGGATTTCCAGCGATCCTATGCCACTATGAGGTATTTGAAGTACAGTACAGTAATGTAGAGGTGAACATATCCCCCTGTTGTCAATACTTTGCTGAATGAGGGTTTTTTTTTTTCCATTCCACGTGGATCTTGGGTTATTTGACCATACTTCATCATGCTGGCCGGGACGAGTTGGTAAACAAGGGGTGCATCATATAACCGGGAGCATAGAAGTACAGAACAACAATCGATGTTGCCACATAGTCTATAACACTCGTTGTGCATGGCGGTCACCCATCCAATCACTATCCAGGCTCAGCGTTGCTTGGCTTCCAAAATCCGATGAGATCAGGTGCATTATGGGTGACTGTGTCAGTTTTGAAATAGCACTGCATCATATTAGTTAACAAAAGTAGTGTTTTCGCATACAATAGATCATGCAGGTTTTGAGACATTGAATCAGCCCGCGTCATAGTTTAACGATAACACATTTTTCGCGCTAGGGACGCGCATCCAGTTTAACACGCATCAAAGTAAAAACCTGCTGTGTGAAAATTCCTAAAAAAGAGAAGATTTTTGTTTGGTTTACGTTACTTATAAAATCAAACACCATCCAGTTGGTCACTTGTTGTTTCGTCTAAAAATGTGACACGTCGCCAGACTCGGCGGCGTCCATTAAATGTCTCCTGAGGCGTGAGGTTCTGAGCAGCGCCGACGAAAGAGCCTGTTTTTTTTGTCTTGCCCTTAATTTTTGCCCAAATGAGCGCTGCAGGTCTTATTTGCATGTGTTGCACATGCACTGCTGCTGGGAGAAGGAGGGAAGGGCTTGTACGTGGCATGCTCTGGGGCTGAACATTACATGACAACACTCACAGAGCATTTGCAATAGTCAAGTTGGCTTCGAGATTAGCCGAGTAAAGTGCTTTACTGTACTAAAAATGAATAGTTTATGACAAAATGCGCCCTTAGATAACAATGGCCTCGCTGGAAATGTGTGTACATTTTAACACTTTAGAAAAAAATATATATCGGTTTATTTTGTGCTCTATATTGAACTTTAATTTGAGTACCTTGGAGAAAGGCACTTTCTAAATGTAATGTATTTATAATTGTGCACTACAGTTGACGCTGGATATGTAACACAACCCTTGGGAGGGAACAGGTCCATGTATGCTTATATCCGAAGAGAGCCCCCTTATTACAGAGTATTTGGCTTACCGTTCCGTTCTGGACTAGACATCATTGTTAAAGGTGGGAGTGCCCACACTTTACCCCCACCTGACATAACCTGTCAGATGGACTAACTGTGGTGTGCCCGTTTGTATCGATTAGGTGTATAGAGGCGGGGGGGGGGGGAGGTGGGGGCGGATTTAAGAAACTTGCCCAATGTTTAAACTTGCCACACCAGCACGCCGGGAGATGGAACTGCAGACAGAGGTAAATGTCTGAGATGGATACACATTACGCTTACATTACACTAAGGCTCATATAACGTGTGCTCATTTGCAGCTTCACACGGCACGGATTGTACAACGTTCAGTTGACCTTGACTCATTGCCTCATTAACGGCGGATGCTGGTGATCAGATAATATTACTGTGCAATCACTCTGCCGTAGGCCAAGAGAACTCTGCAAGCACTGCCAACGCACTTTTAAAAAGGCATCGTTCACATTATCAAGCAAGAGTGCACCAGGTTATTTAGCAAAAGGAGAGAGTGCGGCTCTTATTGTTTCGGATGTCTCCATGGCATATACATTTACAAAAAAACTCGGCGCGAGTGTGGTAGTAGCAACACAAATATTGCGTTGTCTGATTTTGTGGCATTGTGCAGCTTGATGGTCATTTTGCTATGGTTATAGGATCCAATTGCAATGAATGTGTTTTTGTTTTCATGCCATTCGTAAATACCAAAAATATTGCTTCTTGCATAATGGCTAACTAAAATGACATTTCAGTAATGAACCAAGAATAAAGCAACATATATGCACCAACACCATGAACATTGAAGGCAATTTAAAAATTGCATCAGCCATGACCTATCAACTGCTAGATGAAGGCTTCCCCAAATTGGGGCGCCGCGGTGGCGAGATGTTACCTACCTCGCCTGGTATACTGGAGGTCGTGGACTCGATCCCGACCCTGATGCCTGTATATTTGGAGTTTGTATGTTCTCCTTGTGGTCGCGTGGATTTTTTTTCCGGTTCCTTCAGTTATTTCCTCCACATTTAGAAACATGTGTTCAGAGTATCTGGGTGCTATACATTTCCACTTCGTTCAGCTATTTGTGGCCAGGGCACTTCTGAAAACGAGCTATGTAGCTCAGGGGGTGGGGGGGGGGCCTTAGCTGGTAAAATAATGTAGTTAAAATAATCACCATCCCTCGTGGTCTTGAAATACAACAACCCATTTCGCACCTGCACGTCAGCTTGACCTCACCGCTCCCTCTCAGCGGTGGGCATCCTCTCTAATGCGTGTTTTTCCCTCCTTTGGCTGCCAGTTCATGATCAGTCTCGGCCATCATCCCTCCTAAGGTGGTGTTCCGCCCAAGCCCACTTATTCTTCTCAGCAGTCAATACTGTGAGCCTGATTTGAGTTAGTTTCTCCAATCAATGAGTTCCTAAGGTTGACTCTCATTGTCATCCTCAACAACCATCTCTCAATTCCTTTTTGTGTATTTATTAAT
The DNA here is from genome assembly GCF_048934315.1 of Petromyzon marinus. NCBI lineage: Eukaryota > Metazoa > Chordata > Hyperoartia > Petromyzontiformes > Petromyzontidae > Petromyzon > Petromyzon marinus. The sequence goes on along the minus strand of NC_133688.1, from coordinate 17,965,356 downwards.
TTTGTCAGCGTCCACGTCTCCAATCCACAGTAGGTAATATGCATTGATTTTAAACTTTTCTCCTTAACCACATTGGTGTCTTGATATTCATTATCAAATGCAATTTTGTTCAAAGCGCTCCAATCCGCTTACACTCACCCCTTTATTTCACGATCTTGATACTCATCTACCTGGGCATACATAATCTATTGTGCTTATCATTTATTTATGCAATAATTATTTTAAATTGTTTTGAAAATTAATTGCACGTCACTTTTGTTTCTCATATATGTCTTAAAGCCGAACTTTAAATAATGTATTGTTCAATATTTTGAACCATTATCTGTAATACATTTCCCATTGGCTGTTAAAAATTCCTGTGGTAAAAAAAATTGTAAAAAAAATGTTTTGGTTTAACCCCATATTTGTCCAATGCAATGTTTTTTTTGTTAAATATCTTATAGTGTCACTGTGAATAGCACCGGTGAAAGCGTATATCCTTGCCTGACTCTTATGAATTATAATGTTACGGCACTGTACTTTGTGCAATGAATGCGTAGCTCTTCTATCTCAATAAATGGTTTTGATCATTTCTATAAACATACATTTTATGAGGGCCTTGGTTTGTGAGAGCCTATATGACTACATCAGTTTCTACTAAATCAAACGCCTTTTCATAGCCTATAAAAGCCAGGCAAAGCGGTACAGTGAAAACGCATTCAAATTAATAATGCAATACACAAACCTCAACTCTGGTAGCTGTTCCCAAGGTTAACCTTTAGATGGCGTTATGAAGCTGACACTCCCGTGCTTGGAATACGGGAGGTTTGGTTGGCATATGTAATGTCTTTTCCATTTGGATACTTAACCAGTGGTGTTGGTTTGTGGTTCTAATTTGTTAAAGCTACGGGTGTTCACAGCCTCAAGTTATGGATTTATTGGTGACTCGAATCTGAGGGCAACGTGTTGGTGATGATAAACCACCGGCGCTGGGGTGCCCAGCAGAACAGGGCTTTTGGGGAAGCTGTGTAGGATGCATGTGCCCAGCTGATAGAGAAGACGCCAATGAAGTCACTGTCATCGCATTGCAGTGAATCAATTCATCTATGCCAGCATGCTGCCGTCGTGCAATGCCGAACACAGTGGACTTGCGAGTGAGGTTTTCTACCTTTTCCATTTTCTTTGGGTCTTTCGGTAAAGTCACGTAGATAGATATTATTTTATTGTGATTTTTTTTATCTACGTGACTTTACCGAAAGACCCAAAGAATGCGAATTACTGCTGTCACGAAAGCTTTAAGTCAACCTTTTCCATTGTAAACAAAATCCAGACGTGTTTCTCTGGCAGCCCAAATCTATCAGCACTGTGCAGTAAACTGTAAAGGACTTTATATGTTTTCTTGCCAACCACAACAACAACCAAGACTTCAAAAATGTACTTCACCACCGACTCAAGTCTCTTTTCCCCTTCTGGGATTGCACCGTCGCCATCTTAGAATCTCACCCAAATCTGGAAGAACGCCAGCAAAGCCAGAGTGGAACAATGCGGACGTCCAGAATAAACACCTCATTCGAGACCCACACCTCGCACCTCCTGGCTTTCACATTCCTGGAGGACACTGGTGGTGGAAGCATCAACCGCATCAGAACGTCAACAGGCTGATGCGCACATCTCCTTCACACATTGAAATTCAACGCAAGCCAGAGTGCAACTGCGGCCATGCAACCCAAACTATGGCTCTAGTAAATCACAGCATTCCATGCTCCTTCAACTGAGGAGAAGGAGGAATAGCAAAACTGCACAACTCCCTCCTGAAGCCCTCTCGTGGCTAGCAGACCTCGACATTGGCATTTAGCTCCTGAAAATATCGCAATACACAAGAACAGAATACTGTAAACTCTAATCGAGTTCAACACAAAACCACCAGATCTTGGTTAAATTAAATTCACATAAGATGCCAATCAAGATAGCTCAACAAAGTGGCTTTTCACGTGAAAATTTATATCAGCCAAATACTCCAAATGCACGTTGATTCGAAATGTGGATGGAAAAACCGGAGGACCCAGGGAAAAATCCATATAACCGCGGGAAGAGAGACATGCAAACTCCATATAGACAGGCAGCAGGAACCCACGACCTCCTGCATACGAGGCAAGGTAGTTAACATCAAAGCACTGCTGGATGAAGGCTTTCCCTTGGGCCATCGCTGTTTTTCATGGTCCTGCGATGTAATGATCAACTTTGTATACCAGTCCCCATGTGTTGTGGAAGGCAGTTTCTATGAAGGTGTAGCGCTGTAGATGGGTCTCCAAGAACTCACTACAAAGGCAATCAGATCTGTAATTTGAGGCTTTTCGAGCGTTGGTCTGGAGTGCCATGGGATAGGGTGTAAAGTGAGCACTTGTGCAAGCGGATTTGATTTCCATTATCCCCAGTTAACAGTGAAATATGTAGCAGGGGAAATACCACTTTGAAGATGATATTTTAAAAGCACCGTTGTCGTGACAGATTAACGTTTGTGTCCACGACTGTTTATGTACAGGAAATACTCAAAACTATATGTTTTCCTCGATCGTTCTTAAAATTTTACCCAGGCCGATCAAAGAAAGCCACAAATAAGACATGAATGCTGGGGAAGGAAAAAGGAGGTCACCTATTCTCTTGTGCACCTGGTGAAGAAACAAGAACACACCAGTAGCACTTTCCCATAGTATATATGTGTAGCCGGGCGGTGGTGGCTTTGCACGTGGCTTGTAATCCAGAACTGTGGAGGCGAGGGTTGGTGGACCACACAAACGTCGTGAAACTCCTTTCCCGTGGGTATTGAGGTGCCCATACCCTTGCTTGCCAAGCAGAAGGCAGTACAGCAATTGACTCATTGCCATCTGTTTCCATCTGTACGGGGATAGTGTTCCCCCTTTTTGTGAGTGCGGATTTTCACAACGTGCTCCTGTTTTCGCCCACTTGTATAAACGCTGAATATTTGGATAAAAACAAAAAAAAGAAACCGATGCAGAACCCTCCTGAAAGTCTATTATTGTTATAAACATATTATATTTTACCTATGGTACCTATTGCCACGTGTACTCTTTGCTCTAACATATGCTTCAGAAACATGGTTATTAACAAAAAAATAAATAAACCAAAGCTGAAAAGTGCACAAATAAGCATGGAGAGATGCTTGCTTGGATTGTGTTGAGAGCAGAGAAAGAGGAGTGCATGGATTAGAGAACATACGCAGGTTCACGTATTTTAGACGATTGAGAAAGTGAGGTTGGGCAGGGCCTGTCACGATAAAGGATGGGATTATGGTCAAGAATATTAACGGAGTGACAGCCAAGGCAGCACCGTGACGAGATGTTAACTACCTGGCTTGGTATGCAGGAGGTCATGGGTTTGATCCTGATGCCTGTATATTTGTAGAGATCTCTCACGATGGAGTAGAGGCCCTTTTTTTGCGAGCAGTGGCATAAACCAGCCATTGCAGGACTGCACCTTTATATTCTACAGGGCGTCTATGAATGTAGTCGCTTTTCCACCATGGTCATATTGGTGGCTTGAGGCTAATCGCCGAGCCTGCAGTGTTGTTTATTTATTTAAGTATTCGGGAACCACAAGAGTTGGCAGGTGTGTACTTGGGAAGGCAACAAAAAAAAATAGGTCAACATTGAAAGCTCGCACGATCTGTTGGCGAAAAAAGGATGTGTCCTGTGGTTCATGGCTGCAGAATTATTAATTCGTTTGCTTTAATGCGTACGTGGCAGGGGTGTTGCCAGATGTCAAAAATGTATTCTCACACTGGGCAAGGAAGAGGGATACGAAGGTGGGCGACTTGGGTTAGGGGGTAGGGGGTGGAATGAACAAACAGGTCTCCCCTGCGTTTGTGATGGACCTGCACAGATGGCCTCGCAACGCAACGTCTCGGAAGCTGGACGCATCCGAAACAAAGTGCAACCGTTGTGGTGAGCTCAGTTAAAAAAAAGGCATGTCATTTCTAGTGTGCGTGTTTGCATGCACAGGTGATGTGATCGAGCGGTAGCGCGTTTGCTGCTCATTGCAGATGTTCAAGATGTGAGCCTGGTGGGCACCCTGGTTAATACTGGGGGTGGGGGGGGGGGTATTAACAAAAAATATATACCAACTTCTTCACAGTTTATGTCAAACATCCTGTGAGATTATTCGTAAAAGGCTAGACTGCGTGTGTTGGCAATGCAGTCCAACTTCACCAATTTTTAAAGGAACCTGCAAATTACTTGAATTAGTGAACTGGGTGAAACCCACATAGGAGCATCGCCCCATACCTGCAGATGTTGCACGCCTGTGAAACATGGTGCATTCGTGCAATATAGCCTTGCCCGATAACAGTGGCGCAATACCAGATGCATTCATCACGATAAATTGAGTGCCCTGCGGCTGTGAAATTGATACCTGAGTTTGACTCAGAGCCGTGGCTAACATGAGAGGTGAACGATACCTCCTTCGCCCATTTTAACCAACCAGCCCCGAGCAGCGTTGTAAAGTATGGCCCAACAACCCCCCGTGCGTGACCAATGTGGCGTTGGCGGGTTTTCGTGCAAACGTGTATGTACTGTATGTACTGTGCGTTGAACTTCTTTTTGCACCGTACGTAGCCAACCGTGATAATCAAAGGTGCGGGGGGAAGACAAGAAACTCAGCACAAAAAGCAGTTCTGAAGAGATGAGTTTTCAATCTAGATTGAAAAGTGCCATAGCTCCAGCGGCTTCCTAATATCGTAAGAGCGTTCCAGACGGCCGCAGAAGCGCACCTGAAAGCGGGCGATGCGGTGAAAAGGTGCTGGATTGAAGAAAAAAAAATCCGTAAATTACTTTTTGTCAATCATATGCACGGCAGCGTACATTGCATATCTGGTAATGCTGTGATGTGAGCACCTGTGCATGCCTGGGCTGTGAGCTACACTGCAGCGAGCAAAAGAGACATTCACATTGACCACGTTAACCTTGGATTTGAAGCCCTCATCAGCAATATACTGTCAAAACACAACTGTGAATTGGTGACTCCTGATAATGATTGAAGGATAACAATCTATGCACAAGAGTTATCTTGTACATCGATTGTATATAGCCAGGGCTTATCCAAACGTAAGGGCTTAAGTTATATTCAATATTACGTTATGTTGTGTTATATTTAATGCAGCGCTGGAACAGCGGAGCATATGATTACGTTTGTATGATGTGTTTTCAGGTTGTACCGAATGTTGTTTGGTGTAACGTTTGACACTTTCGCTTCTGCAGGAACCGAACTAAATAATGAGGAACATATTTTCAGGAACTAAATGTTCAGCTCCGGTTCCCGAAGAAGCTCCCAGCAGGTGGAGTGAAATGTCAAACAGCATGCCGCACAATGCCGAAAACACACCAGAGAGAGACGGAGCACAACCGTGTAAATACCTGCACGGTGGTGTTGTTGCAATTATTTATAAAAAAAAACGTGTCGTCTTCACAAGTTTGTCGAAATAATAAGCTGACATTGTCCCACAATAAATATATATATATATATGCCAGCAGTGACACTGGAATTATTTTTGAGCACAGGCAATGCGCGTTTTTCTTTTTATTTCTGCCTATGCCGGAGCCACCCAGCACAGAGGTGGAGTCATAGTAATTGCTACCTCCGGCCAACAGCAGAGCTGCCAATTAGTGCCAAAGTCACATTATTAATCACCAGTTATTTGCTTCAAACCATTGTTCATGCCTTATATATCCCTTCAGGCTTTGTTCAACACGATTTTTTTTGCATAAAATGTTCAGCATTATGGTGCCTTGTCCTGCATATACCACATGACCCTTATGCAACAACTTGTTATAATGATGTTTTTGATGTAAATAACATTACACATTCTATGTTTGTAACTTAAATTTTGAAATCTGGTTTATTATTAAAATATGCAGTACATTGACTGAATGTGTTTTAACAATACCTTCAGTTTCAATACAAGAGGAATCATTATTGTGGGTTTACTTTTGTTGTAGTAACGTTTTAAATTGTAAACGCTCGGAGTTCCATTGTTACCTGGTGTCAGTGTGACCTTGTAAACAATGTGAGAGTTGTCTGGTGGAAGCGTATTTTGCCGTTAGGAATACGTTTTGGCAGTTCGCATTCTCGTTTCAGTGAATTCACAGTGGGTTACAGGTAAACCCATCAACATGCCGTCACTAGAGGAAACATTAATCCTACTTTTATTAATTGCAAATAGGGGCCAATTTGTTTGGAAGGGAAAAATCATAAAAGGTCAACATCACTTTGAAATGTCTTTTACAAAGCAACTTGCAGTTATAGTAGCGCTAACTGTTGAGGAGAATGTACAAAAATATAGGATGCGATGCAATATTGAGAAATAAAACGGGTATATTTTACAAATACACAATTTCTGGGAGAAATATATTAATCGCTCATTCACCATCATTCGTTACGGCCCTTTGTGAATCTGCTGTGAGATGATGGCCTACCCATGCCATGTGAGTAATGGGTGGGGGGGTTTCCTTGATTATACTTCACCATGCTGGTCAGTGCAGGTTAGAAAAAAAGGAGCCCAGAATTGACTCAGATACCATGCCACTGATGTTTATTAGGCAAGGCTGGGAATCAAACCCAGGTGGCCTGGTTCATCGCGAATTGCATGAACCACTGCATTACCCCATACATGCTCGGTGTCAATCCTTATTTAACTATAATACGCACACACTAAATACTGTTTAGTCATACGCTACACTTCGAAATATTACCGTTTGTTGTCATTAATTATACATTGCAACAGATCACAATTGCAAAAACACTCATTAAAATGTTGAGTCACGTAGGTGAAAGGAATGAGCATCAATTTTGAGTTGCACATACAGCACCTTTGCTCAGCGACTAAGAAACAATACAGCGGTGCTAAATCCAATAGTGGTGTAGAAAATGCCGCAAAAAATGATTGGGTGCAATTGACTGTGCAGAATTGTAGGAAATTTCATCCTGACATTTTCAACCTTCAAGCCCTGCCATTCCAACAAAAGAAGCCTCTATATAATCTGCTCTTTGTGGCAATGTGGTACGACAGTGGCCATCTGTATAAAATGCTATGAAATTCATCCACTATACAGTATTTGAATTTCATTTTTTGCCTGTCACTCAGAGATACAAAAAAAAAACACAGAAAGGACCATAATAGAAGGCAGACATTTTTCAAACTTACGATTAGACCTGTTTTGCTTGAACTTCATGCTGCGCATCTTTATAATTTTCACAAACTTCATTTCTATCCCTTTTCCAGATGGCAATTTCTGCATTATGGGCACGTTCCAACTCAACGTTATTGCACGGTTAAGCTCCGTTTTGGTCTGCAGTCACGCGCGACCTCTCCAATAACTGTGCACGGTGATTGCCTCATCAATATTCCAAACATCGTTGCGCCGAGAGCAAACACTGCCTTTGTAGGCTTTTGCACTGCCTCTAATAATGTTTTCGCACGTAACGGAGGGTATGCAGTCAATCGCTAAAGAACCAACATGGATTAATTATGATGTGAACAAAAAAAATCGGTGACCAATTCTTCATGTGTAACTACTAGCGAGGTAATGAATTTCAGATTTTCAGATTTTTTTAATGTAAAATTTTTATTTTTCTTGCTTCAGATTTTGCGACTTTCAGATTATTTGCATTGTTTCTTTGTATTCTCGGGCTCACCAAAAGTGATGTCACTTAACAGCAAGCATGTGACACAAAATCTGTGGTGGAAAACATGAGTGTCATGTATGACATCACTTCCTGTACAATTATATTTGTTGCTTTACATCAACATCAGCCGTCTGAAGACGACAGCATATTTTTTTGCATAATCCAAAATCAGATTTTCAGATCATCCAAAATTTCATATTTAGGCGTGTTTTTTTGTATTAGTTTGGAAATTGGGAACATTACTAAAAAAACGAGTATATATTTAAAAGTATTTTTTGGGTTTTTAATCTGAAAGTATCTTACATCCATCCATAGAATATCTTTTGCTTACAATATAGTCCGCCTAAAATGTGTTTCAATTTAACGATTGTATATATTTTTTTAAGCAATACAACCCGTTTTTCTTTGCAGCCAGACCATGTTCGAGTTGATGATTGACAAGAAAATAACGGTTGTTTACGGATGCCAAAAGCCACGTACATACCTGCCACATTTTTTTTTGTTGGTCGTCTGCCTGAAAGCACCGAGAAGAGAAATTCTCTAAGGGCCCTCTTCAGTGATGGATGGCTCTGCGGATCTCCACGGTGCCACGGTGCGTTTACATTTGCAGGTTGTAAACCGCACCGTGCGTATCAAACTCCCGATTTTATAATCGGCAATTAATAACATCGAGGAACCGCCGGTAATAACGCAATGCACCAATGCGATTTCAGTCGTAAACGTTATGCTCCAAAAGACGTGGTGATCGGGGGGGGGGGGGGGGGGATTAATAAATAAACAACTGCACGTGCCTCGAATGCAGCTGATGGCCTGGCAAAAAAGTTTTTGTTTTACTCACGCTGAAGCTACAAACTACTTTTGTATATATTTTTTCTCCCAAAGACTTTATCTGGAAGAAAAAAAAATGTTACCTGCTGGCGGCATTCTCGATTAGTGCTTGCTAAGGGATTCCAAGAGAGGCCACAAGCCACCAGAAGAGACCGTGCAGCTTTATACGTTGGGTAGGGGAAAAATTGGCGATTGATTTGAGGTTATTTCGGCTTGTCAGATGTATTCTTTTGGGAAATTGGATCATCCAGGTTAATAACCCCCACTGGGAAGCAGCATAGGACTGATCAACCAATCTTAATGACACCCTTAGTGCTTTTGTAATGCTGGGCCAATTGAGCACATGGGAATATGCTATGAGGCATGCGCATTGACTCAAACATTCTGCCCATATGCCTGAAACTATGTATAAAACAATGGTATATGTAAATACTATATTCATACTATATTCATAGTATTTCATAGTATTTCGTGGAAATACGTGGGGCAAGCTCTGCTATCTGTCTTAACTTGTGATATTCGTTGATTTCAGTAACTGATCTTAATTATAATATATGCTAAGATCAGTTTTAAAGTATATTTATCATTAAGTCTTGGGTATTTTTACAAATTGTATTTCATGTAAAGCACTCTGAGATGCCTGTAATGATGTGAATTACACGATATGCATAAACATTTTTAGTGGCAGAACTTCGTTCTGTCTACAGATATAAATATTTAGATTTAAAGCTTTCGTGACTGCAGGGATTCATATTCTTGGTTCTTTCGGTAAAGTCAAGTAGAAAGGAAACAATCAAATAATCAAAATATAAAACAATAAAATTATCACGACGTTTCGACTGCAACACAAGCATCATCAGGTGTAAAAACCACAGCAAGAAAATTTGAAAAAAGTGGTGGTTATTTTTAACGTTAGCACCATGGAGAGCGATTTGACAGTTTGTTCAGATGGACAAGTCCATCTATGTTTGGAAAAGAGGAGGGGGGAGACGAAAATAATGGATACGGTCTGAAAGCCACCGTAAGCGTGAACAATCAATTAAGACCCGAAATGGTTTATCAAATCCTTCCAATGATTGCTAAGCCAGAATCCATCTTCTCGGTTGAAATTATCTCTGTGTTTGTATATGTCGATAGCCTCATGAACGAATCTCTCATGGTAGCCAGATGGCTTGCAAATAACCTCTGTCTTGGAGAAGTCAATGTCATGTGAGCCTACTGAATTATAACAATGATCTGCCACGGCTGAGGTGTTGGTCCTACCGTGTTTTAGGTCTGCTTTGTGTTCACGGATGCGGTCCTAGACATGTTTGGTTTCTCCAATATAACTGCTACCACAGAGGCAACTTAGTTTGTAGATGCCAGGGTACTGTATGTCCGGAATCACATCTTTTACAGACGGAACCAGATCACGGATTTTATGTAATATGTTGAATCGGACCTGGATCTTGTGTTTATTCAAGACTTTGGAGATCTTTTTTGTGATCCCCGCAATGTAGGGTAAAGTGATGGTTTTGAAATGCTCCTCAAGAGGGTCCTTCATCATGGTTGGAGTGATAGCTTTGCGGATTGTGTAGTCGGAGTAACCATTAGCCTTAAGAGCTTGGTGTACGTGCTTGAGTTCACTTGCTATGTGTTCCTGGTCGGATATGCATTGGGCTCTATGGTGCAGAGTCTTGATGAGGGAATTCTTCTGGGATGGATGGTGGTGGGAATCCGGTTTCAGGTAAGCATCTGTATGGGTAGCTTTCCTGTAGACAGAGTGGCTCATTGAACCATCAGGTCTCTTTTTTTATTAGGACATCCAAAAAAGGTAGCTTGCCATCTTTTTCGACTTCCATGGTAAATCTGATAGCTGGGTGTATGGAATTGATGTGGTCGAAGAATTGGTCTAGAGCAGGTCGGCCATGTGGTCAGATGACAAAAGTGTCATCCACGTACCTCTTCCATAAGGTCGGGCGTAGAGTGGCAGTCTGGATGGCGTCAGTCTCAAATTTATCCATGAAAACGTAAAAAAACGCCACTTTTTTCAAATTTTCTTGCTGTGGTTTTCACACCTTATGATGTTTGCTTGTGTTGCAGTCGAAACGTCGTGAGAATTTTATTGTTTTATATTTTTATTATTTTATTGTTTCCCTTCTACGTGACTTTACCGAAAAAACCAAGATATAAATATGTTTTAGTCCGTTGGCCTATTGGCATTCCAGACCAATTTTATTCAGCAAATATTGTTTTAGCAAGCAAACTGTTGACACATTTTTGATCTTCTTAGTCTAATCGGCAGTCAGGCTTTGTACACAACGTCTGCCGGATTACTAGAAGTTTTATAAATCAAGTTTGATTGAGTTGATTGATTTTGAAACAATATACATTTTCAGTTTAACAGCCAAAACAAAAGAATATTACATATGTGCACTATTCTGCGATTGAAATGCTGGTTGCAAGCTAATATTTTCTTCTTAGTCTTTATCAGAATGCACCTATGTCTTCGTTTCCTTTATGCAATTGGTCACGACAACATAAATTCCAACACAAGAATTGATTAAGCGCTCTGTGCATATATAAAACAAGCAAAAAAATAAGCAGATTAACTGCAGGAAAAATATAATTATCTTGAAATGCCATGTCGTAGTGCAAACTGATCAAATATAATATCCTCCCATAAGACAGCACAACTCAAGTGTGTACCTCAACACACAGTGCAGAGACAAATGCCAGTGTACAAGCAGGAAATACACGACTGTGTAATATTAATGCATCACCCACAGGTCTCTACAGCTTAACGTGGTGTAACAAGATGCTGGGTTCATAAATAAGCCGCGAAATAAGAGAGAAAAGGAGCTCGAGAGACACACAGAGAGACAGAAAAAGGCTTTCCCATACCCATCATTCAATTTATCGTGAAAAAATATAAATAAAGAACAGTCCAGGATGGTGAAATATGGGCGCACTATCTATTTCACTCGGAGGCTCATTATTGATGTGGGCGTTGTTAAGTTGCATTGCAGCGCAGCCTTTATTTAGTAAGGTATTGATTTCTGACGGTGCTGGCCGGGGCTGGCTCACAGTTAGAAGTGCGTTTTAAAAATGTTATTCTTCTTCTTTCTGCCCTCAGTGCATTGCATTGGCACCGTTACGAACGCATACCAACACCTGGCCAGATTACTCGCAAAACCGTTGGTCCAACACGCATTTAACAAAACAAAAAAAATATTCATATAACATCGCGGCGTCGCTGGCATCGTTTGGACATCAATAGTCGCGCGGGCAAGCGTTCCCGAATTTGGGTATAAACAAAACCATTATTACAAATCAAAGGGCTCGGGGGAAACCGCTCCTCCGTTTATTGAGGCCTCCCGCGTTCACCGGCGAGTGCTTTCGAGGAGGCAAAGAGAGAGCGTGCCACAGCCGCGCGCTCTCGCTTTTGGTCGCGGTGCGTTGGCGAGGGTCGTGGGGGTGGGTGGGGGTGGTGGTTACTTTTTTTCTCTCTCCCGAGCAAGAAATATACGCGCTGTGCGCCGTAAATCACGGATGATCTATGGCTGCATGCATTTTGTTTCCATTAGCTGCGGGCCCTCAGGCCGGTGCCTGTGGCAAGATCTATGCTGATAATAAGTTGAGCAATGGCACCCTATGGCAGTAATGTGGACCGTGAATTAGAATTATTCCACGCTTGTCCGCTTAATAAAAAAATGGGGGGGGGGGGGAGGGAAATTATCCGTCATGAAAAGACCCGCGTGTTGAAGCAGGCCCAAGTCAAAATAATAAAGCTACTGATGTACTCTGAGCTTCATTTGATATGACTCTGGTCTATATCACCCCCCCCCCCCAGTTATCATTACAGGAAATGTGCTCTATACGAAAATTCAGCAATATTACGTGAAGTGCGATTAACATTGGCCTCGCTTATTTTGTTTAACTCCGATGGTTTAATTGCGCAAACTGTAGACGGAACATTTTCCACCACAACCGCGTTCCGCTTACTACATTGAATGGACAAAGCTGTTTTGTTTCGGAGAATATTCGCCTTTTCCCCACCAAGTGGATAATTCATTTATGACATAAGAACACTGTGACCCGCTCTTGTCAATGTATATTACGGGTTCTTTATCTCGTGCACGCAAGCACCACGGACAGCAGTAGGCTTATGCACATAGGCCCACTGCTGTCAGGCTTGCATAGATAAGTTCGAATATCCTACTGGTCACAGCCACGCAGGTTTTGATGCTAGGGGCTCAAGGAATACTTTTCTCGGATGTCTCATCACCTTGTCTATTCAACTCGCCCATCCCGTTGAGCTTACCGGACGTGTCCCATCATTGTGGTTGCACACTCCCATTTAACCGTCATTCGCATGCTGACAGGGAAAGAGAAAATAGCAATAGAGCTTCACCAGAACCCTTCTGTGTGTTGAGGACTATTTATGGAACGAAACAGGAAGATTTCTCCACAAATATAGCTGCCGCCTGATGAAGCTAGTTGTAATTACTGGCGAAACGTCGTACTCAGATTGTAAATATTGTGGCTTGGCTTTCTAGCGCACCAGTGTGCTCTACAAGTAACGAATTGGCATGTTCTGTTTACGTGACAAACCACCCGACACAGCCAACTGGCTGTGTCGGGTGGTGGCGGGTTTAACGACACATTTATATTGATGCGATCTAACCCAAAAAAACCCCTCTATACTCTTTGGTTCTTTCGGTAAAGTCACGTGGGTATAAAATAAATTCAATCACGACGTTTCGATTGCAACACAAGCAATCATCATCAGGTGGGAAAACCACAGCAAGATAATTTTGTTTTGCTGAAGTGGGAGAGAGATGCCGTAGTAAGAGGTTATATAGGTCAATAGGGGCAAGGGGGAGAGAGGGGGGGCGTTGGCGTGGACGCTAGGAGAGGGACGTGAAGCTGGACAGGGAGAAGTGGGCGGAGCTGAGAAAGTTGGGCATGCGCGGGGGGAAGATGCAACAACAACAACAACGCCACTGCAGCAACAATGCCAATGAAGCCAACAATGACAATGCAGCAGCAACGCCCAAACGCTGGGGATGCAATGAACTCGGCAAAATAGACTAGTGCCCGGCAAATATGATGGAACAACCATAAACAGTTAAGGTTTTACCTATTTTGCCCTCCCCCTACCCCCCTCTCCCCCCCCCTTGCCCCTCCCCCCTCTCTTTACCTATATAACCTCTTACTACAGCATCTCTCTCCCACTTCAGCAAAACAACATTTTTTTTTGCTGTGGTTTTCCCACCTAATGATGATTGCTTGTGTTGCAATCGAAACGTCGTGATTTAATTTATTTTATACCCACGTGACTTCACCGAAAGAACCAAAGAGTATGGATTCCTGCAGTCACGAAAACTTCAAATCCCCCCCCCAAAAAAAAACCTCTGTTACGCTGAGGACTGTTTTGCTTGCAGAGGCACCAGGATACCCGAGAAATCTGCCTACAAATGGCAAACGGATTCCATAAACTCCAGCACGCCACGCCATGGCATTGTATACGTGAGTCAAGGCAAAGACAACAAAAAAAAAACGAGCCAAGTCCAAAGGAAAAAAAAACTAAAATCTCAGAGCCATTGAATTCAAAATTTGTAAATGGACAAATGTCCGCACGGGCCTAGTTTCATTACACTCCTGTCAGCGCTGTCCGCCTCGAAAGGAAGCCTTAGTTGAGCACTCTGTGAGCTTTCTACTGAGCTCTAATAATCCCAACTATCCGGAATGCCAATGTCAGATGAATCCAACGCAGTTAATTGAATGACTGATAGTATTGGAAACGATTCACACGTAGTCTATTGACTTCTTCTGATGAAGGCTCGCCGGGCTACGTGGGATGGTTAATTTGTACGACAAGAGCAGACTACAACTTGAGGGCTACGATAACTAATGCAATGCGTGTGTGTGTGTGTGCAGCGAATGATCCTCCTTGGAGTGTGTTTTGTTTAAAATGTCCATTGGTGCTTGAAAATGAAAAGCATTTACGTCTTCTTTCATCTGCTTTGCGGCACCAATGACGCGACTCGGTTGATCTGTGGTTAATTTTCGCACAGACAAACGTAACTGCTACCTTTACAGATTGTGGTGTGCTCGATCATCTGTCATACTCGTGTGAATGGTCTCTCAATGTTTCCTGTTACACTCAAAATCAATCAGTGCAGCCATATACTTTAATGTGAATGCATGCACGCCATTGTACATTGAGCAAACATACGCCTCACATGGAGGACAGTTCTGCAAGACTGGTGTCTTATATATTTTAATCTTATTCATGGGCGCCTTTCATTGTTTTTGTCAACACATATGTATAAAAAAAAATCAGCTGCCTTGCGTGCGACAAACTAATCAATAAATAAATCATAATTCTGCGTGCTCTCTTCCAAACTTTAATCCCATGAGGCAAAGTATAAGGACAAAAAGTAAATTTCTCATGAAGAAAAAATAATCTATGGGTATTTACTTCAGATAAAATGGGCAAAATAACACACATTTAGAGGCAGAACAGCCGCAACTATTGGCTAATAAAAGCAATTGCAAGTAGATATAGATTATGCTTCGAACACCTCTGGGTATCTCTCATCGCTCCTTAATTATCTGAGCTGGAGCATTTTTTTATTTTGCGTGTTTAAAGCTCAGCGAAGAGGTTCGTAAATTACTCGCGACGCCAGCTTCTGAGCTCAGCCGGCCCCCCTGAGGAATTTCCGTCGCGACAGCGCCTCATTTCATTTCCCATTAACCCTTCCCGACAGCGTCAGATGGGGAGAGTCAGGGATGAAGATATGAAGAGGAAGGGAAGGGAAGCACAGGAAAAGTAGAGGGTGGGGGGGGGGAAGTAGCCAATGAGGGAAGGTGACAGTGAAAGGGGGCGATCGTGCGTGTGAAATGGTGGGGAAATGATGCAGATGCTAACTTTTGTGTGACCCTGAATGTTTTGCCGTAACTTTAGAGGTACATTATTGTTCTTATTCCAATCCGGACCAGGAAACTACATGGAGCAGACAATTTAAACCAATAACACGCTATGTTCCTGAATATCACGCATAGTCTCCGGTTCTTCATGTTTGATTTGTATGTGAACGCATACATACTTGCAGAACATTCCAAGTTTCCCTTAAAAATGTGTCCACATTTTAAGTGTTATGTTCACGTGTCGCAAGGTGCATGTACAATTTCCGAATGAAATAAGTGGGGCACTGTCACGCCTAAAACCGAATAATCACATTTCCAAAATGAAATGTGTCGAGGTAATGTGTATGTGTATTTCTTTAAGTGCGCTCAGTGTGAAGCCGTCAATAAACTTAGAATTTCTCCGTGTGGCAGAGTGGACACACTTCATCGCCTGGCCTACAAGATAAATAATACCTAACACGCCACAGGCATCAAGGTTGACAAGCTTACTGTGCGAACAATAATTTACTACGTGGATTTTTTAATGCATACCGAGACTCGGGGTACTTAACCATATTCCTGACATCCCGTAAATAACTAAAAAGAAATATACGCTGTGCGATTTTCAGTGCCCAACCGCAAACGGGTAGCAAGTGCTAGCAGTGACGTATATGCTCAGACAGTCAACACAATTAGCCTCCCTGTGTGCTAGGTATAAAACAATCCAACCCCGATCCCAACAACTAATATATTCGTTGGTTTGTATGTGTGTATGCAGGGGCGGAGCCAGGGGGGGTGACAGGGGTGACATTCTGCATATAAGTGTACGATACTCGGTCTGGCGGACTCCGTGCAACTGCATTGTCAGAGTGTGTCGCCAACAGCCTGACTCTCTAATCATTCTTGAAATTAATATTTGTTGAATGTCACCCCGGCCTGAAATCCTGGCTCCGCCCCTGTGTGTATGTTGTTTGTAATGTCTCCCTGGTAATGTTTGTCATGTAAATACTGGCTCATCTGCATCCAAAATGTGTAGTCCTGTAAGCTGAAATCATCATCAGCCAAAGTAAATCCCGCTGTCTTTCATGATTCTGAAAACACGTATGCAAAAACATTACATTGTACTGTGCTGGACGATGTGATTTGCTTATATTATTATCAGGTTGAAGTAGTGATGGAATGGTTAACACACTGTGGGGGGAACCCGGTGAACCCGTGTTCGATTCCCGGTCAGTTCCGACTCAAACGAAATCTCTTTAAAGCAGCTTTCTCATCATTTTCTCTGCTCCTCTCCGGATCTTATTGAGCCACCTGGTTCTTTCTTTATTAGCTTCGTCCTTTTCATGCATGGCAGCTTGATACATTATGAAAGGGGCCTCATAAGTGCAAATTGTTATAACTATTATTCGCGAGCCCACACTGGCCAGGGTGGTGCAGTATGGTCAGATAGAAAATATTCCCTAATTAATAACCAGGACTCCAGGGCAAAAATTTGAAATATTGTTCAGATGCTTGCATTTTTTTTAACCAAGATTCCACATTAATGCAATGTCTCTATTAATATATAATGTTCGTTTATAGAGTGTGTAACGGTCAACGTAATTCATCAGCCGCGAGGAAACACCTTACTCTTTAAGCTTTGCAATGCATTCAAACGGTGGTGGTTTGAATGTTTGCATTGGGTCTGTTTGTAACGAAGGGAGGAACGGTGGGGGAGGAGCAGGAGCAGGATCGCGGGGGACACGATGACGCCCGTAAAGTTGTTTTGACATTAGGAAGACATACCAGGGCAAAAAAATATATGGAATATTTTCAAATATGCAAACTCATTTTGTACTGACAGCTACGCGTCCATGGCTTCGCTACTTGACTTGGAGGCCTGTGAAGTAGAGCCTAACAGTTTATTGGGCCCACCTGCTTAAACAAATAAAATATGTCAATGTCACGTAGGTAAAAAATGAAACAATTAAAAATCACGACGTTTCGACCACAACACAAGTGGCCTTCATCAGGTGAAGGGACCATGCTGTCACGCAGACAGCGTTGGAATCAAGAAAGTCAAGCCAGGTCTGTCTTCGTGACAGCATGGTCCCTTCACCTGATGAAGGCCACTTGTGTTGTGGCCGAAACGTCGTGATTTTTTTTTTTTTACCTACGTGACTTTACCGAATAGAACCAAAGAGTATGGATACTTGCAGTCACGAAAGCTTCAAATCTAGAATATGTCAATGTATCTACTGCAAATTAAATACGAATAGAAATGTAAGTTGCAAAGCGTCACATAAGCCACACATATGCACGATTGTTCCTCGCTTGCTTGTTGTTGTCAAAGCCTGTCAAGGAATTCAAGGTGAGTATCATTTATGATTTACACTTTAAGTAAATAAATCGCTCCAGGAATGCAATGATGCCAATAACGACAACAGCAAAAAAAATGTATGATTTGTTTTATTTCTCTTGGCTTAAAATAAAACAAAATTGTAACAAAAAAGTTTCTGCAGAGAAAAAAAGCACGTATAAAGCGTGCCTGCTTAACCTTAAAACGTTAACATAATCCTCAGTGCTCCATTAGTTTAAACTCAAAGAAAAAAAAAGACGACATCGCCCTGCAAAGTTTATCTGCTGGGTTTTAAATTGCGTGTTCCTTTAATGAAGAGTGGAAATGCCTGCTGGAATAAAGTAAAAATAATAGCTAATAAAACGTTTACATGCTTGGTCACATCTCCACCAAGATATCAGTGCCGTGTAACGACGGCATAAAGTTCAATACGACACATTCTTAACGGCCTTAGAAGCTCCAATTGCTCTGCGATGGCACAGTAAAGCTCGCGTGCTTTAAAATAAAATAAAAATAAAACTTTCACGTGGCAGCGTAAATGTATGGCTGTACTTGGATGTCATCCTCTACAAAAACTGATTTGAAGAATTACAGAGTTTATTTTCCGCTGCTATGAAGTTGGTCTATTGCCCCAGACGTTGCTTATTATATATATCTTTTTCTTCTAAGGGCAGTGGTATTTATGTCTGTGTTGAGTTTTTTTTTTACGTGTGATGTGTGCTCGTGCACGATTTCTGTTTAACTTCTTAGAATTACATACTCATAGTCTCCAATCACAGGTGTAGAACATGTTTACAAAGACTTTGGAGAGCCATTTGATGACCAGTTCAGAGGCCAACTAAACGTGAGATCAAGCTGGTTTTAGAAATATTTTTTTTACCGTAGATGACATACACAACTATCACTCACATTCTCGAGAAGACAACTTACTATTAAACATCATTATGCATTTTTTTCAGTAGAAAGTATCAAAACTAGTAATTAAGATGCAATAGCTACGATAATATTGCACAAAGTTACAAAACACAAATCAAAAGGGGAGTCGCGCAAGCAGGTATGCTTCAAACAAGACAATTCACGGTGGCGCTAGAATATATTTTCAGAAAATTGGTGCGTGGAAAAATAATGGTTAATTCAAAGGCCAGTCAACCATGAGTTCAAGCTGAGTTTAAAATGGAACGCGACGGAGAGGATCCCTGCCGTGGAGATGGAGTGATGAGATCAGATCTTACGCAGGAGCTCGACAAATTATGGCATCACAAGACCGTGATGGACGAGGCGGATATGGCGAGGCCTTCGTCCTGCAGTGGATAGATCGTAGGTGATGATCAAAATGATGACTTGGGATGTCTTTTGGGCTCATTATGTTAGTGTGAAAAAAAAACACTTGTTGTGGGAATCTGAAATGTTTTATGCACGTAGTTTAGATGTTCTACGTAAGCTACACAGGTTAGACACATCTTATTGACTGTTGCATGAAACTGTGTAATGAATACAAAAATATATATACGTGTTTAAACATTATCATGGGATTATAACTGCAGCTCATGCATTTTAAATGTAGAACTTTGTCAATACGGTACAGGCTACATTTAACCGATATTTGGAAACCATTTTTTTTCACACGTGCAATTACTGTGCCTGGGAACCTGGCAATTTTATTTTTGGCACCAAAAGAAAATAACGCCGACGAATAACACAGTTATATTTTAGCATGCAGTGTCACTCTCAAAAACTTGTTATTACAGGGTGCTTAAATTTTATTTTAACATTTGCAACAATGCCGCAAGAAATGTGCTGCTGCCTCCGGGCTCTGGAGACCACCTGGAGAAGATTCCAGGCCACGTGTTGACAACGATGGTTGACACATGCAGACTCTTGGACATTTTAAAACTATTAACATACATTTGTTATCATGTTGCAGTGCATTATCCGTTGTTTTTCCATAAAAAACGAAAAGTACCATATAAGTTTTGATTTAAAGCTTTCGTGACTGCAGTAATTCATATTCTTAGTTTTTTCGGTAAAGTCACGTTGAAGGGAAACAATTCTCACGACGAAACGTCGTGAGAATTGTTTATTGTTTTATATATTTTATTATTTTGTTGTTTCCTTTCAACGTGATTTTACCGAAAAAACTAAGAATACCATGTAAGTGTTAAACGTTTTTTTGAAGCACCCTGTAAAATTGTAATAAATAAATATAACATAGGTTTTACAAACAAGATCGTTTCATGAAAATTACACTTTGGTTACATGTTACTTGTGCTTTCACATATTCTTTTATTCCCCCCACTACCCCCCCCCCCCCCCCCGATGTGCTTCACATATGGTGACTTGGTTTGGCGAAAAATGCGAGCATCAGCAGATTTGATTTGCATATTCACTGCGGGAGGAGACAAGGAAAACCTGGCCACAAATAGCGGGCATCCAAACAAGTGCATCACACGAAAACTTGTTGGTAGAGCAATGATGCGAAAGAAGCAAAAAAAAAACCCCATCAAAATACATACTTATGATAACATGGCTTTAATTTCTCATGCTTTTTCATACCCTAATAAAGAAAGCGCCGAGGAGACCAAAGCTGCGGAAGAACTATCGGGGTTCATACATCAAACCGTTTTTGCCGGATAGATAAAGCCTTTGAGAATGCCTTAATGATAGCAACTGAGCCATTTCTCATGGTTTCTCAGAAGAGAAGAGGAGGAAAAAAAATACTGCTAACGGTGAGGTGGTGGGGCATCAAGTAGCGGCAAAAAATAAAGTATTCAAGGCACAATTGAGCAAAAGTTTGAAGGTGCTATCTGTGTACAAGTTGTATTCGAATATGCCTCCAATGCCCTATTTTGGATCAATAGAGGCTATATTAAAAAAAAAAGTTCTACAACTTTGTGCATAATTCACGTTTAAATAAATCCACCATCCCTTCAAATAAGAACCGTTGCGAATCAGTATCCCTCAGTGGCTGCACGGGCTCGGCATGAACCCTTTCATCATCACAATTATCAGCCATGATCTATCCATTGGTGGATGAAGGCCTCCCCGAAAACCATCACCATCTCTCAAAGTCTCGCGATACGACAATCCATCTGGCACCTGCACGTGAGCCCATTTTTATCGCTCCATCCCTGCTGTGGACATTCTCTTAGGGGCGTGCTCCTTGGGGCGTGCGAAATGCCGCTCCATCGTGAACTCATCACAATTGTTTTTTTCATATTTTTATTTTACCAAGTATATTTTTATTTTAACAGGTATTTTTATTTATTTTACCAGGCATTTCATTTTTTTATTTTACGAGGTATTTTAATTTTACCGGGTATTTTTTATTTTATGAGGTAATTTCTCATTTTGCAAGGTATTGTTTTTTTCTTTTACGAGGTATTTTTTATTTCACTGCATATTTTTTTATTTTATCAGGTGTTATTTTTTCTTTTACCAGCTATATATTTATTTTAACAGGTATTTTTTTTATTTTACCACGTATTTTTTTGACCACGTATTTTTTTATTTTATCCGGTATTTTTATTTTACCAGGTATTATTCATTTTCTTTGGGTCATTCGGTAAAGTCACATAGATAGAAAAAGAATAAAATCACGACGATTTTTTATTATTTTTCTATCTACATGACTTTACCGAAAGACCCAAAGAGTATGAATTCCTGCAGTCACGAAAGCTTTAAGTCAAGATTAATAATTTTACCAGGTATTTTCAATTTTATCAGGTATTGTTTTAGCAGACTTTTTATAAAAATGTACCGGGTATTTTTTATTTATTTTACCTGGCATTTTTATTATCAGGCACTTATTTTTATTTTACCAAGTATTTTTTTATGTTACCAGGTATTTATTTAATAATAGGGGTTTTCCCCTTTTTTCTGGCAACAAAACTGAAACCTTTTTACAAGGATTCATGTTACTGTATTAACCACAATACCTGCAGTCAAAATGCAAACAAAAAATATACTATGATAATATATGCCTCGACCCAATTGGTGCTCGACCAGATGACGCCTTTTGGCTTAAAAGCACCAATTGGGTCGAGGCTCAAAAGAAAGCCATCCCTTGGTGTGGACCAATCAGTTTCAAGGACAATGCATATATTATCATAGTATGTTTTTTGTTTGCATTTTGACTGCAGGTATTGTGGTTAATGCAGACATGAATCCTTGTAAAAAGGTTTCAGTTTTGTTGCTAGAAAAAAGGGGAAAAACCCTATTATATTTTGGTACTGGCAAAGGAGGTCTAATGAGGTAGTTATTGAGTAATTACCATGTTTATTTATTTATTTTACCAGGCCTTTTTATTTCACCGCATGTTTTTCTTTTATCAGGTATTTTTTTCTTTTACCAGGTATTTTAAGTTTACCAGGTCTTTTTTTATTTTAACATGTATTTTTATTTTACCACGCATTTTTTTTATTTACCCAGTAATTTTTATCTCACCGGATTTGTTTTATTTTGCCAGATATTATATTTAGTTTTACCAGGTATTATTTATTTTACCAGTATCTCAGCGGCCTAGTGCGCGACTCGCAATTGCAATGTTGCAGGTTCGAGTCCTCTTTGGTGGTGGCGGTGGTTGGCCACAGCACATCATCTGAATGCAGCTGATAAAATGAGTACCATTATTTCGCAAGGCGGGGGGGGGGGGGGTGCAATCCAACAGGACTTTGGCTCCATGGATGGAATCTCCCTCCTATAAGGATGTGGAACGTCCACCGCGAGCCCTGCAGGACTGTAAACTATTAAAAAATATTTTTTTACCAGGTTAGGACCACTGAGCTTCCTAGCTCTTTTTCAGAAGCGACCTGGCCACAAATAATAGCTCAACATTATGGCATATCACGCGGTAATTTTTAGCAAGCAAATACTCTAAACGCATGTCAATTCTAAATGTGGAATGAAAAACCGGAGAACCTAGAGAAAAATCCATGCCACCAAGTGGAGAACATCCAAATTCCAAATATACAGGTATCAGGGTCGGGATCGAACCCAAGACCTCGTGTATACCAGGCGAAGTAGTTAACATATCGCTGGCCATCATCGCTTCGAGTGATGTGTATCTTACTCATCCGAATTAGGTTTCCTAACAGTCAATGTGAAGTCTCTAGCTTGTGTTAGTTTTCGTCTATGTGTTCCTCTTCATGCCATTGAAATCCCGAAAGTGCACTTCTACGTGATTCTTTGTGTACTTTTCAGCTTCACCTACATTTTCGTCCAGGTTATATACACTGATTAAAGCATATTCAGTTCAGAAAACAGAAGGTCATGACGACTTCCTGGTCTCTGACCTACATTCGCTTGACGCACTTTCAAGCAAAACCGTTGCATCTAATGTCTTAATTTAGCTGCGAGGCTTGTTCTTAGACTTCCCGGCGATTGTTAACCAATAACATTTGACGTGTTAAACGCCTGTACACGTGACCGTCAATTTTTTTTTGTAAGGTGGTGGAGGGTTTTTATGACAAATACATATTTGGTTACATGATTACGTGGCCTAACCCAAAAATCAATTACGAATCAGAATACTTAACCACAAAAAAAACCTACACGTGAGGTTGAAATTAAAGCGAATCAAATCTTCAAATTTTCGGAAATCCACTGGTGGATGAAGTCCGCCCCACTAAATGTTGCTCATCATGCTTGTTTGACCATACTTCACCATGAAGGTCGTTGTCAGTCCATAAAGAGGTGGGTGCACCGGACCGTTGCAGGTGTTAGGTACCGTTAATCTTTGCCGTCGCTGAAAATCATTCTTGGGTCGCCGGGTTGATAGCGCAGTGCGCCAATCGCTGCACCACTGCTCGACTCCGTACCATACAAAGACAAAGATCCCCCATATAGCCCTAACACATTTCTTTGGGGCGAGTCTTCTTCACGGACGCCAATGAAGGGCGGCACGGCACACGATGGGGTGGGTGGCCAGCAACACGCACGGCCGTCTTTGCCACCCAAGTGTGGGATGTTTAAACAACACACCAGGTACTCGTACATGTACCGTACAACATATACGAATCAATGCACATCGATTCTCGCACACGTGCAATTCAATAGACATGACGTGAGCTTTCACAATCGAGATTAATCGGCATGTTGTTATATCCCCCATCGATTATAATGTGATCAATCTGTTTGTCTTTAATTTCTCACGTTTCAATTGTTTTAACATACATACTGCAATTTTACAAAAAACAGCACTGTGGTTAATTGCTACACGCGCAAGATAATTTTAAACACAGCTCTAGTAGAGTAAAGCACTCCTAAATAAAAGTTGTTTCAATGCCTGCCGCGCTCATTGACTTGTTTAAAAGCGTGAAGGAATTGCCCATCATCTGGGCACACCGCTCGCCACCCTCCCAACTCTCGCCCGAGTAAAAATCTTGAGAGCAGTTAACTGTGAAAATTCATGCGAATTGCGGGACCGATTGATCACGGCCACTTCACCACAAGACTTGACCCTTGGGGGCCTCTTCCCATCTGCCGGAGCACAGCCCAATCCAAGACCCGTATTTTTTTATCGCACTTTTTTTTTTCTTAAAGAAACGCTCCTCAACAGTCAGTCGCCTCTAACCTCGCGCATCATGGGCTCTGATCCCTTATCCGAAGTGCATTGAAGAAAAAAATAAAAAAAATAAAGATAATTGGGAATGCTACCGTGGCGGGAGCGACGGTCAGCATGCTGGACTTACGGAGGAGGAGGAGGGGGAGGAGGAGGAGGAGGAAGAAGAGGAGCTTGTTCAGTGACTTTGTGACTCATAAGTAGAAGAAGATTTGATTCGATCTCCCGACATGGCAGCAGAAACGATGGCGCGAGCTTCTTAAATCTCTCCCCACCCCCTACCCCTGCCCTCTGCTCACCCAGCAGCAGCAGAAATGGGCAAGGCCGCGGTGAGTCGATCGGCAGGGTCGCATGTGAAGAGGTTAAAGTGTAGGTACTCCGACCACTTCCAACACGTCTGGCCAGTGTGGAAGAGGAGGCCAAACACCCTCTAGAGAACTCTAGAGGTGCCCTCTTGAGTTCCGTTCGGTAGAGGCTCTTCCGCCAGCAGTGGCCTGAGCAAGCAATTGCAGGGCTGCGCCTGTACATTTTACTGCTGGCCTCAGGGCTGTACACGGGAGATGAGCACTGCCCCATGCCAATTTTAGCAGGAAACCACTTTCATATTTTTATTTGTATGTTGAACTTCTTTCACACAGTATGGAGCCAACCGTGATAATCAGAGGTGCGGGGGGGGGGAAACAACAAACTATACACAAAAAGCATGTCTAAACAAGTTTGCGATCTTGATTGTATTACATTGGTTGAAGTGCTGTTACTCTATCTTCGAACTCGCTTGAGATGCCACTGAGATATTGTTGGGCAGGTGTCCTCTTGAATTATTCTTTGTTCCAATAGACAAGATCAGAATGCATCAAAGTTGTCAGCACGGTCACCAGATGTCAAAATGCACGGATAAATGTTGACATTGTGAGGTGGATATCAGATAAAGTGTGGAATGAATCGGGGGCATTCTGAATTGGCTCGTGTTGGCAACTTCACCTTCGTCAATTTCCACCACCGCGTCTCATTTGTATGGATTTTTTGTTGACATTTGTCATTGTCGTCGGGCAGACGTCACCAGGGGAGACCTTCATGCACGGGACAATGTTGCGTATCTACCCATCGGAATGTTTGAGAAACCTACCTGTCGGGTGTTCGCGGCGCACGTGCGCATCATTATCGCTTTCGCTCTCTCACGATGCGGGCAACATGAGACTCCTTTCTGCTTTACCGGAGGCCGACAATCATTCGCGAGGTTGCCTGGCAACGTCAGCATGCTCTCAAGCCTCGGCTATCATTTGCATGTCTTTATGATCCAGCTGCTCTGCCAGCTGTTACTTTTTCAACTTGCATTATGTCTAAGCGAGCTCATCAATTTCTCTCACCCCCCCCAACCCATCCTCCTCCTACCTAAGGTTGGTTGCCACTCAGATGAAAGAACTGAGCCGTGGTGAAATATTTATTTTATTCGCCACATTGAAATTTTGACTGATTTCGGATTCATTTGGCTTCCACCATGTGTTCCATTACTGGCGTGTAATGGGATAGAGGAAACTGCGATGTCTCAGCTCCCTGCCTAATGAAAAGCCATCTTTCCATCTGCCTTTCGCAAACAGCGTGAAAGGACGTGGGTGCTCGCAAGCACACTTTCACAAATGAAGGAGTACGGGCAGGCGTAAATTCAATACCGCAATTTCTAGTCGCATAGGAGCACCAAACTGCAAGGTGCCTTGCAGTTAATGCACAGTAATGCAGTGGGGCGGACATGATTTTAATGGAAATGTTTGAGTACTGGAGAGTGGCCTAGAGAATCGTGTGTGTGTAGGGGAAGCAGAAGTAAAATACGAATTTCAGCTACCTACCTGTGTATGTATGTTTAACTTATTTTGCAGCTTACGTAGCCAACTGCGCTAATTCTAAAGAAGAGTTTTTTTTTTCAATACAGATGATTTAAAAGTGAATAGCTCCAGCGGCTTCCTAATATCGGAAGGAAGAGCATTCCAGACGGCCGCAGAAGCGCATCTGAAAGCGGGCAATACAGTGAGCGACTTTATTCAATGGTTAGCTTGAAGCCGCTGCGACGATGACTGGAGTTTACGTGATGGTTTATACCTGCCATGCGGAGGTCGATGTCATGATACGCACAAAAACGACACGAATTTCATTCGTGGAGTTGAGTTTAATGCGGCTGTAAACATATGGTCGCATTCTTTTTCTGGAGTATAAAACAAATTTAGATTTTACAACATTTTGAAAATGCTCAATATTGTTTGCATCTCTGTTTTAATCAAAAGATCTTCTTAACCAAGCACATGCTTGTTTTATATATATTTTAAAAAATGTTTATTTGGCATGTCTTGCTGTGAAATTAAAGGCCATGCACTTATCAAAGAGAAGACTGTCAAATACCTCGCCTGGCTTTGTAGGTTATGGGAAATTTGAGTGAACATACTTCACCACACTGGTCAGCGTGGGTTTGGTTCAGGTAACAATTGCCACCAATGTTAGCTGTCGCCGGGAAACAAATGTTACTCACCGAATTCTTAGCGCAGTGGATTAACCACATTGTCTCAGACGCGTTCTATATCTTCGCTGCCGCTCCATCACTATTCTTGAACCTAGGCCACCAAGACCCTTCTATAGCGACGTGTTTTGCTCAAGCCCACTTTTTTATGATTCTTAAATTTAGAAGAAAAAATTGCGAAAGATATTTTATTCACTGCATGCCAGAAGAAGCAACAAAACAAAAAAGCACCCAACAGGATGAAGGCAATGCTATCGGTGGAAAGTTTAATTTCCCACAGGGACAATATTATTCCTTTAATTATTTTACATCATGTAATTAAGAGATTAAGAGCAATTGGCAGGACACTTTTTTTGTCGTGATAAGAATGCATGAATACAAATAAGGAGAAGACGTATATTTACCGGTGAGCTTAAAGATAGAGAAATGTTTATCTTGTTCTTAATTACACTTGCAGTTGTTCGATGATTCAGGAATGGGGTCATGATTAGGTTGAAGAAACTATATCCCCCCCCCCCATTGTGCATGCTACACCTCCAGGGGCTGCAGGTATGATGTGAATCCATTATGTACAACATATACAAATGAGAAAAAAATACGTCAATTCATATTTTTTCCATCTGGTTTGTATAATTTGTTTTTTTTTCTCTCGTCTGTACAATATTGTAAACATTATCATATAATTTTCTAGAATTCACATACATTTCTAATAATATAATCAGCTCCCATGTGAGGGCAATGCACCATGTATGACAGTCAACCCGATGTTTTAAAATTTCCAGAGCTGAAATTTAGCCACCTTAAGTGCACAACCAAATTTAATGAGATGGAGTTTTTTTTGTTTGTTGGTGCAGTCATCCATTGGTGATCGTGCTGAGACCATGAACTCACTTCTCTCGAGAACTCAATTTAATTACAGGCGGCTGAAGCCTGGATTCGAACCCAGGTTCTCAACTGTGCCAGCTCAGTTCTCTCACTTATGAGTCACACATTATTCTTCTTCTTCTTCTTCCGTATGGATAACAGTGGAAGCAGAGCAACAACTTCACATTCAGGTGGTGAAGCCAAATAACCGCGTGAGGAGTAGCGCGAGTGTATTGCTGCGATGCCTCCTTTGTATTTGTGGATCGAGGCATTGCGTCGTTTTACGTTGTATCCGGTCTGTTCCGGATGACCACAGTCGCACACTGGAGATTTTAGATTTTTTTTCTTCCCCATTTGTGAAGCTGGTATCCGCACCTGCCATGGTTTGGTTTGTGCGCATGCGGTTTAGGGTGGACAATAATAACATGCAGTCGACAGGGTGCATGTTATTAGTTAAACATTTTAATGAAAAACTTAAAAGCAGTAGAGGGTGTGCACTCCAGTGTTCGTTTGTGGATCAACAACAGCCTTCTTAACCTCAAGCCACTATATTTTTTCTTGTGCATGCAAATATAGTTCAGAAGCTAAATGCCAATGTCACGGTCTGCTGGCCACGAGAGGGCTTTCAGGAGAGAGTTTGTGTAATTTTGCTTTTCCTCAGTTGAACGAGCATAGACAACAGTGGTTTCCTGAATGGTCCATAGTTTGGTGACATAATGTTCGCCAGGACAGGGAGCCAGGAGATCGGAGCCAGCGCCAGTGTTCTGGTCATGATGCGCATTGCGTTATTTAGGTGTTCATCTTAGCAGTTTTGTGCATGCAGTACAGCACGATGTCACACGTTTTTTGGTATTCTATGCCACCGAGCGGATCAAAGATAGGGCTGCAGTTCGCGGCATACAAGCTGAAGGTGGCCCAGATCATTCCTGTAAGTTTCTTTAGTAGGGCAATTATTAACTTGGTCTTTCATATATCTCTATTGTGTGGGGCTTCAATGTCTGGCTTTCTAACCATAACCCCTCGATATATTGGTGTGTGGTCATAGTACACTGTCGCAGAAGGGCACATTCAGGGTGGCATCTGCCGCATTATTTTTTATTTCAGGTGAGAAGCGCTTGTGGTGGTTTTGGAAGGATTTGGTTGGAGTCTCCAGCGACACCAATATGCTTCCAATAAAATTATATCAGCTGTTAGAGTGATTGCAAGGTTTGCGCTGTGTGCAGAAAGGCCTGCGGACTTGTGAGATGATGCATATGGCAGATCGCTTATATATGTTAAAAAGTGATGGTGCTCCTCCCAAGCCATGCGAGTATTTAGAGTGGCATTCTTATTGACTTATACTGAACAATGTCTTTTACAAATGTATTTATTATTATTATATATTCTAGTTTTTTCAATGGCATTATGTCACGAGACACAGAATATATTCGAACGTTGGTGGACCTCTTATCCACTTTCCCCAACCCACCTGCAACGTTGCATGACGGTCAACTGGATATTTTTAATTCTCAGAGGGGGAATTCATCCAAATGAAGTGCAGAACCAAATTTAGGATGTATATTTTTTTTATCTGCATGCCATCATTTTGACCGGGCTGAGACCCTCAACTCACTACAATTGAGAGCTGCTTTCTTTAGCGGTGGCTGCCTCGATTTGAGCCCAGGATTTCTGCAGTTTCAGTGCAGCAGTTTGACCTCTGAGCCACCCGGCTACCTCAATTTTAAATGTCTTTAAAAACTATTCAACGCGAGGACTTTCATTTTCTAGGATAATGGTACTTAAGGGTATACTGGTTTAATATCTTTTGTGCATAATTTTAAGTCTTGTCACAAAGTACTGCATGTGGAAATGTCCTAAATTCACTCATTGCCGCATTACACTTGAAAATTTATGGCATATATTCAAAGGTTAAAATGCTTTAGCACCGAATACACCATGAGAGCCTCATAAAACGAAAAATCCACCCGGCACGGACGGACTCAAGAACCGTGGGAAAGAATAATGCAATTAAGTGAAACATAATAGATGTTTTGGGTGAGGCCACGTAACGATCTAATCAAATTCATGTTTTCTTAGACCCCCTCACCACCCGACATAACCACTTGCGTTGAATTGCCACGCGTACGACATTTTGACGCACCGATCGTTATTGCTTCAGTCAACCATTGAGTTGAGGAAAGGTTCTCACGACCCAAATGTATTGCTCTGAAAATCCTTGTAGATCAGTAGCTCCAAGCGAAACGTCGTGATTCTGATCGCGAAATTTGCTCGTGAGGATTCTTCTTCGACGAACCGGTGAGTGAGCTCAAACAAAAAAATAATCGCCACGCCATGCTTGTATTGTTGTGCATGACGTGGCAATTAAATTTTTTTGGCTGGGTTGGGTGGTGGAGGGTCTTACGACAGTCTGTTTGGCCCAGATAATTTAGGTGGCCTAATTCCCGCAAAAGAACTAAATAATTCACTATATTGGCTGCGAAAACCTATGAATGTTGCAATGAAGTGTTTAAAACTGCTTTTTTTTTTCTAAACAATTAAGTGTTCAGAACTGCTTTTTGTGTTTGGTTTATCGTCCTTCCCCTGCACTTCCGATGAGAACGGCTGGCCATGTACGGTGCGAAAGAAGTTTAACATACCTACGTTAAATTACGAGTGTATGTTTGTATAAAAGACGAATACATGTGAGGGTTTATTCATCAAGAAAGATTTAAAAAAAACCTGTCAATTATGTGCGAAGCAGGAAGCACGGCTGTGTCCATGAGCACACATTATTCATCCCTGCCTACTCTATCAATATATTGTCCATCCCAGCGATCAAAATTACCCTCGATTTCATGAAATGCAAACGCTTAGCTTGCACGCTCTACCTCCTTGGCAGACAAACGGATTCTGAGATTTTTCTTTTTGAACTTTCAATTTTGAGCGCGCGGAAAAAAGGGGGAAATAACGATGCTTCGCTCTGACAGATAGCCCTAATTGTTTTACACATCAATGCCATCATTAAGAGAAATCGATGGAAAACAGCGGTCAACTGTCCAGCCCCGCGCAATTGAGCAATGTGCGCACAATTAGCCAGGGTAATCCTTCAAATTGCTGCTTCTCCTTTGAACCTAAGAGCTCTTTAACATATGTCACTGCACAGAGCTCTCCTGTGATCTATTCACTTTTACTTAAAGTAAGGATTTACAGCACTACTGGAGCAATTGCTTACATTTATCTCCGCGTATATATGTACGTGTGCTGAAGTTATTTCGCACCTGTACGTAACTAGCAGTGCTAATCGTAGGTGCAGTGGAAGGACAAGACACTAAACAAAAAAAACTGTTCTAAAAAGAATTTAGTTTTCAACCTAATCTAGAGTAATCTTGATTATTTACATGCTACAATGTATTTCCAGACACAAGTGCATATATATGTATAATATAACGTACTTTGTAAAGGGAAGAGGTGGTGCAATGGTGAGCACACTACTACTATGAAACTGGCAACCTGAGTTTGATTCCCGGCCATGGCTTACCATCAGCAGCGAGAGACATTCGCCAACCCACACACGTTGGCGTGGTCAAGTAGGTCAATCGTTCCCCATGTCTGACGCAGTGTGGGAAGGCCTTCATCCAGCAGTGGATGCATAAAGGGCTGTAAGTTATTATAATAGAATATATTCTGCTGACACCTTGCACTACCCACCTACAATACCAAACGGTCAGGTGATTGCATATTTCCTCATAAAGGCAGCTTCGGTAGATTGTGTCATTCAAAAAACGCGGTATTTATAACTCCACATAAGTCTATTAATTTATGATCTGAAGGTAACAGAAAAAAAAAGGTAATAAAGGAGAGAAGAAAAACTGAACTGGCTCCGAGACATTTCGGGCTATCTCACTCATCCTCGTCGCTAACATCAAACAGGCCTGCTGCCATTGTGCACCAGATTGGGGGCGGGGGAAGATATTAAGTACCAAGCTGAACGGAAGGGGGGCACTATAAACCAGCGTATGAAGCTGTCACTACGCAATCAACCGCTTTCCCATGCCCAAACGCGGGCGAGCTCCCTGACTTATTGGACAAAGGCCCTGAGCCGCTTCACCAACTATCCGGTGCCTAAACGATGCATTTCACTGATTTAACGGTGGAACTCTGAAATCCAGCGGTTGCACTTGTTTTTGTTTCTGTGGAACGGTCGCTGACCACGTTGAAATCGCTTTGCACTGCAATCTCCTGATGACAAAGCGGTCGAGATGGATACAAACCTTTCAAAACAAAAAAAACATGTTTTGTTCTCGATATTATCCCACGGTGTCACACGTCAACGGACGAAGCATCCGTTAGTCAGAACCGTCGCGCAGCGTCACGTAAAGTGGCCATCGGGGCGGCGACATGGCCCAGCGGTAGCGCCCTCGCCACCTGTTGCAGACGTTCGAATCTGGCAGGCGGCCCTGATTAATACTACGGCTGTGTTAACCGTAAATACACACCGTTTGCTTCAAAGCAGGCATTACAAATTCCGTGACGCCATTCAAAATGGGTAAGCTACCCTGTTGCCGGCATTCGTGATCCACGCTTTCCCAAATTCCAAAAATTATACCGCAAATTGCTGAATCGTGATTACACGTGGCAAACATCGACCCCCTACTGGCAGAATAATGTCCACTTGTCTGCTGCTGCCGAGTCACCTTGTGCCGTACTGGGACAGCTGACGCTGGGGGTGCCCTTTGAATGATTTTAGATTAGATGTGATG
Source organism: Petromyzon marinus (assembly GCF_048934315.1). Classification (NCBI taxonomy): domain Eukaryota; kingdom Metazoa; phylum Chordata; class Hyperoartia; order Petromyzontiformes; family Petromyzontidae; genus Petromyzon; species Petromyzon marinus. The sequence goes on along the minus strand of NC_133688.1, from coordinate 17,932,951 downwards.
TAAGGCCCCATCTAAATGCAAAGATTATGGTATCATATTATTAAATGTCTACTGTATATGTGTATGTTGAACTTCTTTCGCACCAATACGTAGCCAACCGTGCTAAACGGAAGTGCTCTTAGGTTGTATGATAAAGCCGGGCAGGGGACATAGCAGGAGTAGACAGCTTTGTAAAAGACAGATGCAGGCCATAGCAGTTGTATTGCCAGATTTATGTAGCCCTCAGAGGGTGGTAAAACGGTGGAAATGGCCGAGAGACGATGCGAGGAGCCCCGATCCAGAAAGCGTTATTGGCCATCCTTCCATTTCGTGTTGGCGGAATGGCGGTACAGGACATTGCAAATGGTTTGGCGAACCCTGTAAGTGCAGAGGCTTCGAATGTTATCCTCTCGTATTAACCGTGGTCCGTTTACCTTGTGCGTTCTGGTTTCTTTACCACACAAAGCAAAACACTGATTTAATAGATATAGCAAAATATCTTATTGAAGGGCCCTTCTGAATAGGTCTCAAGGTTTTGTGAGGCTTGAATGGATGAATAAATGACGCTGAAATTATTAAAGGATACTGATATTTGAGTAAATATATGATTACATAAATTAATAATTAAAGTGTGCTTTTTTTTTTTTTTTTACATTTCTGGACACTGCTCATATGCATATACTGATATAATGAAATGTTTTACTGTATGGCATTGGCCAGCGCTGTCAAATGTGATCAACCGGCTCCCATGAGCAGCATTGCATGTGGAAGCCTTCATCCAGCAGGGGCTCGTCAAAGGGCTTGACATTGTTGCTGCATTATTATTACAGTGCATATTTAGTAGAGTCGAATACAATTTTAAACTATTGACAGAAAAAAAGGGCACTGTCGGACATGACCACTCATACTGACGGTATCTGCACAGAGTTTCCGATTTTACAAAAAAAAAAAATCCCATCCATTGAATAGAGTTATAACATACGTGAGTGAGACCGTACATATGTACTTTTCATTGTAGATATAAAAAAGGTCAGGTCACATCACATCAGCTGGCAGACAGCTTCCAATTGCGGTCAGCACCCATTATGCTCATTGCGGTGAGTTTTCGTGCTGAACTTCTTGTGCACCGTACGTAGCCATCCGTGCTAATCGGAGGTGCGTATGCAGAACAGCTGGGTCAACTAATTAAAAAGAAAAATTGTAGACGGACGTGAACTGCATATATTTGACAGTAATAATGGAACAGGTAACCCTCAAGAGAAATACAATATCCTGGGTTTGGATGTGGGAAGTGCAAACTCACTGAGCAATTCTTAGTGCGTTTAATTAAACATTAACATGTCTTACAACCTTTCCAGTCTCACATGCTTTTGATAGTTAAAATCCCTCGTTGTCCCAAAGCGTGTTTCTCAGGGAGGGCAGTCTCGTATCCAAAGAGAGGGAGAAGGATGGTGAGTTTAAATGAATGACACAAGGATGAGGATTATTTCTTTTTTTAAGCAAATGCTGTTAGTAAGCACCGACATGGCAACCGAGGGGTGCGTGGCCAGCACCACACCCGGCCGCCTTTGTCTCCCCAGTGGGGATGCTTACACACCACACCAGGTACTCATTGGAGGCTGTATCGACCTAGGTGAAGCCCAGGACTGGTTCAGATAATTGTCACCGGTGTTGGTCCTGAGCGGGAATCGAACTCGGGTCGCCAGGTTCGTAGTGCGGTGCACTAACCGTGCCACACTACCTCTCCCCATACAACTACAACAACCGTCATTCGCCAGTAAGTGGCGGTGACGTCACCACAATGCTTGTGCCAGGCTATGTGCACGTTGAGGCCACGTGAAGTGTCGAACGCCCGCTGGCAGGAGGTCACGGGGCAGACCCAAGTGCCACGGGTCGACTGGCTGAGATGACTGAGCTGACTGGCTGATGCACCACCTGTGCCCTCTACTGTGCCAACAATGCTGTGTTTTAGCCACCCGGCGCTCCGCTCGTTGTTGTGAGCGTCGCTCCTCCCCCCTCCGTTGTTGTTGCAGGGCGACTGCCTCCAACTGCCCAGTAGCAGCGTCCGTCACGAGCCTCTTCCACAGAGGCTGATTTGACACCGCTGGTGCCAGTCATCGGCAAGTACACTCAGCTCCACATCCTACTGTACCACATGACTCCATCTCTTCTCTAGCCCGTACCGCGCCCATTTAGCCCCCTCGATCCGGCCGAACAAAAGCTGTTTAGGCTTGCGGTGGAGCTACATGACCCAGCCAACACAGCCTTGCCTGCTGGAGGAGCTCACCGATGGGACTTTGTCCAGATCTTTCAAGGATATGTGAGCTCCTCACACAATCCAGCCTGGTTAAACCCAGGATGGATCTTCGACAGGCCAGCCTAAATGTTCTAACCGGCGAAGATGCTCAATTAAGGGGGTCCACGTTTCGTAACCGTAGAGAAGGGAGGAAATTAATGTGGCCGACAGAACCTGAAGCTTCGTGCGGAGCGACAGACCAGCTAACTTCCACACAGCGCTATGCAACCGATTAAAAGATAATGCCACTCGACTGATTCGGAGTGAGACCTCTGCTGTCAAACCGGAGCCGGTTATGAGCACACTGCCCAGGTATGGGAAACTCTCCACTCTCTCCACAACTGCCCTATCACCAATTGGGAGTTGTGGGGGTGGAGTGTCCGATGGTACAACATACCCAGGCAGGTGCTTAGTTTTGGTGGGGCTGATGGTAAGTCCCCACCTCTTAGTGGCAAGCTCCAGGTTCAGCAGCAGCACCTCCAACTCCTCCTCTGAGTGAGCAGCAATTACCAGATCATCGACATACATAATATGGTTGAGCAATAGGAAGCCATCCCTTGACCGCACCAGGGCATCGATCAGCCTCCCATTGTATCTGTACTAGATGGAAATTCCTCCGGTACAGCTATTGAAGGCTTCACAAACTACGTGGTCTAAATAGATGTTAAATAATGTGGGAGCCAGAGGACATGCCTGGACATCCCTGTCGCACCCCTCTGGTTGATCGGAAGGCGAAACCAAAGTAGCCTGGGGCTTACAGCTTCCCATACCTCACCGCTACGCTTCCACGCCCCCTTCATTCTTTTGTTCCGAAGAAGAGCCACTCCCTGTTGTTTGTCAGTCTCCTGCCCCGAGTAGAGGACTGTCCACCCCTCATGGTAGCAGGAGCCAGAGCCGGTCCACCGGACCTCCTGAATACTACAGAGATCCAGCCAGTACTGGTCCAGCTCCCGACAGAGGAGTGGCAGCCTCTCCTCCACAGTGAGCGTTCGAACATTCCACGTGACCATCCATAGTGGCTTTTTGTTGTTTCTGGAGGAGCCCCGAGGATAAGGATTCAGTCCCCTGGCTCCGCCAAATGGGGTTTGGCCAGGAGACGTCATAGATGCCTGTCCCCCCAGGGCTTCCAGCACAAGCTTAATTGAATTTTTACATCGTAGTTTAGTGGTAGTTACCAGCCCCTCTCACCCATCCAGAGCCCCCATTTGACCGCTGTGGTGGATACAAACGCCATGAAGGGAAAGGCCAATCTAAATTGGCCCTCCCCCCATGGCACTGCCCACCACAACGTTGCCGTCCGGCACCACGAGGAGGTAGGGGGTTGTTTTTGCCGGATATGCACACAGGCACGCACACAAATTATGTCAACGTTATTTCCTGCTCAATGAGGATTAAGGCAATGGTGCTCGTCTCTTGTTTATAGACCCTGTAGAGCCAGTAGTGACATCTTACACATTCCTATCGTGGGGGCGAGACATTGCACAGGACAAAACCTCCGCTGATTTCACCCGCAGAGTTCTGTACACATTTGATCGCAGCTTCTGATTGTCAGTTGCTCACTCAATTGCTGAGCCACCAGGTCAATTATCATAATATTTATCTTATTACTAATAATAATACTACATTTCAGACATTTGAAAATACACTTCTGGATGAAGGCCTCTCCCACTCAGTCTCGGTCGTGAAAGTTGTTTGTCCATACTTCATCGAAATGGTCGTTGCAGGTTGGACATTCCATGACTCGCCGCTGATGTTAGCCATGGCTGGTAAATCGAATTTAAGTCACCGGGTTTACAGCACAGTGTTGCTAACTGATGTGCACCCGCCTGTTGCCCATACTGCGTAGATAATACATTTGTAAAGCAAACTAAAATGGCATTAGTGCAAGTATATCATTATGTTGGCGAAAAGATTATTGTGTTTGTAGCTGATATATCAAGGGCGACAAAAATACAAAAACCCACACTGCCAAACAAATGACGTGCGGAATAATGTTTTGGTACTTACGTGAAATGCCCTTTAGCATGTGACATGCGCTGTGATGCAGCCAGGCGACGGAGATAATGCGTAGAGAGAAAATAATAATAATTTTAAGCAATAGTTGGGGAGTCAATTTCCCGGGCTGTTAATTAACACGTGATTACACGCAATTCAAATCAATTCAATGTAATCATTATTTAATTATAGGCGGTCACCATTGTGGTATCAAGTAATCACTTGTCAAAGGTGAAAGTCATTCCTGTGCCTGAACGCCGTCCCTTCAATTACGGGGCACTTGCTGGAATGTTGAACGTGTGGAGCATGTCTAAAGCACGCTGCTTATGCAAAGGGCCTTGGAATTACTGCTCCCTTATGCCACCATAATATTTTCTGAGTGGTGCATAACTTAGCGAGCTTCCTTTATTTGACATTATGCTGCGGTATATCATTCTTTCGCCACAGTTATGCATTCGTGCATTTTCCTGCGCGTCTTTATGGCCATATTGAATAACAATAAATAGTAACATTTAAATAAAATTATCAAATATTTATATGTATACGCACACATACACACACGAGTTCTTATAAACTTACTGGCGGAGAGTGAGATAATGGACGTGAAGATTGTTGAATAAGCAATTTGTTTCGTTGCCACGTTTCAAAACAAGGTCCCAATTATGCCAACGCTTCTTTTAATACGGCACTGAAAACATCCATTTACGTTATGGCGGTTATAAGCGGAAATTTCACCGAAAGAAAATAGCAAGTAGAAGATGTGCCATTGTCTTCTGGCCACACAAAAAAAAATATCAAGCCTCAATTTTCTCCTGTACTCACTCGGTAATTTCGGCCTAACAATGGCAATGAGTAGCACTTCATATGAAACATCTTTTCCGAAGTGAATCGCGTTGTGCAGCAATTAAGTACCGTTTTTTTTTGCGTGTCTTCGCCGGTCATATACGTAATTTATAAGCCTTCAGAACAAGCATAAATATTGTAGATACTACACGTTCGTTTCCATTTCACCAGAGCTGAGTGTCTGAATCCTGATGAACTAAATTGTCACAGCCCATCGTCCCTTTGGGATAAAATAATGGTGATTAATGAATCATTTGGAGAGAAAAAAAAATACTACAGGCCGAGTGCTTTCCAGTTCATTTTTTTTGCGCCGTATGAGACTAACTTAAGTGTAAGTGAAGGGAAAAAGAGACTCGATGTTCACGGTTTGGCTACGTACGGTGTGAACGAAGTTCAACATAGCTACGTATGTGCATACACACTACTGCCAGGTGTTTGCGGTTGTGTTGTGCAGCTGCTTGTGGAGCTGTTTGTATTCGGCTCGTGCCGTGCGTCGCTTGGCACGACACACGCATGCAATTTGAGAAAAGACAATTTTGCAAAAAGCTGAAGAGTGGACAAAGAACCATGCAGAGGTGCAATGTTGGATGTAAACTGAGCGACGGCAAATAGGAAAAAGGGTGACTTGGGAGCATATGCAAGCTAGACACATAGTATTGAATGTTAAGAAAAAGTAAAGTGTGCTTGAGCAGGACACGTCACAAGAAGGGATGATGAGCCGGTGGTCGAAAACTGTCGACAGTGTCAGCTGAAGTGGGAAACGCACTCGAGAGGATGTCCACCATGGAGATGGAGCCATGAAATCACATCGTGGACAGAAGCTCCGTGGATTGTTGTTGTATTGCGAGACCAAGAGAGAAAGTGGCAACTTCAGGGAGACCTTCCAGCAGTGGATAGAACACAGATGATCATATTATTTTTATTAAAACGAATATCATTTAAAAGAAATATACTCGTGGTAACGCATTCACTGCTTGTTGCAGAGGTTGACGTTTTGAATCCAGCAGCTGCCCTGCCTTGGTGGCGAGATGTTAACGATCTCGCCTGGTATACAGAAGGTCGTTGGTTTGATCCCAACCCTGATGCCTGCATATTTGGAGTTTGCATATTCCCGTCGTGGCCGTGTGGATTTTTTTCTCTGGGCCCCCCGGTTTCCCTCTCCGCATTTAGAATCAACATTTGTTTAAAATATTTAGCTGCTATCACTTTCCAAATCATAAGCCACTTCGTTGAGCTGTCATGTGTGGCCAGGTCGCTTCTGAAGAAGAGCTATATAGCTCAGTGGGCCTTACCTGGTTAAATAACAAAAAATAAAATAGTACGCTGTGTGTTAACCATTATAATACTATATGCGTCGTCCACTTTGCAGCAGACATTACAGATCCCCCTGATGTAATCCGCAAGAGTAGGTCATCGTGTGCCAGTGTGAGGGTCCGATTTTTCCAAATTCGAAAATGACCTTCAAATATTCTTTGGGACTTTCGGTAAAGCCACGTAGATAGGTTCAAAAAATATTTTTTTTAAAAAAACGACGACGTTTCGATCGCAGCACAAGCGACCGTCATCAGCGACCGTCACGTGATGACGGTCGCTTGTGTTGTGATCGAAACGTCGTAGTAGTTTTTTTTTAACCTATCTACGTGACTTCACCGAAAGAAAGCTTCAAATCTAGAATCTAGAATTCACCGAAAGGCCCAAAGAATGTGAACTCCTGCAGTCACGAAAGCTTTAAGTCAAGATTTACCTTCGAATAATTCAATTGGTATAACACATAGCAGCGGCAATCATCACCCCCTACTGACAGACTAATGCCCCAGATCACGCTTGCAAACGAAGCTATTCCCCCGGCCTTTTGGTTTCTCACATGGTTAAACAAAATGAAGGAGAAAAAAAAACCCCACCACGAAACACTGATTATTTGTATGGTAAAACTGACACGTTCCAAAAAAATGTGAAGTGTCTAACCACTGCCTCAGGACTGTAAATGTACATCGCCACAGTCTTTACACTCACCCACTTGAGCAATTATTTCAATTATTTACTCAGAAAATAGTGTAGGTCCCGCAATTTGAAGGTTTGGCCAATTACGTCGAAAGAGTTTGGGAGAAAAAAATGCCACCACATTAAAAGAGAGGGTAATACTCAAAGCAGTTCCACACTGATGGATTATTTTTACTTGCTTAACTGACATCTTCGGGGGAAAAAATCCTCGTCCCAGGACGTTTGAGAGAGACTCGTCAAGATACGAGATCCACCATCCCTTACCTTCATAGTTCGCAGTCACTGATGTGCATCATCTTGCCCCAGCCCAATTGAGACTCGTAACTTGTCAAAATCGTGCAACTTTGATTGAACATTTCCATAACTATTCCTTCCATTTGACATGCCTCGTCAGGCATTTTCCAAAACTATTACGGACTAAGCCATTAAGACACATGTAATGGAGTAAAACATTTATCTTAACAATACATGATGACGGTTATTAAGTGTTAAACACTTGTTCTTCAAAAAAAAACTGTGTTAAAAAAATTGTTCCCCCTTGATCATCATTAAAATTAAATAAGGCTGTTACAATCGTTCCTCCCCAGCGCGGGTCTCAGTTCCTTTACAAATATGCCTCCGACAATGCTTTTCATATTGGAAGTGAGGATTGTTGGTTTATCTTGGCAGATACGAGCCCGAGGCAATTCCATTTCAAAGTAAGTACACGTGTAACAGACCCGGGGACTGGCCTGGCTGATTAAGTCCCAGCACAACCCCGTAACGAATGAAGCAATTATATGTGCAGCCTGATGTATGCACCACACCAAATTTGTTTTATTGCAGAGAGCACACAAAAAAAGATGTAAAGTAATATAACTATCGGATTAGATGTTTTACTTTTGCGCCGCAAATTAGTTATTGCTAGATTTCCCGGGCCGTGAATTCATGTAAATGTTTTGCTACGTTAGCATCAGTTAAGATTTGCAAATTCAGGGGCACGTTTATGTAGCCAATATATGTTATCGTGCGCTCTCCAAGATGCGGTTACGGTCACGCCTATTCAAGGTCAGCGTGAGGACAGAATGCTAATCCAAGGTGGGAAATAAGTCGAGGGTAATGTTGTAGTCAACTTTGATTACGTGTCGGTCACAGCGTCATTATTATCATTTTGCCGATTCACATTTGAAGCGTTTCAAATGGCACTATTTCGCTAGATAGCACGCCGACACAACGGCGTGTGCGAGATCGTAAATGTGGGTGAACAGTTCAGAGTATGATTTGAAGCCACGGAAGTGTCATGCACAATATATATTGTTGTACAAGTCTGGCCTGAATTTTCTGTTCACAAAAATATATATACGTGTTTTTTTCTATTTAAATGTGCTGCGACTGCCACTGCAGTGGAATGGGTAAGGCATTCGTGTGTTTAGTGACATCTGCTTCATCAAGATAGCCTCCATGACATGAAGCACCTCATTTCAATGAGAGTGTATGTATGTATGTTGCACTCCTTTCGCACCACACGTAGCCAACCACGCTGATCGGAGGTGCCGGGGAAGGAGAACAACGCAACAAGCAGTTCTAGAGAAGTTGGTTTGCAATCTCGATGATTTAAAAGCGTGGCTTCCTCATATCTGGTAGGAAGAGCGTTCCAGACGGCCCGCAGAAGTGCTTCTGAAAGCGCTGTGCAATGCGGCGACCACCGTCCTTGTTCGATGGCCGGCCAAGAGCCGCCGCCGCTGCTGAGGAGTGCTGCTGGTTCGAGATGCTGCCGTGCTTTTAACGGTCAGCACACTCGGCTTGCAATCCAGAGGTCGCCCGTTCGATTCGATTTCCCGGCGCGGCAATTAAAACACTACGGAAAGTTTATACACTTCTCCGAACCAAAATCCCCCCCCCCCCCACTGCCGCTGTCCACCCAGCAGTATCAATGACTACGCCGCATTGAGGTCTATTGGCAAGTTACCAGCTCGTGGGGTAAAGTGTGGATACTCTCGCATCTCTCAACATGCCTTTCCTATGTGAAAGGATATACTAGAACACCCTCTAGAGAATAAGATCCGTGCAGATCTTATTCTCGTTGAGGCTCTTCTGCGACAATTGACATGAGCAAGAACTTGCAGCGCTGGTGGAGAGTCAGGGACAGACCGATGGTGTGGCTGGTTAGAGTTACTACTTCAGAAGAATGACACACAGCCATAACTCCCATTCTCAGCAATGCCACACCGGAATCACAGCCAGGTAGTGCAAGGCATCATCAATAACACCCGAATTCAATACCAAATCACGTAAAAGTCCTTCTGACATCCAGCCACAAAAATGCGCTTGCACGTATACCACTTTCGTCAATCCACTGCCGGGTGAGGGCCTCCTCCACATTGCACGGCTCGTGGTGGATTATTTGCTCATCTTTCACCACCATGCTGAGCAGTGCCGGTTGGCGAAGGTCGGGATGCATAGATGTGAGACCATAGAAAGTACAGCACAACAATAGATGTTGATGCATTGGCCTCAGTCCTTGTAATAGAGATGTAAGGATGTAAGGATTTCCCCCCCCCCGCCTCTCCTGCCCCTATTCTCCTCCAGAACCAATTCCGATTGAATGCATTTTCATTTTTCAGGGTCATGATTCGATCCACGAATCAATATTTCTTTCACATTACGGTGGATGGTAGCACCTCATAGAGGCCGCAGGTGCAATGCGAACCCCCATCGCACGCAACGCACGCATCGAAGTTAATGTGGATTTTTGCACACACAATCAGACGCGTATATGTCACGACCCAAATCATTGATGTACTTACTCTTCAATGGACAGAAGCGCCGTTACAAACAAAATCGTGCATAAAGTTCAATATGTTATCGTGGCCAAAGCTGTTGATTCCCCCGCGCCATGCATCCGATTATTCCGTATGTATGTTGTATGTATGTTGTATGTATGTTGAATTTCATTCGCACCATACGTAGCCAACCGTGCTAGTCATGGGTGCGAGGAAGGACAACAAGCAAAACACACACAAAATGTCGAAATTAATTAGTTTTCAATCTAGATTATTTAAAAGTGCATAGCTCCAGAGTTCCAGACGGCCGCAGAAGCGTCATCTGAAAGCGCGCGATGCAGTGTCCACCTTTAATTCGATGGCTTAGCCAAAAGCCGCTGCGAGGATGCTGCATACGGTGCGAAAGAAGTTCAATAACCGTGAATACATTCGCCAATGGTTTCGACCCTCCTCATCTCCTGCACGATAGACAAGTGACCTCCAATATCTGTTAGGGCAGATCTTGGAGGTCAAAGGCCAAATTACATTACATACTGTAATGTATATGATAACTTCACTTGCAATAGCATTTGACATATATCCTTGTTTATTTACGTATTAGTACAATAGTCAACATATATCTCTTTAATGTTTTTTTTTTATAACCTAATTGTAATTTTGCTATGATCCATCTCAAGATAATCTGCCCCGAGCCAACGCAAGCTACAGGGAATTTCTAAGTTTCTGTTATATGTATGTCCGTGCAATATATTCGATTTTTGTCAAGCGACGCAGTTGCTTTTGCGCCAATTTCTTTTCGCTTTGTTGCTGTAATTTAATTTCTTTGTTTTGCTTTTGTCATTTAGGTGACCCAGGTTACTCTTGCCAAATGAAAGTCGATCGTGGCCTCTCGGCTTCTGATATAAACTGGAAACTGGAATATCGCATTCGGACACATATTTGGATGATTTCATGTTGGAGAAAAATAATAATTTAAATGTATATTCTTTGGGCCTTTCTGTAAAGTCACGTAGATAGGTTCAAAGAAAAAAAACTACGACGTTTCGATCGCAACACATTGTTTTGCGGTCGAAACGTCGTAGTTTTTTGGTTATTTTTTGTTATTTTCTTTGAACCTATCTACGTGACTTCACCGAAAGGCCCAAAGAATATGAATTCCTGCAGTCACGAAAGCTTTAAATCAAGATAAATCTATATTAATAAAGTATTAAAGCTTTCGTGCAGTCACGAACGCTTTAATACTTTATTATCACACTTCTACGGGGAAGTTACCGTTGTAATTACGTGTAAGATGTGCCCTTTTTTGAGCTGCCGTTTTGTATTTACAAGAGGTGGTCATTTTTTTGAGCTGCTGCTTTGTATTTACAAGAGGTGGTCCTTTTTTGAGCTGCCGTTTTGTATGTGTAAGATGTTGCGTGTTTGAGCTGCCGCTCTCGCTCTGGCCCCTCCCCCCCTCCAACCGTATTGCATATTTAAGCTTCTGTTCATCCCTCCGGCCCCCCCCTCTCTCTGCCTCCCTGTCCGTCTTTCCTCTCTCCTTACCTCTTGGTGGACTTGTATATGTATTTCTACTGACCGTGTACTTCGTATTTTTTATTCTATCTATGCTGGTATGTGCAATCCAAAGGTTGAACACGAAATTTAACACTTCTGAAATTCGTGGTCCGCCAGGAAGTGTCTAACTGTGTTCTTGGCCTGACTGGATGTGCTTCACATAATGTTTTTTCAGGTTTATTGAATTCTCGTCTCTCATCTTTTGTTGTATTTACCTCCGTGATTTGTTCTTGACACCTGATGAAGATCGCTTGCGTTGTGATCGAAACGTCGTGATTGTTTTTTGTTTTAATATAATTTTATTGTATTTCTACATACGTGACTTTACCGAAAAAAACAATGAATAAATCTATATTGTTTATGTAATTATGTGCCATGCAATGTACAGAACAGTAATAGCTGTATAAAGAGTACTAAACAATGCACTCCTTTGAAACATGCTCGCATACATGTATACTTGAAGCCGTAGTGTTGTATTATTAGCATACAGGAAGAGTAGGCATTTGCCTAAGGCTGTGTGAGATTATTCTCGAAAAATAAAAATGTAAATACATGTAAAAAAAGACACACACACAAGCAAATACTCAATTTGTATTTCACAAGGCACCAGGGTCTTGATACCACATCACCGTTACAGCTCCAATATATCTCATTATAACCCCCACAGTGTAACACCTCTAATTTATGGATCTATACGTTTGGGGTTGGTGGATCATTCTAAGACAGGATCACTGGTATGCAGGTCACACTTATCCACATGTCATACACAGTTGCTCACATTTGGCCGATGACAGAATCGCCCAAGCTTCATCCGATCTGGTCAGATTTCGGAAGCCAAGCAGAGTCAGTCACGGACAATGTTTATAATGGACCACCACCATGCATAACAGGTTGCTATAGGCTGCTGCGGGGCGATGATGTGGGGAGCAGAAGACATGCATAGCAAAATACATTGTTGTACTGTACCACACTCCCGTGCCTATGCTTCCTCGTCTTTACAAACCCGCATTGACCAGCGTGGTGAAGTATGCTTCAATAACCACCCCCCCCCCCCCACAATCTGGGTGTCACGGGGCAGGCCCTGATCCAGCAGTGGTTAGTGCGTATATTTAGAGTAAGAGATGCAGATGATGCAATTAAGATATAGCCCATGTGTAAACAATACTCTCATAATAATCTATGAATGTTAAGTTAATGCAGACTAAAGAGGAAATAACTCGTTCAATTTCGATTTAAAGCTTTCGTGACTGCAAGGATTCATCTTCTTTGGTTATTTCGGTAAAGTCACGTAGAATGAGAATAAAATAATAAAATAATAAAATAACATAACACGATAAAATTCTCACGACGTTTCGGCCACAACACAAGTGGCCTTCTTCAGGTGAAAGGAACAAACCTGTCGGGACGACAGACGTTTCGGCCACAACACAAGTGGCCTTCTTCAGGTGAAAGGACAGAGCTTCTGTCGTCCCGACAGGTTTGTTCCTTTCACCTGAAGAAGGCCACTTGTGTTGTGGCCGAAACGTCGTGAGAATTTTATTTCGTTTTATTTTTATTATTTTATTTCCATTCTACGTGGTGACTTTACCGAAAGAACCAAAGAAGATGAACTCGTTCAATATTAGACAATAAGAAGTCTAATGTTTCCAACAGGGTGCATCCAGCTACGAGCAAAGATGGATGCAGAGGACGTGCGTCACATTAATACGATGGTGTGTGATGCGTGCGTCACCTTCCATTTTCTCCTTTTCTCGCCACGGCTTTTCAGGTGTCCTGTAGTAGTGCCCTGGGGAAGTGAATTTCATTTCTGAGGCTCTGATTGCTCTCGTTATCTAAGGAATTGGGGTGGGGGGGGTGGGGGGGGTGGGGGGGTAGAGGCTCTCTGCCCTCCGTCCCTCATTATTTTAACCCCGTGTTACTCCACGTGAAATGTGGCGGTGGTGTCTTCAAAGAAAAACGAACACACCCACACACACACACTTTTCATTGCCACGGAATCGACTTGTCATCGTGCATTTGCCTTTACTTGCTGAAATGCAAAGCAGGTCCCAAAGTCAGTTTTACACGTGGTGGGCTTTTGCGACCATCTATAATCGAAGTGTTTACGGGTTCGATCGCGTCAACATAAATGTTTCGTTAAACCCGCCACCACCCCCCGTTTCGCCTAGAATTACAACTAGGATCATCAGACGACAGCCAGATGTGTCGCCTAATAATGCTGGTTGTAATTACCGGCGAAACTTCGTACCCGAATTATAAATGTTGTGGCTTTACTTTCCAACACACCGGTGTGCTGTGCTAGGAATTAATTGGCCTGTTCCGTGAACGTGGCAAACCTTACTAATTGGCTGTGTTGGGTGGTGACGTGTTTAAGTGTGCCGTGCGCTGTTTTCTTAGGTTACCACAGTTTCCTCCGGATATGAAACAAACGTCGTGAATATTCCGCGGTGCGCAAACAAAGCAAATGTTCTGTCCGTAAATGAATGATGTAAGTGTCTTATCGAGAAGAGGCGTACACATTGTGTGGAATAATGGGGGACGCTTTGGGCCTGCAGTTTTCCCTGCCCCACAAAATTTCAACTTGTCATGCGAGACCTAACGCGGGCGACAAGTTATTGTTGGGCGTTTTTTGTAACTGTGGCTATTAGCAAAGATAACTGGCCAGCGGAAATAAGAAATTCATTGTAATTTTACGGAAGAAAGGTTTCTAATTTGTCATTACATTGTTTTCTTATTCAAAAGGCGAAACGTAAACATGTTGCCAACTGCATTATTTGTTTTTCGAGTAATGTCGTCCTTTTCCGCTGTAATTGTATTTATCTACATTTTGTTCGTCAAAAAATCCAACAATGCACTAAATTAGCTATCCGACTGTTACAGCTCTAAGGCAACTAACCAAATCTCAACTGCTTCCCCGCACCGTTTGGCCACCATTGCGACCAAACTTTTCTCAAGATCGATATTAATGTCCGGTGCCTTCGTCTGATGCACGTGCTGCCCAGCTTTTGCAAATCGGAAATAAACCTCCTTTGGCCACTTGTCTGCAGTTCCAATAACGTACTGCGCATTCAAACATGCGATTCTGGTGCTCCGTTGTACACGCAATTTCCTAATGTAACGCGTCAACTAAAAAAAACACTAAACACAGCAAGCAAGCACTTTTAATTCACGTGTCAATAATGTGGAAATTGTGATAGACGGGACCACAGCACAAATAAAGGAGGTGGGGGAAGGGGTAAAACAAAAAAAACACGTACAAAGTGTGATCGTGCAGACGACAGACAACGTCAGGATGCCCGGGCTTGCCACCACTCCGTCCTCTCGAAGTTGCACGGTGGCTTGTGGGGTGCCTTGTTAGGTGCAGTCGCCCGCTGTGATTTGTGCGCGCGCGTTGGAACACCTGGATATGTGAGTAATAGGAGCGCCGAGGGTGAGACCTCGTTAGTGGAGGAGAAATGATGGGGCCCGTGCGTCTGATGGTTTTCGCGTGCTGCGCGTGGTTCGTGCGGGGGTAAATTACGCGGTACAGTATGAATGGGGAAAAAAATGCGGTAATCCAAGAGCGTTATCTGGACAGCACCGTGCAATTATTTTATTATTATTAAACAAAAAATGTGTGTCCACAAAGCCACACACTAATTACTGCGTGCATGCGTGGAAACTGCTACCTTGCTGTGTGTGTGTGTGCAGCACAACAGCGTGGTTTTTGTTGTTGTTGCGTTAATTGGAAACTGGTTTCTGGAGAGATGCTAATGTTCCCAGAATAGTTTTGTGCGAAAGCCACTGACAGTTCACACTATACGGCGTTACGCAACAACAATGGGCGCGCGCATTGCACAGTGGCATGCGCGTAAGCAGAGTGTATTTTGAAATGAATATTCAAATCCGAACAAGAGTTCGTGTGTTCACAGCGAGGGGGGTCGGGTTCAGTGGAGGCGGTGTTTTGGCATGGGGTTGGGGTTAGTGCTCGGGGGAAGGGCTGGTGGTTTGGTGTTGGTGGGGAAGGCGTTTGAGGAGAAGAAATGAGTACAGTCGTGTGTCGGCGCAGGCCCTTATTTACGTTCCAGGCACGTTCTGCAGACCTTCGCACCTTCAGAGGAGGGGGGCCACGATGCTGACGTGGGGGGGGGGGGCACGCGGTCGAGATGAACCGCGGTGACAAATACAATATATATGTGTGTGTGTGTGACGCCGCGCTGTCAGGCTCGTGAGGTCTGCCAAGAAATATCAGTCGCCCGTCTTGTTCATCCGAATATCACAGCTGCCCTCGTTTCTTCAAGCCGCATGGCGTGTCCGCGCCCGCATGCGGCGCAAGCAAAAGCTGACGGCCACTTACGATCGAGGCGTCTCAAAAGCAATTTTGGTGCGAAATTTGCTGTTTTAAATCATTAGCATCTGCGCGCGTACGCATTTTTTTTTTAAACAGACCTCTGTCGATTCAACACTAAGTGAAGAGCTCCATATGCCGTGCCAGCAGTAGGTGGGGTGGGGGTGGTGACGGGGTTTGACCATACTTCACCACGTTGGGCATTGCGGGGAGAAGAGTGGTGGAAAGAGGGGGAGGGGAAGGCAGGACTGGACCAAATGTCACTCGCCACTGATGTTAGCCATGGCCAGGAATCAAACTCAAGCCGTCAGGTTCACAGTGCAGGGCGTCGCCCATTACACCACCACTCCACCTCATTACAAATGCATAACAGCAGCAGCCAAGAATACAATATCCAAAGTGTACTTTCAATTTTTCATTTATTTCACATCGGTATTCTTTTTGGGACAACAATTGCAACGGTATTTTTTTTATCCAAAAAAAACACACTAACCCTCCAGACCTTTTCAAAATAGCTCTTCAATGGCATGCTTAGCGAATCCGTCAACTGCTGTTTTGCTTTGTGTGGTGAGAAACCGAAACACCCAAAGTAAACTGATCACGGATACAAGAGGGCAACGCTCAACCTTCAGCACCTACAACGCTGACCGAACTATTTGCCGTACTGCCATTCCACCTAAACGAGACAGAATGATGGCTGATAACGCTTTCAGAATTGGGCCCCTCTAATGCCATATCCACTGTTTTTCCTTTCCTTTGAGGGCTTACATCAATCTGCCACCGTGACCTGTGGCGCGATTCTACAACTGCCTGTATGTCTGTCTGCTGCCACGCTCTCCACTCTTCTGGCCCCTGCCCTGCCTTAAACGCTCATTTATACATGCGATGCTGTTCTGTGAGAGTTTTGAAAGGACGCGTCTGTTCGTGACGTGACAGTAAAAGCGCAATTGGACAAAAAAAAATTGGAACCAGGCGTGAGGAAAGAAACAAAAAAGATAAAATTGCTTTGTCATCGGGAGGTTTCAATGCAAACCATTGTAGTAAATTGTATCACTATTCCATAGTGAAACACCAATTATGGGTTGCAGAGTTCTGTGTTTAATCTGTGAAATTCGTCATAAAGCACCTGGCCTTTGTACCAATAATTCCAGAAAGAGCCTATGTTTTGGGTCACGGAAAATGGCTTGATTGCTTATAACTGCTGTTTGACAATGAGTTGGTGTGTAGTTTCTGTGAAGAAGGGGCACTTGGGAATGGTGCCGATGGCACCCGCCGCTGATGCTCGTTGTGGTCGGGAATCAATGTCAGGTCGCTAAGTTCACGGCACAGTGCGCTAAACACCGTGCTACCACTTCCCTGACAATGCCGCTATATTACGCTCATTACGTATGTGACAAACATTTCAATATAACGACGTACATGGTTGTAGTTTAAAAAATGAATAAAATATCCATTTCGATGTTATAACATAAAACGTATCATAGTAATCGACAACGACCTATCCACACGGCTGGATTAAGGCCTCCCC
The DNA here is from genome assembly GCF_048934315.1 of Petromyzon marinus. NCBI lineage: Eukaryota > Metazoa > Chordata > Hyperoartia > Petromyzontiformes > Petromyzontidae > Petromyzon > Petromyzon marinus. The sequence continues at coordinate 17,915,666 of NC_133688.1, read as the reverse complement.
GATTCGTCACCGTCTCTGACGGTCTCACGATGTTACTACTCCATCTCGCTCCTGCACACGAGACAAACCTTTTGCGCTCCATCTCCACGGTGGACACCCTCTCGTGCATATTTCCCTCCCTTGGTGACCATTCGTTCACCACCATATCCCTTCCAGCGATGGGCCCTGCCCAAGCCCACGTACTTTTCTTAAGAGTCAAAATCACGTCACCAACTTGCATTTGTTATCCGATCTACAGGTTGGTCCGTGGTCCGGATGTCTTGTGACCGCCCCCCCCACCCCCCCCCCCCCACCGCCCCCCCCCCCCCGACCAATGAATTTACTCCGAATATTTTATTTACCTTTGCATTTTCATTCGTTTTTTTTTAACGTTACTTGAAAATAGTTTTTCCTTTTAGATAATTAAATGGGGGTCACGAGACATCTTGACCACCCTGTATACATTCCTCTATCTGCCATTGTAATTCCAGGCATGCATCTCTCGGCGTCTCCTTGCAGACTTGTGTAATAATACATGGTTTGTACTCAGCACGGTATCGTGAGTTGTTTCTCTCTCCCACATAATTTAGCTGAAAATAAATCCCAACTTCGAGATTTGCTATAATATAAATCTCCTGAAGTTTTTGTATCAATCGGCTAGTTTTTTTTTATTTCACCAAAGCAGCTGTTCACAGCTGCATTGCAAGCTAAAAGCCAATGGGCAGCTGTGAATTAGCATCATTACCTACGCCAGAAGGCATAAAGTAAATGTTTCGATTAACCAATTCGGCGTGAAAATGAAACAGGAAAAAAAATACAAAATTAAAGCATGTTCCGATATTGGTGTGTGAGCAGACCATTGGTTTTAATTAACACTTTACGGGGTGGGGGGGGGGAGAGTTTGATTGGGAATAGTCAATATGGTCTTTGCCATTAACCAATTGATGGAAGGTCTATCGCCTTTAGCACTTTGGTTTTCAATTCTGTCCCATCCGGTGTCCTCTGGGCAATGGCCAGGGATTGTTTCCATTCTTTATCAGTTCTCCTGTCTACGCCACACAATAGTCAGTGGCATGGATTGAGGTCGTGACCAGCTAAAGCGTTGTAAGCGCATCTTTCCCCCCCTCCTCGCTCTCTCTCTCTCTACACATGCAATAAAGGAAATGTGTTTCCCTTCAACCAATGTACGAAACAAAATCGAGAACAAGGCGCAGATTGTAATTATGGCAAAGTGCAAAATAGGGCTCTTTAAGCTTTGGCCCTGTGGCCGTCAGTATTGCGAAAAATGATGTAGCTAGTTTTAATAAACCATCACGTTTGTTGTTTAGTCGTGCACCTCTGGTACATTTGGGTCGTTGCGACGACTCTCGAGGTGAACGCCGAGGTGTGGTACGAATTTACAATCTTGCAAGACAAATGGAACATTTCTGAGTGTAACCATTGCGTCTATTGTGCCATTATGAAACCCATTATTTAAAAAAAAATCCACTTGAGTTTTCATGCAAACAAGAGTTCCCCTCAAGTGGCATTGTCTATTATGTAAACAAAAAAACAAAGTAGTGATCTCATTATTTCCAAGAGGGAACATTTAAACTCAACAGCATCGGGTTAATAGACCTTTTAACAACAAACATTGTTTTGAAGTGGAGCAAGAGCAAAAATAATTTATGTAAATTTCGATTTAAAGCTTCCGTGACTGCAGGGATTCATATTCATGGTTCTTTCGGTAAAGTCACCACGTAGAAGGGAAACAATAAAATAATAAAAATATAAAACAATAAAATTCTCACGACGTTTCGACTGCAACACAAGCAATCATCATCAGGTGTGAGAACCACAGCAAGAAAATTTGAAAAAAATATATATTATTTTTTCAATTTTATTGTTTTATATTTTTATTATTTTATTGTTTCCCTTCTACGTGACTTTACCGAAAGAACCAAGAATATAATTTCTGTAATCTAATAATTATGCTGCACTTTTTTTCACAATGCAAATTATTGTTTCACCCACCCCCCACCCCCTTTTGCTAACAGTAACAGAATGCTGATATAGATCTGAGTTTATCCGAGCAAGAGATATGCGTCTATTGTTCCACTGGGCATGAAGATAACTCAATTCTCCGAGTGTCATTTGATCGCTTTAGCGAGTTCTTTGAATCTTTGTCGAAATAATCATTTGAAGGTGCATTCCATCCCGTCGATGTATAACCTGCCTCAAGAATGTAGGATTGAGCCTTAGAGAACAGTGCCACTCAAACACATCCACGTAGAGTCGAAGACAGCGCTGATTGAGCACAGAGGCACTCATTGAAGTTACAGGGCCCCCGTTTGACTATCGCACATCGGAGCGTCCGCAATTGCTCTTCAACTTCCATGCTAACTTGATTCCCCCCAAAGTACAACACGTGTCATTCATCATGAACGACAAGAGGGCTGCCGTGAATTACATTTGGAGGACACACCTGGCCTCTTAGGGGTTAATTAGATTTCGGGTTAAACCGATTGCCTCGCTCTCGGAGCGGCTTCCTTTCGCTCTTGCCATGCTCGCCCTCCCGTGAACACGCACGGTTCCGCCGTCAGGAGGCGTGGAAAAAGAAAGACCTCGGCTGGGACCCGCGTGCACTCCCCGTGTGTGCGCGTGCCGTGCGTCTGCGCGTTTTCGCAACACCTCCCCAAGCACTCCGCCAACGATGGGGAGAACAACTTCAACGCGCTTTCGGTGGCGCAGATTTAGCGGGGAGCCATTTTTGCGGCGGTGCCTAAATTAAGGCAATGATCTTCACGTCCCGCTACCGATCCCGCCGCTGGAGCCTTCAATTGAATTACAAATTATTAAATTACGGTGCGAAAGAGCCCACCGTGGAAAAAAAATCCGCGATTCTTTTGCACGCGCGTCCGTGTGTTTCATGAAAATAAAAACTGACAGTTGTTGTCTTGCGAATCTGCAATCAAGCTGGTGTTTTCTTGTCCACATCACATTTTGCGTGGAATAAAATGCTTTCCGCTGGCTTGGCTCTATTTCGCTCAAATGCAAACAGCTCTTAATTTGTCACCTTAATTGATGCGTATGGACATTTTATTGTGACTGAGCACGGGCCACCAAACCCCTGAGAAATTTGGCATTCCCAAAAATGTTCCTGTAATTAGATTTCGCGGTTTGAATTTATAGCTCCGTTTGCAGATGTGTTTTGCAACGACTTTAGAAAATCCATTTTACTCCCACGTTCTGAGTGACCCAAAACAGGATCTACACTATAAAGTAATTTGCCCGCAGTCTCCATGACAATATATACTCGATCATTATAATCATGTGGGCTGTAAGGTCACAACCAACTCCCTTTAACCAGGCCACCGTGTCCTAAGTTGCGGTTATCACTTCAGAACAACCACTGTGGCTCCACGACAGGACGTGGAATCTCATTCTATCCCTGGGTTGAATTCTCATCGGCTATAGCTGATTATCTCGTATCATCACTATTATTATCATAATTTTGCATCTACCGCTGGATGAAGGCCTCTCCATGCTGTTTCCATCTCCATAGCAGACACGCTCTTGGGTGCGTTCTATCCTTTGGCTGTCATTCTGTCACTCGTCTCATCCATTGGCCAGTATCCCTTATATGTCCTGCCCAAGCTGGCTTACTTTCCCTAGCAGTTACAATTATATTTCTCATTTGTGTTTGTTCCCGGATCCACGTGTTCCTCTTTCTGTCTCTCACTGCAATTCCAAGCATCAACGATCAAACAAATGTACAGATAAATAGAGCCGTGATCTGTATTGTGCTTTGTTTTCTCTCTAAATCTGACACGAGGGTGAAAAGCACACACTCAAATGCACACGCAAAAGTGTATGCGGAGACATTTTTTGTATTCGCATGATAGATAGAGCACTGTTTGCGTTAGAGGCTGGACAAAGGACCCTGAGGATTTGCCAAAATTCTAGATCTAAGACTTGACCTTCTCTTCAGTGGCAGCAAGCGCGAGCTAAATCTTGTAGCCGATGCTCAGAAATGCACAGCTCTTCTCCCGCGGCAAGGGAGCTGAGGCTCCAAGGGTCGTAAAGGTCTTCGCTCCATCGAGACCTCCTCCATCAGCCCGCTCCGCTCAGACACCAAGATTGCCTCTTTACTTGAAGTCCATCGTCCTCTTGGGTTTGCTCAGGCTTTGCGTGATGAGTTGACAAATCATTTGCGTGGTGAAAAAAAGCATTGCTACTAAACGCAATCAATGAATGTAAACAAAATAAATAAAGCTGGGAGATTGATATCCACCAAATTTATTTGCATTTTTAAGTCGATGGTTCGCCACTTTGGAATTATCTCTAATTATGAAACAATTTGCGTGTTGTTGGCAAGGTTTATTTTGATATTTCTGTTAACAATGATACTTGCTTGTTGACGTCGATTTTAAAGTGACAATGATGACATAATTATACAATACGTAGAAGAGATGTGTGACCACGCATAGGTTTAAATTGATGCACCACAGTTAGTCAATTGGCCAGTTACGTGTGGCGGGGCAAAAGTGTGGGTACTCCCACCTCTTCACAGACATATAGCCCTCATGGAAGAGTAGGCCAAATATCATCTCGAGGGAGTTCTCCAGTGGCGGCCCTTCTGCCAGGAATGCTGTGAGCAAGTAACTGCAAGGCCCCACCTTAACCTCTCTAGCGGCACAGCGTTTGGCTGTACGGCTGCATGCACCTGGAGTTCAACTCCCAGGCGCGGCGCGTGGACAACAATCTTTGGCACGTGTCGTGACGGCTACTGCAACATCCGACCGTGTGCGACAAAGTGCTCACCGAGCCGCATTCATTGCCCTTACAGTTGCCAGACAGGATACGTTACAAGGTCGCACTCATTACACACAAAGCGCTTGCCACAAGTACACCGAAGCACCTCACCGATCTCGCCAAGGAGCGTAATCCACCACGCCAACCCCGGTCCATCCTCGCAGTGGCTTTTGGCTGGCCATCGAACAGTGACGGTCGCTGCATCGCGCACTTCCTGATGCGCTTCTGCAGCCCTCTGGGGATACTCTTCCTCGAGATATTCGGATGCCACTGGAGCTATGCACTCTAGATTGTAAACGCATAGATTGAAAACTAATTTCTTTAGAAACGGCTTTTTGAGTTTATGTTTGTTGTCGAGCAAGATGGCCGCCCGAGGCGCGCGCGGTCCCAGCAGCGGCTGGCGGGGGCCGCTTGTGAGGGGGCCCAAGGAGGGGGCCCAGGGGGCCGCTTGTGAGGGGGCCCAAGGAGGGGGCCCAGGGGGCCGCTTGTGAGGGGGCCCAAGGAGGGGGCCCAGGGAGGGGCCCAGGGGGCCGCTTGTGAGGGGGCCGAGGAGGCCGGGGGGGCCGGGGGGGGGCCGACAGAGCCAGGGGGGGGGGCGCGACGGAGCTGGGGGGGGGCGACAGAGCCAGGGGGGGGGCCGAAGGAGCTGAGGGGGGCGACAGAGCCAGGGGGGGGGGGCAAAGGAGGTGGGGGGGGCGACAGAGCTGGGGGGGGGGCGACGGCGGGAGCAGAGGGAGCCGACACTGACTCACTCACACATCATACACTGACTCACTCACACAACATGCACTGACTCACTCACACATCATACACTGACTCACTCACACACCATGCACTGACTCACTCACACATCATACACTGACTCACTCACACAACATGCACTGACTCACTCACACATCATACACTGACTCACTCACACAACATGCACTGACTCACTCACACATCATACACTGACTCACTCACACATCATACACTGACTCACTCACACATCATACACTGACTCACTCACACATCATACACTGACTCACTCACACATCATACACTGACTCACTCACACATCATACACTGACTCACTCACACATCATACACTGACTCACTCACACACCATGCACTGACTCACTCACACACCATGCACTGACTCACTCACACATCATACATTGACTCACTCACACATCATACACTGACTCACTCACACATCATACACTGACTCACTCACACAACATGCACTGACTCACTCACACATCATACACTGACTCACTCACACATCATACACTGACTCACTCACACATCATACACTGACTCACTCACACATCATACACTGACTCACTCACACATCATACACTGACTCACTCACACATCATACACTGACTCACTCACACATCATACACTGACTCACTCACACATCATACACTGACTCACTCACACATCATACACTGACTCACTCACACATCATACACTGACTCACTCACACATCATACACTGACTCACTCACACATCATACACTGACTCACTCACACATCATACACTGACTCACTCACACATCATACACTGACTCACTCACACATCATACACTGACTCACTCACACATCATACACTGACTCACTCACACACCATGCACTGACTCACTCACACATCATACACTGACTCACTCACACATCATACACTGACTCACTCACACATCATACACTGACTCACTCACACAACATGCACTGACTCACTCACACATCATACACTGACTCACTCACACATCATACACTGACTCACTCACACATCATACACTGACTCACTCACACATCATGCACTGACTCACTCACACATCATACACTGACTCACTCACACCATACACTGACTCACTCACACACCATGCACTGACTCACTCACACACCATGCACTGACTCACACATCATACACTGACTCACTCACACATCATACACTGACTCACTCACACACCATACACTGACTCACTCACACATCATACACTGACTCACTCACACATCATACACTGACTCACTCACACACCATACACTGACTCACTCACACCATGCACTGACTCACTCACACATCATACACTGACTCACTCACACATCATACACTGACTCACTCACACACCATACACTGACTCACTCACACCATGCACTGACTCACTCACACATCATACACTGACTTTCTCATACATCATACACTGACTCACTCACTCAACATGCACTGACTCACTCACACATCATACACTGACTCACTCACACACCATACACTGACTCACTCACACCATGCACTGACTCACTCACACACCATACACTGACTCACTCACATCATACACTGACTCACTCACACATCATACACTGACTCACTCACACATCATACACTGACTCACTCACACCATGCACTGACTCACTCACACACCATACACTGACTCACTCACATCATACACTGACTCACTCACACATCATACACTGACTCACTCACACACCATACACTGACTCACACATCATACACTGACTCACTCACACAACATGCACTGACTCACTCACACATCATACACTGACTCACTCACACATCATACACTGACTCACTCACACATCATACACTGACTCACTCACACATCATGCACTGACTCACTCACACATCATACACTGACTCACTCACACATCATACACTGACTCACTCACACATCATACACTGACTCACTCACACAACATGCACTGACTCACTCACACATCATGCACTGACTCACTCACACATCATACACTGACTCACTCACACATCATGCACTGACCCTCTCACACATCATACACTGACTCACACATCATACACTGACTCACTCACACATCATACACTGACTCACTCACACATCATGCACTGAATCTCTCACACATCATACACTGACTCACTCACACACCATACACTGACTCACACATCATACACTGACTCACTCACACATCATACACTGACTCACTCATACATCATACACTGACTCACACATCATACACTGACTCACTCACACATCATACACTGACTCACACATCATACACTGACTCACTCACACATCATACACTGACTCACACATCATACACTGACTCACATCATACACTGACTCACACATCATACAATGACTCACACATCATACACTGACTCACTCACACATCATACACTGACTCACTCACACATCATACACTGACTCACTCACACATCATACACTGACTCACTCACACATCATACACTGACGCACTCACATCATAGACTCACTCACACATCATACACCGACTCACTCACACATCATACACTGACTCACTCACATCATACACTCACTCACACATCATACACTCACTCACGCTGCTGCTGACTCACTCACACATCATACATTGGGAGTGTTGTGCTGCCAGCTATGGCTTCATTTTTTCGTCGTACGTGTTATGTATATCGTTTATTGTTAAATTTAAAATCACAGTTCCTATGATTACTGTTGTTACATTGTTTTTATAGCTTTATTTTGGTGATTCGAAAACATATGGTTAATCTAAATTGTCTTATGATTGTTGTTGTTGGCTTGCACCACATTAATTTTTGCACACAGCGTTTTAATACGTTTTTTTTGTGTGGAATATTTGCTGGTTTATTCCAGGATGTTCCTGTTACCCGTCGTCGCTTTAAGATGTTCTGTGTTCAAATTTTGTTTGTTGCGGTTGCACCCGACTTAAGAGCCGCATGGCTCACAGGGCTATACCTAATAAATTAAACTTGAAACTCCCCCCCGCAACTCCGATTAGCAAAATCAACATACATAAGTACATACACGGATAACTTTGGTGGTGGTGGTGAGGGCTTTCAGGATCATTCCTTGGCCTACTCTTCACCAACTGCCACTGACCAGCATGACGAAGTATGCTTAAACGACCAGATGGCGAAACGGCACGGCGAGGAATTCCTCCAACAGTGGATTGGCAAAAAAACTGTACATTTGAATTTTACTATTATACTGTATAAAGTCATGCATATACAGTTTGTTCTCCTATAAGCCGGTAGTTGCGTTCCTGAAGAAAACCGCGCGAGTAAAAAAAATCGTGTTCTAATAAATAACATAATACAGGGTAAAGCACAGTCCGCGGTAACACGTGAGATGCGTATGGAGGCTGAACAGAGACCGAGGCGCGTGGGCAGCATCTCGAAGCATCCAGCAGCATCCCACCTTTGCGTGATGCTACGTCGAGGCAGCTGTACAACCGCTTATTCGTACTCGCGCGACGTAGTTCCAACCACCCAACAGCGTTGCATCCAATTCGCATCCACGTTACGGCAAAACAAACAAAAAAACGCGTTCCCTGATAGATTAATCGCGTTATCTCCAATCGGCATTGTGAAAACAAGGCGCGTCGTTACTGGAGAACGCGACTTGCACAAATTCTACCTCACATGTCGTCCCTCCCTGTCTCCAATGTCGCAAAAAAATTTAAGTCAGCCAGACTTCTTCATGTGGTGTTGTTTGGCACGCAGGGGTTTAATCAATAAATCATTCACATTATTTGACCGGTCATCAGAAATTGCAAATGCTTACAGAGTAAAAAATAATTGCCTTTTAAAAAATGTATTACACTTGATTGCAAAATAAAGGTGCACACTTCTAATCATATATTTAACAATTATTTTTCTTCCCGTCTCTAAATGTATTTATTTACCAGCTAGTTAAGCTTTGCGGGCTGTCTTACAAAGTGTTTTCAATCCCACTGAGCCCATTAAGTATTAGTTTACGCACGTTTTGTATTGGTTATTTATCACGTGCGCATACATGCTGTGGCATGTTCATTAGGAGACGCAGGGCAGTGAGGGGTAGCTCCCTGGCCTGAAAAGGATACAAACCAACTCCACAGCTACTCCTTGAGATATGCCAGCTATCTGCTCCAGTGTAAGCCATAGATTATTTAGATTATTTGGCTGCTATAAATATGCACGTGATAAGCCACTTCGTTGAGCTATCATTTGTGGCCAGGTCGCTTCTGGGAAAAAAAGAAGCTGAGACCTCAGTGGGCTTTACCTGGTAAAATAAAATAAAATGTTTTTTTGTGAGACGTTATAAAAAAAAATGACCTTGGATGCAGGCTTATTCTGGTTGCTTCTTCTTGACATGGCAAACCAAGGCCCACTGTTCCTGTCCCAGACTCGTTAATTCTCAGGATTCTTATAAACATTCATGAGACGTGATGCACAGGGGACACTGCACCGATGCCCCCGCCCTTATTCCAGCAAAGTTAGATTCTTCTTTTTTTTGTCATCTACCGAACACGGTCACTCGGCACAGGCCCAAGGGGCCCCACTTGCGTGACGCGCCCAGAAACAAGCGGCGCTGTTCAAGTTGCGAAAGACAAAGAGTGCAACACGTTTCTTAAAGTGAGCAAAGGTTCTTATTGTTCATGTTGTTGTTGTTGTTATTATAAGAGATTGGGAAAAGAGATGATGGGGAGGGAATGCCAAATTTTAGCAGTGCGAGGGAATAAGCAGAATATATATTTGATAAATATTATAGTGTATTAGGAGGCCACTGAAGCTATGGCACTTTTAAATCGAGATTATTGAAATCGAATTTCTTTAGAGCTGCGTTTTGTTTTAGTTTGCTGTCCTTCCCACGCACCGGCAATTAGCACGGTTGGCTATGTATGGTGCAAAAGAAGTTTAGCATACATACAAGTTCGACATACATACATACAATCAAGATGAGCACTGGTAATGTTATGTTTACAGCCATGAGCAAGTAGTGCAGACTCCATATTCGTATGGTGGGGGCGAGGCAATCCAAAGCACAGCTACCATTGACTTCCCCACAAAGCGGTATTCCATTTGTTAATCCAAGAGGAATGATTGACTTCGTAAAAAAAAACAGCATGTAAAGTTCATAGTTAAAGCATTACAATTGTGAGGAGTGGTGGCGCAATGATGAGCGCATCACACTACGAAGTTACAAGGCCTGAATTTGGTTCCCAGGTGCAGGTAACAGACGTGGAGAGTGATAGCAGGGACAGCGCGGTGTTTGGCTTTCTGATTTCCAGCGTCCATCACGGTTCACCTGCAATAGAAGAAGCATAAATATGGGAAAGATCAACGTGGGATATTGTGTCCTGGCCGCGTGAGTAAACTGAACATTAGGATTAGGTGCAACATCAAGGCTCTCTGTTATCTCCTATACCGGGCTCGGAACTATTTGTCCCACCTCGTATAACTCAGTCTAATTGGGCAAGGGGTGCTTATAGTGCAGTGGTACTGGGCACTGCGCCATGAACTCAGAGATCTGAATTTGATTCCCGGCCACAGAAGACGGCCGCAGCAGAGGTCAGGGGTGAGTGCCTTCCAAACTGCTTCTGCCTCTCGCCAAGTGTGGAGAAGTATGGTCAAACTGACCCTGCCCCTCCCCCCATGACAGACAGTGTGGGGGGAGGCATTCATCCAGCAGTGGACTGACCAAGGGCTGGCATCGTATTGAGATTGTGCGACCAAAGTAACGCAAGAGTGCAGGTAACAGAACGAATAAGATGGTTACATGGAATCACATTTAAAGAACAGCATTCTCTGTACCGTCTTTTATTCCCCTGCTATTTCGGCCAAACTGGCCCTTTATTTAAATAAAATGAAGAATTTTGCAACAATTATCGCATTCATAAAGGAATCTTGAGTGTTTTTTTTTTAACTGAAGGAAGGCGGTTCGGTCTGAAATGTGAAGACGAAAAGAAACCCGTGTTATTTTTTTTTAACCTGCTATTCTTTGTACACATTCACCGAAGCATCGGCCATTAACAAAAAAAAACCATTATGTATAAGATGTGAACCAATTTTCGTCAAATTATGTTTTTTTTTTTCACCCAGACACACCCAACGGTACAACTTGCAAACACAAAACGGTGTCACGTTTCATTACTGTAATATGAGATTCACTGTAATAACCTCCGTAATTATTTCAATTACTGTTACGTGCCTTTGATGCCTCCGAATGTATTTCGCCGTTCCCTCCTGCCTGAAGAGGAGATACTCACGTGTGTGCATATATGTTTTAAAATAATTGGTCGCAATGCTACGCTGAAAGCGATACGTAGTCACGGTAAAGCAATTTTCCATAAGCTGTGTTTTGTTGTTACAATTTGAGGAGTCCCTACAAACTGATATGGAAGCCTCCACATCTAGGCAACATTATTCAACTATTGGCGAGATGTTAATCTCCTTTGCTTGATGTACAAGAGGTCGTGGGTTCGATCCCGACTCTTGCGCCTGCATATTTGGAGTTTGCATGTCTCTCTGTCCGTGGTGGCATAAATTATTTTTCAGGGTCCTTCGATTTTTTCCCTCCACATTTAGAAACTTGCGTTTAAGAGTATTTGACTGCTGTACATTACCACGTGACAAGCCACTTCGTGGAAATATCGTTTGTGGCCAGGTCGCTTCTGAAAAGAGCTAGGTAGCTCAGCGGACCTTACCTGGTAAAATAAAAAAAGAAAATTAGTTACATTTACATAGGAGATTTGAAATGGCAGAATGTAAATGTTCACCCCTGCAATTGCCCCGCTCACGATGCTGCTGACGGAAGGGGCCTCTGCCAGAGGGCACCGTCGAGAGCCCATCCAGAGGGTATTTGGACTACTCTTCAAGGTGAGCTAGATATCTGGATAAAAGTGTACCCACAATTTATCCCACCACACGTGACCTGCCTACCGACTAACGATGAAACTAACAAACTATGTAACTATATATATTTTTTCGGGATTGGATTTTGTCTTTATTGGGGTTCATCAGCACGGCACAGTCACCAATGCTCACTGCTGCGACGTCTTTTGCAGCATTTTGGTTGCCTTGACAAATTTCCGACTACCGTGCGGGGAGATTGAACCACCATCCTCTGGATTGCAAGTCCATCGTGCTATCCATTACACTACCCCGGCAGCGTCGGTGGAGTGGAGTCATTCTTTAATTGCATCTCTTTCTCCGGGCTGCAGACGACGGCGGTTTGTTTGAAGACCTTGGACCTCGGAGGCAGCACGGAATCATGAAGGGCTTTCATCTTTCAGCGGAGAACAACTGCAGATTGCCGCGCGGTGCAAAAAAAAAATCTATAAATTAATTCAATTGATGAATTATCATTCTCGGGCCGGTGTCTGAACAAGCACAACATTATAAACCCTCATGAATATATAGTTACGGGGTGGTCGCTTCTATGGATCACCATAGAAATCAATATCCCTGTAAGTGCTTTTATTTTAAGGAAGCTATCCTATGTAGGGGGGTTACTCAAAGCAAACGGTTTTCCTTTAACCTGCAACCGAGTAACAAAGAGGTCTTTAACCTATGGCAACACTGCACACAATTCCTCACTTGCACCGCATCTCTCTAGATGTTGCTCGGGGGGGGGGGTGGGGTGACGTGGGAATGACCAGATGTATTTTTCCCCAACTTTATCACTCCATTGAAGTGCAGGGCTTAACTCTCTCATCGCCAACGATGAGAGAGTTACCCCTGGCGCGCCGAAATTGACGCAAGGTCCCAGCGCGCAGAGTGGCTCGCAATCCGGTGGGGTTGAGGCGTGGTGGGCCCCTTCGTGCGGCACGCTCTGCGTCTCCCTTCAGCCCCGTGGCCACGAGGGCCCTCACGCGCCATGGCGAGGGCGGCCGCGTAGAGGTGGAGATCGAAAGTCGGCCGTCGCCGTCCCTGCCGCGGGGGTTGTTGCGCGCGCGCGAGTGGGTTAATAGGACTGGCAGCGGCTATGCGTGTGCATTCATCAAACCTGTCGCACTTTCGAACAACATTAGGGGGAAGTCCGCCGTGCCACACCATTCCTCAACGCATTGCAGGGATATACAAGCGTAATAAATTCTGCTGAGCACGCACACCCGCCGATTGTTCATTTCACAATGCGCTACTGATTCATGAATTACCCGGAGCATATATCAAGCAGCAGGCTCGGACGCTGCAATAACACTCTGCACGTTTGTTACAGAAGACAAATTAAGTTTCCTTTCTCAGCTTTCCCATTAATATCATTTTCACACTTACCTGCCCCTCGTCCTTGATGTATTGCACAAAGGATGTCCGGGTATACATCAACGTTCTACATATCCACAATCCCCATCAATAATGAGAATCTGTCCCACTTTCAGGAAAAACAGCTGTATGACCTCGGCAACAATGTCCCCTACAAGGGGGAAAAACAACCTAAAATGCTCCGGGCTATATTTAATTACGTATGAAGAGTCAATGGCAAGCACGTGATGGCGTTGGTGCGATGAAACGGCGAGCAGATCACAAAAGTGATCCCGGTAAACAGATCAAACAAAACGAGTATATTTCGATTTAAAGCTTTCGTGACTGCACGAAAGCAACGATTCCTCTTCTTTGGTCCTTTCGGTAAAGTCACGTGACTTTACCGAAAGAACCAAAGAAGAAAAAAAAAACAAGTATAGTCCTAGAGAAGTTTGAGTTCGGCTAAAACCCCCCCCAAAAAACATCTACGCCGTAATAGCAAGCGATATTTTGCACAGCTCTCCGATGCGTTTTCGGCTTTTATCGCACGTCGTTCGGGCATGGTCGAATCAAATCGGCAGTACGATCCGTGGCGCCGAAGGCTATCACGAGGGTGCAATGCTTCACAGGCCGAGTTAGAGCCCGTGGTAGTTTGGCAGTAGGACGGCGATGTACGCTACGCATGTTTCCCAACCGAGCAACTTCCGGGAACGACGCCCGACGTTTCGCTGCCCGTCCCCCCGGCGAGCAAAAGGTCCGGATATCGTGTCGAACGACGGCGCGTGGCGCGAGCCCGAAATCACGACGGAGGTCTTTTGCGGCACAGGCGTGAAAAAAAAATTCCCACGCGGACGTGCCGTGGAATTCCACCGTTACGAACGGAAGTGTGTAATTTAAACGCTGTGGCTGAAGCGCTCATGCAAAGATGGCATTTGACCTTAAATTCCAAAGAGACATGAAGTCAACGATTCCTTCACTCTGGGCCACTGCACAGTGTGGAAGGGTTCCTATCCAAGGCTGTTTAAAGGTTACGGGATAACCTGAGACCTGGAATGCTCATCGACATTCACGGCTCTTTATTGCCTTTGGAGTACACGGCACTCTTTGAGGGTAATATAACCTGACTTTAAAAAAAAAACACCAATGTCTCCAGAGAGGGGGAAAAAAAGACTAATTTGCTCAGAAAATATGGAAGCGCAGTTTTGTTAATTTCACGCCGACTTCATGGAACACCTGGCACCTTGAAACACAGCTCGTGGAGGGAGAACAGTCATTGTTGTCATTGTTAAGAGCGAGCTCGCGTTCACACGTCTCGGGCGGCACACCGAATTGGATGCAGTTTCCAAAACACGAGCAGACGTGTGTCACAGTTCACTGAAGTCGTTCATTTTCTGCACAGCCAAAGGGCGGTCATATTTTTGCTTTGCAAGAGACCACCTGCCACCGGCGTATCTAAAACATCTTAAAGAGCCACATAATTGACAGATAATTGCATTACGCTTCTGCATGCGAATTAGGCGCGGCCGTCTTTTGCCGTAATATTTTTTCCCCCTCGTTACTTTTAATTTTTATCACCGCATTCTACACTGATGCCGAGAAAAATTGCATCCGAGATTCATCCATTAGTCATTTTTCAATTAATGGACGCAAATATCAAATCGATTGAGCATTCAAAAGGCTATTATTCACTCTTTGCGCGGGGGGGTGGGATTCTTTCACGAATTGCGCGCACGCGCGCATTTTCATCAGCCGTGAGATATGCGCGTTACGTAACATTCCAGTCGCGCGGTATCAGCGTGCATTTGTCGGTGGCTTCGACTTCACGAATCGCAAACAAAGGTGGTGTGCACACGGTGTAACGACCGCGCTGCAAATGTGTGCAACGCGGGCGAGCGCACGTGACATAGCTGCCACTGCTATCCGGTAGCCTGAAATAAAAAAAATATAGTTATAGTTGACCGATGTATGAAATTATTATGTATTTTGATTATAGTGCGCTGCTACTGCTATTGTTAATCCGGCTGTTATGGATTGACTTATGCGGCTAGCGAAGGACGCTAGGTTTAGTGGTGTGTGTTGTGTGTGTCGCTATTGTAAACTTGTAATCACATTTGTTGGGAAAACTGTTACGTTGTTTATATAGCATTGTTTTAGTAAGTTTTAGAGGGGCTTGGTTTGGCCAGATTTTTTTTATTTAGTATAGATTTATACTTAACATTTTGATCTTTATTGTATTATGGTTGTTATTGGGATCAAACATCGAAATGGATTTTTTTGCACTTTTTGTACGCAGCATGGACGGGTTGTGCTTTTTTCTGTAGGATTTTATTGTTTACGTACGTGGTGATGTTTAGATTTGTGTACAATACATTTCAGGTGCATCTTGTAATTGTATTGTTTGTTGCGGTTGAACCCAAATCAAGAGCCGAATGGCACACAGGGTAAATCCTAATAAATGAAACTGAAAACTGAAAAATAAATTGACACGAGAGTGCACAGTAGGAGGCATGCACAGACGCAGATAATGCTCGTGCACGCACCTGTACGTGCCAGGCGCGTGGCCTTGCCTATGCGAGACATTGCAGGCCCGGTGCACCAGCGGCGAACGCGCGCTTACGTGGATATGTTCACGCGAGTGTGTGTTTTGTGTCTTCACAAATGTGCACGATGACTGGCGATGTATCACCGGGACGTGCAAATTAGTTGGTCTAATTTCGCAAGGGCTGTTGTTGCGCGCTGGTGTCCGTGAAAAATGGGACGCAAACAAATTGCCGTCACGCGCCAAAACGTAAATAGTGCAGTGTTTGCACGACGATGAATACATTAAGACGTGAGACATTTCGACAACGACGAAAGTAACAGCAAAACACAGTCGTAATAATAATTATAATGATCTTCCGAACAGAAAGTAACCACTGATGATGATGATGATGATCTGTCTCGCAACAAAAATATAATGCCACAGCTTACTGTTATATTTTTGTCAAAAGTATTACTGTACTAAAGTGCGGTATTGCATGCGTGGTAAATAAAACACTTTAGCATAAGTGGGGAGAGTGGTGGCAAAGTGGTTGGCGCACTGCACTGTGATCCCAGCGACCCGGTCCTGGATCCTCGCTTCACTGACATTCAGTGACCAGCGAATGTCGGAGAATGAATATAGAATGTGAAAATAAAGTATGAATAAAACGCATGGATAAAAAAGTATGAATATATTTCGATGTAAAGCTTTCGTGACTGCAAGGATTCATCTTCTTTGGTTCTTTCGGTAAAGTCACGTAGAATGAGAATAAAATAATAAAATAATTAAAATGAATAGCACAATTTTATTTTGTTATTTTATTGTGTTATTTTATTTTATTATTTTATTCTCATTCTACATGACCTTACCGAAAGAACCAAAGAAGTATGAATATACTTTACAAAAAGTATGAATACAAATAATATATAAAATACAAATAAATAAAAACTATTTAAATAAAAAGTATGAATACAAAATATGAATATACTAAAATGCAGCATTGCATGTGTGGTATATAAAACACTGTAGTATAAGTGGGGAGAGTGGTGGTTGAGTGGTTAGCGCACTGCACTGTGATCCCAGCGACCAGGTCCTGGATCCTCTCTTCACTGACATTCACTAACCAGCGAATGTCGGTGAATGGCACGACATGGGGAGGCTTTCATCAGCAGTTGCTTGAACAAGCGCTTTAAGTTAGTATTGTCGGATAACAAATATATACGTACGATAATACCTCGATTTACGTGCGCCAATTTAGTGTCGTTTCGCAAATACGTCGTAATTTTATTATAATAAAGTAATAATTATTAATACCACCGCTTGATTTGCGTCACCCAAACCCCGCACTCACGTCGCTGACAGCATCGTCCTTCCTTTCTCGTTATCCGTCGTCTCTCAGTCTTCACCACCACCACCACCCACTACCCCTGTAAATCACTTTGGATTGAGGCCGTTTCGATATTCGTCGTCGCACATTTCAGGAACGCATCCCCGATGTAAACCGGGGTATTACTGCGTGTAAAGAGATGCAAGTCCTTTCTCAATACATCGTGGAGAAGGCTTGTGTACGAAAACAAAGACTTTCGTCCGATCAATGGTATTCATAAAAGCCAAGACAATAATGTGGACGATTCTCTGATGTGTTTTTGGGTTTCAAGTGAATTTTGTTCGGCACGATACGCAACATTTCTCTCCCACGTGCCGGGAGCTTCAATACCTCCAGTAGCTCCCAGACACAACGTGTAAATACATCGGAGAGATGAACAGCACAGCCGTGAAAACGTACGCAGAATTTGCAGCGCGTTTTTTGTTTATTTCCGCAGTTTACTCCGGTACACACACGCATTAGATACAATCGTAAGTGTTTGTGCTTGGAGAGATATATTCTGCGTTATCAATGGTACAGTTTTGTTTGCTGGCTGTCGAGATGATGAGTCAATGTACGCAGCCCCTTAGAGAAACCCAAAGATTACGCATTAGAGACATCATTATCTTGAGACAATAACGCGGTGAAAAGATAAACGAGGGATGTTATTCTTCAGATTCTGCTGTATTCGTACCATTAATTTACATATAAAAAAGTGCCTGCGATAGCTTACAGTAACGTATACATATTTGCCCAATTTAAAATGTCAGTTTATTCCGAGGGTACCCTCCTTAACCCACTCCTCAATGGTACAATTTTATTTCAGTAGCCTTTGCTAAATAGATGACTGAATGTTTCCCCACTCACCTCGCTGAAGCCCACCAATTTATGAAAGATGCATTTCCCACGCCTCTGTACAGTGCATCCCATCATTACAGTGCTCAGATGTATGCAACGGCTAAAGATGGACAACTGCGGAGCTGTATATTTTATATGCAATCGATACAATCATCCGAGGCAACCGTGCACTGCAAGGTTTTAATTAACGCAGTCATCGGGGACTTTGACGACCTTTACGCGTCGCTGTCACGTGGAATTCTATAGGTTCTGCCTCTAATTATGCGCGGGGCTTCTGGTGTGTTATTATCGAGAGTTCTACCCCAATTAAGGAGGAGAATTTCCGTGTTGCTCTCCAAGTAGGGCGCTAAAGCTGTCATCTGACTCTTGCGCAAATTTCACCGGTGTTTAATTTTGTATTATTATCAAGACCGTTGTGGAATTACGCAATCCCCCAAAGCAAAGCAAAAAAGACGACATGAAAACACTTCCGCCCCAGAATGAAAAAAAGTAATCGCACACACACACACACAAAAAAAACCGGTGCGCAAATTATTATTATAGGGGCCCAGTTTATAATTCGCCATCATAATCATTAGCCGCGGTCAATCGACTGCTCGATGAATTCTGCTCCAAATGTACCGGTATCTCACAATCTGGCGATGTAATAATGCACTCAGCACCGATAACGTGAGGCAATTCATGGCTCTGCCTCCCCGCTGGTCGCCCCCTCGGGGTGGAGCGGTGGCGCAGCGGTTAGCAAACAGGGCAGCCACCTGAGGTTGACTCCTGGACACGACTGACTTCGGTGGCTCGTAATGCGGACATGATTCCTTGTAAAAGGTTTCAGTTTTGGTGTTTTTTAACATCTTAACACACCTGTTTTGTTGCCAGAAAAAAAGGGGAAAACCTATTCTCATATTCGTTGGTTCTTTCGGTAAAGTCACGTAGATAGAAAAATACTAAAAAATAAAGTGAATAAAAATAAAAATGATGAAATAAAAATAAAACAAAAACCACGACGTTTCGATCACAACACAAGCAATCGTCTTCAGGAGGAAAGAGTGATGATTATGATTATTATAGATAAGCCTACATGTAAATATTAATATTATTATTAATACACGTGTCAACGTTTAATTATCAATAATCATACCTTGCACGTATACCGAACGTAAAAACAATTAAGTTCAAAGATGTACACAAAGCGGTGTAAGGGGTAGAAATGTGAGGGGTCAATCAGGCCGCGTGTCCCATTACCATCGCCTTCGGGACCCCTGACCCCTAAAGGAGACAGTACGCTCTTGGAATGGACAAATGGATCACAAGTGAAACTAAGTTTGGCACGCTGCCGCTTTCGCTTCAATATTAAAGCGCGTGCGTGCGTGCAAGCGGTGATGAATACGTACACATAACGCTTACACCCAATCGCGTGGCCACTCTTCGCAAATGTTGGCTGCAGCCGCCATTCAAATATGCGCGCGTTTCGGTTTTAAACTAAAATCGGTGGAGAATAGTGGGTGGAAGGGGAGTGGGACGTGGTGGGAGGTGGTGCGAGGTGGTGGGAGGTGGTGGGAGGGGGGGGGGCAGCGTGGAGCCAGAGCCAAGGGCGTCTAGCAGTACAGCTGTCAGGCACGGTTTGGAGATTTTTATTCAAAGTGCATGGAAGACGATCAATAATTCAATTAGCTCAATTTGTACACACCTGACACGGGAATTATGCGAGAGAAAAAAAAAAAGACCCGTGCACGCTCATATTAGCTCAGGCTGCCGACTCAAACATTTAGCCTCGGTGGTCATAAAAAGGCGGGGCTGGCTTAGAGGTAATGCACTTGCCGATGACCCGAGAGAAGAGGTTAGCAATTAAAAGCACATCGGTGCCCCGGTGATGTGTGGCGCAGTTCAAAGGGGACGTTAATTCTGCTGTCTCGTGCACTTATAGATATTACGGGTCCGCCGGGACTCCTTTCGCAAGACCGCGGCACCGTGCGCTCTGCTCAAACGATCCATCTGCTGCAAGCCCAGCGCTTCGCACGTGCGTGCGTAGAGCGTCCTTGTAAACAACACCGCAAAAAGGATGAACGCGTTAAAGCGAGGCCCTGCTCAAGGCCACTGCTTGTGGTGGAAGAGTCCCCCCCCCCCCCCCCCCCCCCCACCTTCTAAACCAGGGTATGTTTGGCCTGATCTTCCAAGATGGCCAGACGTTTTGGAAGAGGTGGGAGCTCCCCGCATTTCAACCCACACGCCAACCTGGCGATTCGCGTTTTAAAAAAAAAAAAAAACTTCCTTCGCTTTTTTTATTTGACCAGGTAAGGCCCATTGAGCTGTACGGCTTTTTTCAGAAGCGACCTGGCCACAAATGGAAGCTTCAACGAAGTGGCTTATCACGTGGAAACTTATAGCAGCCAAATACTCGAAACCATGTGGATTTTAAATGTGGAGGGGGGAAAACCGGAGGACCCAGAGAAAAATCCACGCCTACCATGGGGAAAACATGCAAACTCCAAATGTACAGGCTTCAGGGTCGGGATCAAAACCTAGGACCTCCCGCGTACCAGACGAAGTAGTTAACTTCTTGCCTATTTAGACTGCTGTGTGTACAGAATAAGATTTAATTAACTTGCCCATTGTTTTAACTGCGGTGCTGGGAGATGGAATTGTGCTCGCAACCTCTGGGTTGCCAGTCCAGTATGTCAACCGTTACATTGTGGAGCTTCAGTAACACTCACGTGTTTAATTTAATTTGAACGACTAAAATAACAGGCCGAGAGATTTGGCTCGTGTGATACATAAGTGTACGGCTCTTTTAGTCAAACCACTGCTGGGTGAGGGCCTCCCCACGCAACAATGGCCACGTGTGTCTTAAGCAACCCGCACCGCTGGTCGGTGCGGGTTGCTTAAGACACACGAGTAACATTCATGTAGATTTACGGGATGGCAATACTTACGTGCATAGCCTATAGGCCAGGTTACACTGCATCGTCTTGTGCACAAGAGGTCAAATGTTTATAGACAATGGCTTTTTAGTATTTACGATAAATATTAAGTGAGATGTTGCAATTGCTGGGGTTCATCTTTATCGGACAAACTTCAGATTTTCTTTTTACAAAAAAATGATTCCAACACATGTTATGGTATTTTAATGCATGTTAAGGCATATTCAAAAAATAAAATATTTTTTTAATAGCTAGCCATTGCTGCAAATAAATTATTGGACTGTATACAAAGATACGGCAGACACAAGTGGAGTTAGGTACCTTCATGATTCTAATTTATAACCCACAGGTGATTGATCAATCACCCTGAAATATTTCCTTGTGGTGGCGAAGTGCTTAGCGCACTACACTATGAAACTGGCGACCCGAGATATATCCCCAGCCACAGCTGACATCTCAACCTATCATGGGCTCCCCCCACCTTCACCAACTTGCACTTACCAGAATATGGTCAAACATTCCCCATGGTCAGCAAAACATGGGGGTTCCTTCATCCAGCAGTGGATTAACAAAGGCTGTAAATTACAATTCTTTCACATGTTCTGGTAACTCACAGATACACAATAGCGGCTCGTGGAAGGACAAAAGCTAGCAGGTGGCAGAAGTTGTTTTGTGCTCTTGTGAATGACTGTCAATAATGTAGAAATAAATTATACCCCGAGTATTGTGTGCGTCAAAAACGTCACATGCGTGAAAGCACTTCTTTAACCAAGCCAACGACAGTCAACACCGCCGGCAGTCACGTCCCCGTCTTTGTATTCCTGCAAGACCTTTAATTAGCACCCTTGGACGATTTTGGCGAAATCCAGCACCCTTTAATTTGGTCTGAACATTGCAAGGACTAGACGGAGCACATTCAAACGAGATATCATCCGTAGAATTAGGAGTCGGGCACCTATACACACGTCTCTTTAACGAGACCAATTCCTACGCAGTGAGAATATGTACGTTCTGCGCGCGACAGGACTGTGTTTAATTGGTGGTGAGTAACCCCGTAACACTACTGATACATTTTCTGCCGCGGAATTATTGCTGAAGTGGTAAGTAAAAAAAAAATGTGGTTTGGGTCATTGGAAAGAGCACTTACAGATAAAGTTTACCCTTTCCCAAGATTTACTTCACAA
This sequence comes from Petromyzon marinus, assembly GCF_048934315.1. NCBI lineage: Eukaryota > Metazoa > Chordata > Hyperoartia > Petromyzontiformes > Petromyzontidae > Petromyzon > Petromyzon marinus. The sequence continues at coordinate 17,893,061 of NC_133688.1, read as the reverse complement.
TGGCTTGAATGCACTACCGATCTGCATTCAGAGACGTTATTTTAGTCAGTTTTTTTCTCACTTTTATCTCTTATTTTCCCCGCCTCCACGGATCAGAAGAGACGTATTACCGCAGTGTTAAAGGGCCATACTTTATTCATGATGGTGTCAGTTATGCTCGCAGAAGATAATTTTGCACTTTTCCCTTTCATATTTCAATTGTGCAATTGTTGTGGAGTCAATTGCTTACTTTCGACAAAAAAATATCCCTCTCTATTGTAATAATGAAATTACCAAAAAAAATACGTAACATGTAAAATGAATTATAAAGGTAAATAATGCTGAAATCATAACATCCACTAGCTGTAAAAAAAAAAAAAACTGCACGGTCATGTGGCTTCGTGCTATCGTACGGTGCATTAATTCTGGCCTCACAACAGAACATGGGAGCGAGCGGCTTGCTTTTGCTCGGCCACATCCATCACACGCGGCGCTCTTTCAAGCAACATTAGCGTGAGGTCTGCATCACCAAGCCCATCCCTCAAAGCATCTGCGCGGCTATCAATTCTCGGCCGATGTCTAATAGCTGACAGCTAAGAGCAAAGCTCCTTCTGCTACTTGGACTGCCACTAAGTTGGAGTTTTTTTTTTTCTTCTTCTTCAACCCACAGACGCTTGTGCGTGTGTATGTTGAACTTATTTCGCACCGTGCGTAGCCAACCGTGCTAATATCGGAGGTACGGGGGGAACGAGAACAAACCAAACGCAAAAAGCAAGTCTAAATAAATTATTTTTCAATCTGGATGATTTAAAAGTGCATAGCTGCAGTGGATTCCTAATATCGTATGAGTGTTCCAGACGAACACGATGGACGCCGCCTAAACATGTTTTTGGAAAGTTACCACAAACCCTGATTGACTAAAATGGGTTACTTTGCTTGCATATTTATTTCTTTATGAATTCATAATGAGAATTATTTGACACAATGAGGTTACGTGTTAGGTTATCTGCAAAACACTTCAACTTTTTTTGTTCTGCGCGAGTTTCCCTTACGTTTGGAAATTATGATGTTTCGTTTTTTGTGAGACTGTGCCATTTTCACAAGGTGAAATTGTAGTTTAGGATTGCTGTAACTTTTACTAATCAGAGGTATCATGAAAATCAGAGATGTAATTCCGATAGACCAAAAAATATATATTCCCTCTCTTCTTACAAGTGTCAAAGACTGGCAAGGTAGAATATAAATGTGTAATGTGATTCTGTACTGTAATTCGTTTTTGAAATCGAAAGAAAATACCACCGTATGTTATAACAGTATAACGAGGTTAAGGTGCATGCCTGGACATTATTGCTTATGCAACTGCTTGCAGAAGTGCCTCCACCCAAGCGAGAGCTTCAGAGAGGCCCGCTGGAGGGTATTTGGCCTACTTTTCCATGACGACTAGACATCTTGGGTGAGGCGAACTAGACATCTTGGGTGAGGCGAACTAGACATCTTTGGTGAGGCGAACTAGACATCTTGGGTGAGGCGAAAACACCCACAATATTTACCCCACCGCACTGGAGCTGCCAAAATCGACTAACTGTGATGTACGCATTTGTACTTCTGCGTGGAAAAAAGGTGGTAGGATTTGAGGATGCCGTACTGCAGTGTATGCAAATATAAATGAGTAAGAGGACGTAAATAGCCTATCCCAAGTATGCACACAATGTGTATCTTGTATTGCAGGCTGTTGTCATGCACTGGTCTAGGAGAAGCCCATGCATTATGGGCAAACTAATGGAAACCATTTCATTACAGAGGCCAATTAGATACAGATAAATTATTCATTGTCAGCTAAGTATTAATACCTCTTATATATGACGAGAGCTACATTTTCATCACATTTTTGAACGGCTCTTAAAAATTTCATTTTGCGATCAAAGTACTCTTATTACTTGCCGTTCCTAAAATTATTGTTTTGCATCTCGTATCTTGTGAATTTTAAAATTAAAAACAAAAAGGGCCATCTTGGACTCCCATCATCGCTGTTGGGTTTAATTCGCTCTTAATTCACAGCATGTTCGACACCTCGTGGCATGCGGTGAAATTATAGAAAATCACAGACTGGCTCAAGTACACTTCACGTGCGTGATCCCTATGAAATAATTATCCTTACATCTGATAACGATGACATGCCCATACTATGATTGTGCCTACATCTGCCATTACTACACATGAGAATGTAAATCTGTACCGCGATGATTTCTTGAGCCTGATAAATTGGCAAGTGGGCGCTTGACACATTTATATGCGCTAAATAGTCGGTTCGACTATGTCATATTTTAGATGGCAATTTCCCACAGATGTGATCAAACGAGGCACCTCGGTCTATCTGAAGTTTAACACGGACGGAGCGCCGCTCGTTTCTATCTGTAAATGTTCATTTGCGATACCCGGCACGTAGTTGTCTGCTCTTTCCACGCCCTGTCGTGTCATCCCCTATTCATGCTGGAGACATACATTTTTCATAAGGTTCTTTTGTAAATGCTATCACGTGTGGCAGCCAAACCAAACAGAAAAAGGAAGCAAAAGGAAGCCCTCAATTGCTTTCAGCTCTACCGCACAACTATGCCCGGTTTTAGCAAATGTGTGTGTTGTGGTTATAAAGGGAGGTATGGGTACCTGGGGGCAGACAGGGGTGGAGTTGAAAAGAAGGGCAGTAATGTTGTTGCACGAAATTGATCAGAAAGATCACAGGAATGGCGTATTTGACAAAATGCGAGTCAATTTTATGGACTTCAACACTGCTTTCCCTGTCAGATTTGTGGAAAATGTTATTGTGGCCAATTTGGCAACGAGCCTTATCACTTTCAGCCACGTCCATGGACTCCCGCCGAATGCAATATACCTTGGTAATGGAGGCTGGGTTTAGACTCTTGGGCTTTTCACGTAAAAAAAACTCGTGCTGACTATGAACTCTCGGCAATATATTCAGTTATTGCCACGATGCGCACAGAAAGTAATTTTCAAAAGTGTACCGTTCCATTACGTCTTCTCGGAATCGGGTTAGCACCAGTTTTCATGGAGACATTGATCTGCTTCTTAACGCTTCGCGACCCATTCAAACACGAGCCTGCCCATGCGCGAGCGCACGCGCATGGGCAGGCTCGCATCGGCTGCCGACCGCGGGAGTTCATAGAAACTAACCTTGAAAAAAAAATCTCAATCAAGAAATACCCCAAAATAAGTATGCGGCAAAATGAGAGTTTGTCGGAAGCATGCGCCACTCCCGTAATGCGTTTGCAATTGCGATTTGATCCGAGGCTTGGTTAAGTGGTTATGTTCTTTTTTTATAGAAAGAGGATCCAGATATAGCACTACGCTGGTAGCCGCAGTGCATTCATCTATAAGGGATTAAGGGAGGCTTGCATCGGTTTAGCCCACCCATGGCAGTGGATTCTGCCAGGAAACCAAAACATTACGTGCATAAAAAAATATCTACGAGTAGAGGAATTGGTACATAAGTGGATGGGCGTACGCACCTTAATAACCACGTGGAGGGCGACGCACCCACCATTGTTGTTATTGCTTGTTACGGAGCGACAGCGCAGATATGGAATTCAGGAGGCTGAGTCGACCAAGTGGAGGCCCAGGACAGATTTCAATAATCGTCACCGGTGTTGGCTGTGAGTGGGAATCGAACTCAAGTCACCGGGTTCGTAGCGCCGTGCGCTAACAACTACACTACTGCTCCCCTCCCCCACGCACGCACGCAAGCAAAATGTTACTCAGATGCAACGGTAATCACAACTGCTGAATTATAGGATAGGTCTGGCTCGGTCTATACATTGATTGTCGTGAAACTCTTACATTTTCCGATGGTTGAGCTTTGCCGATTGTTTTCTATGCAGCATATACGCGAGATGAAGTTACATTTAGATGCTATGTAAATGCACATTTTAATGTATATTTCGATGACTTTAATATGTAATTTATAATACTGGACAACGCTCTGTTAAATGACTGCTGAATGAAGGTCTTTTATCCGTGGGAGTTGTTTTACCATACTTCACCACTCTGGTCAGTTGGCATTGGTAAAGGAGGAGGCCCAGAAGCGGTTCAAATATGTATGGGCACTGACGCTAGCCATGGTCGGGAATTAAATTCAGATAAACTGGGTTCAGATTGCAGCGTGCTAAGCACTGCGCCACCACTTCCCCAATTTAATACGTATTTCTGAAATTAAATATACCTATGTCATTATTATTATTTCTACTGTCATGTCTCCACTCACAATATGCATTTAATTAGATATTATTAACACGTGACTTCTATTAGTGGATTCCCAGAAACCTTAGCATGCTGCTCACTGCCCGGACTCAATAAATGGCAAGAACAAATCCTTGAGAAAATGCATAAAGCCTCGCCAATCCCTGCGCGAACCGTCACACATATCCACACAGCGACAGTGAGTGGGTGGAGGCATTTTAGGTATTCACAATGTGCACCTCCGATGAGCACGGTTGGCTATGCACGGTTCGAAAGAAGTTCAGCGCACATTCGTACAGCAGTTAACTCAGCAGACGTCGGTTATTTATTTTTAATGACAGTATACTCCCTCGTTATTAGCGAGGGATACGTTCCGGAGATGCTCGTGAATGGCGCAATTCGTGAATAATTATATTGGCCTACGAAAACCTATATTTTTAATGGATTACCTTAAATAAGTACGTACGTAAGTTATTAAATACGTGAATTCGTCATAATAATATCTATCATCACTTTATCTCTCACCACTTTATCTCTCTCTCTCTCTTTCAATGCACCCGTGTAGAGAGTTCCAGATGCGATTCGCGGATAGCCAAAATCGCGGATAGCAAGTTCGCGGAATAATGTCACTGCTGCAAACGACACAGTGCAATGGTTGCCACACTGGAATTCCTATCGAGAAGGTCACCCGTTTGATTCGACTCTCCTGGCGCGGCAGTTGAACCAATGGCGCAAGTTTCGTAAATCCCACCGCCCTCTGTCCACCCAGCAGTATAAGTGGGCACTACACGACGGCGATGCCAATGGGCAGGTCCCATGTGGTAGGGTAAAGCGTGGGTACTCCCACATTTGTAAAGATGTCCGGCCGGCGTGGAAAAGTAGGCAAAACTACTCCTCCAGAGGGGCTCCCTAGGGTACTCTCTCTCGTTGATGCCCTTCTTCGGCCAGCAGACGCGTAGGCAGATAATTGCAGGACTGCACCTCTACCATTACCTTCAACATTAACATTGGTTCAGGGAAAGGTTATAGCGGATGATGCTCACAGCATTCAGACAGATCACGTGACTGTATTGTAATTCATTCTGGGTGCCAATAATGCACACGAATTACGCATACTAAATATAATAGAACGTCTAAATTGTTGCAAAGCTGGCACTCGTACAAAGTTCATAAACCCCAGCACAACCCATGTGTACGTATAAAACAGCCTTGTGCTTTAATAAACGCCAATAACAGTCTATAGACTTCCTGTATCATGAATAAAAGTTTCATTGGTAAGTGACTAGTTTAATTATTGCGGAGATGAATTGGTAAAGTCTGATGAATGTTCGCATCAGCACGCGTGTAGAGTAATAACAAAAAAAATATGTTTCATTATGCTCATACATATGTGTATATACACACAATTTCCCTGGATTATGACTTACTTTCCCCCTCCCTCCCCCCCCATGTATTTTAACGCAAACGTTGAAGGGGGAAGTATTTATATTCCAGATAATACATTTGTCTTTCAAAATACGTGTGCTTTTTTATATCGTTGCTGAAACTCATCATCCAAGGAAGACAGCTCTCCACAGTACAGTATTTTCTCGATTATAAAAAATAAAACATTTTCAAAAACGGCCCCAAAGTTCAGGGTGTGTCTTACTTGCCGGAGCATTTCGTAATCCAAAAATTACGGTTATTTATAGTAGGGTGCACTCAAAATGAAAGTTATATTTTTTAATATTTTCCAAGTCACGCCCGTTGGAAGCACCGTGAGTTTCGAGACAATCCTTCGATGTTCACCGGTTGCTCAACGGAGTTGAAAAATGCATTAGACGCATTGCACAGAGAGTCGTGGATTGAGGTTCGTAGACAGTGAAGCAGAGGAGGATGCCGAGTGACCTGTAAATCAGATTCTCAGCCGTTGACTTTTTCACCAAAAGTGCCGAATCGAGAGGAGGGTGTGATCTCAGAAGACAGAAACTTCACTTTTCCAAGTGTATATTAAGTGGCAGCCTAATATATATACAGTTCATAGACTGCATTGCATATATTTGTACGTATTACAAAAAGCAAGATTTTCACAGACAACCTGCTCTCCAAACAAAGCAGTCTCTGGCAACCAGACAACGCAGGAGATGCTAATTTCCAGCTGCCGAGGGCGATTTAATTCCGCAGATAATTTCGGTCCGTGGAATCTGGAATTCAATCGAGACTTTTCGCGATGAAAAACAGCGAACGCAAGCCCGCCTTACGAGGCTCGGCTTTATACCCTTCAGCTCACGGTGGGGTGGTGGGGGGGAAGCTGGCCGAAATAAATAAATAAATAAGCAGCAAAAGATGGAGTGCTACAGCCGTGCTTTCCTGGCGATGCTTTGAAAGCCAAAGGCCACTTCTAATTAAACTGGAGCAGTAGAGCGTGAACAACACAGTGGCTCCTCTTTCGCCAGGCAGCGGGTGTGATAGGGTGCCACTGGAATAATAGCTTTTAATTGAAACAGTTTGTAAGTGCAGACACTTTACCGCAAGCGTATTTGGACCCCCCCACCGCCGCCTCCTCCGCCCACACATCCATGGAAGCAAGATCCCATTTCCAGGACAAATAAAACACCGCACATATCCATTTGTGAATATCAAAGCAAAAAAGGCTGCAAAAAAATAAAGTGGTGGTGTGGTTAAAATTCAAAACAGCATACAGCATGGTGCATTGGACTACAATATGAACATGAATAAGACATCAGGATAAAAAAAGTGTTTTAAATTCTTATTTCCTTGAGCAGGTGAAATGTGCGTGAGTGTTGGTGTTATCTTAAAACAAAGCAGTCTACGGGTGGCCACGTGGAATATTCGAACGCTCACTGCAGAGGAGAGGCTGCCACTCCTCTGTCGGGAGCTGGACCGGTACCACCTGGATCTCTGTGGTATTCAGGAGGTTCTGTGGACTGGCTCTGGCTCCTGCCACCATGAGGGATGGACAGTCCTCTACTCGGGGCAGGAGACTGCCAAACAACAGGGAGTGGCTCTTCTTCTGAACCAAAAAATGAAGGTGTGGGAGTGTGGCGGTGAGGTATGGGAAGCTGTAAGCCCCAGGCTACTTTGGGCTCGCCTTCCCATCCACCAGAGGCGGGAGTGGTGGTCGTGGTTACTCATGTCCCCACCGAAGACGAACATCCGTGGAGGGATGCAGGCAAGGCCGATGAGTCAGATGCCTTCTATGACCTACTGTCACAGGTGCAAGCTAAAAGTGGCCCATCGGGATAGAATAATCTTGTTGGATGACTTCAATGCCCGAGTTGGTCATGATGCTGGCGCCTAGTCTGGAGTGATTGGAAGGCATGGGCCAGATCAGCTCAATAACAACGGCAGGAGGCTGCTAGATTGTTGTGCAGTCCATGGGCTTGTAATTACCAACACGCTGTTCCGGCATCGGCACATTCACACAACATCATGGATGCCTGCCGGGTTCAAGCAAGAACATCTGCTGGACCACATAGTGACGGAAGAGCGGATGCGGACCTATGTCCTTGACACCAGGACCTACCGTGGAGCTGATCTGCCCACTGACCATCGACTTGTCATCTGTAAGATGCCCCTGCCATTCTTCCACACCGGTTGTGGGTGTATACCCAGGACCCCATTCAAACCCATAGTGGCATTGTCTCAGCTATCTGATGAATGTTGCAAGCAAGAATTTAATTATCGCTTGTGGCTGGGGTTGGCATCGTCCCCCACTCCTCCTGATATGAAGGGGAAATGGGCGAGGTCTAGGACTGTGGCTCATGCAGCTGCAATGGCTGCTTTGGGTACACGGTCCAGACCTCCCCAGAGACCCTGGCTGACAGAGGAGGTGTTCAGGCTGGCTGAGAAAAAGCGACAGGCCCACTCTCATACGCTACAGCATCCCACATCGGAGAATGAGGAGGCTTACCGCAGCCTTCGCTCGGAGGTTCGGAGAGCTGTGAGGCACTGCAAGGATGGGTGGTGGTCGCGGGTTGCTGAAGAGATGGAGTCTGCCTCATTGGCCCACGATCACAAATTGCTCTTTAACTCCATCGAAAAAGTAACCTGCAGCGCCATACCTACTACCATCATTCGGGGAAAGAATAGTGATCCAATTGCCGACCCCCAGGAACAGGTTTGCAGATTTTCTGAGCATTTCCGTGCGATCCTGGGGGACGGAAAATCCCTCAGCCTGGAAAACAACGTAGGACAAAGTGGGGATGACCCTGCTGAGGCTGTGGTGCCTCAAATATTGGAAAAGAAGACACCCCTGTGAGTGGCTGGTTGAGGTGCCATCTGTTTAGGAAATACTAAAGGCGATCCAGAGCCTGAGATCAGGAAAGGCACCGGGCAGAGATGATCTCCCAAGCGAAATTCTGAGGGTGGCATTTGTGCACAGACTGCCCTACATGACATCATAACAAAAGTCTGAACCACTGGAAAGGTTCCACAGGATTGGAAGGATGCCCTGGTGGTCCCCCTCTTTAAGAAGGGGGACCGCACAGACTGCAACAACTACAGGGGCATCTCACTTCTCAGTGTGCCGGGAAAGGTCCCGGCAAGGATTATTCAACATCGCCTTGCTAGGCACGCTGAGAGGAGGCTTGTGGAGCCCCAATGCGGTTTCAGAAAAGGGTGGTCCTGCACAGATGCCATATTTTCTGTCTGCTACAGCAGAGGTATAGGGAATTCCAACAAGACCTACATATCTGCTTTATTGACCTGGCCAAGGCCTATGATACCATCAGTATGCCTGGGCTCTGGGTTGTTCTTCATGCTTTCGGAGTCCCTGACCCTCTGCTCACGATCATTAAGGACCTTCATGATGGTGAGCGGGCCCGGGGTAAAACTACGTGGCCGGGAGTCGGAGCAATTCCCTGTTCACCTTGGGGTGCAACAGGGATGTCCTCTGGCTCCCACATTATTTAACATCTATTTCGACCACGTAGATTATGAAGCCTTCAATAGCTGTACTGAAGCCTTCAATAGCTGTACTGGAGGAATTTCCATTTAGTGGTGAATAGCGGTTGTTGTTGTTATCTTGCCAACCGAGTGGCTCAGCGGGAGACTCAGCGGCTCACAAGTTGGAAGGTTTAGAGTTCAAGTCCTGGTTGGGAGTTGACAGAGACTATCAGCATTTGTCAAGGGGCCCGATGCAATCAGTACCAATTTGTTGGGAAGTCAAAAGCGGCTATCCTGTGGATACACTCATCCCCGTCATAAGAATGTGGAATTTACACCATTGGGGCTCAGGGTTGTAAACAGGAGATGAGGACTTCCTCCACGCGCGTTTGGACAGGAACTCACTTTGGACTTGTTTGATTGTTATTAAGTAAAAACAATCCTACTCTAAAACAACACAGCTTGTCATCCGAGCAATATCTGGTGCATGCCATGGGAAACAAGTTGCTGAAATGAACTTGTATTATTCATTTACTCTTGCATGGGATATGCCTAACCTGGACAGTCATTTCATTACACCTTGGACGAGATGGTCTCCAATGAATGTTGGATAGTGTGGATGGCAACATCGTCTGAGGTAAAATACATTATTTTTCATCCCATTTTCACTGTGCATCCGACTGCGGCAGCTCGTTTATTAACTAAACAAATACCGCGTGTTGAAATGTAAAAGCATCGGTGCTGAGCGTAATGCATTTTCAATCTCCTTCAGAGTGCCTCCGTACAACCATGTAGCCGTGACCTTATTTAAACGGGGTAGCATACTAAAAATCTCAGGGGGGAGGGGCACAACACAGGCAATGTTCAACAAACTTTCAAGAAAATGTTTAAAAGCTTCACAGAATGCACAAGTAACCATGCGGATGCCGTCCGCCGTTGTCTTGTCGTGCAATTTCCTCACGCTTTTGCTGCCTCTACATATGCGGATAGGCTGGAATGCCAGTCGCTTAATTGTACCGTAATAAATAATGCCTGGGCCGAAGCCTTCAGAAGGGCAGCCCAGTGACTCCTGCGAGATGCCACGGGGCTGCTTGAATGCATCATCACACGTGTATCGATAGTTACATTTTGATGTGCATTTGTATTGAGGGGCTACCGTAATTAAAAGAGTTTTTTTTTGTTTACAATTTGAGTACGACGTCTCGCTGGTAATTACATCCAACATCATCGATGATGCAAATGTTGTGGATGTACTCTCCAACACACCGGTGGGCTGAAGTGGTAACTAATTGGCGTTTTGTTTACAGTGACAAATCCCTTAGTAATTTGCTGTGTTGGGTGGTGGAGGGTCACGACACATTTATGCTTACGTGATCTAACCCCAAAAAAACCCTTTATTATTAATAATATTGGTCGCAAACTCCTGCTACGTGTTACACTGAGGGGCTACCCTGTTGTCTTGGTGTGGTCTGGGAATGTTTTCGCTTGCTTTTTGTTGCCTTGTCCAAGATTGCATTTGGCGTTGACAAATCGGCATGAATTTATGTACTTTTTCAATTTGTACTTACTTTATTTAATTATATGTATTTATATTGAGTGACTTTGCTTGGTTTTCCTATGCATTGCACTCCTATCTGCTTTTGCGTTGTTTGTCGTTGTAACTTTTTTGACCCGCCCCCAATGGACATCTGTGAAAAAGAGCTTCATAGCTCATCGGATTCTTGCAGTCTAAATGAACGTTCTTATCCCAATTCATTTGGGCCTTCTGAATCTTCTATGAACACGGCCGTGTCGATTTTCACGGCTATGCTGCGCGACGTGTTTTCGGGTCGTACCGAGTGATGTCCGACGTTTCGCACCACGTAGAGAAGCTCCATCAGGGCGTAACGCAAAACGTCGGACATCATACCAGAGAACACCACAACCCGAAAGCACGCCGGGAGAAATGTTTGGTAAATAGCTCTGCAAATACTTGCTCTGAAGCCATCCTCGGCACGGAAAAAAACATTTTTAATTCACGCAATCAGTTCAAAGAAAGCTGTACATTACGAATTATGTTTTTTTTTATTTCCCCATTTTGTCCTCTCTCGAAATCGCATTTCGATTCGTATGTGTTTTTTCACGACGGATTTACAGACGGGATCTGGTCTAAGAAGCGGGCGATGCGCCACGGAATACACACGGCACGCGTTTTTCTTTTGTTCACCCAGTGGTAATGAAGGGGAAAGAGAGCTCAGTGTGGTGGCCATGCAGCCAGGGCGGAGATCTCTTGAGACATTGCCTAATGCCGGAGCATCCGAGCTCATCTCACGCATCGGGCGCAAGGTGGGAGGCGTGACGGGGACGACGATGATAATGATGATGGTGATGCGTGCACTGTTGGGAAAGCAGTGAGGAACCAGTCTCATTTCAATTGTGCGCTCTCTGGAATAACCCCGCGCTATAATAGGCAATACCGCATTTATTTATTTTCAACACAGCCGTTAACAACGCTGTTGTTGCTGCTGCTACTGCCTTTAAGAGGAATGAAGTGATGTACACAATAGGTGACGTTTCAGGCAATGTACCTTCTGTGTGATATTTTTGTCATAGCAGGTCTCTCTGCTATGTGGAATGGCCAGTTCCCGAAACGTCGCCCTATGATTGGCGTTATCCTCGTTAGGGGCAATGCCATTGACGAATGTGTCGCGTGTTCTTTTTTTTTGTTACTTGAGCTTGTGGGCCATCGCCAATGCTGTATCGCGAAAGAAAATGCAAGGAGGAAGAGCCATGAACAAAATGAGAATAGGTTTGACCCCTTCCGGCAATAAAGCAGGTGTTAAGAAGTTCAAATACTAAATAGAAACCTTTTTCAAGGATTCAATCCCGAATTAACCATACACATGGCTACTTGTAGTGAACATGCGGACAAATATGCTCTGATAATATGTGCATTGTCTTTGAAACTGATTGACCTGCACCAGAGACATTCTTCTTTAGGACTGAGTCTCACTACCAGTGTCAGACCAGAGAACGCCAAAAGGCGAACAGTACAAAGACAATGCCACTATCAGATAATTTATTGCTCGGGGTGAGCAACTACAAAGTGGGACCTTTTTTATTATGAAGACACGCTTTTATTATTATCACACGCTTTTATTTAACTCACTCTATTGTTGTCGTATCCTCAAATCTTGTAACTCAATTTTAACCCACTTCCCAATGTGGTATCGACTGCAAACTTGGTATACTTATGTCACACTGATGACAATACTATATTATATCATTACAAATAAAAAAAACTTAGATATTTTTTTAAACATTATTTTGTATATGTTATGTTTCGGCTCGGGTCTAATTGTCCACGGTCAACTGACGTTGGTTGTAAATCACCACGGTCCCTTACGTTGTGGCAAAGCTTCGGGGCCACTTGCTGGAGTCGTGGAGTTCTGCCATTACTCGTACGGTACATTTCATTAAAGCGTGTTTAATTTTTTTTTAATATTACTTATTATTGTTTTATTGCCAGAAAGGGTAAAACCTGTTCTTATTTTTTCATACTTTGATACTGGCAAAAAAAGGTCAAACTTTTTTAAATAAGAGCCATGTTTTCACCTTTTCTTTTTGCTGCCATTGCTACCATTTATAAGAACACACATGCGAATTAAAACGATGACATATGTGGACAAGAAAAGCATTTAAGGGTGTGAACAAAACTTGATCAATTAAACATTTTAAGAAAAGCAATTAAACTCATACTTTGATATCCCGACGTGTGTGTGTAATTGTTTCATTTCATAAGCGAGTAACGTAGTGCTGAGTACTAAACACATTTTGTTCAACATCAGGTTATTCACGTCTTCAACACACCATTACTCTACTGTTATCTTTATATATTTAAAGACTATACAAACATTTTAGCCGCTAATTTACAATCACCAACCAACACTTGAGCAAGGTGGTGAAGCAATGTTAGAACGACAAAAACAACAACCACCACAAGAAACACAGCATGGGAGAGGACCCTCATTTAGCTTCCAGCAGCGGATTTTCAAGGAATCGAAAATTATTATTATTTATATTACAACTATCTATGCACTCTGCCATGAGCGTAACGTACACCACAATGAAATACAAATGATTTCGTACACGTACTGACATGTTTTAGGTTAATAGCCACCCTCCGTGAACCCCTCTCGGTGCGCTTAAATCCATTGTTGCCGTGGCGATGTGACACCGGTGATTATTTTTCATTTGGCTACTCACAGCCCCCCACCACCAGCACCACCACCACCACCACCACATCCACCACCCCCGATAGCACGGCTGTTCGTCAGGAAGCGTAGACAACCGCCCAGGAAAAAAAAATAGGATTTTCACCGACAAGAAAATCACCATCTTCTTCTTCTAAGCCGTCACATTTTTTTTTCCCTCCCTCCTTCCTTCTATTCCCGATTGGTTAGAGCTGCCGGCCCTTCTTTTTGTAGCGGGTTACCGAACGTCAGCACAACTGCCAAGGTTAAAGCAACTCAATTGCCGTTGTTCAAAGAAGCCTGAGGTGCCCCAACACGCTTCGCCTAGTCGCTGACCACTTGCAATGTATTTAGTCGCGCGACTTAAGTGATGTATATTTTGGTATGAATCGGGTGCGCGCTGCCCCCAGTGATGCCTTGTTCAGAAACAAAGGGCGTTGAGCAGCGAATGAAATAAGGCGTGGAATTACGCCGAGAGACGGACGAGGAACGCGCGTGGGTCGGAAAACGTACGGCACGAATCAAAATGTCAAGAGTAGTAAGTGGGCTTTCGTAAGACGCGTCGCTGAGGGCAACGAGAGCCGATGGTCAAGAGTGACGATTGAAGCGGCAGGCCAGGAATGGAACGCGAACCTGGAGAACATCTACCGCTGAGAAGATGGGAGTGATTGAATAAGTCTGCGTTCAGGCGCGAGGTGGAGACTTACATTGCACGAGTGTAAGATTTGGCAATGGCTTTTAGAGGCCTCCATCTAGCGGTAGACTGATCACGGCTGAAGAAGATGAGGCAAAAATAAATTTAAATGTGGAATATATTTAGAATGATTACGTGTCCATGAACCTATTTAGAGATGATATATTTTATTGGCATGTATTAAGAGACTAACAGTCACATTAATGAATCAATGTTATATTTGATTGTATAAAATGTATTAAGTTCAAATGCATTGATTGAACAAAAAAAGTGTCCGTGAAGTCTGCTGAAGGATTTATTTTATGCTAATGAATTCACCGGGCTACACGCAGATAATCCAAACTTAATTGCCTCGAAACCTTCGATGAATTGCATAAAGTGCCTTAAGAATAGTGTAACGATGAGTTAGAATCTTGCTCCATTTGCACAATGAAGTGCCTATTATTGCTCTCAGTAGATCAAATGTTTCTCAGATAATCAGCAGATCTAAAAGCAAATCCATTTAACCGTAAACACATTAACGTCTTATCTGATTGGGAGTAATTGGTGTCAAGAATGTTAAGGAATCAGCAGTTCCCCCCCCCACTAATGTTTTATTTACATTGTATTTTTAAGATGGTTCTTTGTCTTACACAGTCGTCTAAATATATTTGTTTAAATATATTTTGCAGCTCACTTTCACAGACACACATACTTACAAATAGCTACAGTTACCATACACATATTTTACAATTTCTTGGAGAGCCACGATCCTTTGCCTCTCGTTAATAACTTAACAGGTGTGGCAGACGGCGAAATCAATACTCTAATAGCCAGGGGCCTTTCTAAACACCATCATCATTCAATTAAAATCTCCAGAACGTTTTTTTTTTGCTAAGATTACATCCAGGGGGACAGGACTATAGGTGACGCTGCTAATGGCCAACACGCCCACACCAACGCTTTATAAAGTGGTGACTCTCATTTAAATGACAAAAGGAGTTATCCTGCAATTGCAATATGCAAACACAATTTTGCTCTCACAGCTGCCAGCCAGCTTCTGTACGGCTGCTTCTGAGGACAAGCGCAGGTTGTGAAGCGTTCAGAGAGTCGGTATGTTTTGCGTGAATTTCCCCATTACTTGCCAGTTCAAAGTTCACATGTTAAAACAGATGCATCGTAACGTGTAAAACGACACCAGAACTTAACTGCTCTTCCCTTCGATATGAGGAAGCCACTGGAGCTGTGCACTTTTAAAACTAGATTGAAAGCATAATTTCTTTAGAACTCATTTTTGTGTTTGGTGTTTTGGCCTTTGCCCGCACGCCCAATTGGCTACGTATGGAGCGACAAAAGTTCAACATACATACATAGCTGTGAAGACGCATCCTATGTGTCCACCCCTTCCCCATGACAGAACACAATTGGCAAGCGGATCCACTCTGGAAGGATCTTGCTGCTCCACGCGGAGAGGTGCACAATTTTGAAGGGAGAGAGATCCACGCCATCAGAACCGGACTACCCAGGGCGCATGATCACCGAGTCGGCGAGAACGCCAACCAGTGGGACGAGGGCCCAGCATCTGGCTCCGCGCACGAGTCAGGCCAACAACCTAAAATTAAACTATGAACTATTTTTATTTTTTTACCAGGTAAGGCCCACTGAACTGTACCGTTTTTTTTTCAGAAGCGACATGGTCACAATTGATAGCTCAACAAAGTTGGCTTATCACGTGGAAATGTACAGCAGTCAAATACTGTAACGCACGTTTCAAAACCACACACGCCGTGATCGAGGTGTTTGGGAAAAATCAAGAAGCCCTGCGAAAATAATCACGAGGCCCACCTTGAAAATAACCAGTCCCTCGGCAAAGATGTTCAGGTCGACCCGTGACACTCACAATTTCCGCTGTGCTCCCGCCCCCCCCCCCCCCTCCATGAAGTTCATGAGACCACCGGTGGACATGACGAGCCGTTCTCCATTGTTGACGAAGTTCATGAGATCGACAACGGCATCGGTAAGCTTGCCGAGATGTTATATGGAAACGACAAGGCCCTCAAGAACGATGGTCTTGAGGACCACCTTCGGAAATTCACGATCTCCTCACGTGAAGCATCACGAGGGCACTGGTGCAAACGACCCAGTTGTTTTCCGATGCGGGAGAAGTCGCCAAAGAAGCGCCGGGCAGAAATGCGCGCGGGGAATTATGCCGAGAGACAGCGGGCTGGATTTAGAGCCGGTGAGCGGGTGAATGACAACATTGTAACCGTTAAGAAAAAAGAAGGAAGCGGGGCTTGGGTAGGATGCATTGCAGGGAGGGAGGATGGCAGCCGGTGAAGGACGGTGGCGGAGCGGCGTTCGAAGAAATGGAACGCATCGGAGAGAGGACGCTCACCGAGGAGACGGAGCTGTGAGATCAACTTGTGTTGCAGGTGCTTGGTGAGATTGTTATGCGGTTCGTGTATGGTGCTGGCCAACCCCCCCCCACTCCACCCACCCACTACTCCGCCCCACCCCCCCACCACCCCCCCCACCACCCCCCCACCCCCCGTGTACCGTTCCAGCCTTCATAGGTTCTCGCTAACAGCACTTGCCCCGGCAGTCTGTTGAATGCTATATCGGGGGGTCGCTGTCTTTTGTTAAATTGTCGGGGCACCTTTATCCAGCAGTGGCTGTGCATTAACCATGGTCAATTATATTTTTGAACTATTGGATGGATTATATTTTCTATTTATAAATCACATATGATCTTTTTTCTATCATACGTTCATCGTTTTTAAGTCTTGATTTAGCCAACGAAGAGTGTATTGCTAATTTACTGCTCGCGACTGCAATCTAAATAACTCATAATTGAAGTGATACTCAAAGATATATGAAAAAGATTTTAACTCTATGCTGTATGGATGGGTTAACTTACCGAGGAAAAGATGTACACGCATACACACACATACATGCAGGGTCGCTTATACGTTTCAATAAGCACTCTGCATTACAATAACACACACGTTTATCAATTAACAGGTGTGTGTAGTGTGTAATGACACACTTTGCATTTGAATAAAGAAGATTGGTGAACATTGCGGATTCACGACAACCGGGAATTGTGTAACCTTGCACGATTGTGTTGTAGCCTCTTCAAATTCTTTTCAGACACGTACGCCTCGTTTTTCTTTGCCTTTTTAAGGTAAGCAGCGTCTCTCCGTGGATGTCCTTAAGTGCTATAATATTACCTCTGCTGGTCAAGTGGTAGTTGATTGCAAATTATAAGCCAACCATAAGCACCCCCCCCCCGCAGAATTTAAAATGCAAAGGAAAAATGTTAGGGGTCAATTGGTTTCACAAGACATCTGGACCCACCCTGTACGTTAAGATGCAATTTTTATTTATACATTAAAACAATTCCAGTCATGTCCAGAATCCTAATCATATCTGCATACAGGCATTGCTGTATGCAATGTATCATGTTCAACTCTTCTGTGGCTGATGCTGATCATAATGAAGAGCTTTCAAAGTCAATGTCAAACACGTGGAAGTTTCTGCGCACAGGAGGACTGACACAAAGGTGAGCACAGAGGGTGGCACAAATGTGATTTGTGGTGACGCTAACTGATCCTCGTTTAAATATCAAGCTCGATAACACTTTTCACATGTGGCGGCAGTTTTTATGGATGATTATCCTCAATTGCAAGCTGAACAACCTTAGCAGGAATTTGCGCTCTTGGGGTTTAGAAAAAAATACCCTGCTCTAATATTGGCAAAATTTATCACAATAGCGCAGCCCATAATAAAATGGCAAAACGTTCAAAGTTTGGGGAGAATTTATATAGTCGTAAACCAGTGAAGGATGGTAACACAGGTGAAAAAGATATTAGTGCGGAATGCCATTCATATTTCCACACTGGGCAGTTTTATTTTCTTTAACTCTCTCTTGTGCAACTCTTAGGTTATCAGTAGCAGGGATAGAGACAATAATGCAAGGTTTTTTTTATACTTTCAGCGCATATTGTGAGATAGCGTCCTATGTAAAGTATCTTAACCGTGATTCAGTTTATTTCTCCCGAGATCGGAGATAAATTCCGAAAATGTTGTCGCACGCCAATGTCACGTTAACGGTAAAAGTGCAGCCCTGCAATGTCTTGCTCACGCCACTGCTGGTGGAAGAGGCCTTCACCAGAGGGAGCTCTATATAGCCCCTCTCTCGAGGGTAATTAGGCCCACATTGTACCCACCACACGCGACCCGCCAATTAACTGACTGCGGTATTTCCATTTCCACTGAGCTGGAGCTGGAAGGGCGCGGATGGATTTAAGAAACTTGCGCCATTGTTTCAACTTCCACGCCGGGAGACCGTATCGGACTTGGGACATCCGGATTGCTGGCCAGTGAGCTGATAACCGTTACACCATGGTAGCATCTCCAGTGTAAGGTGTCCCCGGTTAAACTATCCATTAAATTATTAATTCAGCCTTCGAGCAGTTTGGTAGTTTAGGTTAGCCAATTGTGAAAACAGCACCAAGCACATTTTTTTTCCCCCTGTGAGGAACAAACTTTTCTTAATGACTACTGTCGAGTCATTATCAAATATGATGACGAAACTATAATTAATTTGCTTGTATACAAGGCAACCAATTAATTAACGCATTTGAAATGTGGCTTTAAACACGAGCTGCAATGCACATTTATCAGAATTCCAGTGCCCGCAAAAGACAAAGGTCCCCATATGGCTCAAGCAGATTATGAGGGCAAGTGCTGTTAATGAGCACATATGAAGAACTCCTTTCTCTCCACTGTTGATGTTTACTTAACGCACCAGGCAGGTACTCATCGAAGGCTGAGTCCACCTAAGGTTAGATCCCGGACTGGTGGTGGTTATCACTGGTCTTTGAAATAAATGGAATTCGAACCCAGGTCTCTTGAGCTTGTAGCGAAAGTGCGCGGACCACTTCACTCCCGCTATCCACACGTGTGCATGTGTGTATGCCTTTGTCTTTGTGCTCAATGTATGCATCACGTATTCATGCATGCATGCACTACACATGCCATTCTTTCATGTATGTACCCTAACACTAACGGACGTCGACTGGTGGGGTAGTGGTTAACACAACGCGCTGTTAATTTCGGCATCCTGGGGTTCGTTTTCTGACCACGGCGGACACCAGTTGCAAGTGACATCATCGACAGTCCTGGCTCTCCCCGAGGTTGCCTCAGCCTTAAGCGATGACTTGATATCGTGTATAAAATCGCCAATAGCGTGGTCGGGCGTGGTTCTAGCCACAACACCCCCACTTGAGTGCCATGCCGACATAAATAGATGCTCACGAACAGCGCTTTTCCCAGAAGCCCCCACCCCCCCCCCCCCCCCCAATAAAAAAATGCTATTGAGATATCTTTGTATTCGTCTTTTTATGTAAGTATCTGATATACAGGCACGCACGCTCGCTCGCATGTGTTTGTAGATATTTTTTTGTCAGCATGATAACACGTAATTACGCTTCGCTTTGCTTGCATTCATCCGTAGCTGTTCTAGTAGAGGTGTCAAAATTAATGCACGCAAACACCTCCCATTGGTCTCTGTGAGCAGATAAACGGTTAGCAATTTAGACGTTGAAAAGGCCATATTAAAGACAATTATGACTTTTACGAAAATACCACTTTACTATGGCTAGTTATAGACAAATCATAACTAGAATATGTTAAGCAGTGCCTCCTACAGTAGGTGCTGAGCCTTAATGCTTCTGTGCATGCTGCTTTTTATTCATTTACGTCTTCCTTAATGCAACATAGCCAAACAAAGCTTTCTGGAACGTTTACTGCCATGTGAAAGTGGAGACAATTTGAGAGCAGTTTTTTGTGTATTTTCAAGTATTTTTTATCGTAAATTTTCCAATTTTAAAACGCGTTTTCGAGACGCCAAATATAACGCTTTATAAGTGTCACTCATTTCATAGTAACTTGCTAATGTGCCGCCCTTTAGTTGAAATAAATGTCCCAGCAATTGTAGGCATCCTCATCGTTTTACGATTGTTGCATTTTCATAAATAAATAAATAAACCGGCTGCCACTGTTGGATCGTGAAAAATGACGACAACTTGTAAAATCTCCTTTATCCAGCAGTGGATTGGCCATGGTCGCTGCTGACGATTTGCGCGAAGTTGCATGCACTTCGAAAATCCGCCATCGTAACAAAGCAAGCTCGAATCGGTAGCACGCGATTCTCTCATCTGATGTCACGACAGGCAACACGGGAACGAGAGGGGGACAGAGGGCATCGCGAGGGTGAGGGGGGAGGGGAAGGGTTGGTGGGGGGGTCGAGAGTGGAGGTGGGGAGGGAATTCAAAGCGGCTGATTGAGTGTCATTAAGAGGCATGGTGGCCACCGACCGTGTCCATGTTACCAGCGGTGCCCATCATACGTGCAGCCGCTCCTGGCTTGACGTCTTACAGGACCTCTCTCCGTTGGTTCGCTTACGAGTGGACCATAAGGATGAGCAACGCACCCGAAACATCGCAGAAAAGATGTTGCTCTCCCAAAAAGTGTGTTTGTCGATGGCGTGACCTGACCTCTAGAGCAAAAATGTTTATCACGAGCGTGATCGGCAAGTCTGGGGATTGCGCGTTAGGGACACCGATTCACAAACGAGCCAATTTCATCGCTCCATCTCCTCAACCGATGTACCCTCAGATGCATGTATGACAAAAGCATCGCTATATTTTTGGAGACAAATGATGATGCTGATGCACGGCATCCCAATATCGACGTTTGTGAATGTTTGGACAGAAATAGATAGCAACCTGAAGCAATTTAACAAGATGTGAAACAAAATGTATTTAAAACATACCATCATCATTGGCTCATGCTCAATATACTAATTAATGGTTCCGAGTGTTTCGTTAAAATATTCATGCTGTTCATAATGTTCTGAACATTACTTTTTCATTACTATTTTACATGGTCGCCATTGTTTCACGCGTGAAAAGAGTGGTTTGAAAAGTAATTGGAAAGCTATTAACCTTGCAGGAATTTGTCTCGCTGTATTTCTCTATGTCTCACAGCAAGGCAAAGATCCCCCGTATAGCATTTAACAGACTGTTGGGACAAGTGCTGTTGGCGAGAATCTTATATCCATGAAGGCCGGCACGGCACACGATGAGGTAAGGTAGCCAACACCACGCCTGGCCGTCTTTCTCTCCCCCGGTGTCGATGTTTACACACACCGCACCAAGTGCTCATTTAATGCCGAGTTGACCTGCGAGAGGCCCAGGACAAGTTATGTTATTTGTCACTGTTAATGATAATGAGTGGGAATCGAACTCGCATAGACAAAGACAAAGATCCCCCACGTAGCCTGAAGCAGACTGTTGGGGAAAGTTACGTCCACGAGTTGCTACGAAGGTCGGTGAGCCGGGATATGAAAGCATCACATTGAGGAACACTTGCATTGCAAACCCATCACATTCGGTCGGGCGCGGATGTATCACATTTATGTTTAGCATACATTGTTTAAATGAAACGGGAATATCAAGTGATATTACCTTTAAAAGAATGAAATCTGTTACACAAAAGACACATATCAAGAGTAAATACATAATGCGTTAGCTTTAACGTAAATATCTTGCCTAACCGAAGTTGAAATAATTTGCATATATAGATCGTATCACCCATTGAAAATGGTTCAATCACTTCCATGCAAACACTTAACTAATCAGTATGGCTAAAAGCAAACCTGGCGCCGATATAAAGCGCCAGCCTCATTTAAACATGATTAACACAGCTTCACATGCAATATTGATGAGAGAAAACAGATTGGGCCTAATGAGATAATGGTTTCTGAGAATTACATGGTAATAAAGACACCCCTTTGCAGCCAGTTGTTTAATGGCTTTTAGTCCAAAAATAAATGTTATTTCTCATCGCATCACGGTTTCAACTGGCACCGGGGAGAAGAAACACAACTAAAAACACCTCACCGAATTTATATTTGAGAAATGTAAATGTGCACAACGTTGTAATGTTATGACTTTTTTGTGCACGTTATGTGCATGCACGTGTGCACGCACGTGTGCGCGCGCGTGTGTGTGTGTGTTTATGAATACAATACAAAACTGCCGGTAATAAACTGCATTGTGAGCACATTACATTTTATAGCATAATACTTTAATCCGCGAGAAGAAAGAGAAACATTTGCACATGAACTAAAGCACATTTCCCCCCCCCCCCCCCCCAGAATTTTCGATGCGAACACCTGCCAAAAGATGACAGCATATAAAGGGGGGCATAATTCTCGATTGCTTGAGCTACTGGCACTAATATGAGGTTCTTGGGGAGATTTCACTATCTCTCCACCCCAAAGTCGCACACATTCACACACACACACACGTCCCTGCATTCGCTACACGCAGAGCGAGCAAAGATATCCCCGCTTGCAAACCCACTTTCAGACACGCCACAACTTACAATGGGACAGTCGATGCAGAATACACCGGCAGAATGATTGCAAAAATATAACAATAAAAAGCATTTGTCAGTCATTCGAAATATCCACATTAAAGATTTTCAAAATCCGCTGGCGATGGCGCTGAATGTGCGATGCTTGAATGAATGCTAAATAAACATGAGAAAAATAGTGGAATGCGCGCCAGCAATTATTGCTTAGTTATGGTTTCGATGGATTCAAGAAGGGGTATGTGCCTGAATGCGTGAATCCGGGCCTAAACGCATGAATGTGGGCCTGAATCGTGGGACGTTTATCGTTTTAGTCACGTTTTCGACTAATTTGCCAAAGCTACGTATGGCAAACAACCATTTGTATTTAAACATGTGTGGGTTGCTATTATGCTACATGAGTAGCGTGTGCACACACACATTGTGCATTAGCGCAATAATGGATTTTGCTATCGTGGAAAAAAAGTGTTTACTTTTTCAAGACTTCTCTTCTACTTAATAAGCCTTTTTTCGTGGCGTTACACTTTCAATCTGAGATAAAACAAGCCTGCCTAATCGAGTTTAAGATCTTGATAAAACAGCAATTCCCAAGGGAAATCTCCCACATTTCCTGGGAATTCCACCCCCACATCTCAGACAGTTCACAACTCTTAGTCCGCTCCACTCGTGATTCTATAATTTAGAAATTAAGCTGAGAAAATAAAAATCTGCTTCTTTAATTCTGTGATTATTTTTAATCATGATAATTAAACAGCCGCTTTGTCAATACACTTCTGGGTAAATGCCTTCCCATGCCACTGCGTAGCCTATGGTGACGATGTTTAGTCACATCTCACCACAGAAATTCAGCTGAGAAAATAAAACATATGCTTCCTTTATTGCATGATTAGTAATAATAACGAGTATATACAGCCACTGTCAATCCACTGCTGTATAAATGCCTTCCCACGTCACCGCGTAGCCTATGGTGACGATGTTTAGTCACAAGGTGGACAGTTATGGAATGCTGAAGGGCGTGGGTATCGCTCGCCACCGATGATAGCCGTGGCCGGGTATCACACTTGGTTGTCCGGGCTCCATAGTGCAAATGCGCTAACCACTGTGCCACCAATCCACCGACTGCCGACGACTACGTGACATTTTAATGCAGTGTACGATTCCAATAGACCGTGATAACTGAATTAACCTGCACGTGTGTATGTGTATATATATAACGTGTCATGGGGGTTGTTTGACGACGATGAGTGGCAGCTGGGTAAAGTGGAGGGGCCCCAGGATGGCTTTTTAAATATCACCCATCAGTGACGTTAACCGTGACCGGAAATCAAGATCGGCCTGCCGGGTTCGTAATGCTGTGCGCAAATCACCACAACTGCTCCAAGCTTTATTTGTTCTTCTTATTCTTCTCTTTTTTTGGTTTGGCAGGGATTTCAGAAGTTTAACCATTTTGAACGAGCTTGTGGCTTTGATTGAAAGGACAATGGTGGCAATTTGATTCATGTTCTTTATCTCTGGCTTTGTCATTTTTAATGTTTGTACGATATTCCTTTTTTTTACCTTACCGTACTATTTTTCATGATTAAGTCTGAGTTTGGAAATGCCACAGCGCAACCACAACCTTTGAACAGCTGGCATTTCCTGCACCTGTTGAATTATATTGAACACCTTTAGAAAAATATATATTTAGGAGTGCTTACATATATATCTAAAAAGCCAAATATGTTATAATCGCCCAAGGAACACAATGTTCTGTGTTTATATAAATTACATTAATAATTTCGAGCCACTTGTAAATGCAATTGAAGAAAGCCATCCCACACAATTGTACAGTTATGTGGGTTATTTGACAAGAGTAAATAAGATAAATGCATTTTGAATTCATGTCATACTTAGGGAACAAATGGCTGCAACAAAGGCGCTATGTTTAAATGCACAGTGGTTATGGGGCATACAATTGGAGTATTAACCAGGGTGGCCACTCGTCTTGAACCAAAAACCTCTGCAACAAGCAAGCAGGCGTGTTACCTCTTGGCCAGATGACTACAATACTTCACAAAACACCGAAGGAGATCGGCTATCACTCACCACTGATGCTGTTAATCATTGCCAGGAATCGAACTCAGCCGACCAGCTTCACAGCGAAGTGCACAAACCTGAGAGTAAAACAATCTCGCTTGAATATGACGTTTTCTGCAGGATGTCCCTCCGAAACTTTCAGCAGAAAGTCTATGAGATAGATGAAGAAATGGATTAATATGGAAAGTAACATTGGGGTCACCGATGCCATTGTTAAAGCAAAATAACCTTTGGTTAGGCCACGCCATGAGAACAACATAATCCACAGAGTGGAAATGGAGAGAAGGCGAGAGAAGCAGATGAAAACAACGGAAGAGACGAGGGGATGAAATCAAAGAGATCGGAGGCCACTACTGAACACGAACAACTGAAAGAAAACAGGGAGGAGGCCTTTTCCCACCAGTGGGAAGTTACAGGCTGACACCAACAACAACAATTCGAATGGCCTGACTTGTTATATTCGAGTATTGTTATAAACGGAAGAAGTAATGGTGATTCGAGATATTCCACACGTGCAAGGATCATAGTACCCTAAACAAGTGGGTTGTCATCATACTTACTAGGCTGGCCACTCGAGTCACCCAGCTGTCCTGAAAAATGGGGGGTTACAAGCAATATTAATCTCTCCATGACTGACCAACCTCACCTTTCCGGCACTCGATTACACCGCGCATTGATGCAGAGGTTACATTTAGACGCCGTGCATTGTGATAATTTAAAAGCAATACATCACAAGGATGAGGAAATACAAAATCGTATGTCACCGTAAAAAAATAAATATGTAAATACAGGTGCACATTATGGGGAAAGGAAAACTAGATATAATAAGGTTATCTCTGCTATGAAGAAGGGTCATTGCCCTTAATGTCGCCCACTACACTTTGCTTTCCAACACCAACTGTTTTCCAACACCAACTAGACAGAAGACACTTATTGCAAGGCATAAAGTCCGCATTAACCACACACGCTTGCGGTAAACCATGCAAAAACGCGTGCGTCGATAATGTACGCATTGTCCTTGAAACTAATTGTGCCAAACATCAGAGACAGCCTCCTGTATAGCTTTGTCTCACCGGTGCAATAGACCAAAGAATGCCAAACTGCGAAGAGCACAAGGATAATGCAAAGACCAAACCATTAACAGCTCTCGCTAAGCAACACTTGGACATCTATAGTATTGCCATCTTGATACTGGCAAAGAAAGGGTCCCATAGATATGTTGTTTTCCTTCTAGCGCCACGGTGTTATTGACGGACGTGTCACGTTTGCGTTATTTGTGCAGCCACTGCTGCATCACAAGCATTTTGCGTCATAAGGGAAAGGATGCTTTTATTTTTTTACAAAGTGGAAGAGATTGAGAAATGCCATAGACAGCAAGCAAAAAGGGCTGTTTAAAGCAGTGAGCATTGCACAAGTAGCGACCTCCCATCGCGTGGTAATGAATAGGAAGTAGCAAGAGAAGGCAATGTATTTTTTAGAGATATAGAGTGGGAAGGGAGACGTTAACAAGACACGGAACCAGTTGTGAATGAGAAATGTAGCTTCTATTGATGCCATATTAGGACTAGAATGGCTGAAACGTGGCATAAATGCAGCGAGGTATATGCCTATATCTGAAAGAAAAAAATACAAATGTTTTTATTTTAAATGTTGTGTCCCCAAAATTGGGAGAGAAAAAAAATCAATATTACAGTTTTGAAGCTAGGCCTGCAAAGGCTGACAACAGAAGTTTATTTATTTTTTATTTTTTATGAATGTTGAATCAAAATGTGTGAGATTAAATATTATTAACAAATAAAAACGGTTCAAATTGCATCCCTGGAAACCTAGCTGAAATGTTTTTACAATATAGTCGAGCCTAACGCGTGTTGTGGAAGAAGAGAAATATAATGAGAGACAGAGATGCGAAACTGATGATTTAGCGCCCGTAACTTAAAAAAAAAACAATTCGGAAAAGACTGAAAAAAATTAATGTAACACAACACAAACATCATTGAAGACGTCATACCAAGGCACCGGGAGTATGAAAGCTGTAAATGGAATTTTGATGATTTCCTATTGACAAATGGTGGAATCATAACTCACGATAGTCTTACAATTTAGTGGCAGAATTGTATTAAGTACTCTAGTGCAGCGGTCCCCAACCTTTTTGGCACCAGGGACGGGTTTCGTGGAAGACGATTTTTTCACGGACCGGCGGGGGGGGGGTCATCATTGGGCCTTTCCCCCTTTTCAAAGAAGCTCTCCAGCGACGTTTGTTTTTTACTCATTGTGGCTACTAGGGGTCAGCTTGTGGACTTTATACCAACACTGTGACTGAGACAAGTGCGCAGTGCGGGACAGAGGCGCGGACGGAAGTGGTAAATAATAAAATAATGGGGGCGGGCCACGCGCGGACTCACCGCTCTCACCTCCTGCTGCTGTGCGGCCCGGCTCCTAACAGTTGGGGACCCCTGCTCTAGAGAATAAATATCACATTGCCCACGGAACAAAAAACTACTCAAGAGTGTAAAAAGAAGCGTGAAGAGAGGCATGCATCGACTTACATTCAGATTAAGAATATTGTACGTACACTGGAGGAATCCGATGAGCCACGAAGCTCTTTTTTTTCACAGATGTCCAGTCGGGTCGGGTAAGAACTTTACAATAACCAATACAAAGACATGATGGGAGTGCAAAGTACACGAAAGGTAAACACATCACCAGTTAGAGGAACAATGTGGCCTAGAGAACGCACGCACGCACGCAGGTTAAGGGCATCATTGTAACCGTGAAGAAAGGTGTGGGCTTAGGCGGAACGCGTCACTCGAAGGGACAATGGATGACGGTCGGGGATCATCCTTGGAGTGGCAGCCATGAGATGGAACGTGCCCAAGAGGTACGCCCACCAAAGGAGATAGAGGTGCTCGATGATTTATTGCATCACAGCGACTACGACAGATTTGCGACGGCTTGGAAGGTCCGTCATTCAGCAGCAGATTACTTCGTAGACGATTGAGACGGTGGGTGATGTAACGTGGCCCATTTTTGTAATGGTCAATGGTCTAATTACACGTTGGTAATTCGGTACGTGGAGCTGCAGTAATTCACGTGCATTCGCGTCTATTAAACGTGTAGGTTGTAGAGCATACACGACGATTAGAAAACACGATGACAACGCCTGCGGCCGACGTCACAGCCGGTGTCATAGAACCGGCGAAACGAAACTGATCGGCAATTCGTCGTTTTTATTTATTTATTAACAATTTTCTTGTTTATGATGTCGTTTCCATTTAGCGCAGCCAGCGCGTGTTCTCTTATGCTCGCACTCCTGGCATGCAAATGCTCATACACCTCACGCGTGGAAGTGATGTTGTTTCACCCTCCCCCACGCCTTCCGCCCCCGTTGTTCTACCACCACTCGTATTCCCCCCCCCCCCCCAATCTCCTGCATGATTGAATATCGACACAGAGAGAGCTAGAGCCCTTGCACTTTTCATTACTGCACAACAGGATTTGCAGGATGGCCAAACTCCATTACTGTTCACCATGACCATAATGTACCCTTACATCTTGTCTGGACTACCGTGCCTTTTCATGTTTAAATTGTTTTCCCCTTTTCCCCCCACGTTTCCGTGTTTTTATTCTCCCCTTTTGTTAACCTACGCTGCTGTTGGTTCTTGAGCTCTGTTGTGGCTACCTGTAATGTGCATGGCTTGATTCATTCAGTTATCGCGCTAAACCTAACGGATCATTTTTTTTCTTATAGTTTATGAAATAAACACTAATTTGATGACACCCAGTTGGCAGTGGCGCATAAAGCACAAATAACCAAAAATTATCCGTGTGTGTTGAGTTTTACACGCGTACTGTCATCCCAAACATGTTGGGCAATGGCTCTTCTTTCAAGAAGAAAGAACGCGTTGATTTTTTTTTGCCATTTGCATTACCGTGGAATGTAATGGGCGATGTTACACCATTCATGCGAGTTGCATCTCTGTACAACTTGTAATGCGCGCTTTCTTTCAAACAGAGCACAGAAAAACACAGACACTAGCCGGAAGGCAGCCAGAACTGGCGCCAACATTTGCCCAAGCTCTGCGACCTGCCAATAAGGGGCAATCATTTCTATGCATGATCCAAATTGATTAACTTTTGGGGGGAATTCTCAAATTTGCGAAATTCGGACCGTGACGAGAATAAATGTCGCGTGATCTTTAGGGTCCACGGTGAAGCTGATGGCACGCAATTTGTGACTAATACAGCCACAGTAATACTGAACTAAACACTAAATAATTTATTTTATCAGGTAATACCCACTGAATTATGAGCTCTGTTTTATAGAGGCGACCTGTCCACACGTGATAGCTCATTGAAGTGGCTTATATCACCATAATGTGGCAACTTATAATCGCAGACAAAAAACGAAATTTACGTTATTAAATGTGGATGGAAACACAGGAGGGACCCGGTGAAAAATCCCTACGATCGCGGAGAGAACACACAAACTCGTAATATATAGGCATCGTCAGGGTTGCGATTGAACTGACAACCTCTGGCATAGCAGGCGAGGGAGATAATATCTCGCGACTGTGGCGCCCCATAATAACCAGGGCGGCCTGCTGGATTCGAACCTTGAACCACTGCAAGTGGCGAATGCGCTACCGCTCGGCCATGTCACCATCCTGAATGACAAAATAAGCAATGTCTCCTTCAAGCACGTCTCAAAGGAGACATTGCCTATCCATGTTGTTATTTTTATTCCCCACAACGATGCTAACGATTGTTTTGAGTTATGCATTTGATGATACCGTTGCATCGAACTAGGAAATATGTATTCCAGATGGGGTGCTTGCACATAAGTTGTTGCAGTTCACCAGCATTGGTCGAGCAAGCCTGGTCCTACTGATGAGACTCTGTATGTTGAAAGCTGTCGAGAGTTTGCTTGTACTGAATTAATGCTGCTATTATTTACTCCCAGAAGGCCATGGGGCCGATGGGGTTGTGGGAAAATTGTTTTATTTACATGCAGACACAGATATCCATTTTATAATATATTATACTCTTTGCAATGGCACGAATAATTATTTGCAATCACCAACATGTTTTATTTCTCCCCACAGATAACGTCAGTGGCCAACGATATCTAAATCAGTTCGAAGCACCCCCACCCCTCCACCATCACGGTGAAATGTGGTCACATAGCTTCCATTACATCAGTAATTATATAGGGAAGCATTCATAAAGCGGTGAATTGAGGGGGAAAAAATTGTCGTAAATGAAGCACTTTAAAATTTTATTATAGATACAAAAAGACAATTAAAATAATCGTATTCAAACTGATGGCCACTCACAGGACGAAAAGGCCATAAATCAAACCATTGATAAAAATGAATACTTGCTTACTGGATATAGTTCCAGCAGCTGCTCCAGGTGATAACTAAAATAATATTTGAGGATTATTTCTTAAAACACCAGTCTCGACCAAACTGGTCACATTGTGCCAGAAGCAGAGCCTATCCTGTGAAGAAGCTGGACAAAGGTTGGTGACGCTTCCTCTGATCTGCGACTTGCACACTTTAACCAAGAAGTTCCACTGCTTGAGCCTAGGCGTCAAAAGCTCGGCATTGGGCTTGGTGAGACCAAGATCTATGATCAAGTCGTTGAGGTATTTTTGGTTGGGGTAGTATGGTTTTCTCTCCTCAGCTCCACCTCTGAAATTGTCATCTGGATCTACAATGTCTTCCTCGCTCTCTGACTTGCTGCTCTCTTCTAAAGACGGCTGCTCTCTCTCCGGAGGAGTGGGTACGGGGAGCTCATGGCAGTGTGGCACCGGGGTGATGGATGAAGGAAGGTCCGGATACGTGATAACAGGTGCATTCTTGCCAGTCCGGCGTTTGTAAGGGTCCACCATGCAGAAGTAGCAGTTGCTTGAGTGGTCAGTAGGTTCCTGCCAAAATATTGGGATAGCGAACTTCATGGCTCTCTTTTCCCCTCTGTACCATCCTACAAAAATACATTTATTTCAACCATGACAACTGTGTAAGAGATTGTCGCAACATTTTTCATATATGATATATATTTTTTCAATAACATTGAAAATTGTAAAACATTAAAAAATTAAAAACTTTAACAATTTTTAAAATATTAACAAATTTTATTACATAAAATTCCGAGCAACATTTGTCCATCTTACCTTCCAGAGTTTTTTGCATTGCTCGCAGGTGAAATGAGGTGCCCAGGGTTTGTCTTGAGCCCTGACAGGCATGCCGAAATATGCCTTGTTGTAGGCCTCACACATCTTAGCAGATGCTTCTACAGAGTACTTTTTCGCTCTTGTCTTGATAAATTGGCCGCAGACAAAGCAAAATGCGTCTGCCGGATGCTTGCACCCTCTTGATGCCATCTCAGAAAAATGCAGATATGTATCAACTTAGGCAGCTGGAACTAAACCGAACTGGTGGGCCCCTGTATTTTTCTACTATTTACATTCCTGGAAAGTTCTAGAATGTTCTAAAAGTTACTCCAAGTTTACTCAGCACTGAATCGATCTGGAATGTTCTGGAAAATTTCTAAATATCACTGTCCTGGTCACAAAATAAACGTTTGTGGGGAATTATAGCCATTTTCTATACTTTTTAGGCATAAGCAATTACGAAATAACACTTACTACCCAGGAACAAAAATTATGATACATAGTGTAATCCAATAATGAGTGAGCAAGTCTGGCTGAAAAATGAAAAGTTAAATCATGTCTAGACAATCTCAATCAGCCAATGGATTACAGCCTCCCTTATGTCATGTTGGTCATTGGGAGTTTATGGATTAACATACTTAATCACTCTATTCGGTACATGTTGGCCAAGGCAGGAGGGGAAGACTGGTTCTGCTATCACTCGCCACTCATGTTAGCCGTGGCCAGGAATCAAACTCGGTTTTTCCGGGTTCACAGCGCAGCGTGCTGACCACTTTAACGCCGCTCAACCCCAAGATTGGCTCTGCATCCAGAGAATCGCTACGCATTTCAGAATCAGAATTTTGCATTCATCCTGGAGGAATCCGATGAGCTTTAACGTTCTTTTTCACAGATTTCCAGTGGGACATCACTCAGACACAACAGATCGAGCCGGGCAATGTGGTAGCTGTGATCAGCATAAGCATTGTGCATCAAGTGAGCTACCAGGCTCATTCACCAGCCACGGAACTTGATATCCAGATGTATATCCCAAGCATCGTGTGAAAGCACCCATTAATGAACATATACCGAAAAATTATCAAACAAGAGATATAATTAAATATCACAGTTAATGAATGTTCATGGTACAATGTGGCCATGTGCTGAGAAAAAAAAGCATGCTTATTTTTTACAAGATGGGAATTTTGGGGTAAAGGAATTGACCTTTTGGTTCAAGTTGTACCTTTTTTTTATGTCTGCCACCTTGTAACTGCTCATAGGTTATGGACAATTGTGCATCCTCAAAGTTTTAAAATCTTTAGGATGAAGTGTTTTTTGTTAAATAATTAAAAGTATAATCTCATCAACTTGTATGGAGAAAAGGCCCAAAGATAAAGACAGTTTAGGAATAGTGTGTTTAATACACTACACGTCTAAAACATTTCAGATGAGAAAAATATATATTGTAAACAAAAAAAATGCACCACGGGACAAATAGGGGCTTCAAAAATCAATTTGTTTTGCAGATGCAGAGAAGGAAATTGAAAAATGGAAGAGAGAGAGAGACTAAAAAAGTTACGAGGATGAGTCACAAAGAAGTCTTGTTTGCCTTTTCCTTTCCGTAAGAGTTGACCGTTGTACATTCAAAATCTATTTAACTACTGTCAATGAAATAACTAGATACCCGACATAAAATGCAATGTGACAAACAGCTTACCATTTCCTTTCGTCCAGGAGATGCTACAGTGCACATGAAATATTGAAATAACAATATCCTGCTACCCTTGTCTAAGTGCTTATCACACCAACGCAGCTGAAAATTTGCAGTAAAAATATATTTATTTTCATTCGAGGCAGGATATTCAGAGTAGTGCCCGCCATAACATAAACACGAAGCATATGCTACATATAATCACTGTGAAGCATTGTCAGGGAGACTTTTTAACAAAGCAAAAAACATTAAAAACTTTGGATTGAAATATCTAAAATAACTGGCACATAATGTGTAAAATAATAATGATGTACAGCATGTGGTCATCCCACATGTGGATGAAAGCCTCCCCATGTCACGTTGGCTATGGAGGTTGTTTGACCATACTTCACCAGATTTCACACACCAGTCTTGTTG
The DNA here is from genome assembly GCF_048934315.1 of Petromyzon marinus. Taxonomy (NCBI): domain Eukaryota; kingdom Metazoa; phylum Chordata; class Hyperoartia; order Petromyzontiformes; family Petromyzontidae; genus Petromyzon; species Petromyzon marinus. The sequence goes on along the minus strand of NC_133688.1, from coordinate 17,860,239 downwards.
GACATGGCTGGGAGTGGAACTTAATTGGCTAGCCTCCTAGTGCAGTGTGCTAACCAACTGCACCACCGCTCAATCTCCATTACGCATGTTTAAAATAAAATATCTCCGATGTATTTCCGGCTTGTACCGCGTGTTTTTCTTCAATACATCCGACGTTTCGCTCCACGTGCTTAGAGCTTCTTCAGGAATTCACCGGAGCGTGATCAGCATCATGACGAACAACACAATCCTAAAAGACATCGGAGACCCGTACGGCGCAACCACGTAAACCTACGCAGTAAAATAATGTTAAATGTAACGAATACTTTGTGCAACTCATCCGCAGTTGTGTATACACCGCACCCAATTACAACCTGCGAGCTTGTGTGATAGTCAGCCGGGCCGCACTGGACCAGATGTCACTCATCACTGATATAATCGAAAGACTGGACATTGACCTCAAGAAGGCCAGCTTCGTAGCGTAGTGTGCTAACTATTGTACCACCGCTGCAGCTCATTATGCACGTATATATATAATTACATCTTTACATTTTGTGAATGCCATGCGCACACTATGCGCAGTTGCATGCAAAGTACCGCATGCAATTATATCTGCGAATCGGTGAGCTTCGGCGTCGGTCAGCCGTGGGCCCAGCCAGCTTAGGAAAGGTGGACCCAATAGCAAGACGGACGCAACGGAAATCAATGCACTGGGAGCCAAGGTCATTAATGCAAAACAGTGGATGCAAGGGTAAATGTCAATTCTCTTGCAAAAGGTAAGACCTGCCGTGGGGAGCTTTCTGATCGGCAGGGACTCGAGCCTCCCAGCCGCTGATAAAAAAAATAGTGAATAAAAGCTGCCACTTCAATCCCCAGCTCAGAGACACGGGGGCTAATTCGCGTGCCACGTTTAATGGCACCATTTGCATCTCGGGGGTGGGGGAGGGCACAAAGGTGAATGCCCTCACGTGACTATGCCCGGCCACAATTCCATTTCACATGAAGGCACATGGGGGAAAGGCACAAAATAATTGAGGCGATGTGATGCAACTTCACCCAATGGCTCTTCCTCCGTTGGTAAAGGCAAGGGGTTAAGGTGTAGCCCCTGCAATTTCTTGCTGACGTCATTGCCGGCAGAAGGGTCTCCACTAGAGAAAACTCTAGAAGGTGCCCTCTAGAGGTTATTTGGCCTACTCTTCCATGATGGCCAGGTACCTTGTAAATTAAGAGACTGAATATCAAAAAATGTCAGCGGTGTGTCAACTACTGGATGAATGCCTTGTCAGTCACAGGGGTGGTTAGTCATACTTCACCGCGCCAGTCAGTGTGAGATGGTGAAGATGTTACCCCAATGACTGGTTCAGATATTAATCAGGTCACGAGGTTTACAGCTCAGCACGCTAACCACTAAACCACAGCTCCCACCCACCAAGTTATGAAATAAAAAAAACAATCTAAAAATATAGCATGATGATGATGAATTCAAGGACTACATCAAGTAACAATGAGAAGCAGCAAAATACATGTTTTGGTATCTTTCTATGTATTAAACATGTCACGATGCACACACACACAGCTGTATTGGTGTGTCATTGAATGAGAAGGAAATTAAATGCTGAATATATAAGAATTGTTAAAAAAAATCTCGGAGCTTAAAATATATACAAAATTCACGCAACAAAAAGAACCACATGTTTAAATATAGATGAGGGCTTAGTGATTATCGTTTCGATTACTCAACTAATCGTACAACACGGTAGTAGTTGGGGAAAAAAACCCCAGCTTTGGTTCCGTTCCTACGTGTGCCGCTGGATGGGAGGTGATAGGTGGGGCTTGATGATGTCATCATCCACATCACGCAGTGTATCGATTGTAGAGGATTTCCCGCCTTCCAGAGGTAGGATGTTGGGGGTGGTGACCATTTTTTAGAGGGGCTGAGTATTTACTTCTTAATTGACTCATTGTATCAGCTGGAATACAAAGTACATCCATCAATAAGATCAACATTTGTTTAACGTCGTCCCAATCTTTAACAATACACTTTTAAATTGTTCCCAAAGCTTTTAGATTCCTTCCGGAAATACAATTTCTTCGAGCCCATTCAGGTTCCACTCGACAGCAACAACCGCCATTCACCTGGTAAGTGGCGGTGACTTAACCACGATGCTTGTGCCATGTTAAGTGCACTTTGAGATGCATTCTACATCCCCCTTAGCCCATCATCATCATCAAAAAGACGCTTTCCATGCAGATGCTCATTAAATTCGGGAAACAGGCGAAAGCCACCGAGAGAGTCAGGCTTGGAGAATGGACAGGATGTGAGAGTTCCTCCGAGTGTAATTCCTTGACAGTGTGGGCCCTCTGCATCTCTTGCAGTCTGCCCTGATGGGGCATTGTCACGCCAGTTGGCGAGAAGGGTGTGGCTCTCATCTCCCTCCACGGTGGTTTCCTTCGATCGACTCGTGCCCTCGATGGAGCAAGTCTGCAACCGCATTGAGCGTTATATGACGCACCACATCTGTGGTGACAATCATAACCAGTCGTGATCTATCCACTGCTGAATGAAGGTCATCCCTCGTGGTCTCATGAATGCAACAATCCATCGACCACGTGGCCAGTGTGCTGATTTCAGTGCATCTCTGCCAGCCCATTTTTCATTAAAAACACCAGCCAAGCTTAATTTTTACTTTATTAACGACGGATGTGTCTCTTACCGACATACACTCTCTAATCCGGGTGCTCCTCTTTCTGTCCCTCAGCGTAATCCCAAGCATGCGTTCATCGCTGCTTTACACACTTTCTAGTTTTCAATTAAGTTTCATCATTAAAGCTCATGTTGTGATTATAATGTTACAGCAGGCAAACACGTTCTTCCGTAGGCATAAAAGCATACTGCTTTTCATTATCACCTCTCCAATGTGGTTTAATTTTATTTTTTACTCGTTTTTCGTGTCACTCCGATCCACTCTCAACAGCTGCCCGAGCCACACTCCACGTGTTTTATGTTTGTCCCTCCGACGGATATCTCCTAATTAATTCGAAAACTTGTACGTGACCTTGATTTGGCTCACAATTATAAAGAGTCGAAAATTTTAAGCCTCCTCTATCATTGGACTTTTGGATATGCGTGGTAAACCACCGATTATAATCTATTTTTTGTTGCACGTGTTAAAAACCCCGAATTCGATGGGTCACTTCATGTGGGGGCCCAAAAATACCAAAGCAGATTTGTTGTCCGGGATCCATATAGGCCTACAATCACCCCCTGGTTTCCACTAATCTCACACTAATGCCCAAGTTGTCAGCTGTGCAACAGTAACACGGCAGTCTTCCAAAATCATGTCTTGTGCAGCCTTGAAGTTTTCCACATTAACCGCAGTCTCAAGCCACCCTGACCTGGGGGTCACCTTTGGCAGTCTTTCTTTTCCCACGGACACATTCCACAGCCCACCTTTTAACTGCTGCATAGGCTCTCGCATTGTTCCTGTACACTTTCAAACACGTGTTTTATAATGTTGTCCTGGTTCAGTGTTCTTTCGCGTCAATAATTCAATGACAGCACGATGCTTTAGTTCTGACTTTCAGCATCCAGCACTGTCTGCTTGCAAACGACGAAGCGTAATGTAGGAAGAAAGAAATCTGGAATCTTCAAATTAAAGCAGAACTTCACTGTGTCTCCCTTCATATACATTAATTCCAGTAGCCTATTGACTTCCTTGATAACACTGGTGTGGAAAACACATAGGCTGATGGACTAAAACATATTTGTATTTATATGTGGAAGACAAAATGGAATTCTGCTTGCATTTTCGTTCACCTATGCGCTCCAAGGCAATGGATAATGAGCTTTTGAATCTAGGAATGCATTCCTCTGGCTGCTTGAGTGGGGCTTCACCATGAACAGTCTCTGGTATTTCATTCTCCACTGGTCTCAGAACTGCATGTACCACCTCGTATGTCTCAATATAGGTGGGGGGAGGGGGGCTATGTGTGTGTGTGTGTGTAAATGTACGCACAATAACGTTCGATTTCTCTGCTGTGCAAAGATGCACGGTGTTGTCGTTTCCATCATTTTCATCCGAACGTCCGCGCGACACTGCTCATCCATCCCAACTCTGGGGGTTCAGTTGCAGAGCAACTGGCTGGTTAATCGATTGTGGGGGTTCGGGTAACGTTGTTGTGCGCCTCCGTATTATGCTGAAACAAAACAACAATTGCCCCTGGAGACAGAAAAAAAAACTGGAATTGGAGTTCTGTCCTTCAAGGTCAATCAAGAAGGACAGCCATTCCAATTCGCGTAGCTCCTTTTGTCTCTCAGGTGCCCCCCCCCCCCGCCCGCCCCCTTTATTGCGACCCGGCACCCTCGTCTTATCGCTCCCGCTGAAAATTTGCACAACAGTTGTAGTTTCTCTTTGGGAGGCAAAGGTGATTCAAAAAGCACCGTTAAATATAAAAAAACGGGCTGTTGGTAATGTTGATCTACGTTTCGTGCGGTGGCGTGTAATCGCTGGCCTCGCCATTTGTTTTTTTCACGAGGATTCTGTGCAGAGAGAATTATAGATTTCATTATGGTTTTGACTATTAAGTTATGCTTTTTATAAACATGAACGTTGTTCACGATATATTAGTCGCGACGTGAGCGGTGTGCTTTGCGGTGTGCGCGCTCGCTTGCTGCCGTGTCAAAATTTGCTTTATTTTAACTACGCAATTGTGAAAGCAAGGCAAACAATTAACGGATATTTTGAAGTGATTTTTATTTTATTTTCAAAAAGTGCATACGAACGGTTGTAGGCATGCGCACAAACGACAACAAAAAGGATGACGACAACAACGGCTACAGCAAAAAAAATATATGTTCGTTTAACTGATTATACCATGAACCAGTTTCTCATTACCAACTCATAAATTGGTGAAGGGATTCACAGGGTAATTGCTTGTCAAATTCTTCCGCTCCTGATATCGCAGTCTTGGGCACGCACAGAGGCTTGTTACGCGCAGACGCATAAAGCAGAAAGAATTTAATTTGGGAAATGTCAAGTTTCATAATGAAAAATCAGCCTGGACATTAATTAGCCTACCCTAAAAAAGAATTCATTCTAAAAATGATGCATTATGATAATGATGAGTGACTTGCATGAAAGATGTAGCATTTCTTTGAATTGACTGGCAATCATTATAATCTATATGCACGCTTGCCAATGCAATGATTTTTCAATAAGCTGTTTTGGGGAACGATAGTGTCTTCCGATATATGGGTGTGAGTTCTGGTGCATTTCATAGTTATTTTTTTGTGTTATTTATTTTTCATATGACATCTTTATCCCCCGGAAAAAAAAAATATATATAACATTGCAGCCACTCTCCATAATTCTGACAAACGTCAATATGCGTTTTACTGGCCGCTGCATGTATATAAAAAGAATATGCAAAGACGGTACAATAGCGAGAGAAGATGCTGCACAACTAGAAATTGCTACTCACCGAATTACTATGCCTTTCACGCCCGAATGATGTAGCTGCGTTTATTAATTTTGCATTATATTGTGGCACACTAAAAGGTGTTAAGGACAATAACAACTGAATCGAATCATGAAGCTTGGCTTTTTTTTTGAAGTAACGTTGAAATCACACGGTGAATCGCGACGATTCACTGTGTGGGGAGCGATAGTGTAGCGGTTAGCGAGCTGCGCTATGAACCTGGCCACCCGGGTTCGACTCCTGCTCGCGGCCAACACCAATGATGATTATCTGAACCGGTCCCGGGCCTCCCCTAGGTCGACTCAGCCTCAAATGAGTACCTGGTGCGGTGTGTACACATCTCCACTAGGGAGACAAAGACGGTCGGGCGTGGTGCTGGCCACCCACCCCCTCGTGTACCGATCCGGCCTTCATAGGTGCTCGCTAACAGCACTTGCCCCTACAGTCTGTTAAGGCTATATGGGGGCCCTTTTTAAAATTGCTTTTAATGTTTAGCTAAGTTTTATGTGTTTATAGTGTTTTTACCATTAGATGTTGTTTTTGCTGCTTTTATGATTTTATGTAAAGTGTATTTGAGTATTCAGAAAAGCGCTCACAAATAAAATGTATTATTATTATACCATCTTATAATTCCGGCTGGGTGCAGCAATAAATACAGAAACAATAATGTAGATTTGCTCTTAAATGTTGCATGTCTTTCGAATTTAAGTAGCATTGTTCTGAAAAGTTGATGTGTGTGTGTATTTTCGTATCACGCATATCAGCATATGTGCGTGTGTATATACGTGCATGTATGTACACTTGCACACACATGGGAAGCTGTAGTGTAGTGTTCAGTGAACTGCGCTACAAACCCGGCAACCCTAATTCAATTCCCGCTGACCCCCCTCCCCCCCAACAGCTGTGACGAATATCTGACCCGATCCTGGGCCTCCCCTAGGTCGGCTCAGCCACAAATGAGTACCTAATGTTGCGTGTACAAAATATATCAGCACCAGGTGGACAAAGGCGGTCGGACATGGTGTTGCACACCCAAACCCGTCGCGTGCCATGTTGGCTTTCGCAAGTGCTCGCGAACAAGCACTTGCCCCAATAGCCTGTTGTTGGCGTTATTGGGGTGGGGTCCATTGTCATACACGCAAGTATGTAGATATGCGTGATGTCAAATCCAGAAAATAATTGTTGTTTCCTTTATGACTCGATAAAGTTTGTGGAGCGATTTGGTCAACAGGAGTAAAGTTATCAGCTTACTGAGTCAAAACTAATGAATGTGCTCGATGAACGGGATATTCGCCTCGAAGGGCTTCCATTTTGCATGATTTAAATGAGGCAAATTAATACCATGAGGCAAATTAATACCAGCCGTCATTGCAGTGTGGGAGGTGGGTATTCATGTCGCCCGTGCTTCTGGGTGTTTATGCACCAATGTGAAGGTTCAGACACGAGAAGGAGACAGACAACAGTTAATCCAAAGATAATTACCTCATTCAAATACCAACTATTTTCAGCAGCTTTTCCAAACAGCTGCCTTCCATCGCCAGGAAAAGTTCACAATATGGAGCCGTACACCAAAAAAAAAACACAAACGCAAGCCAGAGCACAATCAAATGCGCAGCATTCCTCCCAGAGGAAGATTAAAATGGAACGTAAAAAATTGTAATGGTAAAAAAAAAACACTGCAAGGTCAAACAAAGAGGTCGCAACAGCGGCACGCTAAAAAAATGACGACGTGCGGTAATCGAAAGGTTATCCCCACGGTGCCCACAGATTCTTGTTACAAGCACACCAAGGGCTACCGACAGGAGCCTTGGTCGATTATTTGTGTTTTCTTTTTTTCTTTCTCGCCGCTAATACAGCCCCTTCGTAGGTACGGCTTGATCTTTTGGCTTTCGGCACGTTCCTGCTGGGATTCCATCACCCCCCCCCCACACACACACACCGCAGTGGCTGAGTCCGTGCGGCTCAACGGTGACACATCAGCTGGCGACAGACTGGCGCCCCGTGACATTGTCAGACGTTGGAGTTGGTGGGGTAGGGGGGGGGGGTTGTTTTCTGGGAGCCATCGATAACAGCACCCTGAGCCCGCCACACATGTTCACGCCATGAGTGCGCGTGTCAGATGCCTGCCAAAACTTTTAATACATTTTTTTTGGGGGGGGGCAGCACTGCAATTAAGCCCCCCTGTTCCCGTCCGAAGGTGCGCGTTACTTATTGCGTTGTATAATTAAAGCCAATTTCTGAAATAATTCGTTTGGGATGTTTAAAAAAATATATATATGGTGCGCGTTGTGACAACATTGATGCAACGATAATGACTGGCAAAGAGGAGCGTGAGTGTTGTAGTTGTTGCAGATGTCTTTAACGTGCAGTTGCCAAAGGCGAAACAAGTGCAAAGCTGACGGGTCACAATTGGGTAGCGCATTGAATGATTTCAAAAAAAATGTTCGAAGGATTGAAATGTATGACCAATTCCAATTGTTATATTATTATGAACATTTAACAAGTACGATACAGTATTTTCTTTAAATAATATATGATTAAAGAGCCTTTATTGGGGACTTTCCAAAATTTGATTGCCCAATTATTATTACTGAATTTCACATTATTTTTTTATCGTCACACCCATCATCGCGGATTAACTTTTGTTTTCTCTCCAAAAGAATTGTATCAACAAAATAATTCAGGTACACAACGCAGAGACCACGAAAGGGGCTTTGACACCAGCACAAACACATTACGCATTGCAGTGCAATTGAAACCTACCTAAACCGCATGTTTCAATAAACTGTTTAAATAAACTCTCCAACCCCCTGGGAGTCTTCCTAAGCTCTGATACCCCTGTAGGAGAAGGGAAAAAGGGAGGGGGGGGGGAAGGGAGGGTGTCTAAATGCCCTAATGAATTCTCTTAAGAATCAATGCCCACTGGAGGAGAGGTACTGATGGGGTTCCACGTTTGGTGGGAAGCTTCCTCACTGCCCCTTAGTTTTGCACTTAGATGCTCTAGAGTGGCAATGTTTTCACAATTTATTGGCCCATTCCTGCGGTGTTAGGGGAACGTGCTATTTCCAGTTGGTTGCAATGGTGCGGTTTTTACCATAACATTGGGAATCGTGGATTAACTTGACTTGCACACTGACCTGGATCATTCCAGGGTAAATCTTTTTGCAGATGACACGATACTGATTACTGCTGGCCGCTCTCCGTATGACGTGATTGCTAAGCTACAGGGTGATTTCAACAAACTACAACATCAGCTAGTTGCTCTTAAACTAGTCCTGAATACCTCCAAAACCAAGGTGCTATGCTTCTCACCAGGACTAAAGCAGGAAGTTATTTTTCCCCAATTACATTCCTTAAATGATTATCAAATAGAGCAAGTCAAGATCTATAAGTATCTTGGGGTCATCCTGGATTCAAAACTGAATTTTGAAGATCACATTGATTATATTGGTAAATAGACAAAAATAAAAATTGGTTTTCTGTATCGACACAAGCACTGCTTCCCCCCAATGTTCCGTTTGGAATTGATAAAAGCTACCATACTGCCTCTACTTGATTACTGTGACATAGTGTATAAATCAGCCCCAAGTACTGTACTGAAGAAGCTTGAATTTCGATTTAAAGCTTTCGTGACTGCAATGATTCATCTTCTATGGTTCTTTCGGTAAAGTCACGTAGAATGAGAATAAAATAATAAATTGATAAAATAAAATAACACAATAATATTCTCACGACGTTTCGGCCACAACACAAGCGGCCTTCATCAGGTGAAGGGATGAGACTGTCTAGTAGGACACTCCAGCGCTGTCCTACTAGACAGTCTCGTCCCTTCACCTGATGAAGGCCGCTTGTGTTGTGGCCGAAACGTCGTGAGAATATTATTATTTTATTTTATCAATTTATTATTTTATTCTCATTCTACGTGACTTTACCGAAAGAACCAAAGAAGATGAAGAAGCTTGATTCCATCTATCACTCGGCCTTAAGATTTACATTGAACTGCCCATATAGGACTCACCACTGTGATCTCTACATTGGGTCAAACTTAACATCTCTTAATATTCGACAGCTTGTGCACCAGATCTTATTTATTCACGATGTACATACAAAAAAATCCGCAGACTACCTGCTGGATCTCCTCTCTGTTTCAAAAAACAAATTTGACCTCAGGTCTTCGCTCATTTACCAGCTTCACATTCCATATTGCCGTACAAAAACTGGAGGAAGGGCCTTTGCTCTTGATGCCCCCAGGGTCTGGAATGCTATTGCCAATAAACTGCAACTTAAATCGCTACCTATGAGATCTTCTCTCAAAACTGCTCTAGAGGAGTTGTACACCCCTGGCTGCCACTGCTATTCATTGGCGTAAAATAAAATAAAATGTTTCGCTCTGGATGACGCTGCAAAGTATTATCTGAATTTTGATTTAGCGTGCTGATCTTAAAGGTGTATTGAAAAATTTGATACTCCGACTGATGCTTCTGTTGTTGTGGAGTAACTCATGCAGCCAGCCATGGCTCTAGGATTTGGTGTTACATATTATTTATTTTGTTTATTGTAAAAATTCGGTCACAGTCCTTGTGATCACTGTTACGTTGCAATTATGGCTTTATTTTTGGTGATTTCGAAAAGTTTTTTTGGTTTGGACATGTTTGTTTTGTTGTAGTACGGAGTTAGACTGATGGCCTTAATCTAAGTTTTCTTGTGGTTGTTGTTGTTGTTTGACTTGCATCCCACTGGGATTTTTTTCACACAGCGTTGGTGGACGGTGCTTTTTTTCAGGAATATTTTGCTGTTTTTTTTCATGGATTTTCTGTTTGCACAGTCACATAGTCACTTTGAAGATGTTTTCTTGTTCGTGTTTTTTTGTTTGTTGCGGTTGCACCCGATTCAAGAGCCGAATGGCTCACAGGGCTATACCAAAATAAATAAACTTGAAATGTTGCGCCTCACCTCAACTGAAAAACAAGTCCAGATATTGCCATTGGAAGGCAGCAGCACAATTGAACCACAGCACTGCACAGAGGTAGATGCGGTGTGAGCAGCACATCAACCTAGATTCACAACAAGTTTGCAAGTCAACCAACAGCACGTGTGTGTGTACATTTAACTTTTTTCGCACCGTACGTAGCCAACCGTGCTAATCGAAGGTGCGGGAGCGCGGCATCCAGCGGAGTGCACAATGAACCAGCACACCTCATGTACAGTGACAATCGCTGCGTGCTTAATATAAAATAATTAGCGTAAAAAGGTAAAAAAAAATAATTTTCAAACTGCCCTGAAGTTGCGATGTTTTAGGGGTTTTTTTTTCCAATCACGATTTTAAAAGACATTCATAAGCACATTTAGTGGTCACCGTGAACGTCACATCGCATGGCTTGCAAGAGCGAGACATCAATTCTTAAAAAAAAAACATAAAAAAGAGTAATTAATTATACAAGCCTTTTGTTGAAAAAACCTGCAATTTGGGAGAGTTACGAGATAATGGTGAAATTGAACTCTGCGAGGCTTTCGATCGATTGTGAACTTTTAGCAGAGCAGATTGTGCAGCAAAGTAGAAGCAATAAAGTTAGCTGCCACTTATTAGCATTGACAACACTGCTCCTCACGTAAGCTGCGATCGGGAGTCCCAGCTCTTAATTTAAATCTGCTGCGACAGCTGATATTAGATGCCACAGATAGCTGTCATTCCAAATCCCACAGCCTTCCACATAGCCGCCACTTTAATTCTGTCTCCGAGCTTGATTTGTGTCTGTTATTCCGAGTCTTCATCATCGTCACCATCGTCACCGTCAAGGCAAGGTGACATCGCGCAAAGGCGACAGAAATATGTGGATCAGCTAGCTCCGCTGAACAGTGGCGAGTTGCTTCAACCCGCAAACGCTATCTCTTACACAGGAGCATGTAAGGTATTAAAAAATATATAAATGTGCAGCCCTGCAATTACTTGCTCACGCCACTGCTGGCATCTTGGAAGAGGTGGGAGTGTCCCACACTTCATCCCACCACAGGCGAACCTGACGACCAACTGTCGATCGCCTCTCCATTTACACTGCTGGGTGGACGGACTCGCTCCATTACTACGTCAAAGCCTACGCCAGAAGATTGAACAGAACAAGCAACCTCTGCATCGCAGGCCCGGTGTGCTGACCATTACACTGTGGCAGCTTCCCTGGCAGAGCCAGGAGTGGATATTCCTAATTACTGTGACAGGGTGAGCGTCCACATAACAACCACTATTGAATTGCTTCGAATTGGTTCACATTTTATTGACCCAGGAGGGATGAAGAGCTGTCAAGCCCCCGGCTCGGGCACGGTGGTGCACGTCTTTACGCGACGATCGCCCGGATCGCACAAATCTGTGAAATCCTCAAACCCACGTGGTGGTGGTGGTGGGGGGGGGTCAGCGAGGTGGCCAGATGGCAGTACAGCAACTGGGTTTGCATCCATCTATGCGGAGCCTTTGAGTATTATAAGATACATTTGAAACAGCAAGATTATACATACCTACCAATAATACATTAGATAATAATTGTTAAAGTGTTAATGGGTAGCTGGATATTAAGAAAACAAATCATAGCTTAAAAGGTTTATTGGTATTCACGGCAAAACAAATACATTTAGTACTAAATTCACATCAACGGATTGTATATGGCCCCTTTGAAAAAGAAAAGAAACTGTTGATGGTTCAAAATCATTATCCTCATCAGCAAGTGAGGTGTTCTTACCGTGACTCCATGGAAACATCCCTCCATAGGATGTTACGGAAGCAGAAAGCACGGTGGTCATTATCATTCTGTGCATATAACGTGCCCGCATCAGTGTGTATACGCGTGTGAGCTTGTGTGTTTGTGTATGTGTGTGTATGTGTGTGTGGATGTGTGTGTGTATGTGTGTGTATGTGTGTGCGTATGTGTGTGCGGATGTGTGTGTGGATGTGTGTGTGTGGGGAGCGATAGTGTAGCGGTTAGCGAGCTGTGCTATGAACCTGGCGACTTGGGTTCGATTCCCACTCACGGCCAACACCAGTGACAATTATCTGAACCGGTCCCGGGCCTCCCCTAGGTCGACTCAGCCTCAAATGAGTACCTGGTGCGGTGTGTAAACATCGCCACTAGGGAGACAAAGGCGGTCGGGCGTGGTGCTGGCCACCCACCCCCTCGTGTACCGTTCCAGCCTTCATAGGTGCTCGCTAACAGCACTTGCCCCCTACAGTCTGTTACAGGCTACATGGGGGATCTTTATCTTTATCTTTGTTTTTGTGTGTATGTGTGTATGTGTGTGTATGTGCGTGTATGTGTGTGTGTATATGTGCGGAGCGCCGGGTGGCTAAAGCACAGCAGGTTGGCACAGTAGGGGGCACAGGTGGTGCATCAGCCAGTCATCTCAGTCATCTTAGTCAGTCGAGCCGTGGCACTTGGGTCTGCCCCGTGACCTCCTGCCGGCGGGTGTTTGACACTTCACGTGGCCTCAAGGTGCACATGGCCTGGCACAAGCGTCGTGGTGACGTCACTGCCACTTAGTGGCGAATGGCGGTTGTTGTGTTGTTATGTGTGTGTATGTGTGTGAAGGGGGACCGCACAGACTGTAACAACTACAGGGGCATCTCACTCCTCAGTGTGCCGGGAAAGGTCCTGGCAAGGATTATTCAACATCGCCTTGCCAGGCACGCTGAGGAGAGGCTTGCGGAGCCCCAATGCGGTTTCAGGAAAGGGCGGTCCTGCACAGATGCCATATTTTCTGTCCGTCTGCTACAGCAGAGGTGTTGGGAATTCCAACAAGACCTACATCTCTGCTTTATTGACCTGGTCAAGGCCTATGATACCATCAGTAGGCCTGAGCTCTGGGTTGTTCTTCGTGCTTTTGGAGTACCTGACCCTCTGCTCACAATCATTAAGGACCTTCATGATGGTGAGCGGGCCCGGGTAAAACTACGTGGCCGGGAGTCAGAGCCATTCCCTGTACACCTTGGGGTGCGATAGGGATGTCCTTTGGCTCCCACATTATTTAACATCTATTTTGACCACGTAGTTCGTGAAGCCTTCAATAGCTGTACCGGGGGAATCTCCATATGGTACAGATATAATGGGAGGCTGATCGATGCCCGGGTGCGGTCAAGGAATGGCTCCCTATTGCTCAACCACGTTATGTATGCTGATGATTTGGTAATAGCTGCTCATTCAGAGGAGGAGTTGGAGACGCTGCTGCTGAGACTGGAGCGTGCCACTAAGAGGTGGGGCCGTACCATCAGCCCCACCAAAACTAAGCACCTGCCTGGGTATTTTGTACCATCGGACACTCCACCCCCACAACTCTCAATCGGTGATGGGGCAGTTGTGGAGAGAGTCGAGAGTTTCCCATACCTGGGCAGTGTGCTTATGACTGGCTCCAGTTTAACAGCAGAGGTCTCACTCCGAATCAGTCGAGCGGCAATATATTTTCATCGGTTGCGTAACGCTGTGTGGAAGCTACCTGGTCTGTCGCTCCGCACTAAGCTTCAGGTCTTCTCGGCCACGGTCATTCCCTCCCTTCTCTACGCTTGCGAAACGTGGACCCCCCTAATGGAACATCTTCGCCGGTTAGAAACATTTAGGCTGGCCTGCCTACGATCCATCCTGGGTTTAACCAGACTGGATTGTGTGAGGAGCTCACAAATCCTTGAGAGATCTGGGCAGGGTCCCATCGGTGAGCTCCTCCGGCAGGCAAGGCTGCGATGGCTGGGTCATGTAGCCCGCATGCCCAGCCACCGCATGCCGAAACAGCTTTTGTTTGGCCGGATTGAGGGGGCTAAGCGGGCGCGGCACGGGCTAGAGAAGAGATGGAGTGATGTGGTACAGGAGGACGTGGAGCTGAGTGGACTTGCCGATGACTGGTACCAGCGGTGTCAAGATCGGCCTCTGTGGAGGAGGCTCGTGAAGGATGCTACTGGGCAGTTGGAGGCAGTCGCCCTCCAACAACAACGGAGGGCGGAGGAGCGACGCTCAGAACGAGCGGAGCGCCGGGTGGCTAAAGCACAGCAGGTTGGCACAGTAGGGGGCACAGGTGGTGCATCAGCCAGTCATCTCAGTCAGTCGACCCGTGGCACCTGGGTCTGCCCCGTGACCTCCTGCCAGCGGGCGTTCGACACTTCACGTGGCCTCAGGGTGCACATAGCCTGGCACAAGCGTCGTGGTGACGTCACCGCCACTTAGTGGCGAATGGCGGTTGTTGTTGTTGTGTGTGTGCCACCAATATTGCAAGGGAGGGGTGACATCAATGACTTTCAAAAAGGCGCGGTGCTATGTGCCAAAGCTTTGTTTGTGGGATTTGTTTTTACTTTGGGTTGATATTTGTTTAAAATAAGGCAGCATAGGGGAATTGTCACAATATTGACATTTTATTTGTATCGACTGGCCCGCTTCTCAGCAGAAGCTCATCAGGAGATCTGCGGTGGTCTGATGTGAGACACACTCGCAGGTTTGCGAAGTGAACGCAGCACATAAATGACTGTGGGGCTGACCCTTGCAGCAGTCAAGACAGCGGTCTCCGACACTGCGGGCGGTTAAGCTGGTGACACACGACATCGCTTCTGGATAAAGTTGGGCTTCATCAGGAATCAATATTTGTTTTATTCTTTGGGTCGTTGATACAAGCATCTGTTAAACTGCGTGGAAAACAAATACCCATACAGCAATCATATATTCAATGTATGAATGAATGACTATATGATATGTATTCAGGGTGCCACGGTGGCGAGACATCAAGTACCTTGCCTGGTATACAGGAGATCCTTGGTTCGATCCTGACCCTGACGCCTGTATATTTGCAGTTTGCATGTTCTCCCTGTGGTCGTGTGTTTTTTCTCCGGGTCCTCCGGTTTTTCCCTCCGCATTTAGAATCAACGTGCGTTTAGAATATTTGGCTGCTATATATTTCCTAGTGATAAGCCACTTTGTTGAACAATCATTTGTGGCCAGGTCGCTTCTGGAAAAGAGCTATATAGCTCAGTAGGCCGTACCTGGTAAAATATGTGTATATAGTTTAATGTACCAAAGATAAAAGAATACGTAATAATGATTGTTATTAAAATGCCAATTATTTACCCAGGAAAGCCTCACTGAGGCTTGAGAATGTCCTCCATGGGAATGTTTGGCAAACAGCCATTAATGAGTGTTTGGCACTCTATGGGAGGAAACAAGAGTAACGGGTAAAAACACACAGTGCAATATAACCTTTAATCGACACCTGTGAAAAAGAGCTTCATAGGTCATCAGATTTCTCCAGGATAAATAAAGATTCTGATGTACGAGGTGAAGCTCAGATCTACCAGCTCCTAATCGTCTCATAGATCCACACCCACAAGACCTGGCAAGCCCTGGCAATCACCCATATATGTACTAACCATACTCTATTTTGCTTATCTTTCGAGCTCTTACAAGATCTCACAATATCTCGGAAAATAGGCAATTTCGTCACAGGCGTACTGAACATTCACACGATTTTAATCACCGAAAATAAACACGAAAAGCAAATGACACTGCGAATTAAAAGCAGACCCCAATTAATACATTTGTAAGGAATGAAAGTGGGTGGCATGATATGCTCAGAGTGCAGCACTGGTACGCGAGTGATCCGGAGCCAATGACTACGTGCACAAAGTAACTCCGTGCGTGCGCGGACTCGTGCCAAATGCCCAACCTCCCTTCCGCATGCATGCCTTCTTGTCCCGGTCATGCATACGTTAACAGTCGCAGCAATTAGTATTAATTTGAACCAGTTCCCCATCTACAACAGAGGAAAAGCCACATTAGGAGAACAGCAAATTAAACTTCCATCAAGATCCACAGTAACCTCCACCATTTACACATAATGAGACTCAAGGTTTTGTGCAGCCAATTTTTTTCTTTGTTCACAACAAACGCCAATCCTTTATTAAATGAAACATTTAACTTTCCAAAAAAATGGTCCATGGCCCAAAGAGTGGAATTTTTCTCTTTTCAATCCACAAAACAATCATGGTTCCACCCTCCCCCCCAGGCCCAAACATGCAGGGCACTCTATCTGCAGCCAACGAAGCCGCTGCAATTTATTTTATGACATACTTAATGTGCAGTCGGTACGGTAATTAATAAATATAATAACACTGGAACTAGGGCTCCCTCTGAGCAATAAGACCCTTAGAATGCCAAGGACTCATGGGAAAGGCTGGCTGAAGCTTAGCGTATGCAAATTTTAGCATATAATGGTAAATAGTTGGTGGTCTTACCTTAAAGGCTGTAATTTGCATATATAATAACATTGCTTTGTTTGTATTAATCCTTTGCACATACAATGCACTGTATTTCAACAGATATGATTAATTATACTTTGATGTAATTTTGAGACCCCGTCCAGAATAAACAGAAATTTCATCAGATTTTGTGCGTATCCTTAATAGAAAAGTGGGCTGTTCCCGTAAAATAAAATTACTCATTGGCTATATACTTGCAGGCATTTACGCCCATTGCAATGTGTATTTTTATTCTAATGTTTCCTTATTTCAATGGTAGATAACACGGGGATAAAGAGAGAGAGAAAGAACAATAGCTTGCTTATTAGTCTCTGTTTGGAAAGTTTTAATGATGCAAGGCTCGATTCTTGACTTATTTTGGTGTGCCAATCATTTTAAAAAGCATCGGCTTGAAAGACCATTCATCTCATAGCATGCCTCATTATTTGTCGCTTGGACACGTTTAAGTTGTCATACATAATGCATTGTTTGAATGTGACGTAAATAGCTACGATGAGTAAATATATTTATTTCCATTTTTTCGCCCCCCCCCCTCCACCAATTAAATCACGAAACGAAGGCTCCGTTGAGGATCATAATCTTCTCCGTTTAGGAGAATGGCCTGCGGAATCAGATATCACAGAACTATATTCTAAGGGCTCTTTCGGTAAAGTCACTTAGATAGTTCTAGATTTGAAGCTTTTGTGACTGCAAAGATTCATACGCTTTGGTTTTTTCGGTAAAGTCACGTAGGTAAAATAAAATAAATGAAAACTAAATTAAATCACGACGTTTCGGAGGCAACACAAGCTTCCGTCTTCAGGTGGAAACCGTCACAGCAAAATTGCTGTATCAAGTGAAGAGAGCTCTAAGAGACCCGAGATTATATACAGGTTAAGGGGGGGGGAGGAGCCAGGAAGGGCCGTGGGGGGGGGGCTAAGTTAAGCCGCCTTTTGTTATGCTGCAGGGGGTTAGGGGGACGGAGAGGCGATGTTGAGCGGTTATCGAAAACGAGCGCAACCAACTGGAAGAAATGGAAATGGCTGTACAATTATAAGGCAGCTAAAGTTTGAATTGGTTGATGACATCTTTCCAATGATTGCTCAATTTAAAACCATCCTCTCGGTTGAAGTTGTGTCTATGTTTGTATATCTGGATGGCTTCATGGACAAGTTTTTGGTAGTATCCGGGAGGTTTGCAGATTACTTTGGTATCGGATAAAACTAATTAATAAAAAATAAAATAAACACTTCTGGGATCCCTTCGAGTGACCTCTAGGCCACATAGTGAGAGGCAGCCATTACCCACCTGTGACAGTAAAACCAATATTTGCACTTCCCAGAGCTGAAATTTGGCCAAATTAAGTGCAGAACCAACATTTTATGTCATCATTCCCTTTTTTGCAGTCAAGGGTATCAATGCTTTCATTAACAATGGAGTGAATGGTAGCATCTGAAATGGCTGCAGGGGTGACGTGAACCCCATTACAATCTATATGAATCTGAAAATATTGATTAATTATTACATGTGTAGTGGAGTAGGAAGGTGTGCTGGGGAAACTGCGCGATTGTATTATTCACACGGACAGTGTGGGGTTATTTGGGGGTTAGCCTATGGAAGGCGTAAACCAGCGTGGGTCGCCTTAGGACAGGCACGTGCAGAAGCTGAAAGGTGAGGCAGAAGCTGAAAGGTGAGGTAATCGGTTGGGCCAATCAAGGTAGACGAGAAGCAACGGCGGTGATTGGCTGGGACTGTTGCCGGGGCTGGAGAGGCGCCGGGATGTCTGAGAGGAGGCAGGTGGTGGATGAAGCGTTGTGTGCGGAGACACGCGGGCCAATTAATTAGCAATAATGTGAAGGGGGATAAATTGGGAGGAGACAGAGAGTTGGGGAGTCGGAGCTGAAGAGAGTTGGGAGTGTGAGCTGAGGAGAGTTGGGGTCCGGAGTTGGAAGCCAGGACTGTGTGTAGAGTTAGCGGAGCTGAAGAAGACGGAACAGTTAGCAGTGGAGTGAGCGTAGAGTTAGCGGGAGTTAGCGGAGCTGAAGAAGATGAAGCAGTTAGCAGTGGAGTGAGCGTAGAGTTAGCGGAGCTGAAGAAGACGAAGCAGTTAGCAGTGGAGTGAGCGTAGCGTTAGCGGAGCTGAAGAAGACGAAGCAGTTAGCAGTGGAGTGAGCGTAGCGTTAGCGGAGCTGAAGAAGACGGAGCAGTTAGCAGTGGAGTGAGCGTAGAGTTAGCGGAGCTGAAGAAGACGGAGCAGTTAGCAGTGGAGTGAGCGTAGAGTTAGCGGAGCTGAAGAAGACGGAGCAGTTAGCAGTGGAGTGAGCTTAGAGTTAGCGGAGCTGAAGAAGACGGAGCAGTTAGCAGTGGAGAGAGCGTAGTAATAGACGAGCTGGAGACGAGGTGTGCGGATACAGAAAAGTAAGATTGGGTTTCGCTGTGTGCGACGACGCTGTATAGCGGAGGAGCTGAGAAGGATAGCCAGCAGTGGAGAGAGGGTAGGAATAGAGGAGTTGAAGACGTGTGTGCGGAGCAAAGCGACGTGATACTGGGAACCAAGGTGGTGAGCGAGACGGACGAAGCACGGCGAGCGAGCCGTGGTGTCCAGGATACGGTGGAGTGTGGAGAACGTGTTAAACGATGAAAATAAAGAAGTGGTTGAAGAAAGACAAAAGTTGTTCGTGTAAAGTTTAACCACTACACATGCACAGATCTATGCGTATATCATGAGTGTCAGAATTAATATTAATCAATCATTATTTGACGCTAATTGTCGAGCCTCTAAGCGATAGGGCATGGTAAAACATTTACTTTTGTGAGATGGGAAAATCACCCCTGTCTGTTTAATCTCTCGAATCAAGTATATTTTGTTTAACTAGGTGAGAACTCGAGAGACCAGGAGAGTGCCCCGGCTCACGGGAATGGCAAACGCGAGACAAACAAAATGGAGTACGGCTACGAAGCGAATAGAACTCGGAGCGAACACAACTTGTCGCATGAGAAATTGGAAACACTGCACAAACACAAATCAATGCCAAGTAATAAACTCCCCGCTGAACAATTTCAAATTAAATTACAGAAACACCAAGCACGTATTATGTGACCATTTAAGCAGACAAGGATGAATGTCAAACGCGAAGGGAGTTGTGGACAATCGGAGTAGCTACGCCGCGCGCATATTTGTTCAGACGCTATCTCAACACAGGATGTCTTTTCCGGTCATCCTCGTAGTGGCTTTTGGCTAAACCATCGAACAAAGGCAGTCACTGCATCGCACACTTTCAGATATCGTTGCAGATATCAGGAACGCTCTTCCGATGTTAGGATGCCACTGGAGCTATGTACCTTTAAATATAGATTGAAAACGAATTTCCTTAAGAACTGCTTTTTGGTGCATAGTTTGTTGTCCTTCCCCCGCACCTGCGACTAGCATGGTTGGCTACGTGCTGTGATAAATAAGTTCAACGTACATACGTCTTATTGCGCATCGGGAGCACCTCGAGTGCACGCCTGTTGTGCTCGAGAATCGTGGCTTTTTTACACAGTTGCTGAGCACAAGGCCCAGTGGCCAAAAACGTCAAACGGCCAGCAGCAGATGGCACTATCAAAGAATTGATTAAAAATGACAAAATTAGAAAGGAAGTTACTTCAATTGGCCACGATGGTTTAAGTACATTTAAAAAGAACACTTTCAAAGATTTTGTTCTAACAGTTTGTATTTAAATTAAAACAAATAAGTAAAATGTTACGTGTGACTTTGTCTCTTCCAAGTTTACATTCAAGGACAAATCCGTTGGCCAAGCAGGCCCACTTTAGTGCATCTTAGCGCTAAACTAAGAGGCAAAATGTGTGTCCACGAATTGGAGTCATACCCTAGATCCCCTCCTATAAGGATCCAGGACTTCCTTCTCCAAATGGTTTGATGACAGCCCCCACCCTCCTTGCCTCATCCCCTTTTTTCCCTTCTCTGGTAATGCAGCGGGTACTGAGTTCTCGAACAAAGCACTCAGTTCACAGGTCGATCTACGATCCCACCCTCACCTATGGTCATTGGCTTTGGGTTATGACCGAAAGGATGCGATCACGGGTACATGGGGCCAAAATGACGTCTCTCCGCTGGGTTTCCGGGCTCACTGTCCATGATCGGGTGAGGAGCTCGGTAATCTGGGAGGGCCTCAGAGTCGAGCCGCTGCTCCTCGAATCCAGAGGAGCCAGTTGAGGTGGTTCGGGCACCTGGTAAAGATGCCCCCCGATATACTCCCCCAGGAACTCTATTGGGCATGTCCCACTGGACGAAGACCCCAGGGCCGGCCCAGGACACGCTGCTGGTGGTACTATGCCGCTTGGCTAACCATGGAACACCTTGGAATTCCCCCAGGAAGAGCTAGAGTCTGTGTATAGTAGTATATAGTGTAGAGTAGTGTAGTGTATAGTAGTGTAGTGCTAGAGTATGTCACCCAGGAAAGGGAGGTCTGGATCGTGCTACTCCACATGCTGTCACTTGACCCTCACCAGGACATGCGGATTGAGAAACGAACAAACGAAAAAAAAAGACAAATTGTTAGGTGGGGCACCGTAAATCCGCGTCCTTTTACTGCAGATTTTTGTTTTGCTCCCTGCACCTCGTTCATTGAAAGAAAAACTCTCGTCACCACAATCGCCAGCACTTCGTATGAACCGCAAGCGAGCCGCCATATCGCTCAGCACCACAGAAAAAAATCGTAGTGATGGCACCCGACTCAACGATGATGCCCTTTTCACAAAATGCATTTAAGTGGACTTGACATTAAACAACGTTAAGCAAACACGGTTACAGGCCTAACGGTAACATTAAGCAGGGGGTGGTAGAAACCAAAGTGATAATAAATGAGATTTTTTTCGTGCTCCAGTCTAAGTGTTTCTTAATTGCCAGGTGAATATTAATGTAAAAACAGTTGGATGGCTTGCACATTACAAGACTTGACATCAATGCAATTTCAAACCAGTGTTAGTTTGTAGTTGCACATTCTTGACAACACGTGTGTGCGTTTTTGTTTCTCCGACAATTTGGTTTTAAAATAGGTCTCAGATTATGACCACAGTGCATCTCTTTGTAGCAATAACTAAACAATATATATCACGTGTCGTGTCTCGACCTCACTGTGCGCTGCGTTGCACCACTATCTGAATAGTTAACCTCGCATTCAATACACTTTCAGAGCCAGGGTGAACATCCGACTCCAACGTATTTAATTAATAGAATGAGGTAAAACTGATGGAAAAACACAGCACAAAATACAGCATCTGTTAATGCTTGCAATATCAATACAATGAATGAACACTGCATCATCATAACATTATCTTAGATAACATTAATCTCAATAATAGGTCCTGGATGGACAAGGCACCTACTGTACATTAGCACTGAATAGCTATACAAGAGAATAAGATACTGTGTTAAATAAGGTCACTTTGTGTAATCACCATACTGCAGCCCAAATGAACAGCGCTGCACATAACACTGAACTGTGGATGAGATACTTCTTTATCCTTGCTCTCAAGAACGCATTAAAGTTACATGGGTACACGTCTTGCATTACTTATCCAACTACAAATAACATTCACAATAATTCAAGTGGCAGGCTTCGTTAACTAGGCCTCATATTTATCATCACAATTTAACTTCATTACAAAGGCATTTACAGCATTACAACGACAATCCTAACATTATAACAGCATTCCCAGTAATATAAGAACATAAACGAACTTACAGACAATGCTTCTTAATGTCCCACAATGAACAGATGCACCCGTCTTCACTGAGACGCTAATTGTGCCTCCATTTTGTACTCCGTGTAATGGCTGACACCCCGGCCTTGCCTCGTGGCTTCGAGACCCTTAACTCGTAACTTCCTGGTCACGTGACCAAACTCAACACCATCATATCAGGAAGTTCCTGTGTAAACACACCCCCATATCTGCCGTGGGGCAGAACATGTAGTCCCCACCCAAGACATGTTTCAGGCTCTATTTAATTTACATGTAACTAAAAGGAGATTCGATGGACACAATAAGTTTAAATGGATATGACCTTGAAGATTAGAGTCCAATACTGCTACATTAAAGCACATGATTGATTGTCAATGACAGCTATTTATTTGCTAAAATATTCATTAATATTTGGCATTATTATTTACGCGGAATATAATAACAATAAAGTAGGTAATTCTCTTTTATTGGCTGTTATCACTAGATTAAACACGTAAATTAACCTAAATGCTGCTGCACAGCAGCTAAACAATTTAGGCTTTTCCCATGACATTAACCGAATTTAGTCTAAAAATGGCATGGCGGAAACCTGTAGCAAAGATACCAACGGGCAACATTCATGGTCGTATATAGCGGTGTTAAGGTGGCCGAACATTCTTCATTCCTCATCAAGGAGCAAAGACGGTCAATGCATCGCGCCATTTCATGATGCGTATCTGCAGCCGTCTGGAACGCTGGTCCTTCCAATATTAGGAATCCACTGGAGCTATGCACTTTGAAATACTCTAGGTTGAAAACCTATTTTCTTTAGAACTGATTTTTGTGATTAGTTTAATGCCCTTCCCCCGCACCTCCGATTAGCACGGTTGGCTATGTACGGAGCGAAAGAAGTTCTACATATATACATACATATATTCCGAACACTTTGAGGAAGTCCTCATGCGCATCCCCATATTTCTAGGGGCTTGAATTTGTCACAGCTTGTTTCAACCGAGCATATTAAAAAAAATCCATGCCCCCAAAAATGTTAACCATCTTCCCCATTCGTGACATTAATTATCGTGCGATAGTAGAGTGACAGAAACAAAAGATTTTGTTCCAGCAGTCTCCTCTACCGACACAACCGGAAGAAAGTGGAACTCTTTTTTGCCGCAAACGTGATTCGAAATTGATTTTGGCCATGTATTGACCAAATGTGTGTCATTAATAAGACACTCCACCACCCAATACAACCAGACAAATTGGATTAAATTGTCACGTGGTGTGCAAGCATATCACGTGCCAATTATTATTGTTTTAGCTCACCGGTAAGTTGCAGAACATTTCTCACAGCCAAACTTGGCAATTAGATACGATTCCATTGAAACTACATCAATCATGTATATCATCAGGACAAGAAAGAGGTGACCGAGTGCAAGAAAGAGGTTCGCTATAATAGAAGTTCGCTATAATTTCGAGTTGTGAGACAAAGTGCATCTGAAACTGCCTTGGTGTTTATTTTTTATTTTTGGAGAAACATCGTTGCTATGATGGCAAATATATTTGCAGCTACCATTGTATAAACAACCTCGATAGGATCCATAACTAAACGACAAAAGCCGGGGACTGGAAGCTCAAAGGACCCGGAAAAACTCGTATCCATTCGGAAAACAAAAAAAGACACTGGCATGTGGCACACAATAAAGGAAATTCGAGATTTCCCTAATAACATCTGAGAATGACGGCAACGCAGGCAGCTTTGCTTGGCGCTGCCTCATCGTGTCTGTCCGATAACCGTCCGCTCAGAGAGTAGAAATTTTGGGGTTTTTAAATGACAACTCAATTTGAGCCCGGTACAAAGCGGTGCTTACCGAACGGAGGTGGAGACGGGGCGGTGGTGGTGGTGGGGGGGCAGATATTCCGTGAAAAGCAGCACCCCGAGTTCGATGCGGGACAGGGCCTTAAGTGAAGGAGGGGGGTGGGGGAACCTGGGGTCTCACTGCCCCATTCCCCAGGTGGGGACAACGAGCGGAGGACGTGAACGTTTGTGTGGGGGAACGGAAAGGGGGTAAGGGGGAGGAAGAAGAAGATGGGACAGAGGGGGAGGGGAGTAGGGGGGTCTCGAGACACTTTTAAAAACGCGCCCAATCGCTCGCATGAGTGAATGCGACACGGCGGAATAATCTTTAGAGATAATGTGCAATGAAAACTGAACACGAGCAATAACTTACGTCGGTGAATAAATATCTTCTGTTCGCGGTGTACCTGTGCGGAGGAAACGAAAGAGAAATGCGATTATTTTTTGTTTATCGCCAAGTTACCTCTAAGGGGCCATCCATAAATGACGTCACGCGATTTTTGACGATTTGTGACCCCCCCCCCCCTCGTCACACGCCGACACAAAAAGTCAGACCCCCCTCAAATATGACGTCACGAAGCTCTGCCCCCCCCCCCAAAATAAAACATGCTTCAAATCGCTTTAAACTATTGTCATTGTAGTAGTGCGTATTTCATGTGGTGCTGCACTCTGATGTTGTAGGAGAAAACATTTATTAAAAAGTATATTTAATTAAGTAGAACGTGTTGCCTATATTTATTTAAATTTGCTCATTTCTCAACCCCCTCTCCCCCCCCCCCTTGTCATACATCGTCACAAATGTCTGACCCCCTCCCCCCCCTCCCCTAGGCGCGTGACGTCATTTATGGACGGCCCCTAAGTTACTACCAATTGAGTCCGGCTCCCCAGGGGCGCAAAGGGATGTGTGCTGAGAACCCGGCTTTTGAATCCAAATCAAGACGTCTATTTACCACCGTCCGCTGTAGCTGGCGGCGCATCGGCTGAGAATCGCGGCGAGCTACGCGCGTTTACCGGAGCGGAATGGAAGGCGCACACGCACGAAACAGCATCGCGACCGGGGCCGTGATCGATGAGATTCTCACACACGGAGCGACGTGCGAGCATCCCGCATGCAGACAATCCCATTTCGCGTAGTCTCCGGCGAAACGAAATTCCGACTGTAGTTTGTAAGTTTGCAAGCTCTGCCCATCTGCGAGTCCGTCACGGACCCACATCGAGCGTCAATGTTCCCGGTCAGCCTCGGCGACGTTATTGCTGCTTATATTTTAACTTTTTTTTTTAATCCCAGCGGTAGAACAGAAAAGGCGAGAGCTCAACCTTGCGTCGTGCTTCCCGTTTGCCTCGGGGCGTTTTATTCTCCTTCGTTTAATTAACATTTAAAGTATATATTTATTTTTTGAAGATCGCTGATAATAATACACACATCTTTTTTTTACCTCCTGCTGACATATCAAGCCCTGTGCCCTGGACGGAGGCAAAGGGTGATAATTAGCCCCGGCAGGTCATTTGCAGCTTTTCATGTCGCATCTTCGGCCATGCAACAATGCAGTCATTGCATATTTATTTTGGTGTCACCCTGCGGTAACATATCCCTTATTTCGTCAAAGTGAACTCATTCCTTCTCCCTCCCTCCCTCCATCCTCCCCCTTCCTCCTTCCCCCTCCACCACCCTCCAACCACCGGTCCACATCACGGATAGGTGATGCTGATGTGTTGTTCTCTTCCGGACTGAGGGCAACAGGCAGGCACTGCCACGTCAAATTAAAGGGAAGGTGCAAAATGAAGATCGCATCACCTCGTGGGCACCTCGAAATGTTCCAGGAAAATGTTTGCGTCTATTCCTCGCACTTCACTATCCTTGGCGAGGCAATGCACGGCCACGCTGGCAATTTGTTGAATGTCAATGTTGGTTGGATGACTGCTTTTATGCCGAATTACGCGGTAAATGGCTGCTTCTTGTTGGGAACGGCATTCTGAATATTTCATTCAGAGGCGCGCACGTAAAAAAAAATTGGTTTGCATCGTGATAAAATGCTTTGTGAATTACTGAAGCAAATGAGCCCGGAACGTATGGATGCAGAGTTAATATTTCGCATAGAGCCTTAATATTATTCATAAACCATACATATGCTGACCTTTGCTTCCACAATGAATCTCCAGTGCATGCAAAACCATAACTATACTTATCACGGAGAACATACACAAGGACCTACATTAACTGACGAGGAAAGTAAAAAAAAAACATAATAGCGGCGCACAATTTCGTTCTTGAAATAGCGAGTCCTCTCCGGACCGTGTATTTCGCTAGTACTTTCGTGACCTGAAAGCATCAATTTATTCTCTGGGTAATGCTACGCTGTTCTTTGTAAGGAGGAAATTGCAGAGCCAAGAACTTTGCCCTTTAATGCCACCCTGCCAATGCCCTCCATATAAAACTGTCTCAGAACCATTCCTTCAGACCTTCATTATCATACAATCTTAAATGGAACAGTCTTGGCAATGAATTCAATATTCCAATGTCACGTGTCATGGGTCCTGTGTCAGTATTTGGAATTTCCAGTTACAAATTAGGAATTTCTGCTTTAATTTCTTCCAAGAATGTATAGATATTTTTTTGGCTACACAGTATATATTTTTTACCTTGTGCTCATTGAAAAAAATACATCGTTGACACTTCTCTCGTCAATTATTTTAACACAACAACAACAAAAATAAACGAATGGGATGCTGGAGAGGGAGGTCGGGGAATACACGGTAATTTCTAAAACTGTAATTCTTGATGTGCTGATTTTGTTAACCTTTTTTGAAATATCACCTATACCTAATTTGAAATGAAAGATCATAGCCCGTGTTATTGTCTGGTACGACTACGTTGTGTTGGATATATTGCTTCTTTTAAACAGCATACATTCATAATAAGGACATCAGTGGCCCTGGGGGTAAAACATGGCAGGTCAATATCAGCCGGCAAGGTCCAGACGCTTTTATATTTCGTCAATAACGCACAACTTGCATTCGCGACACTGCATTTTCACGAGGGGAAATTAATTGGCCACTTCACTCTCGTTTGTAGGGAAGCTGACATTTAGATGCCATTATAAGTGGGTAAAGGTAGGCAGATTAAGGCTGTGAAGAAATGTTGCTCTTTCCAATGCCGCGATTGTTTCCAGGTCCGTCCGAGTAAAACGAACCGATCCGGGGTGGGGGGGGGGCTCGCATCGAGCCCCGAGCGAGGGCTCCGTTTGCGTCTCTGCGAACACGAACACCGCCGCAGACCAGCGCACTGCACTGCAGGCGAATCGAAAAAAAAACGCCGACTTTCTTACCCTGAAAATAATAACGCCGTAATGATCGCTTGATATTGGTACAAAGGAAAGGGGAGTAAGGTGTGGGGGGGGGGGGCGGGCTATGATTTAAAATAGAAATGAGCAAAAGAATAATAAGAAAAAATAAATCAGGCGGGATCCCAGACAGATCGAGTGCATGCAGAAGTAGAAGCGTAACGTATCGCGCATGGCTACCCGTCCTATTTAGCGTTAATGAACTCGTTTGCCGGTAATCAGTTCCATGTGGCGATGCATGTGGCCACAGAGAGAGAGAGAGAATAAAATAAAAAAAGCCCAGCATGGGAAGGCAGAG
This sequence comes from Petromyzon marinus, assembly GCF_048934315.1. NCBI lineage: Eukaryota > Metazoa > Chordata > Hyperoartia > Petromyzontiformes > Petromyzontidae > Petromyzon > Petromyzon marinus. Next base: position 17,832,313 of record NC_133688.1, on the reverse strand, counting down.
TGGGAGGTGGTGGGGGGGCTGCTTGCAACAGAGGGCAAGAGGCTGAGGTGGGTGCTGTGCTAAGGTGATGAGGACACGGCACGCGCTTAACCCTGTCACCTGCAACATGGGGAGTTACGGTGAACGCCACTCAGTATATTGAGCCATTGGATGCACAAACATGCACGACAATGCTCGTGGCCGACTTCCCTACAAAAACTAAATTATTCACCGTATGCCCCCCTAAATCCGATTTTCTTTGGTGAAATTAACAAGTATGATTATACGTCAAATTTAATATCCCACGTAGGATGATTCGCATGTGAAGGTCTTGAGCCCTGTGGGAGGCTTTTGTTGGTGTCAGAAAATAAAACTAACAAATACTAATGTAATGTAAAACTCCATAAATTTAGTTATAATATGACGACAACCAAGAATGGAGTGGTTGAGTAGTGGCTGGCACTCTGCGTTATCCATGTCAAACCATCTGAGTTCGATTCTAGATTTGAAGCTTTCGTGACTGCAAGGATCCATACTCTTTGGTTCTATTCGGTAAAGTCACGTAGGTAAAAAAATAAAATAAAACAATAAAAATAAAATCACGACGTTTCGGCCACAACACAAGTGGCCTTCAGCAGGTGAAGGGACCGGACTGTCCAGAAGACAGCATTGGAGTGAAATCAGCCATGCCCAGGTCGCGTCCTTTAAGCTGTGTGGGAGGAAACAAAGGCGCCTTGACAAAGGAATTAGCATAAAACATGAGCATGATGTACGTAGGAGGTACATCGTCGTGATTTTATTTTTATTGTTTTATTTTTTTACCTACGTGACTTTACCGAATAGAACCAAAGAGTACATCTGAGTTCGATTCCTGGCCACGGATAACGTCAGTAGTGAGTGGGGCACCGCGGTGGCGAAATGTTAACTACCTGGCCCGGTATACAGGGTGGCAGTGGGTTTCAATCCCCACCGTAACACCTGTATATTTGGAGTTTGCATGTTCTCCCCGTCGTCGCCTGGATATTTCTCCGGGTCCTCCAGTCTTTTTTTCCCCTCCACGTTTATAATCAACGTGCACTTAGAGTGCTTGTCTGCTAAACATTTCAACATAAGCCACGTAGTTGAGCAATCATTTGTGGCCAGGTCGCTTCTAAAAAAAAAGAGCTAATAGCTCAGTGAGCCTTACCTGGTAAAATATTTGTTTTAGTTTAGTTTAGAATGATATCTGAACCAGACCTGGCACCACCACCACCACCATCACCACCACGACCGAGCATGGTGATCAAACAAACCCCATAACCAACACGGGTATAGATGAGCCTTCACCCTGCAGCGGATATAGGTAATAAACTGAACATTACGATGAAAAACATAAACACGAAAACAGTCACGTGTGCAGGTCATTGAAACGGTGAAGAAAGTAAGCGGGACTTGGAGCAAGACGTGCACCTAGAATGGGGACAATGTCCGCCGGTAGATTAAAACGATGGAGTGGGAGCCAAGGAATGGAATGGGTAGCTTGAGCAAGTCCAGGGATTGATTACAGCTGATTATAATAATAACCACAATTAAAATAGTAAAGTGAAATGAAATACGCCTGCTGGTGCAAGGAGCGTGAAGTCAAATGTTGCCCGCATGCACACGGCTCTCATTAGCGTTGGACACGGTGTAACCGTTTGGTATTATCAAATAAACGAACGAAAGTAGGTTAATGGCCCAAAATATTTTTTTTAAAAATAAATTGCTATTTTTTGTGTCCAGGGAATAATATGTTGATAAAGGTGCTCATGGTAAGTCATTAAGAGATGCAATATAACAGACATAGCCCGCAGCTAAAATTGTCAATGTAAAAAAAGTCATTCAAAATATCGTAATGTGAAAAATCTCGCCGTTTTGCTACGCAACGTAGGAGTAAGACGACGCATATACAATGTGCACGCTCGTGTACGTTTATTGCTTGCAATTTCGGTGAGTCTTCTTAAACATTGCTGTTAATTACAATGACATTTTCCCACTCCCCATTAGATGTAATACTGTTTATCACATGCAACAATGATTTTGTTAATAACATTAACACGAGCCAAATGTGCTGTAGGTAATATAGCGACAGGTAATTGATCTGAAGACCAAAACAATGACGTCACCCTTCGATGGCCAGTGTGTGAAGCCGTCCTCTTCCACTGCGGCGATTTCAATTACTTCGGGAATGGTGGCGTGGTGGTTAGCACACTGGGCGATGAATGGCGGTGACCCGATTTAGAGTCCTGACCACAGCAGAATATCAACGGCGAGTGACATCTCAACCGTTCCCGAGAAACCCCTCCAACCCACAGTGAGCAGTGCGGTGAAGTATGGTCAAACAACCCCAAGATAGACAGGGTGCGGGGAAAATCTTCAACCAGCAGTGGATTGGCAAAGGGCTGTGCTGTAAATTAATGTTATTAGAATGTCTTAGCAATCAATAAAGCGAAGTTCATTATAATTACAATTTGTAATTGAATGTATATTGAGTGTTAATGCAGACGTATCTCAAGACGCTTTACAGAAAGTGAGCATATTTATTTTATTGAGGACGTTACACATAGGCTGGGGGAAAAAAAATCCTAGTTTTGAGTCTGGACCTTTACAAGGGCACATATCTGCATTAATGTGTTCACAACCTGAAACTTAGAGTCACATTTTGCCTCTGCCATAGGCAAGTGTCCCACCTCATTTTTCTCAGTACTATGCCCTCTTTCCTAGCTAAGGTGCCTTGGTTTGGCTTCTATAGAAAGTCAAATTGGCACAGCGCCGCAAATCCCCGCTCGTGCCACTGCCGGCAGAAGGGCCTCCACTCGATGGAACTCAAAGAGTCCCTCTATCAAATTACCTGTAATTGCCCTACTCTTCCAACCGGCCACATCGTCCAACTGTGGCGTGCCCTTTATTCTGCTGGGTGGATTTAAGAGTGTCGAAGGAAATGTCGCGGCGAGAGGAGATCGTCGGGCGGTCTTCCCGGAACGTCTCCGAAGATCAAGCGTCCTCCTAGCTCGGTAAAAAAACAAAACAACAACCTAGAATTGTGCACGTCAGAGTGGAGAGGAATATTACTCTCGGCAATGTGGTAAATGTTTAATGCTCGCACTACAAAGCAATGCATCAGACGTGTGTAGCGGTGTGCTGTTGGACCAACTGCAAGTAGCGGGGCTAATTATATTTTTTGCACTGCAACGAGAATTATATGAGAAGCAGCAGCACATTTATCAGCGTTTGTTGGTGTTCATCTGCATTGTAAGAAGAGGCCTAAAAAGCAACGGGTACTCTTAATTATGCACACGCTTGTTGCCAAAAATCTGCTTTTTTGTTTAAAAAAATTAGACTTGCCTCCAGGCGGTTATTAAAGGTGTTTGTGGTCATATTTAACTTATTTTGGGTATTCCACTCTTGGGAAGTCAAACGCATAAAAGTGCACAGTGGCCCGCTGTGTTGTTTGAATTTGAACCCAGACAGGGTAAATTTAAAAGCGCTCAAAGACAATATAACACCCACGGAAACCTAAAAGTATTGTTTGTTAATCAAAGTACTATTTACCCCACATAGCATCAAGAGAGAAAATGTCGCTACTATGTGTCTAAAATATAATGAAGCACCATTTTCCGTTGTATCTCGTGCGGTGTATACCGCTCATTAAAAATAATTTAAATTGGGTACCGCTGAAAAACGAGATGAAAGATCGCACCCGTTTGACTCGAATCGCTTTATCATGTCCGGCACGAAGAGGCCCAATCTGTTCAACTTTAGGTTTGCGAGGCATGCTTCGTCCTTACAGGGTTGCAGGATTAATCAATGTGACCAATTACATTTGACGACTCTTCCGGGCTGATCTAAGTTCAGACGAGCGACGAGCCTCAAAAGCACACGCGCGTGGCAAACACAATTTTTGGTGCATCTGCTTATCTGGAGTGAAGGAGTGAGTCCCGATTTCCGCAGCATCACCACAATCCGCCCTTCCCCGTCCCCCTTCTGCGCTCTCCGACACCGCTGGCAATGAGCGTGCGTCTTACGTTCTTCTTGTACATAATTCCACTTGTTTTGTTTACCCCCTCTACCCCCGCTCCACGTCCCCTGCCCCCCCCCCACCCCCCACCAAATTTCGTCCGCAATAATGTTTGACACGAATGTCGGGGTCAGGACTCGCTCGAAGGTCAACGCGCATCGAGTCGGCGCGCGACGCGTTCGTCGTGCGGTCTTCAAACGTCCGCACGCCGCGTAGCAAATACGTCCACGCCGTCGTCGGTTCCGCAGCGCTCCAACTGCTGTGAACTTGCCGCTATTACCGCACAATCGGTCGGTAATCAATATGAGCATCGCTCATTTTACACGGCGAAATATAATCGATTTTTTTCAATACCCCCCAAAAAAATAAGGAAATAATTCACGCCGGCTGCGACCTGCTTTTGTACACGTCGTGTTCACGTGGAAGTCCGCCGCAGTGGAAAAGGTTTTGAAAGTGAGCGATTGATACGGCGATAAAAGTGACGAACGACGGGGCCCCCGCGCACAGCTGGGGTCGTTAACACATGCAGCGTGTGGAAGACGGCGCCCTGTGATGTCACCCTGTGCTTGGCACATCTCACGACGACTCCCGCCTCTGCCACGTCCCGTAGATCAGCGACTCGCAACGGCGTGTCTCGTTCCAGCGTTACTCGGGCCGTAAAACAGGGGTAAGGGACACATGAGTTTCGCCGTTAGGGTGTGTCCACAAAAGACCAATGGTTTCACCAGAAAGAGACGCCTGTGAAATAGGAGGATCCCGGAGAGGATGAAGAACTGGTGGTCGTGGTGGTGGTGGTGGATCGGGGGGGGGGGGGGGGGCGGCGTTGGGCTTCAAAATAATGGGCCTAAACTTTCGCTCGATCTTTCCTACGAGCTCGAAGGTTACTCTGGTGACAGCATCAGGGTTTTAATGCTGACACGCACGAGGCATAAGACACATTGGCAGCGACTCCGAAATGAGACGTTTTACATTTCAATGTCCCTCGAGTGATGCGGGGTGAAGGGCAGAGACACTTTGAAATGTTTACATTGCTCGTTTAGAATGTACTCATTTCAGCTTAATATATGTGTGTGTGCGTTTTCAAATAGCTACCCATGCACCCACCTAGCTGTTACATTGCAAGGGCCGCGCAGGATGCCTCCAAGCCTGCATTGTGCACAGGACACTGCCAAATGTTGTTCATCGTGCTCAAGCATTGAATGTGGCCGAAAATCTATGCTCCTGCTTTCCTGCAACGCAGTTTCAACCAAGTGAACCTTGAACCGTGCCCTTTTGTTCTCACAGATGTAGATTCAGAGGCGAGGGGCTTTGCATTAGTGGCTTATATCATTGGGCGGGGGGGGGGGAACGTTTCTACTTTAAATTCGAGTTCAGTTCCAAAAGTGTAGTTTTTTTTATAATTGAAATCGGTGGCAAGTAAGCTTACATTGCACGGAAGAATACAATAAAATTTGACTAAATGTGATGTTATTACGATGGCATTAACTTGCGGCGAAAAGGTTAATGACCTTGCTTTTTAGCCTGGGAGAGTTTCCGCGGAGTGACGGTTCTGACTTCGGAAGCGTGGCCATTGCCCGGGCTGTACGCTCTGCGAGTTTCAATTCGAGAAAGGTTAATCTGGGCGCGAGGCTTCGGCCGGGGATAATAAGAGCGAGAGCAGTGGTCCCCCAGAGCACATTAAACCACCGTCCATCCTTCATGGTGTCAGGGTGCTTACAGGAAGGAGCAGGAAAAAGCATCCCGCACGCTGGAGGTCAAGTACAAAGGCAGGGTGGATGTAAAAAAAAAATATTCCCTCCCAAAAAAAAGCCTAGCAAAGATAGAACACTCCAGTGGCAGAGATAAACAACAAATGCGAGATAGGGAGGGGGGGGTAGAAAAATGAGACGAAAAAGTGAATGAGACGGAGCGTAAAAAATGTGCTTAAGATTTACGACGAGCGATGTAACGATATAATTTGCGACAACTTTGAGGTTTTTTTTGTTTATGCCGAGGAATACTCGCCGATAGCAATATTGAAATTAAACATTATTTTCTCCCTCTAGCACAGGGCAACAGCGTTGCACCACATCATCGACGGATTTTCCAGGCAAACAACTCTACCAGCGAGACGTAATGTGAGTGGCTGCCATGTGGGTTCAGTATTCTCCAGATACAATGTCTCTCGCGTGCTTTTGAAGCTACATGTATTGAAGACATGGTCTTTCAAGATAACAGCTTTAGGGAAGGGATTAATCCAGACACGACACAAATTCCACATGGACACAGTGAAAATCACTGCTCTAGCGGTCTAAGATGAGCTGACGGCATTGCGAGGGATAACCGAAAAAAGAGGATGATTCGGGAAAAATAACATCGTCCACCAAGCTACCGAGCGCATGTTTGTCCAGGTTTGAACATGCTTGGCATTTGTAAATGTACCTCGAGTGTAAAGCCAAATTTAGATCAGCTGTGTCGTTAGTATCATTGCTGTGGCACGAGGCTATCAGGGAGGCGATTGCGGTCTGCAGTAGTCTCGCAGGCGGGGGCAGTGTTGCTTGGTGGCTTTACCCAATCAGTTTGTTGTTTCTCCTCCCCGCCCCGCTCGGAAGGTTGACTGCGTGCGGCGCGAAAGAAGTTCAACATTCATACGTCCATCGTGGAACCTCCTTTGCCAGTACCAAAATAAAATAATAGGTTTTTTCCCTTTTTTTCTGGCAACAAAACTGAAACCTTTTTACAAGGAATCATGTCTGCATTAACCACAATACTTGTGGTCGGAATGCAAACAAAAAACACCGTTTGAGACGAGGCTCAAAAGAAAGCTGTCTCTGGTGTGGACCAATCAGTTTCAAGGACAATGCACATATTATCAGAGTATGTCTTTTTGTGCATTCTGACCACAAGTATTGTGGTTAATGCACACATGATTCCTCGTAAAAAAAGGTTTCAGTTTTGTTGCCACAAAAAAGGGGAAAACCCTATTTTTACATACGTCCAATCAGGTCATTTGCGAGCAATGGGAAAACAAAATATTTGGACGTTTCGGCCCACGACAACGGCACACGTGGCCCATCCTTTATCTCGCTCTCTCTACTCTCTGCGAACGTCACAGGAACCGCGGCAGTAGTTTTTTGGTATTAATCAGGGCAGCCGCTCGCCCTCAATACCGCGAACCTCTGCAGCTAGCGGTAAAAAAGCACGTGCCGCCGCTTGGAGCTCTCCATCTTGCCACCTGCTTTACGTGCCCCGGCTGACAAGCTCAATTGCATTCAGTCCTACAGCTGCAACTAACCGGGCTACGTTGCCTATTTTTGTCGTTGCCTTGTTCGTGAAATTTCATCGCTTTTTTTTTACTTCGCCAGTTTTTTCGTTTTTTTGCTCCGCCCCCCTCCCCACCACACTGACCTCCCCCCTCCCCTCCAAAAAAAACCTGGTGTTTCCAACTAAAAAGGAAGGGGTTTTTTTGGTCCAGATATTTTGACAATCAGAACTGCGTTGCACTTTGCTGATCCAGAGAGACGAAACTAATTCCCTTGCGAAGAAGTTCTGCAGCAGACCCATAGATGTGTTTACGATTATCGTAAACACAGCAAGCGTTTTTTTTTCAACGGATCTTCCCGGCATTTGCATGGTGATAACATATTTTTTTAAAAAAAGTTTGCGAGCTAAATGAAGCAAACTGGGTAAACACGCTCCAGAGTGGCATGCGGCCGTGCCTGGGTGTGCCGTTTTAAGTTGAGGTTCACCAGGTGTTGGCGGGACCAGCACAAGCTATGCACACGTAAAGAGACGCTGCGTTTTGATCATGGACCATAAACCTGACCGCAGGTAGCGCACGGCGTTTCAGTTGGCACAAACGGCTGAACCAGGTGCAGACAATTAGTGAATCCAGTGTCGCATCACAGTGTGGTACCACTGGAGAGTCAAAGCCCGGCAGTGGATTAAACCGCATATCAAACGGATTAAATAAAGCACAAATTGCCTTTTAATTTCTACAATAAGCCGACGGTTTAAGGTCACGACGAAACATCTGGGAATCTCTCTCTCTCCCTCCCTCTCTCTCTCGCCCTGTGAAGTTCTCTGCGCGAGGGCAGGACCACGTCGCGAGCTGGCACCGTCCCACGCGATGCTCTTCGTCTCCTTCGTCGCATTCACGACTCCACATCCCACAGCAGGGTTCTTGAGCGTTCGCCGGGGACGGATGCTCGAGGTAGCTTCGCCTTTTTCCCCGACCAATGGCGATGTTTCGAATGCCAACAGATGATGCAGATTAAGATCATACCCAGGGATAACATAAATAGACTGTATGGTGCACCAGCTATAAATTTGTTGATACGAAATGATCGTTGGCATTGTTGCGGAGAATATAAGCAACATCATAATTAGTGTTTCCAACTAGGTGCACATCCAACAGAAATGGTCCATGCCCATACATATTTGGCATTTCACCAGCATTGGTTCATGCGAGCCTGACTCTGCTGTGCGACACTGGATGTCAATAAACGATTCACTTTTGAACCAATTCTACGAAAATGATGCGCTCCCAAAAGCCCCCGTGGCTGGATTGTATATACAATACTCTTTGTTTGTGGAGAGATAGAAATGTGAAGGATTATGTCTGCTTAATTAGTTCATGAATCGTTGCATCGCTGCTGTACACAGCGATATTTCAAGCAGGTAAGAGGTGTTTCTTTACATGCTCAATCACGTCTTTGTTTAAGCATATGACAACAACAAAAAAACATAACGTACAGGAGTTTGTTTTGGAAATGTATGAATGTCAAACGGATTCAAAATCCGGTGTTAAATGGAGCCACGGCTTTCTATTATGTGCTCATTAAGAGCGAGCTTCACGCGGAAAGTTGCGACACAGCGCTGTGGAAATGAATGCGGGCGTGCCTGAGAATAACCCAGCAATGTCGCAGCCTACCAGTAGCATAGGTGTGAGGTTCGCGGCGTCAGCATCGCCTTAAAAACCCAGTTGTCATCAAAGTATTATGCCGCCCACTGTGCAACCAGCGTGTTTGGAATTAGAGACGAATTTAAAACGTTCACTGCTGCTCCTAAAAATCGTGGGAGCGATCGTGCAAAGTGAGCAACGTGGAGGTGATAAATGGATGTGTACAAATGAATGCTTCATTTGCCGAGAGAGTTAGCGTTGCATCATGTACGACTGAGTAAATGATGCCTCCGTTGAGGTGAGCGAGGCAGAGTAGGTTGTACGAATGCGCCATGCGACAGGGCTTTCTATGTGTGTTTGATTCAAACACGCATCCTACACCGAGATGAGTATTTAAATGAAACGCCTTTGCTTTTGTTACGGGAGACATTTTCTCTTTAAAATAGAATTGAAAGACAAAAAAAAGACAACGCGCAGGTCGTGAGAGCATTCACAAACGTTTCTGATAAATAAATAAAAAATGCGAACATTTAGAAGTTACATCAAAACGCACTGGAAGCCTAAAGAGAGGTAACATGATGCTCTTTGTTGCTGTTGACATTCATTTTTAATTGCATATGATCAAATTGTCGTTTGCCCGGTCACAACAGCTAATGGCACGTGCATCAGCACCCTCCTGCTGCCGTGTCATCACATTTAACGCTCTGTGTTGTTGTTATTTTTCACGAAAAAAAAGTTGAGCCCCTTATGAGTGATTTTCCACGATTGCCCATTTAGTTCCAGAGCAACGCTTCGTTGTGCGTTCGCTAATGACATGAACGCAAAAGTGTCCAAAAAATTTAATGGTACAAAAAATATGTATACACGGTCGCATTGTTGGTTGGTCACCTTTTTCTGATAAAAAAAAATCAAATCGTGATGAGCTTTTCACTTCCCCACGAGGACATCTCCACGGCGGTTGCACACAGCATGAAACAAACCGCACAAGAAGCTAAAGTGCCAGATGGTAACTCACTTAACCTTTCCATTGGGCAGTAGTGATCCCAGAGTTTGTGTATGGAGTTGGGCTATCATTCAACATCCTTCATATCGCATCGATTTAATGCCAGAAGTTTATCCATGATTGATGAGATGTTAAAATATGACAAACGGATAGTCAGACACCCACTTGCCCGTGGCCGTGTCCGCCGCTATCTAACCAAAGACAAATCTGCTGTAACTTTTCAACATCATTTGATACAGGTTACCAAAGAGCATGTGCTGTCGTGGTGTAATGGTCAGCACACTGGATTTGCAAACCGGAGGACGCAAGTTCAACTCCATCCACCGATGTGGCGGCTGAAACAATGGTGCACATTTCTCAACCCCCGCCCGCACCTCCCTTCTAGCCTCCGTCCAGCCAGCAGGATAAATCGATACATGGCAGTTAGCACGTCATGCGTGGTGGGGTAAAGTGCTGGGTTAGCACTCCTCCTCCAACAAGCCTAGTCAACGTGGAAGAGTGGACCAAACGCCCTTCTTCTAGAGTTTACTCTTTGTGGAGGCGCTTCCGTTCGCAGTGGCGTGAGGCAAGAGAAATTGCAGGGCTGCAACTTTACCTCTACAATTTCCCAGACAGTCTTATTCTTTCGTGTGGCTGATGTAGATGTGGAGCAACGACTAAAATTGATAACAGCGTCAGGAGCAGCCGAGTGACTCGCTGTGATGTCTCCTTCATATTTGTTGATCGGGCATTGCATCATTATACATTGTATGGTCTGTTCTGGCTGATTATAGTCGCACGCTACTGCAGAGTTTTTTTATTTTCCATGTGTGCATCAGGCATCCGCATCTGTTGCCACAGTTTGTGCAGTGGATGTGGTTTAGGGTGGACTATGAGCTTCGTGGAAGATCAAACCGAGGGGATCTTCTGCGTTGGGTCCTTCACAAGCCGGTGTTTGCCGAGTTCTTTTGAACTCCATTCAGCTCTCCAAGCTTCATCTTTGTTGAACTCGCATTGTTGAAGGTTACGCGCATGGGTCCAACAGGGCTTCCGTGACTTCAAGCGAAGATGAGGGATGTTATTGAGGTTCCCAGACAGTGAGAGGGGCGCACTTAAAGTGGAAAGTGCGGCCGCTTTTCTCAGCGGGTAGTCGTAAATCGCGATCTGCATCATTACAACATCCGAGTATTGCCACAGCAGTGTGATGTTCTAATGAAGGACATTAATACAATTACATGAAAAAGTAAATTTATTTGAACCGACAATAGCTACAGAAGGAAATTATATATATGAAATAAGCAGTGAGAAGAATATTTCTTTTATGTTTTTCTCAGAAATATTTTTTTTGTAGCAGTTACTACGCACTCAGAGGCACTTTTTTACTATTGTGCGCCTGAGTGGTCTGGTGGGTGTGAAATGTCTCAGAGCCCGGCATTTGCTGAGCCGAGTACCAATCTCACATCTCCTAATGATACGCTGCAGAGGTGTATTCGCATTATCAGTAAATGTGCTGTCGTGAGATGGCAAACGACATCTGCTGTCCCATCCGCTTTATTCTCAATACAAAATGTATCACGACCATTTTTTCCAAAAGCAGGCAAATAGGTGTCACCAAAAAAATATATCTTTTTTACGAATTAATGTAATGTGACCATTTTAATGTGATTGAAGTGTGTTTACTTACACCAACGAATTTCAACTAAAATGTAAGGCTGCGGTGTATCATTTCAATATGAAAAGCACTCCAATCGTGGCAGGGACTGCGATCATCAGTTTGCATTGCTTTTATATTGCACGTAAAAAAATCTAACTGATGCTACCTCCGGGAGTCCTTGCTGAGCTTGTTCCCCCCCTCTAGACTCTGTGGACATACTCTTTGTTTTTTTCGGTAAAGTCACGTAGGTGGACATACTTGAGGCCACAAAAGCCCAGAAGCAACTTCTTTAACGCACTCTCGTCGTCCGAGTGTCAACGTCTTGCTATTACCGTGCAATAAGAGAACAACATGTGTATAACCTCAGCATGCGTCCACATGTTTCGAAGTCTTTTACGCTATCCTGCATACGTGAGACTGTCCTGCAAAAGTCTGCTGCGTTTATTATTATTATTACTATCACGAAACGAAGCAAGCAGCGCGAAATGGGACATTTAATAAGAAAATGTAGAGGTACATGACCCATGAATGATAAATGAGTCATCAAGCAATTCATTGATGATGGCATGTCCACGAAGGTGCTGTAATGAATAATAATTAATGGGCAGCTTAAACACAATGCATTACCTTGACGTGTGCCTACATATCACGCCGTATTGTTTTTTTGAATGCCAGATATATCAAGCGCTGGGGGGCCTGGTTACAATAGTGCGTAATTGTGGATGCGCCCAAAGGAAGGACTTGGATCATAAATCAAAATGACAACAGTGAAGCTGGCAATGCATGGGGGAGTTGGGGGGGGGTGAAATAATCCATGTATATTGTTTAACAAAGCATTACGGATATGGGTAAAGAGAATTAGTTTCAGTGGCAACCTATGCAAAGGCATGCTCATTACGAGCGTTTTATCTTCTTCCTCACGAGCCTGTGTGTGCGTAACACGAATCTATTGGGATAACTTGCGTGGATGAACCGTGGATTGCAGGCGCGATACAAATCCGAGGCGATGCAGTGCGGTGACCAGGGATCGAGGTTCGATGCGAGCATTTGGAGCGTTTGCGATTCCGCCCGTGCAGTGTGCAAAGGGGAGGGGGTGTGACTCACACCTCCGATTGGCACGGTTGGCTAACGTACGGCGCGAAAGAAGTCCAGCGTACGAGGTTCAGCGTAGAAGAGTCTTTCGCTCTATACCTGGGCTACCTTTCACGCAATGTTCATTGCCGGGGGCACGGTGCCACTCGTCTACAGTCGACATGCGTGCCAATGTGGGACGCCCTCCCGCTGAGCTGCGTGGTCCTTGTGTGTGAAGCGTGGCTCGAAGAATTCGGTACGCGCGTCCGCGCGGTGGTGTGGCTGTTATCAACTCATGCAGATGCGTTTTCTGCCAGTTGTCGCCGTTCGTTTCTCGCACTGCAATCGGCAACAACAAAAGCAGAAATTGGCAAAACTTACCAAGCAGGACTTTCCTCGAGTAAAAGAAGCTTTATGAAATGGAAAATCGCTCGAATATCTATTTTTTCAAAATAAAAAAAAATATATCCACGTGTAAATTGTTACAACGCGTAAGCAGCAGATATGTTCTGGGTAAAGCACCAATTCAGCAGTCCTTTAAAGTGTGAACTCGCACTTGAAATCGCGCAGTTCAGAAAAGCCTTGCCCAACGCGGCTTCATCGCGAACGCGTGTTTCGGTCGCCTGCCTCTGCGGTACACCTCGTGAGGTCCGTCACCTGCAACGCTCACGTGATGTCGCGGCTCTACGCGGCTTAACGCGGCTAAGAGTCTCACCTCCGCGTCGAGAAGTAGTGCCGTGAGAGTGATGCATCCCTTGAAAGGTGTGAACTAATCCACGGTGAGAACCATTAATTTATTAATGACCCTTTTCTTTTAAGCGCGAAACGATGGCACGTTCGCGCATCACCGCCGTGCATCTAACCGTCCACTCGTTGAGCGCGTCGGTCATACGGACGCCTAGATGGCAAATCATCAACATTCAAGTGACAGCGTTGGGGGGCGAGCGTCCGGGCTGGGAAATCGGTGTCAGTGACGAGCGCTGGGCACGAGTGTCGCGGTCCGGGAAAAGTGATGGAGACGGAGGCTTTTTTCGTTGAGTTTAAAATTTCAAATTAAAGTGCCCACACACACAACAACAAATGGGGAGCGACTCCGCATCCTTTATTACAACAGCGAGAGTGGGGGGAGATCTTGTAGGATTAGTTAAGCAAAGAGGGAGGGGGGGTGATAATTTCGGATCCGGGAATGCAACCTTATTTTCCTCATAATAAGATATATTATTTGTCGAACACGGTTTTTCCCAACACCGCATTTTCCAGGAACGTAATCCCCACGTCAGTCGAGGTCTGCCTGTACGTGTCCATTTATTTCAATCAAGGAGCAATGGGGTAGGGTGGGGTTAGAGGAGGCCGATGTTGGGTAAATTGCCTTTTTGTTGCCCTGGTGCTGATAGAGTGATGTCTCGAGCCATGTGCAGGTTCAGGTGTGGATTGTCGCTCTTCTGCTGCTCGTTATTGCCGCTCGACAGACCAATTGTGTGCACCATGACAAAGAAAAGGCTTTTTATCCCACGTAGGCCTCTTACCCTCACCATACTGCACGACATGAAAAGGTAAATTAAAACAACATTCCCTAGCATTGCGGGATTTCAGATGCGGGTATTTTCGTGATACTGCCATTAGAGTGGTGCGCAAGTACAAATAATCCTCAGCCACTGCCTCAAACGTGTCGAATTGGGTGTTTTTCCTCCCTCTCTGGAGCAGCGTCATCGACAAATGTGTTGAGTTTTTTTGCCGTCAGATATGAATTGATTACTATCGATATAGTTATCGCTCAATTACCTTTGGGTGGATTCGTCGGGTTGTGGATTGTCCATATGGTACCTGTGAAAAATCTGTCGTAATTTTAACACACAGCTTGCGCTATGAGCTGCTGCTCACTTGTCGGGGGTCCTAGACTCACTGGTCAGGTGACTCTAAACAATTATGCAAGTAAACCAATTATTATTTTGAAGCAACAATAAACATAAGATGACACATTATATGCCTTCATCACCATTCTACGGAGGTGCACAATATTTTTTTTTAAATCAAATACATGTTTTTTTATGTTTCATGATCCGTGTGTATGTTTTATCCGGGAAACCCATCGCCCACATTACCCGGGGTAATTGCGAGTTCACTATAATTATTTTAATTTGTTCATTATAAATTACTTTCATATGTGGATAAAGCTTTTGCGATGGCTTTGACAGCACATCCGTGCAAGATGGCTGCTCCCCAGGGACACGGCCTATGTAAAGGTCACGGAAGGAGGGATCGTTTGGGAGAGTTTTGTCGACGCATTAACATCCCATGCCTCCCTTGGCCCCAATTGACGCCTTGAAGCAAGGCGCTGACCCCTGGACACCAATGGCAGCCAGCCACTCGGGCATGTGGGCAGCCAGCTGTAGCATGCTTACATTCAGCAGCTCGAGCTGGAGATGTAGCAACACCATTAGCTCCATTCTTAGCAGAGACACAGCCACTGTAGCTGTCTGGAAAGCCCCCAATATATATTTTCTCATTATGGTGAAGAGACACCCACCACAAAATATCGTGGTATTTTTTTTATGCTGCGTTTTTGTCCATTCAACGAAAAAGCTGATTATGCTGATGGTGAAATCTATAAATACACAATGGCATTGCGTACGGTAGACGCAGTGATGAGTCAGTAGCCAGTAGCTGTGTAGATGTAATATAACTATAGCACAATAGGGATCCTGTCACCCATGGTGATGTGGGGAGACAAACTCCGCAGTTGTTACAATCTACCCAATAACCACCGGGAAACGCTTGTAATTCGGACACCCATAGCTTCCAATGCGGGGTCATGTTTTAAATACAATAACATTTCTCATATTCAATAATAACAATGCCATGAATGGCATGACATTTATTATGTGGCAGAAGCCTTGCTCAGCATGACAATAGCAAACCATGACATTACCAGAGAACACATGGCCCTGAGAACATCAGAGGCCATTTTTACAGTTCCGGTGGACTGTGCTGCCACAATGTGGAACCTCAGATTTTCATCTCTGCAACCCACAGAAGGGTGACCTACATAGGCAACATTTAAATATGTTGTTGTGCAGGATACTGCTCCCAAACGGTTACATTTATGCCAAAATTCTAAAATATTTCTGCACCCAGCATACCACATTCAGTAGACAACTCGCTATAGCTGTGGCTACTAGTTCCATGACTACGCCAGTCTACAAGCAAGCCAGAAACTATGCAGTGAAAAAAGCCTGTGTGATGCTGGTAAATCCATTTACCATGAGAGCATGCTGGTCCTCTTTCCACATTAGCCAAAGTGCATCGGAAGGATGGAGATTTTTTTTAACAGCCAAAAGCTCATGACATTCCTATTATAATCATCTGACGTTTCCTATCAGTTATAAAAAAGTTAAAGTAAAAAAGAGGGCATTTTAATGTGTTACATATATATAGTCAAATGGGCAGTAGGTGTTAATCATCATACTTTGGCTGCGCTGATCCTCAGGATTCCACCTGCATGGATTTGACCCCGAGAGTTCAGGAACTGTCATCTTTGTTTTGGTGGCAATATATTTTTCCCGAGATCTGATAGCGGTATTGTGTTGTAGTTTATGACGGGATAGTGCACAGTTTGGATGGATCTAGGCTGATGGTCTGGGTTTGGTTTTTGGAAAAGGTGGTTACAATACGTAATCCAGTGCTCGAAAATTCCACATCCTCTGGAAAGGACCAGTCTCAATATGAAATCATTGTTGCCTTCCTACAACGTGGTACTCATTTTATATTTCCAAGAGAGCTGATGGGCTTAGTCAACCTCGTACTTGCAACCTTAATATTATAAGCTGGGCACTCTGCCACAACACCATCAAGCCAAGCCATACAATGATTTTTTGTTGTTGTTGTGTTTCTGTGTCATTATAATATTTTTCGAGATGGAACATGTTGACGTGACCTTGTTTCGATGGATTATATGGGGGGGGGGGGGGGGGGGGCGGGGGGAGGAATGTGGTAGATTGTACCACCGTTAACATAAAGTGTCAATTATGCCTACGTCTAAGATTAGCATGGGCAAAGGTAAAGATGCAGCCCTGCAATTGCTTGCTCATGTGATGGCTAGTGAAAAGACCGACACCTCATCTTCCAAGCTGACCAGAGGTCCTGGAAGATGTGGGAGCCAGAGGTCCCGGAAGATGTGGGAGCCAGAGGTCCCGGAAGATGTGGGAGCCAGAGGTCCTGGAAGATGTGGGAGCCAGTGGTCCTGGAAGATGTGGGAGCCAGAGGTCCTGGAAGATGTGGGAGCCAGAGGTGCTGGAAGATGTGGGAGCCAGTGGTCCTGGAAGATGTGGGAGCCAGAGGTCCTGGAAGATGTGGGAGCCAGAGGTTCTGGAAGATGTGGGAGCCAGAGGTCCCGGAAGATGTGGGAGCCAGAGGTCCTGGAAGATGTGGGAGCCAGAGGTCCCGGAAAATGTGGGAGTCAGAGGTCCTGGAAGATGTGGGGGTCAGAGGTCCTGGAAGATGTGGGAGCCAGAGGTCCCGGAAGATGTGGGAGCCAGAGGTCCTGGAAGATGTGGGAGCCAGAGGTCCTGGAAGATGTGGGAGCCAGTGGTCCTGGAAGATGTGGGAGCCAGAGGTCCTGGAAGATGTGGGTGCCAGAGGTTCTGGAAGATGTGGGAGCCAGAGGTCCCGGAAGATGTGGGAGCCAGAGGTCCTGGAAGATGTGGGAGCCAGAGGTCTCGGAAGATGTGGGAGTCAGAGGTCCTGGAAGATGTGGGGGTCAGAGGTCCTGGAAGATGTGGGAGCCAGAGGTCCCGGAAGATGTGGGAGCCAGAGGTCCTGGAAGATGTGGGGGTCAGAGGTCCTGGAAGATGTGGGGATCAGAGGTCCTGGAAGATGTGGGAGCCAGAGGTCCTGGAAGATGTGGGAGCCAGAGGTTCTGGAAGATGTGGGGGTCAGAGGTCCTGGAAGATGTGGGAGCCTGAGGTCCTGGAAGATGTGGGAGCCAGAGGTCCTGAAAGATGTGGGGGTCAGAGGTCCTGGAAGATGTGGGAGCCAGAGGTCCTGGAAGATGTGGGGGTCAGAGGTCCTGGAAGATGTGGGGGTCAGAGGTCCTGGAAGGTGTGGGCATCAGAGGTCCTGGAAGATGTGGGAGCCAGAGGTCCTGGAAGATGTGGGAGCCAGAGGTTCTGGAAGATGTGGGGGTCAGAGGTCCTGGAAGATGTGGGAGCCAGAGGTCCTGGAAGATGTGGGAGCCAGAGGTCCTGGAAGATGTGGGCATCAGAGGTCCTGGAAGATGTGGGAGCCAGAGGTCCTGGAATATGTGGGGGTCAGAGGTCCTGGAAGATGTGGGGGTCAGAGGTCCTGGAAGATGTGGGAGCCAGAGGTCCTGGAAGATGTGGGAGCCAGAGGTTCTGGAAGATGTGGGGGTCAGAGGTCCTGGAAGATGTGGGAGCAAGAGGTCCTGGAAGATGTGGGAGCCAGAGGTCCTGAAAGATGTGGGGGTCAGAGGTCCTGGAAGATGTGGGAGCCAGAGGTCCTGGAAGATGTGGGGGTCAGAGGTCCTGGAAGATGTGGGGGTCAGAGGTCCTGGAAGGTGTGGGCATCAGAGGTCCTGGAAGATGTGGGAGCCAGAGGTCCTGGAAGATGTGGGAGCCAGAGGTTCTGGAAGATGTGGGGGTCAGAGGTCCTGGAAGATGTGGGAGCCAGAGGTCCTGGAAGATGTGGGAGCCAGAGGTCCTGGAAGATGTGGGCATCAGAGGTCCTGGAAGATGTGGGAGCCAGAGGTCCTGGAATATGTGGGGGTCAGAGGTCCTGGAAGATGTGGGGGTCAGAGGTCCTGGAAGATGTGGGAGCCAGAGGTCCTGGAAGATGTGGGAGCCAGAGGTTCTGGAAGATGTGGGGGTCAGAGGTCCTGGAAGATGTGGGAGCAAGAGGTCCTGGAAGATGTGGGAGCCAGAGGTCCTGGAAGATGTGGGGGTCAGAGGTCCTCGAAGATGTGGGAGCCAGAGGTCCTGGAAGATGTGGGGGTCAGAGGTCCTGGAAGATGTGGGGGTCAGAGGTTCTGGAAGATGTGGGAGCCAGAGGTCCTGGAAGATGTGGGGGTCAGAGGTCCTGGAAGATGTGGGGGTCAGAGGTCCTGGAAGATGTGGGAGCCAGAGGTCCTGGAAGATGTGGGGGTCAGAGGTCCTGGAAGATGTGGGAGCCAGAGGTCCTGGAAGATGTGGGGGTCAGAGGTCCTGGAAGATGTGGGGGTCAGAGGTCCTGGAAGATGTGGGGGTCAGAGGTCCTGGAAGATGTGGGGGCCAGAGGTTCTGGAAGATGTGGGAACCAGGGGTCCTGGAAGATGTGTGAGTACCCTAAAAATGTCCTCACCATCTGTGATCTGTCAATGGACTCATTGTGGTGTACCAATTCATAAATGCTTGGTGGACAGAGGTGGGGAAGAATTAAAACAAATACACCCATTGTCTCAACTGCCACATCAGGAGATCGAACAGACAGCTTCTGGAGAGCAAGTTTAGTGTGTTTAGCATTCCCCATTTCATCATCCTGAACATGAACAAAATACATGCACATATCAGGTAATGCTACAACCGTCACGATGGTTTAGCGATATCACGGCGTATTGCAACTTTACGTGCCAACGGTGAATGAATCAAATGTAATAACTGAGCAGCAGAGGGATTTGTCCTTGGCTGGATTGTGAGGTCGCCTTTTGTGTTCATTTTGTCCGGACAGATGCACACAGGCAGCCCCCTCACTTTGCCACAAATTCCCAGCTATTATGCATTCTTAACGCTTTGTTCTCGTAATCTCAGCAGCATAAGCATTTCTACTTAGGTGTATTTGTTTGACAAAATTACCCCAATTTGGTGGGGTTTAATAACGTACATTTTCACAATTATTTAAAATCATATATTTTTGTATTTCTCTATACCGAATTACCTTTGGAATGGAAGTAATTTTGTGCACCCTTAAGGATGCTGCCTAGCTTATTTTGCTTATTGAAAATGTTTTTTTCTGTTATTTGCCCCAGAAAATATTTTGTGGAATTTGTAGTATAGTCCATTAAACACAAAGTGGAGGGGAAAGCACAGCTTGGTTGCTGAGTAACAAGCTCTCCAACAGCAGTGCTTTGTCAAAGAATTCAATTTCGGAGACAAAATTGGTTAATTTAATTTACAAAAAAAACAAAGCACCGCAGATGCAATCAAAGAAACGCACTTAAATGTGGTCTACTTTTTTAGGTTGGTGCCAAGTGCATGATTCGGGAAAATGGTTGCCTGTGTATGTTGTAATTATCATCGGTTTAGTCATCGGCAAAATAAATAGAACATAACAATAATGTGCGTGTGTGGAAAAAAAATCATGCACCTCACAGAATTGATCCCCCCCCCACAAATTTTGATTTTCAATCGAAAGAAAACGTGCATACCGGAGCAAGAATCCGATTTGAATTTGATTTCTATAACGAGAACAAATATCCCTCGGTTGAAAGGTTCTGCCACTGGCTACTGACACCCGATAATCATGGATTTCCATGCGGGCATGCATTGTACTCATTGCCAAGGCCTTCAGAACCGATCATCCATTTGCTTATCGTTTTATGCGCAATGAAGGAGCTTTATGTTCCGGCATGTGTCCAGGAGTCTGCTCACTTAACCATAAAACATGTACTCGGTGAAAGCTGGATACTGGGGGGGAAGTTTCCAGGAAAGCAAGTATTGGATCTGGAATCCATTGACATACGGAGATGAATCTAAGGCCAAGAGAGAGCTTGTTAAAAATTGACCTGTCTTGGTTCAGGCATGCTTTAACATTTTACCAACCCAGTGGGGGCTTTTGATACCAAGCATAAAAGCAAAACAAGTGCCTCGTAATGAACGTAAATAGGCCTAAGATTTAGACCCACATGGGTACTTCTGTGGATCCGAGTCGTTTAAAAGTTGATATCCATGCCAGCGCAAAGCAACAATGGTAAAAGCTGGACTCTCAGTGGGTTGAAGGGGTGAGTATTCATATTATGTACTACTTTGTGCAGATATGCTGGTGGCGAAGAGGCTGAAAAGAAAAAAAAGATATTGTACGTAATAAAATGTATTAAGCGCTATTAATGTGCGAAATATTGCTCTGCGCGTAATGTTTAACACACTGGACTTCGGTATAAACTCCCTGCGTGGCAGTAAAAAAAATATCGTAGCAAGTTTCTGAACTCATCCCCGCCACGCGCCCGCCACAGTCTCCACCCAGCCAGCAGTACAGATGGACAACACCACGGTAAGCCAATTTGGTAGGTCGTGTTCGGTGGGGTAAAGTTTGGGTACTCCCACCACATCGGAGCAGGCATTGCTTTTCGAGGGAGCTCTCTAAACCCCCCTCAAGGAAGACGCCTTTCTGCCAACGGCGGTGGGAAGAAGCAATTGCAAGGCCGCACCCATTACCTTGTATTAGCCGTCTGCACTCTACGTACGCTGAACTTGTTTCGCGTCGTGCCTGGCCAACCGTGCTCATCGGAGGTGCGAATATCTGCGGCTGACGACATTCGGCGAAAGGCAAAAATGCGTCTCGCGCGCACGCGCTCGAGCACTGCGAGCTCACTCGGATTACGCTCCGCGACGTCCCTGCGTTTCGGAGGACGGAGTGGGGGGCGCGTTTGTTGTGTTGGGCGGTGGGGTGGTGGCACGAGGAATAAAACTCATCACGCGATCGGCATTCGCTCAGCCTTCCCCCAGGGCGTCCGCACAAGTCGCGATGAATGCCGCACGGTGCACGCTGGGAGTGCGTAAAGCACCGCGAACGAGCGCGAAATATCTAATAGCAATTCGACGTTTCGCGCCCCACCCCCTCCCACCCATCGGTAGCCACTTTACGTATCACTCACACTTGACGGTGCCTTTTTATTGCGTGTCTCAGGGGCTGTAAAGAGGATAGTTCGATGTTACACGGTACACATTCATCGCCAAGCGTGTTGCACAAAAAGTGGCGTCTGAACAGCCGTAAAGAAAAATAAAAAACTGAGCCGAAACTCCAACTGCTATGCGGGTTACGTGTCGGTGCTCCCCCACGAAATTTCGGTATCGCGCAGCTCTACTAATGGTGGCCGTAAAGGTGCACGACAATGGGCGAGCTATAATTACTTTATGCAAATAAGTCGCAGGTGTGTGGAATGAATATTGTGGCTTCATTAGAAACCCGTTTGACAGTGTGTTGAGCTGCTGAGCCTCACCCAACCGCTCCCCACCGTAACCCAAAAAGCCCCCCCCCCCTCCTCCCCGTCTGAGTTAATGGCTCCGCTAATTTGGCAGGCGCTGATCACAGCTAATTAGTCCACTTTTTAAAGCGGTGACACGACTTGGCATCAATGCCTTGATTGATGACCGAGATAAAGGCCCTTTAATTATGCTGACAGCGGACTTATTTTCCCGTTTGAAAATCATCATCGGAGTGTTCGACAATTGTTGCGGCACCTGGACGCGCCGTTGTGAGACATTTGTTACACGGCCGCCTCCTCTATTGTTAGCGACTTTCAAAAGGAAAATCACGGCATGGGTTCGTGTTGCCAAAAAAGAAAGCATGAAGCGTAACCTCGATTTAAACACAATGAACGCGAATTCGTATATTTTAAGCATGCAGCAATGTTTATATTTATGCCACGTTGACCACCTGGATCCGTCCCGTAGAAAAGGCGTGGTATTTCGAGCTAAACGACTGCCCGTTACAATGGTGCTGCAATATACGATGTTCTCAAAGGATGCGACCGATTTATCGGTAAGTTTGCTGCTGCATGTTGCCCTTGCAACCGTGGCTGTGTTGTTATCTCTGGTTGCCTGCCAGAAATGAGAGGACATTTTATTGCTTTATTATATGGAATCGCATCATAGCTGGTTATGGACTGCCAAGGAATAAGAGGGGGCCCTGGGCACAATCCGCATGAAATGAGCTCATTTATAACTCCTGTAACATAATAAACACCGCTTTTATAAAATACGATTACAACAAAAGGATCTCGGATATTTCGATTGTGTTTTTTATACTCAAAAAGACAGCGTTTTAATCATGTTTGTATTAGTGAATCTTAAACACTTTTGAAGAATTACAAACATTGCTTGTAGTGGAATGGCTAATGTAGCTTGGCATGCCAATTACGGCATGAAAAAAATACTCGTGATGATGATCGTAAAATTTGAATTATGGTAATGCTCCCATTATTAATGGGCCAGCATCCCCCCTATTGCATTCCGATGTTGTAAAAACATCACTGTCCATAAAACACATTTAATCTGATGATGAATATTCTTTCAATACCATATTTATATTTTGGATAATCTTTTACAGGATTCATTTGTTGCGATCGATACGGCTTATAAACAAAGGCCGTAATAACTCTGAGACGTTGCACTCAACCGAGTTTAATTACGCACGTGTTGCAGCAACGTGCGCACTCCTATGGGGAAGTGTTTACAGCTCAGCCCTCGCATTGATTTTCAAGTCGATCCATTTTTGCACCGTTCATTTCTTATGTAAGGATACATTTCTCTCCTTGGGCTCCATGGAATCTAAGCCAGTGCCATCAATATTTGAATAAAAGCCATGAAAGTGTATTTATTTCCCCCCCCCCAAAAAAAAATCAAGATGTTTTGCCATTAAGAATTCGATACAAAAAAAAACAGAGGAAAAAAAAGTTGGGTAGTAAAACATATACATTACCACACCGTAGTAGATCAAATCTGGATCTCTCCCAGGCTGCTAATAAAATGGGTCCCTTCCCAGTCCTTTATTTACGACCACCTATTCTTAAATTACTGTGCATGAATGTGCAAATGACTTACCGGCGCAACACGACCGACTTTTAGTTGCTTTTCCAACAGTGCGGTTATGGATATGTGCAGAGAAAATGCCATTGATCACGGCAATTATTCACGATGCCTTTTGTAAACGGATTGCCGGGGAGGCATGACAGACAGTAACCGCGTGTGCGTTTATCACGTGGAGCGCACGTGTGACCATTACTTTGAAGAGAAGTGGCCACATCTGAGAGCTGAAAATAAATTCAGCGCTCCGCTTCGGGTAGAAGTGTTTAGTGTTGCTTCCTTGACGATAAAACATTTGACGGGATAAATTAAAATGCATTTTGAAATAGAACCTATTTGAAATTTCAGCTTGAAAGACCCTTTATTTTACACCATTCTTAATAGTTGGGTTTCTTTGGAAAATAATGTTGCGATGAATACACGATTATCTGAATGTGATGTAAATAGCTGTAATGAGTAAATATATTTATTCACGATATTTTTTTGGCTTACCTAATCTGATCTCAATTGTGATATCGATATTGTGCCATGCAATATAGACTCACTATTGGAACTCTCATTAAGCAGTGTAGCATTTTGTTTTAGAGAAGGGCACATGAAGCGGATATCACAGAACTACTTGTGAGATCCCTTCAAATACCCTCTGATCCACAAACTTGGGGGCAGCACTTTCCCTACTCACCCTGCTACAGTGGTATGCTCATCACATGCTATAACCTGATAAATATATATTAAATTATCACAGGTATAATCTGAGCCAAACGCAGTACAGACCACACATTTTATACGATGTTTTTACTGCAATCATTGTTGCCCTGGCTGATCAACTCACTATACTTGTGAATCTGGTTTAATAAATGGAAGTTGCCTGGATTCGAACCCAGGTGCTAAGCGGTGACAGGCCAGTGCTCTGACCTCTGAGCCACATGGTGTCCTCCAAAATACATTGCTTTTTTAATTGGTCCTAGCACTGCACATCAATTCTAATTTTCTAACACGTGGCGATAATGTGCACTTCTGGCCAAATCGCTCAACACAGAACAGATATGAGATTATGACAGCCATGATGGTGTTGATGATCATAACAACGATGATGGCAGTTCTCTTTCAAACTGTCCCATTGTAGTTCAAGGTGAATTGCCAAGGAGTCACGTTAAATGTAGAAGCACATTGCAGAATAAACCATTTTCAGCATTCAACAACATTGGTGGCTTTTTGGCAGTTTCTACAACCAGTCTTGCCAGTCTCCAATGGGCACTGCAAATTCAGTCTATGAACCTTGACACCCATTCTGGTGGGACCCATTCCTATTTTGGACTCTGTAAACTCTATTGCCCATCCTTCCTCTTATAACTGCTGTAATATATTAGCGCCTATTTATTACACCTTCACTCGTATTGTTCGTCTTTGGCTGTGTGGTATGTTATGCCTTTGGGAATGTGCTCGGCATACGTGATAACAAGAAACAAAGGTGCGATTCATCAGAAGTTGCATACGTCATGAAATTAATATTTGTTTTATTACTGTATTGACATAGATGTTTTGACCAGTTTGAAAGTATTCGCATTAGAAAGCCCTGTCCGTTTGAGTGTAAGGGAAGTAAATGGTAGGGCAGGGCAAGATAACTTTTGTATAGATGATCCAATGCAATCTAAATTGTAGTTTAACCTTTGTGTTGCTATCAGCGACTCGCGAGACTCAAAACTGGCCAAATGAACAAGAAGATGGTTGCCCAAAAATATGTCGTAGGGAACAAATTACGATTCGATTAGCCTAACCGGCCAAGGCAGTCACATGACTGGAACATCGCGAGATGGCGTAATCACGCGTGACGTCACCTATTGTTAGATTATGCACCATGCGACGTTGAAATTATTATTGTATCATGCAGATTTTAAAACTATATATTTTTTTGTCGCTAATCAAATACTTGCAAGGACAAGCTCACCTTGACATGCATTAGAAACCCCACACGTGTGCATGCTTTTTCATTTTATCTGCCACATTAAAACTCGACGTCGTTCGTTATGCAAAGTCACCATTGCTCTCGAGTACCACAATGCACTTCGTTGGGAAATGCTGCTTGGGTTTTTTTGCTGTGTGTGTGCTTGTGTGAACCTTTTTTTTAAACAATGCGGACGTAGGTTAAAAAATTCCAGTCCACTCCTCTGCCTCACTGCTGGCTTGGCCAAAAAAGAGCCCGTAATTGCTGGTGGCAGAATACCTCAGGACGGCTTTCTAAATCCCAACCACTCTACCTCACACTGGTAACGTATCTCATTAACATTTACATCGAGGTGGCAAAAACCACAGCTGCCACTCTCTGCATTACCAACGGGGGGAGGGACTTGTTCCTGCAAGCAAATGCCTCCAACGATTAGTTTCAACTAACGCAGAGCAAGGTCATCTGCCGATAAATGTCTCAACGAGGGGCAAATGTGACACCTGCTGAGAACTTAAAAAGACGACAGTCATTATAAAAAAAACATTACTAGGTTGAAAGTATTAACATTACAAAGTATCACGACAACAAAGACAGGCGTGTTCACAATAGCCGTTGCCGTAAGCAGATATTTAAGACAAATTTTCGTGAAAAAATCCCTTTAGGTTAAAGTGTATAATTGCAACGAATTAATCAGAGTTGCCCATGCCACTCGTACATTTTCGTTTGTGCGGGGAAATTGATGCGCCTGCCAGTCAGATGAGTCAGAGTATGACACGCGCGTCGCTTGTTAGCGGTGCCCTTCAGAACTCGCCTGTCAATTCGTCTTACTTCCCAGAGATTTAACCCTCCCCCCCCCCCAAAAAAAAAACCTCTTGCACCACAACAGCGGAACACAACAATCACGACGATAACACGGAACGCGCGCACGGTTCCTTTCATCTGTCCCATTTGCTTGCCGCCGTAACAAAACATGCGGATTTTGGGGAAAATTACCAACACAAGCAGTGCTTTTGCGTGAATTTCTAGAAATGTAGTGACTCTGCAAGTTTACAATTGTTACTGTTTTTATTACAACGTGCTGGATCAACGCAAGTTAATTTGCATGCATCCGCACATGCATACCGTGTATATGCATATTGCATCACAGTCACGTGAAACTTATGAGACAGGATATATATAATAGCTTGTCTCGTAAGTTGGCTCAGAGACAGCGAATTGGCTCGCAGTCGGATGCTTGTGAATTCAAAGCCTGGTTGGGAGCCGACTCAACTCACCAAGCTTCCGGGGGTTGACAAAGTGAGTACTGCTTCGTGGGGGAAATCAACGGTTGTCGTGCTATTGATACTCGGTCCTGTCATAGCAATGCGTAATTTCCACCGCTGCCTTTGTGCTGCGAACAGCAAATGGGCACCGCGCCTCAATGTCATTCGTGCAAGAGAGGAGATCACACAGACTTTTTAAAAATCATCCGAATTATTTGCCCAGGAGAGCCTCTCACCTATGTCTCAAGGCTCATTTACAAAAGACATCTACATTGGGGGCGTTTGGTTGTGACTACCGTTTATGCGAGCTTACCGCCGTGGGAAGAAACCACATCAGCTGATGATAACCACCACTATAAACTATTTAGAACTTTACAAATATGTTTATATAGCTCTTCTTCAGAAGCGACTTGACCACAAATCATAGCTCAACGATGTGGCTTTATGTGAAAATTTATAGCAGCCAAATACTGCGCATACGAGGGGGTTGCACTCAGCACTGCCATCTCCTGGCCACACTTTCGTAGCCTCCACACCTACAAGACCTGGCCAGCCCTGGCGGTCACCCATCCAAGTATTAGGACCAGGATCAACCATGCTTAGCTTCCAAGATCTGGCAAGATTGAGTGCATTTATGGTGATTTTGCTGGAGTCAACGATTATATGTATAATGTTTAGGGGCAGTGAGGTGGCCCAGTGGCTTGTTGTGGAATTTCAGGGTTCGAATCCAACGGCCGCCCTGATTAATGCTGCCTTTGCATTGACCATAACAAAATATACATGTCCACTGCTCCACAGTGGACGTTAAATGTCCCGTGATGTCATTCACGAGAGACTGACATTGTGTGCCGGTGTCTACGTAAGAACAATATACCTGCAAATTACTCAATTGGGATTATACACAACAGGTATCCCCCCCCCCCCCCCCCCCCACCTACTACTGGTGGATCACAGAGCTTGGGCAAAGAATGGCACCGGTTTCTGTCCACCAGCTTGTCTGTGGTTCCCTGCCCTCACAACAACGAGCGGAGCGCCGGGTGGCTAAAGCACAGCAGGTTGGCACAGTAGGGGGCACAGGTGGTGCATCAGCCAGTCATCTCAGTCAGTCGACCCGTGACACCTGGGTCTGCCCCGTGACCTCCTGCCAGCGGGCGTTCGACACTTCACGTGGCCTCAAGGTGCACATGGCCTGGCACAAGCGTCGTGGTGACGTCACCGCCACTTAGTGGCGAATGGCGGTTGTTGTTGTGTAACGGTGCTAGGTGGACCAAATTGCTCGTTTCGTTGGTACCTCTTCTGAAGTTGAAATGCGTGTTGCGTGATTTGCTTTTTTTTACATGGAATGGAACGTGCCTGAGAAGATGTCCACCAAAGGTGACGTGGTGATAATGTCAGCCCGTATGCAGATGCTAGAAGGAGTATTGAAATCACGAGACTTTGTGAGAGATGGCGGTTCCAGGAGACCTTAATCCAACAACAGTTGGCTGACCGTAATTGTTGATGGTTATAATAACATTTAAATGTTACAGACTATATTGAATTATATTATCTCGCAAGTTGCCTCAAAAAAATTGTTACGTTAAATATCTGAAAAAAGAGGTAAAAAATAAGCCAAGGAATGGACCGCTTTTGAGAACTCAAGCCCGAAAGAGATGGATCGATGAAACCAGTTCCCGTGCAAGCGATAGGTGGATTATTACAAGTCAGGTTCGTGAAAGGCTTGGGGAGGCCTCTGCACATATCCAGCAGTGCATTGGCCATGGCTGATGATGAACTTAACAAAATATGCATATTGTTGAATGCGTTGGCTCACTCATGAAAGCAGAAAATACTTCCATTGCAGTTGTTTGGGCTCTCAGCAAAATTAAGCAGCAGAAAATGTGGAGATAAAAAAACGTTGCATTGCATTTATTTGTTACGAGAGCAATTAGACCGTGCACATGGCAACACTTTACTTAAGGCATTAAAAGTACACACATAGAAGAGCAGATGGAAATTAGGAGTCTTAAGTAGATGTAAGCAAGTTCAACGATATATCAAAGGAAACGAATCACATTTGCATGACTTTCGTTTCATTTGAGAGGCAGAGAAGACGGCGAATCTGTTCGAGAGCTCTAATGGAAAATGCCAACCCCTAAATAATTGTTCGTCAATTCCGACACATTGTTCATTTCGATGATGAATAAAAAAAGAGGGTCCCGTAGATTTGCTGTTCATTTCATTCGTCCATCAGTCCGTCCGGTCCGTCCATTGACTCGCGTCGCTTGGATCGATCCTATTGTGGCATGTCCAGCAGTCCAACGTGGCAACGATATTTAGGATGTCACTAAAAAGGTGGCTGTGTGTTGATAAGCGGCACCTTTATAAAAACCCTGCGGCTTGTGGGCTCGCATACAACGCACCGCAAAGAGATGGAGTTTTGTTTTATGAGGATGAAGGTATCATTTGTCGAACGCCAGCTGCCGAGTAGGTTTTCGCGGTTGTGCTGTAGAACTCTCCGATGTGGTTTCGGTTTGTAACGTGTGTTGTTTAGGCACCGTGGTCTGACATTTTCACACCCCATGTTGGGAGCTTCTTCAAGAACGGAACAGAGCGGCCCATGTTTGTCTATTAAGTAGCATTGCCGACGGTTGCCGCTGATGATGCTGGTGTTGCCGGTTCTCGACACCGATCAGCCTCGGTTTTCCGACGTTCCTGAAGAAGCTCCCAGCACGTGAAGCGGGACATCGGACATCACGGCGAACAACACGAACACACATAGGGCAGCTGTTGTTCAGGTAAACGTTGCCTTCCTCACAGAACGCGTTCCACCACAAATTGCAATTTAATCGTGGTCCAAAAGGTGGAGCTTATGGCTTTCCTTTAAACTGTCACGGTTGACTGCTAAAACACAGCTCCAATAGTGATGCGCATGACTATATTATTTGCAAAAATAATTTACTATATCAGAGGAAAATTTAAAATTATTTCAATTAAAGATTTGCAGGATGACACTAATAACATTACCATTTAAAAGTTGTAGTATCTTGAAAGCTTAAACATTTTCTTATCAATACAACGCCATCTTCAATTAAGACAGCTAAACGCAATATATATCAAATATATGTTTTTTAAAGAATAATGTCTCATAATAGACACATAAAACCAGAGATTAAATCTGTTTTGCCCATTTTCTGTATAAAGTGATTTTTTATTAAATATATGTCCACACGGCTTTAAATGGATTCTTTAAATTAAATACTGCAAGGAGTGCATATGCCATATTTTTGAGAATTAAAGTCGTACATTTGGAAAGTAAGTTTTGCTTTGGCATAATTACTTCATCCGAACTTAAACGTTTGCACAAATGCTATCATCCCGAAGTGCTGAATCTGCCATGGAGTTGGCAGTCGACTTGTAATGTTTTTCAAGAACACGTGGTGGAAATTCCTAACAGCTGCTATTTGAATGACAATGATGCCTCACGTGTCTATTTCGAGCACCAGGGTAACAAGTGTCAGATAATGTGACTTTTGAGCAAAGTCACAATCTGGTAAAACGAATATATTTGTAAAGCAGCTAATGACCATCATCATCATCAAAATCAGCCATGGTCAATCCACCGTTGGTTGAAGGCCCCCCCATGCCACTGCCACCTCTCATGATCCTGCGATGTAATATCCACCCAGCAACTGCACGCGGATTTCATCACTCCATCTCTGCAGTGGATATCCACTCGGTTTATTTAAAGGCACTGGTCGGTCGGCAATAGTCTTTAGAAAGTTGCATAACTTCGTTTTTAGGCCCTGCGGTGGCGAGATGTTAGCTCCCTCGCCTGGTATACAGGAGGTAGTGGGTTCGACCCTGACGCCTGCTGTATATTTGGAGTTTGCGTGTCTCTCTCCCCGTGGTCGCGTGGATGTTTCTCCGGGTTTTCCGGCTTTTCCCTCCACATTTATAAACATGCTTTTGGAGTATTTGCCTGATATATATATTTCCACGTGATGAACCACTTCGTTGAGCTATCATTTGCGGCATGGTCGCTTCTGAAAAACAGCTATTTGTTATCTCAGTAGGTCTTACCTGGTAAATAAAACACTTCAGTGTATTTGCTCTTATGTTTTGATATTATTTCTGGTCTAAAATTAGACACATTATACACTTTAAAAAAAACGCTAAAAACACCAATCCCCTCCTACATGAATGCCTCTCCATGCTATGACAACTATCGGATTTGCAATATGCTCACGATTGCGTCATCTCTACCTCATATCAATCTTAACTAAAATCATCTCAATTAACCAAACCACATGGCAAAGTTCCCAAAAGCAACATTATAAGTACTGTAATGCTTGTCATATAGTATCTTATACTTCATATATAGTATCAATGCTGTTTATTGTACATAATGTGATATCTAACACAGCACAAACCCAAACAAGTCAATGTCCCTTGTTTGTGTGCGATGGTAATGGCCAAGCGATGAACAGGATGTAAGATCGGTAATGAATGCAGTGGCATGCATTTGTCATCATTTACATAATTGTTTTTCTTTCAGTTCTGTATCTGTTATAAACACGGCATAATGTGTGTACCTGGGACGGCTCACTGCAAGTGGACTGTCATCAAAATAAGGAAATAAAGAGACGGTTGAGAGCAGAGTGGAGTGCTCTTGGAAGGCTGAACTTAAACATGAAAAGCAACAGCGCGATACGCCTCGGGAAGGAGGCTTTTAATTAGGCCGTACGACACGAGCGTTGGCGAAACATTTTTTGTTTGTTTTACAAAACGTGCAGCTTTTCCAAGCAGCATGGCAAGACGCGTGCGTGCTAAATGACACACCGCCCGGACTGTGCGCGCCTGGGAAGCACACACTTGCGAGAAGGGTCGATGGCCGGTGGTCAATAATATAGTGGAGCCCCTCTAAGTGGTTCTACGAAAGCGGCCGTTGAGTGATCTGGTCGCTAAGCGAGTAGAGGGAACGCACGCTAAAAGGGTGAATTCGTTCCGATAGCATCCAAAGTTACCCATTTTTCACCCAAAAATGTACCTTGTGATGTTTAAACAATGGCTAGTAATACGGAAAGATACTGACAACGTTATACACGCATAATTTTAGAAGAAACACGGTTAAACAATGCATTAGTTAATATTTACTGTACCCACAACAACAGCCCGTCGTTAACAGGGGAATGGTCGGTAAGCAAACACATTGAGCTCTATGGAGGCACTACACTACTCTACACCATACACTCCACTACTATACACTACACTATACACTACACTATACACTACACTATACACTACACTATACACTACACTACTATACACTACACTATACACTACACTACTATACACTACACTACACACTACTATACACTACACTACTATACACTACACTATACACTACACTACTATACACTACACTATACACTCCACTACTATACACTACACTATACACTACACTACTATACACTACACTATACACTACACTACTATACACTACACTACTATACACTACACTACTATACACGACACTACTATACACTACACTACTATACACTCCACTACTATACACTACACTATACACTACTATACACTATACTACTATACACTACACTACTATACACTACACTACTATACACTACACTATACACTACACGTTGGGCTCTATGGGGGCCTGTCGTTAGGCGATGAGTCGTTAACAGAGGTGGTCGTTAAGAAGGATTCTACTCTACACTGCTATACACTACACTATACACTACACTACTACACACTACACTACTATACACTACACTACTATACACTACACTACTATACACTACACTACTATACACTACACTACACACTACACTACACAACTACACACTACACTATTATACACTACACTACAATACACTACGCTATACACTACACTACTATACACTCCACAACTATACACTACACAACTACACACTAGACAACTACACACTACACTACTTTACACTACACAACTACACACTACATTACTATACAAAACACAACTACACACTACACTAGTATACACTACGCTGTACACTACTATACACTCCACTTATATACACTAAACTACTAAACACTACACTACTATACACTACACTACTATACACTACACAACTACACTACTATACACTACACTATACACTACACTACTATACACTACACTACTAAACACTACACAACTACACACTACGCTACTAAACACTACAATACTACACACTACAATACTACACACTACACACGACACTACTATACACTGCACTACTATACACTACACTACTATACACTACACAACTACACACTACACTACTATACACTACACTATACACTACACAACTACACACTACACTGCTATACACTAAACTATACACTACACATTGAGCTCTATGGACGCCCTTCGTTAGTCGTCAACACGGGTGGTCGTTAATAGGGGTTCTACTCTACACTGCTATACACTGCACTACTATACACTACACAACTACACACTACACTACTATACACTACGCTGTACACTACTAGACACTCCACTACTATACACTACACTACTATACACTACACAACTACACACTACACTACTATACACTACACTATACACTACACAACTACACACTACACTGCTATACACTAAACTATACACTACACATTGAGCTCTATGGACGCCCTTCGTTAGTCGTCAACACGGGTGGTCGTTAATAGGGGTTCTACTCTACACTGCTATACACTGCACTACTATACACTACACAACTACACACTACACTACTATACACTACGCTGTACACTACTAGACACTCCACTACTATACACTACACTACTATACACTACACAACTACACACTACACTACTATACACTACACTATACACTACACAACTACACACTACACTGCTATACACTACACTATACACTACACATTGAGCTCTATGGAAGCCCTTCGTTAGTCGTCAACACGGGTGGTCGTTAATAGGGGTTCTTCTGTATTGGCGGAGTGGCGGCCGATGAGCAAAAAGACATCCGAGGAAATCGCATGCATGTCCCGGGTGACAGATTGCAGGCAGTTTCGTGACGCATCTATCCAGCAGTGGAATTAACATGACTATTGATGGTGATGATGGTGAGTCGATGTTACTGCTAGAGCTGTCGCACAAAGCACTCGTGCTTTCCCGGGGAGATTGTTATTATGACAATGATGCCATCAGCAATCCAGACAAGTTTTGAACAAGAAACGTTAATTGAAAAAAAATGCTGTAAAAACAGAGTTGAATAAACGCGCTATTGCTCGAACAAAGTGCCTTGTTTTATTTTGCACATTTACGTCTCACTCTTGAGTCACTGGAGCGAGGCTTTGAGAGCTTCGTGAAACTAAATGGGAGGCAAATGTGACAGTTAACAAAACTGAGGCGCACAAGGGTTAACAAGCCTGTAAACCAACATCTATAATATTCATTTAAATCTGGCATGTGTCAAAGAAATTATATGTTTATGCAAAATGTGTAGGTGGTGGGGGAAGAGTTGAACATTATACACCATGTATCTGCTTAATTTAACTGAACTATGGTTCCGGGACCAAAGTTACGATATTCATTATGAAGCGATCTGTCACGTTAAGTTTTTGGCTAAAATTCATCATGATTGCGCTCTTCTAAACTATGGCGGTGCACGTTGTCAATACACCAAGACCTTCTTTGGCAATTTGAACGATACAAATTGGAACATGTTTCAACACCAGTGCTTTTGAGGTGGCAGCCAATTGATTTTTGAGGGCAACACAGTGCACGGGGTTGGCAAAATCTGTTAAGAGTAGCAGTCCAATTAAATCTGCGGAGGCCTATTTGATTTAAATACATTGTTTAAAAAGTGTTCCCAATTAAGTGGAGTTGGACAAAATGTCAAATTTCATTTCAAATTATCAAAAATAAATACATTTTTAAAATGTTATCTTAATTCCTTTCAACTTGAGCCCACATCCCACAACCTTAAAAAAATGCCATTAAAAACAGCGTTCATTATCTAGCTTTGTCTGGAAGATGTTCCTTTCTCCATAATATCTTCACTATAGAATTATAGCTGGATGCCGAACTAAAACCTTGTGTTTTGCCACGAGAGAGCTTGACAAACACTCTTACTCAAAGCAAGATCAATTCAAGAAGCCAAGATCTTCTATGCATCTAACTTACTAATCTATCTTCCATTTAATAATGTCTGGCAACCACGCATGGCAGTTATCTGGTTAATTTATACAGCACTATTCAAAGAAATTACATTTAAGAACCCAATGGCTAACAGTGACTGATATACTGTACGTTGCCAATGGCACCTCCGCACAACTGCTTAATTCATCTGTAAATAATGCCGGGCGGTTTATTCTCTCTGAGCCGCAAAGCAAGCTCACGAAGCATCTTCTCAGAGGCATGGCGAATTTTTTGTATGCAATAATGTTCGCAGGACATAGTAACAATGCAGCGTGCATCCTGCAAGCAACAACTTGCGCCGCTTGTTTCCTGCTTACGAAGGCGGTCACCGCATCCCACGTTGCTTTCAGATGGCACTTCTGCGGCCGTCTGGAATGCTCTTCCGGTATTAGGAAGCCACTGGGAGCTACAGTGAGGGAAAAAAAGTATTTGATCACCTGCCGATTTTGTACGTTTGCCCACTGACAAAGAAATCATCAGTCTATAATTTTAAGGTAGGTTGATTTGAACAGTAAGAGACAGAATAACAACAACAAAAATCCAGAAAAATGCATGTAAAAATGTTATAAATTGATTTGCATTTTAATGAGGGAAATAAATATTTGACCCCTCTGCAAAACATGACTTAGTACTTGGTGGCAAAACCCTTTTTGGCAATCACAGAGGTCAGACGTTTCTTGTAGTTGGCCACCAGGTTTGCACACATCTCAGGAGGGATTTTGTCCCACTCCTCTTTGCAGATCTTCTCCAAGTCATTAGGGTTTCGAGGCTGACGTTTGGCAACTCGAACCTTCAGCTCCCTCCACAGATTTTCTATGGGATTAAGGTCTGGAGACTGGCTAGGCCACTCCAGGACCTTAATGCGCTTCTTCTTGAGCCACTCCTTTGTTGCCTTGGCCGTGTGTTTTGGGTCATTGTCATGCTGGAATACCCATCCACGACCCATTTTCAATGCCCTGGCTGAGGGAAGGAGGTTCTCACCCAAGATTTAACGGTACATGGCCCCGTCCATCGTCCCTTTGATGCGGTGAAGTTGTCCTGTCCCTTTAGCAGAAAAACACCCCCAACGCATAATGATTCCACCTCCATGTTTGACGGTGGGGATGGTGTTCTTGGGGTCATAGGCAGCATTCCTCCTCCTCCAAACACGGCGAGTTGAGTTGATGCCAAAGAGCTCTATTTTGGTCTCATCTGACCACAACACTTTCACCCAGTTGTCCTCTGAATCATTCAGATGTTCATTGGCAAACTTCAGACGGGCATGTATATGTGCTTTCTTGAGCAGGGGGACCTTGCGGGCGCTGCAGGATTTCAGTCCTTCACGGCGTATTGTGTTACCAATTGTTTTCTTGGTGACTATGATCCCAGCTGCCTTGAGATCATTGACAAGATCCTCCCGTGTAGTTCTGGGCTGATTCCTCACCGTTCTCATGATCATTGCAACTCCACGATGTGAGATCTTGCATGGAGCCACAGGCCGAGGGAGATTGACAGTTCTTTTGTGTTTCTTCCATTTGCGAATAATCGCACCAACTGTTGTCACCTTCTCACAAAGCTGCTTGGCAATGGTCTTGTAGCCCATTCCAGCCTTGTGTAGGTCTACAATCTTGTCCCTGACATCCTTGGAGAGCTCTTTGGTCTTGGCCATGGTGGAGAGTTTGGAATCTTATTGATTGATTGCTTCTGTGGACAGGTGTCTTTTATATAGGTAACAAACTGAGATTAGGAGCACTCCCTTTAAGAGTGTGCTCCTAATCTCAGCTCGTTACCTGTATAAAAGACACCTGAGAGCCAGAAATCTTTCTGATTGAGAGGGGGTCAAATACTTGTTTCCCTCATTAAAATGCAAATCAATTTATAACATTTTTGACGTGCGTTTTTCTGGATTTTTTTGTTGTTATTCTGTCTCTCACTGTTCAAATAAACCTACCATTATAATTATAGACTGATCGTTTCTTTGTCAGTGGGCAAACGTACAAAATCAGCAGGGGATCAAATACTTTTTTCCCTCACTGTATGCACTTTTAAATAATCGAGATTGAAAACTCTTTTCTTTACAACTACTTTTTGTGTTTAGTTTGTTGTCCTTCCTGCCACACCTCCGATTAGCACGTTTGGCTACATACGGTGCGAAAGAAATTCAGCATACCTACGTACATACACAGGGGAAGGGTACATCGACAACACAATTATTATGATGTTCAGGTGACGAGCAACACAGTTTTCTGTGAACTTAATCCTTATAGTCGTTGAGTGGCTGGACAGGTGCACCATGATACAGCTAAAGATCGGTATTGATTTGTGAGCGAGATTATTTTCTGCCAGTGGAAAGATTGTGCCAGGAGGCTCCCTCATCTAGAAATATGCACGTGTCAGTATTGTTGCATTTGCTTTTGTGTGTGGCCAACATATTCCATAAGCTTCCCACACTCACACCTCCCCGAGACCGCCGGTAGGTGTTTCTTTAACGATATGAACCAATCTAGATAGGAACCAGATTTTGGATAGTTAATTATAAACGAAGCATGGTCTTCAACATCTTATTATATAGTATAAGTGATTAATTTTAATCAGTTCCAGAACCACCATCATGTATCCAATTAATTGGAAACGCTAGAGAGAGAGAGAGAGTGGGAAAACAAAAAACATTGTGAAAGACAAAAGTAAAATAATTGCCGCATGAGATTTTTAAAAGCCACAACTTGAGAATGTTTAACGTTGCATTGTAAAATTAGGGCCCTGCGAGAGGCAGATCTCGAAACATCCCACATCCCAAGGGTGTGGGAGTGGGTGGGGCGCTCTTAAAATTTTAAAGCTCTTTTTTTTGTTTAAAGGGTCCTACATTATTGCAAAAACATAACATTCAATGTGTTTTCCTCGGGTAAAAATCAATAAAATGCCAATTTATCAGGCTCTCAAGAGGGGGGAGGAGGTGATTGTCTCTCTCTCCACCCCTTGGATGTGCCATCGGGCCCTGCCACGGCTACTGTAGTTTTTTTTTTACCCCACGCAGCCTTGGTTAGCGAGCATAGACTCCTCCATTAAAAATTCAATTTCTCTTATGCTGTAACCTTCAACACCAAATAACCTACTGGTATATTACTTGACCCAAATCTTGCTTTTTTTTCTCTACAGCAGTAAAACATACGAGCGCACATCTAAAACCACGGCCACAAAACCCCAGTCTAATTCCCCCCCCCCCCACCCCCCAAAAAAAATGAAAAACACCTACCCATCCCTTCATCTATCTCAATAATAATCAATGCAATCATCGCCAGATAGATCGCGGCCTGGAACAGGTTATCGTTGCGGAGGACATACTTCAAGGTACCCCATCCGCACGTAACGGGAGTACAGTGCCTCTGCGCTTCCGTGGAGCAAACCCCCGATAACGCGACGACATCCCAGCGCGCGCGCCTTGCCACGCTCGCAGTTGCAAGTGCGCTCAGAAGTTGGATGAGGGATGGTGTCTTTGCTTTTGCCCGGAGCGGTGGAAGGAGAAGTGCGTGGCTCGCAATGTGTCATCGCGAGCGAAAATGGACGAGCGGCGGCGGCTTCATTCGAGGAGACACGTCAACCTGCCGACGGAAAGTGGCGTAATTCGGCGGGTTAATGGGTTGGTGCGCCCATTCGGATGGCCCACATTTCGAATCCGACTGCCCCATTCTCGACGGCAACCGTCACGTATCAGCCTTTTCGAGTTGTGGGCGGCAGATCCTTACCGCCACTACCACCACCCCCACCCCCTAACGCAACAATTGACGTCTTAAGAGACGGTCACCAATTAATTATCTGTAACTGCCTGCATTTGGTATTTTTTTTTTTTTACAGAGCGGCGCTGCAGAAAGGGATGCCGCTTTCCTTTGCGAAGTTGCCATTGCAAGGCACACACGCAGACCCCTATGGTCTCACCACCGCCGTCGTCCACCACGTAGGAGTCGCGTCCTCCAAAGACACACAAAATCCATGGTACAATTTAAACATCGTTAACTTTGTGTAATGTACTGGTGATATCTTGTAAAAATTTATATTGGCAAGGACTATGTAAATAACCCATGGTGTAAGCAGTTGCGCTGTTCCCCAAATGGACTTTTTTTTTGCAGTAACCTAATTGCAAACCTCTAACATCGAGTATCAACAAGACCTGAATTACTCTGCCAGGAGCAAAAATTTAATTAACAAAAATTTACGAGTGCTTTTTTTTCCTACTTTCGTTTTTTTTTTGGATCACTGTGAAATGTCTAAAGAAAATACCAGCTGTTGCAATCCCACCATGAGCCAAGCAATGTGCGTCCCACTGGCTATGTTGCATTAATCACATTTGTTTAATAAAGGCAGGCCAATGCAGACGGCATATTATTTCGAGCGGGGCTCTTCAACTGGCAGTTCATGGGCCACATCTGGTCCACAAAGGCTTTTCGAATGGCCTGCCGAGAGATGTGCCCCCTGAGAGATATCGCTCGTTTAGGCAGCCCGTTCACCGGGGGAGATGGAGCGATACGATCGGATGTGTGCTGTGCCAGATTAATTGTTGCATCGCAAGTCTCTGCATGAGAGGTGGAAACGGTTTTGAGACACCTTTATCCATCCGTGGATAGATCATGGCTGATGATGATGATGTACAGACACCACAAAGCCACGTGACAATATAACGTTTAAGACATCATGTGGTGTATGATTTCAAGTGGCCCTACCAGCACATGCTAGATGTATTGTGGTCCACTGGAAAATATAATTGAAGAGTCCTGACGTAGACGTTGACAAGGAAACAGATGCAGTCATTCAGGCTATCAAAAAGTACTGAATAGCTACACTGAGATTGTACGGAGTAACACATGCATCAGTAGAGGAGTCAGAAAACCTGATACGCTCTCAGCATGGCCATTCTCAGCAACATTACAAGATGTGTTATCCAAATATTAGAGATGAGACGCAGAGGCATAAACACGATTGGACATAGTGTGAACTATCTCAGATTTACTGAGACCATATACAATGGATACGTTAATAACCAATATAAATTATAGGAAATTAGTGAATAACTTAATAGGAAGGTTGCAAACATTTGGGATAAATATACGCATGTTTATGTAAAACTAGGGCAATTATTGAAGGTGGAATCAGGATCAAAACGATGACATAAGGAGGCGAGAAAGGGCAGGCTGGAGTGCCTTTTCAGAAAATGTAATATGATAATAAAGAGCAACACACCGTTGTGCCTCGAGAGAAAGTTTTTCATCAGTGCATATTTTCCTGCCGTGGGCTCGTTGATTGCAAACAACAGACGCCGAGGAAGAAATTGGAACAAAAGCTGAAAAGTGCAAAAGGGAGCACAGATGCATCCTGGGAATAAAAGATGAGTACGTGCATCGGGGAACAAAGGCAAATCAGAAACGGCAAGAGTGAGGAATCGCAGCACTACCCCTTTACCGGTGACGGTTTTACATGCTCGGTGTTTTAAAAGCCGTTGTTGGTAAGCGAAAAATGAACAATGCACACGTGATGAAGTCCAAATCATCGCTTTGAAAGAATAATCACAAGCACAGTGGCGTGAAATGCCGGGTTTAGTCTTTAAGTTTCTCGGTGGGACAAATATTTGTCCTTTTTCCAATGCCAATGGACACGCTTACTTTGAGCGGTTGCACGGGGGGGCTCCTGAGAGCGCAAATTTGCGGTATAGCAGCACTGATTTTCCACGAGCAATTTTCAATTTTTTCATCTCTTGCAGTCCTTGGACAATCAAAAAAATATATATAGACAACACAGAGAAAAGCCTCCTGCTGCCGCGCATCGTGCGTCATCAAACTGATGTACTCCCCGGGACAATCAGCCCATTGACAGAGACAAAACCTGGATGTGCAAAGTTACAGATGGCGCGTTGCGTTCTCCACGCCACCATCACAACAAAACCAAAACATTTACGCGACGGTCACGGCTTTCGCCGCGAATCGAATGGAAGTAACAGGATGCAGCGCAATCACTCAAACTGCAATCACGGCCCGATAATAAATATATAAAAAAGAAGCCATCGGGGTTTTTTTTCTTCATTTTTTTTCTCATTCAGACTGCTCTTTCAAGGTCACTAGCTCCCAAAACAGCGATGACCTTTATAGGCAACATTAAGGACGTTGATGTTTTTTTTTTCTTGCCACTGCTGCTGCAGCTTTGTACTGACCACAAAGACAGGGGTCCTGTCAGCCGTGTCACCTATAGTCTCAACGTCTGATGTCTCACAGCTTCCGCCTCGGCGCTCTCCGCGAGCGTCTCTTCATTCCACGCAGACGCTGCAGAGGGGACGCTCGCACGGGTCCGCTGTTGAAGTGACAACGCGTGCTCTCACCGCTTCCGTCACTTCTAAATAACACATCTGTCTACGGCGCGATGCACGTACAGGCGTGGACATGCATCGTCTCTTTGTTGTCTGTTTATTTTTTTTTTACAGCCAAAAGTTTATTACGCATGTTTGAGTTGCAGTATGAAGTAAAACAAATCAAAGTGATTTCCGGCTCAAATGAGCATTGAGGCACTGGTGCCCATCTCCGCGAGTCCGATTTTTTTTACACGGATGGTCCCGTTTAGCCAATTTCTCAGCTATTTTATCACGAGGGAGGTCTGTGGTGCGTGAGAACAGTGGCAGCAACGAAACAAAAGGCAAAAACATCAACATTGCAGAGGACGAGTCGCAGGGCTTGTCGCCCTGAGTCAGTGGTGGTAATTCAACAATCCTATTGTGGGGGGCCGGGGGGACACTATCCAAAGGATGGTGGCGCTCATTTTATTGGGCCCGCAAGAATGATGGGCTGGGTCAAGTCTCTAATCCGGATTTGATCTCGCAACTTTCTGATTGCGAGCCACGCACTCTACCACTGAGCCACCAGGGCAGATACAGATAATGTGTAGGTGAATTTAGAAAGTACGTTTTCCCTTCTATTGCCCTCAATTACATGACAATTGTATCATGTCGGTGTCATGTCGTGAGTTGAAGGAATTTATGTTCGGAACGTTGCAACGAGAAGTGTACCATCTTGTGTCGGAGAACAGCCCTGGATGATGATGGTGGTATCGCAGCATTGCTTCTGAAGTTTTTTCATTCGGGTTCAATTCCTCCAAAAACACCCCTTTTAAAACCCCACCAAGATCAGTTTGTAGTCCTTCCCCGCACCTCCGATCAGCACGGCTGGCTACTTACGGTGCGACAGGAGTTCAACATACATACAGGGATAAGTCTCCGAGCTGAAAAGGGCCGGATTAAGTGAAAATCCAAATTTAACTACGAACATACAGTGTATATATATTTTTTTGCGGTCATTTTGTGACGGGGCTGAGATTATCAACTCAATACGGAGGACTCAATGTAATTATGGATTGCTGCCCATATTGGAACCCAGGGTCTCAGTGGTTCCACCTCAGTGCCCTGACCTCTGAGCCACCCCGACCACCTCAAACGTGTAAATATTGACCCACAGTGTACGCTACCTAACCAATACAAATTGAATTAGTGCGAGTGAATTTTGTGCATATTCTATGGATGCGTAGAAATTGGCAAACCTACGATTCATCGTACGATATTCGATCCGTGATATTGTATCGTCCGTTTAGCAAAAGAAAAGATCGCTATATCATGATTATCGTCACTAATTTTATTGCTCGAAATAGTTTATAGCCTGCCAACATATTTACGACGTAATAAACACACTTATTGAATTAATAAAT
Organism: Petromyzon marinus; assembly: GCF_048934315.1. Lineage (NCBI taxonomy): Eukaryota > Metazoa > Chordata > Hyperoartia > Petromyzontiformes > Petromyzontidae > Petromyzon > Petromyzon marinus. The sequence goes on along the minus strand of NC_133688.1, from coordinate 17,789,815 downwards.
ACCGATTGCCCATTTAATTTGGTGATTGGAAAAAACATTTTTGGGATTTTTATTTGTATGTTAAAACTAAACGATTTTCATTTTACCGGATAAGCTCCACACTGAGCTGTATAGCTCGTGTTCAGAAGCGACCTAGCCACAATGTATTCACGTTTAACTTCTTTCGCACCTTACTTAGATAACCCGTGGCAATCGGAGGTGCAGGGGAAGGACCACAAACTGAACACAAAATACAGCTATGAACAAATGACGGCACGGCAATTATTAGACGTCCTCATTTGCGCGGTTTGTTCAACAATTTCATTATTAATCGTGTAACTGATGACATGTGCATTATACGTGATGTGGATTGTAAAGTTGCAATGCTTGGATGACATATAAGCAAGCATACGTTGAGCGAACGGCAGTTGAAAAACGTTTAAGCAATCTTTTAATTTCAGTGGAAGTTCAGTGAATCACCACAAATTATAAAGTAAAACGCAAAAAAAACTGATCACCATTATTTTGACATGAAAATGTGTATATGTTGAAAAGAAAAATCATCCGCTCATGCAAAAATCACATTTTGGGAACCCTATTATGCCATTTGGCCACTTTCAGCATAACTCCCATTTCTATCGTGACATATATCATCTGAAATCACCACTCCCTTCCCGGTGCTCGCTTATACTCTGGAGCTCCAATTTAAAGTGGCGTGGACTTTGCGGACTGCAACACTCGCTCCTCCCTCTCTCTCTCTGTGTGTTAAAGAACCAGTCTCCAGAGGCTCATCCTGAGTGAATGCACCATTGGGCTGTCACCTTTCCACGAGCCATCACTCCTGGCCCTCCTGGGGTTTCCACTCACGCAGAACACATTAACTACTCCGAACCGTGCGCACACACTCTCCTGCCTTTGATAGGCCCTTAAGCAATTCGTAATTATCGTACCTATTTTTCAACTCCTAGGGCACTTGTTAAATCTGCTTGAAGGTGCTCCGTGTAATAAAACCACCACTTTTTAGCTATTAATTCCGAGGGCAATTGAATGTTAATCAAGTACAATTGTGTGTTTAAGTAAATAGATAAATGACTCGCGCATTTATTTTTGAATTGCTGAATTTGAACGTCTAGGATTATATTTTTAAAAAATACTATAATGTAAACACCATGAGGAACACTTCATCCTTAGCCAAATAACAGTCTTCGTGGGTGCTGAGTTTGATGGTTTTGTTCCAGTGTGGTCCAACTTGCCTTCAAAACAATACCACCTTTGTTACTTCTCGCCTTACCCTGAGAACAAAATCACAGCTGAATTTGTACAGATCCCTACACAGTGGTGTAGACATCCGAAATAGAACATGGCAGCTACTGTAAGTGTTGGAGATATTCCGAGGCAAACTGATGCGACGCGTAGGACGTGCGCGGGATTGTATGTATGAACTTATTTCGCACCGTATGTAGCCAACCGTGGCAAAACGGAGGTGAGGTTGAATGGCAACGAACTAAACACAAACAACATTTCTCAAGAAATGAGTTTTAAATCTAGATCCAAATCAAGAAATCTAGATTGGTAATTTAGAAATCGAGATTGGAAATGTAGATTTAAATAGATGTAAAACTGCATAGGTCCAGCGGCTTCCTGACATCGGAAAGAAAGGGCGTTCCAGACGGCCGCGGAAGCGCATCTGAAAGCGCGCGATGCGCTGACCGTCTTTGTTCGATGGCGAGCCAAGAGCCGCTGCGAAGATGACCGGAGTTGGCGTGATGGTCGACCACCTTTTGATGCGACTGGGGACTGGGTGCGTCGATTACCAAGCCAAGCATTGGAGTGCCGGCAACCGAGGGAAAGACCTAAGCCCAGATGATGCACACGAGCCCTCCCTACATCTAGGGAGGGCTCGTGTGAACCGTGCGGCAGGTTTTGGGATCTGGTGGAGGGGAAATGGCATTGGAGAGGTTTGGTGGCCTCAACGGCTTAGGCAATGATGGCACATTGACTGCTTGTGGGCATAAGCCCCCGGTGTACGAGAGATATACACAGGGTGGTCTATGTATAGATCGCTAACCAATATAATTGGGAGACGTCATAGAGAAAACACAAATTAATTGCAAAGCTTCTACATGCCTCCCATCAACCTCCTTACAATGATTACAACTTTTAAGAACAAAATAGCATCGTCAGAAATCAGTGGGGTATCTATAAATTGATCACCCTGTATAATCGAGTGATGACGTGTACGACGAGGACGTTTGCGTGTAAACACATCACCATCACCATGAGCTATGTTCAATCCACTGCCAGATGAAGGCCTCAGCCAACCATCCACCATCTCTCACGATTGCGTGATGTAATAATCCACCTTGAACCTACGCACGAGATGATTTCAATGCTCCGTCCACCCCGATGTGTATTCTCCCGGAATGCTCCCCATTGCTTGGCTTGCAAACCTATTAATTATTCTTCATCATCGGCCATCATTCTTTATTTTTCACAAATCCTGCCCAAGCCCACTTACTTTTCTGAATAGTTTGAAGGGAATACGTATGGCATTTAAAATAACACGCAACAGAACATAAAGGAATAATTACGTTTCAACATATGGCTTTTCCCAAGGTATTATTTGAATGTTAATTACGCTCTACTGGTGAGTGTCAACTTAATGCAAATCCGTTTACCATTATCCCCAATGACCGATTATTGCTCTCAATACATCCGTGGCTTGGACAAAACCAAATCACGCATTCAATTGAACTGTATTTAAGCAATTAAATAAATTATTATCCATGTTTGTAGCGCCAATAATCACAAGACCAATTAAATGCTATTGTGCGGAGCTTTACAGCTGTTAAGTAACTCGAATGCTAAATTAGTAAATTGTTAATTGCCCATCTGCCTCCGAAGCATAATTTCTTCATCTTTCCTGGCTTGAAGTTATTTTTTTATTTATTTTCCACGGTGATGTTGTTTAAGGGCTTCGTAGCTCATCGGATTCCACCAGTCTAACTAAAGAATCTGACTTTGATGTGCACATAGAAACTAAAGAGAGGAACGATGAAGATTTCGCCCGTGCTTTAATGAGTTTTTTCATTGCCTTAAAATTGGTCCAGGCAGCAGCAATTTTGGATCGGCAATCAATTGAGAATGGCACCACAAATTGCACCACCTGTGCTGGGGAAGAGTGGCCAACATCAAGACATCAGGAGAGCACTGACCCAGGAAGAAATTGGGCTGACAGCGCACAACCGTACACTTCTTACCCGAGGCTGTGTCTGCCATTATTGAGAGGGCCCTAGAGGAACGGAGTCAAATTAATTTTACTTTGCACTGGAGTAACAACAAATCCATTACGCCGTAAGGATAGCGAGTGGGAATGACACTTCGTGTGCCTAACGAGAGTTATTTTAGGTTTTTTTTGGAGTCGCAACTTGTTTGTAGAAGCATTTAATGCGTGTCAGATATGCAACCTACTCTCTGGCCCTTAAATTGACCCAAGAAGAGTACTAACGATGACAATAACAGACTAGTCCAGGCTCCTCCGTGATTTGGTCATCTTAATATATTGTCCCATACGACTGAAACATAAATTTTCACTTAAAACTTTCGTGACTGCAGGAATTCATATTTTTTGGTTCTTTCGGTAAAGTCACATATACAGAAAAATAATAATAACAACAAAAGTGAATAAAAATAATAAAATAAAAACAAAAACCAGGACGTTTCGATCGCAACACAAGCGGTCGTCATCAGGAAAGGGGGAGGGGGGGTTAGCCTCTAAAGGAAAACTGTTTATAAAGATTTAGAGATGGGCGTAGCGCAATTGTGTCAGCAGCATGGGCGGGGCAGCTAATGTTGATGTAGCCAGGCAGTGGGTCTCCACCAAAAGGTCCTCCAGGCAATCATTGCACCTCGCTCCACACACCCACACTGCTGACGGTGGAGGTTGACAAGAAAACACAAATCAAGTCATGAACCAAAGTGCTTGATGACATCTTTCCAATGATTGCTAAGTTTATAACCATCATTGTGTCTGTATATATGGATGGCTTCATGAACAAATCTTTGTTGATAGCCAGTAGGCTTGCAAAGTACCTTCATCTTAGAGAAATTAATTTCGTGTAAGCCAGTCGCATTAAAATAATGATCAGCCACAGCAGAAGTATTGGTCCTACCGTGTTTGAAATCTGCCTTATGCTCACGAACACGGTCCGAGACATGTCACTTAGTTTCCCCAACGTAACTGCTGCCGCAGATACAGCTTAGTTTGTAGATGACGGGATATTGCATGTCAATAAATCTTGTCCTTCACAGATGGGATCAGATCACGAATTTTATGTACAGTGTTAAATCGGACCTTGATCTTGTGTTTGTTCATGGAAATCTTTTTGGTTACCCCTGCTATGTATGGCAAGGTGATGGTTTTGATTGTATCCTCAGATGGCTCCTTCCTCACGGTTAGGGTGATGGCTTTGCGGATTCTGTAGTCAGAATAAACTCAGTAGTCATTGGAAAGATGTCATCAATCACTTTGGGTCATGACTTTATGTGTTTTCTTGTCAACCTCTACCGTCAGCAGTGTGGGTGTGTGGAGCGAGGTGCAATGATTGCCTGGAGGCCCTTTTGGTGGAGACCCACTGCCTGGCTACATTAACATTAGCTGCCCCGCCCATGCTGCTGACACACTTGGGCCACATTAACATTAGCTGCCCCGCCCATGCTGCTGACACACTTGGGCCACATTAACATTAGCTGCCCCGCCCATGCTGCTGACACACTTGGGCGCCATTAACATTAGCTGCCCCGCCCATGCTGCTGACACACTTGGGCTACATTAACATTAGCTGCCCCGCCCATGCTGCTGACACACTTGGGCGACGTTAACATAAGCTGCCCCGCCCATTCTGCTGACACACTTGGGCTACATTAACATTAGCTGCCCCGCCCATGCTGCTGACACACTTGGGCCACATTAACATTAGCTGCCCCGCCCATGCTGCTGACACACTTGGGCAACATTAACATTAGCTGCCCCGCCCATGCTGCTGACACACTTGGGCTACATTAACATTAGCTGCCCCGCCCATGCTGCTGACACACTTGGGCGACGTTAACATAAGCTGCCCCGCCCATGCTGCTGACACACTTGGGCGACGTTAACATAAGCTGCCCCGCCCATGCTGCTGACACACTTGGGCGACGTTAACATAAGCTGCCCTCCACATGCTGCTGACACAATTGGACTACGCCCATTTGTAAATCTTTGTAAACAGTTTGCCTTTAGAGGCTAATCCCCCTCCACCCTTTTCCTGATGACGACCGCTTGTGTTGTGATCGAAAAGTCGTGGTTTTCTTGATTCATTTTATTTGTTATTATTTTTTCTATCTACGTGACTTTACCGAAAGAACCAAAGGAGACTGCTACATACATGTGCCGCTTTGCAGTTTCTTGCTGGCGCCAATGCTGGCAGAAGTGCCCTGCACTTGAGGGATATACTTTGGCCTACTCTTTCATGCTGATCCCTTGAATGACGTAGGAGCACCCACACTCTACCCCACCACACTCCACCTGCCGATCCACTGTGTACGCCTCCCATTTACACTGCTGGGTGGACAGCGACGGGGGGGGGTAGGGTGGTTGGGGGGCGGGTGGGGGCCGGTGGGGGGTGGGTGGCGGTTTTAAAGAAACTTGCACCAGTGTGTCAATTGCCGCACCGGGAAATCGAATCGGTGACCTCCGGATTGCAAGTGCAATGCGCTGACCGTCACACCACGGCAGCCATCCCCCCCCACCCCACCCCCCCAATATGGCAGCAGGATATAAATTACATTTTGTTGCATATCTTGCATATACACACGTTCTAGTAGAAACTGCTTAAAGCATGTCTCAGCATCCTTGCACAGTGCTTGTCACAACCATTGATTCACTGCTTTTAATTTTCCCCTCCAACGCACCTTCCTATCCTCACTGAGCTGTAAAAAATGTTCCCATTTACTCAGCATTACAAACGTAAATATATATTTTAACAATCAATACGGCAGGGTGCATCGCCCACGATGAGCACCGCTCGCATTCAGTATGCACATCAGAAGCAGTGGCAATCGTCTAACAATGGACAGCAGAGAGATTTCGTGCTGTTCTGTCCACAAGCACAATTAACAATTAAAATAATTTATATATTTATTTATCCATGGCTCCGGGTCAGCAGCTGAAAATATTTATCAAAACCCCTTTAATAACAAACAAGTCAGATACGGGAGTGATTAAGCTCTTTTGGGATAAATGAACCAGAATCTCAAATTATACCTAAAGAGAACCAATTTGCCCTAGAGGCCGTGGACAAAGGCTGACCAAAAATATATTCGTCTAATAATTGTATTGTGGCAAAAATATATATTAAGCCAGATGGCAAGAATTATTTTATTTATTACCACATGCAAGCATTACTTACACGTCTACGACTCGTGACAAAAATATAACATACCTCCGGCCACTTCACAAACATTACCGTGATTGTCGTTCCCTATACTATATGAAGTCTCATTCCCCTCATCCACTCTGTTATAGGATTGCTGCTAAATGAATTTTGACAATGCAATATAATATTGTATACATTTTCACGATATGACGATCAATGTTTTATTTTTACTTTCTCTTCAAATGTCAAAAAAATCACACTTTGCATTCATTCCAGTACAAATGCTTGCTTAAAAGGTTCATTATCTGTAGTTCACCCAAAAGAAACCTTCCACGAAGGACTTCTTGATCATTGTAAAATTTCAATCTCCACACACTTGTAATAATACACATGCTGCCATTTACACAATAAGTAAAGGGTGAAAAGAACAACTTTAAGCTGTAATTGAGGAGAACAAGCAAGCACTTGCAATGGTTAACATGTATTGACTGCACAGGAAATTTGAAATGTTGTCAGGAAATGAAAAATATTCAAAAATGAAATATAGAAAAATAATGACAATATGAATGATACTTTGTAAAAGGAGCCCCGCTGCTGTTAAAACCCAAATCCTTAGCCCGTGCTGCCATATGATGTAAGCAGAGCTGTTCATTTGAAATGTGTAAGCAAATCCAAGGTGATCAGCTTTGATTAAATAAAAAAAATCCATGGAAGTCTTTGATGTTTATATATGTAGAGTATAATGTGGAAAAAAAAATCTGTGGCAATATTTTGAAAGGAAAATCATTCATATACAGTTTATAAAACATCATAAGCTGTCCCGGCTATCTGGCCACCCCCACATTGCTCTTCCACCAGTGGCACTAAACTCAATCGCAGCCACGTGTGGAGAGATGTGGTTGATGATTCCCCATCAGCGACACACGTAGTGAAGAGAGATGAGCATTCACCCCCACCCCCCCCAAATATTTCCGCGTTATCCACTTTGTCGAGTAATCGAACCGATGCTTATTTGGTTGAGTAATCGATTACATAAATAATGGGGATAGTCCAGCTGGAAAACATTGGCATCATGCACACGAACACACAGCGTCAGCCATTGAATATAATCAATTATGCAAGCATGTCTTGTCTATGAACCCACACACCGCTCACCGAGATGCCTTTTCACATTTTCCTATCAGGATTCAGGGGATGGGGGATCAGTAGCCAGGCACACAATATATATAAATACAATATTCCTGAACAAGTGAATTGTTGGCCTCTTGTCTCAGGTAACAATCGAAATACATTTCACTAAATGTGACCGACTAACAGGCAGCAGTGATATAGATATAGACAACTGTTAAACGGTTACATTTTTACTAGAACTCATCAGTATTGTAGAGCCGCTAATGCTGCACCGATGAGCCCTAATACAAACCCACGAGCGTCTGTATGCGAGGCGAAGTAGTTCGCATCTTGCCACCATCGCACCCGCATGAAATATTTCTCAACCATATGAATATAATTCTGCAGTAAACGCACGTAATTGGAAAAACTCGTAGGTACTTTGACAAACTAAGCTTCCTATGGTAGTAACGTGTTTCCCTGTGGTGGATACTGCAGTTCAATCTTTCACATTCGACTTTTAACTAGTTTTTTTATTGGATCGAATTTTTTTTACGTAACGTTTTTGTAGAAATGGATTATTCTAAGATTAAACATATATCTACAACTCATAATGTACAATTTAATTAGCGCAATGACAGAGAGTAACTTTTTACAAGCTTTAGTTTTAAAAGCTTGGCGTGCCGAGAGACATCCAACGTAGTAGAGATTTGTCTCAAAGGAATGCACACCATAAACTAACGACTCATTAGGCATCATGGTGAAGTGGTTAGCGCACTGCGCTTGGAACCCAGTGGCCTAGGTTCCATTCATGGCAACGTCAAATATGAGTGGCGAGTGATATCTAAACCAGATCTGGAATCCCTTCAAAGCAGTGGTTGTCAGAGTGTGGTTCCCGGACCAACAGCGTCCCCAGACGGTCCTCCAGTTGGTCCGTGGTGCAGTGATGCGCAGGTTGATCCGAACAATAATGACCTTAATTCATTGAATTATTATATTTAATTTTAAAATTAAGTGAGGTAAACTACCCTGATTTAAATATCGTAACCCTGAGATCTAACCCCCCGCCCCACCCCATAAAAAAACACCTTAAAGCTTCGTAAAAAAACATATGTTCCAGTGATATGGATCGTTTTGTATGACTGCTATTTAGAGAAGAGTGAATGCGTTTTGTCACCAGGGGCGCAGGGCTGTGTGGTCCGCGGAAATGTTTGCATCGGCTGAATGGTCCGCGGGCCAAAACACCGTTTGAGAAACACCGCCTTAAACCAACAACCTGAACTCACCGACGTGGTGAAATATGGTCAAGCAACGCCAACAAACTTGATATGGCATGGGCAGAACATCATGCAGCAGTGCATTGGCAATGGGATACAATGTGAACATAACTTGCTTCTGTTCTCTTTATAAATATAAGAAAAACGTGTATAATCTATATATTTTTTATGCATATAGGTTTATTGAGCTGCACATACCAACACTGACTGATCTTGCATTCGGGAAAGGTCTGTGACATCTGTAATTTCAGCCAGATGAACAGAAGTAAAATTTTATACCTTGCAATTTCATTTAGCCTGTAGGTGTGCTACTCTGTACTCGGTGATGGGTTGAAATCAAAGATGAAATAAAATCAGAACCGGGTGTCCTCACCTTACCTGAGAATCTAAATGCAACTCCTGGCCAGCCACCCGCTATGCCTTGAAAAGTAGCATTTTATACCCAATCAATAAACATACCCTGAATCCTATTCTCCAGCATCACGCTGTTATGAAAATTGCCCAATTGTGTAAATGTGTTCATTCTTGTAAGTTTAATGAGGAATCATTCGGAAATGATGCCATAACCCACCATGTGTCTTGTAAAATGCATTAAGGGGTATATATATATCAAACTCATTCTACCTATTTTACTCCGATGTTCTATTCTGCATTTTGAGTGCACCGATGCAATTGCCTGTGGACATCGGTCCTTGGCACAGAACAGTTGGTGTGGCACTTGATTAAGGTGCTTGACACTAAGAGGCTCATTCAGAGACATGCATGCTGGGTAGTAGGGCTTAAGTATACTCTCAACATTTCTCTATTCATTTTGTTTCAGAGGTCGACCACTGTCACCGCGCAATATGCGCTCGTGTACAAGTTCACAAGGTGACAGGCGTTAACACGCCAGAAGCTGTTATGTTGCAGCGAGCCTTTACAGTATTTGAGACAATTATTTTGCACGTAGGCTTTCGCGACCAATGTTATTCATAATAAAGATTTGGGGGTTAGATCCCGTAAGTATAAATGCATCGTAAACCTCCACCACTCGACACAGCCAATTAGTAAGGGATTTGCCATGTAAACAAAACGCGAATTAGTTACTACTTCAGCCCACCGGTGTGTTGGAAAGTAAATCCACAACATTTACAATTTGAGTACGACGTTTCGCTGGTAATCACATCCAGCATCATCGGGCGATTTGCCAGAATAGTGAAACAATCCAACTGCTTCCGGTCTTAATTGGCTGTGTCGGGTGGTGGAGGGTTCTGACACTGATGCTTACGCGATCTAACCCCAAAACCTCTATTACAAATTATTTAACGTCTGTTTTTTTGTGTCGTTCTTGCGACGGTTAAACCGACATTTCAATTCTCAGAGGTGGAATTTGTCTGGGTTTCTGTTTTCTTCTTCTTTAATAAGTGGGCAATACTCGCTGGTACACCAGCGAGTATTGCCCACCTCGGCTGTTTCCCCAAGCACGTGGCGGCGCTGAGCCTTCGCCTTGAACAGCCACAGTCCTTGTGGTGCAAGTGCCCCCGCAATGTCCCTCGCTCGGCAGTTGAGGATTCTGTGTCCGCGAAGGATGGGAAGAGCGGCGTAATCTGTCCGAGGTAAGGACGGTGCGCGATGTGTCACGCAACTTGGAGGTGGTGGCATCACCCATCCAGCTGCCCACCGCCACCCCCCTCCTCCTTCTCAGTGGTAGAGACCGCATGCTTGGGGGGGTGCCGATGAAGCTGCCAAGTCGAGTAGATTCGGAGCGGTGCGGCCACAATACGCTGGTCGGTGGAGGGGGCGGGGGACCGTTCACATTGCTGGGAGAGGTGCCAATAAAGTGGACGGCTCTGTCTTGGATGGCGTCGAGCGTCTTGAGTGGCGTTGAAGCTGCGCCAATCCAGTAGAGTGTCGGGTACTTCGTTACAATCTTCACTTGTGGCACTATAGATGGCGGCGAGGCTTTGGGAAGATAGCAGTTGGGCTGCCCGCCACAATACATCCCGGCTGTCTGACCTGCTCTCGTGGCCAGTGTGTTCATTCAGTGAATATTGAATGTAATATTCTTTTTTGCTGCAGTCATCGGTGACTGCACTGTGACCATCAAATCACTCCGCTCGAGAAGCAGGCTTAATCACATGTCGTTGTGTCTGGAGTTGAACCCAGAATATTAGTGGTGCCAGCTCAGCCGTCTGACCTCCGAGTCACCCGGCCACCTCTTTTTTTCATCTGAGGTTGAAAGTGTTAATGCAATAGCTCTATCTGTCTGTGCATCTGTCTGCCAGTAGTGGGGGGGGGGTCATGATAACTCGAGTAGAGATGATCCAATATATATGAAATATTAGTTTACAGTTGCGTAGTCCTTGGGGACGTACCCGATATGAACCGGCGCAAATTTATCAAAGGGTTGTCAAAAACTTGGCAATAAAGATACTAGCGCTAAATAAATAAGGCGTTTTTTTTTTCACAAACTGCACTGTGCTGTTATTATGTGTGATGAAACCCCGTTACGCAGCTCGGAAGAGAAACGTTATCGTTGCGAATTAAAGTCATGCAGAGGACAAACTATGCTACAAAGCATTACAGAATTCTTGCATATGCTCAATTTTTTTTCGCTTAATAAAAATGCGCTTGCACATTAAAACATCAGGGGCATTTGAGCCAAAGCCACCGTATATTTCTGCTTGTGGAGGGAAAGTACGAAGAAGACGTTGCACGCACGTGGGAAAAGAATGCTTAAATCCTGCCACGGCAAGGTCACCAAACTACTTGCTGGTCTGCCTCACATGGGTACCTCACTGAACGGCATACGTACCACTTACATCCCTCGCACCAGCACGATCCACCCACCATACCCCAAAGACAATGGATTAATTAATTTCAGAGATACAATTAGGTACGGCCGTTGCCTGCTTCTACAGCTGTGACTATTAGTGAACAAAGATGACCGCTCCACTAAACACCATCATCAACCACGGTGTATTTCAGTGCATTACTCGGCACCTTTTAACAGAGGCGGCTGACCCCACATCCGTGTCTTCCGAAAGCAGGAAACCCCAATGAGCCCAGGCCCAACGTGACGCGGCTGATGATGTCGCGATGCCCCGCACATCACCTCCTGTCCAGCGGCACACATAGAATCTTTTCATAATCCAAAATATTGTATTCATTTGCAGCGGCAACATTTTAAATGAAGTCAATAGGCGACAGGAGGGAGATACATGGGGTGATCAACGCTTTTTTTTTTTCAATTTATCTGCACACGTCTTGCGAAATACGATGGTGGCTATGCACATCTGTAATGCAGCACTCTGGAGGCAGCGTGGGTTGGTGGATCGGACAAATGTTGTCAGACTGCCTTCCCGTGGGCGTCCAGGAGGTGCCAGCGGAATAATCGCCATCTGTTTCCATCTGTATGGGGATAGAGTGTTGCACCATTGCGCGCGTGGGTTTTGTATCCTCCAACGTATTGTTAATTTGAAAATATCTTAAATTTTTTACAAAAAATTGCAGGACCCTCCTGAAATAGAATCCTGTGACTCGGTATCCCTTTCCTGGACAAATGAGTAAATCATTAACAGTCTAAATTTTGATTTAAAGCTTTCGTGACTGCAGGGATTCATATTCTTGGTTCTTTCGGTAAAGTCACCACGTAGAAGGGAAACTTTACCGAAAGAACCAAGAATATTAACAGTCTATTAACCTGACAATCAGGTGATGTTGTGGCGTTTAAATCATCCCTTGCAACAAACAGTGAACAAATGCCCTCCGCCTTCTAACTCGCGACCTTGGAACGCCACTTGGGAAGTCTGCGTCTCACATTTTGTGTCGCGCAATCTCGTATTGACAGGCTTTCGGAAAGAAAAAAAACAATGCGTGCGCCAAGATAACTCCAGCCCTTGACCTCTCGTCACTGATGGCACCCTTCAAGTGCAGCCATACGACAGTGCCGTGTCCCATGCCGTACTCACGGCTCGCGCACAGATATTCCCGACGATATAACGATGTTACGCCCAGAGACACAAAGAGGAGCCACGCGGATTCGAGAAAGCACGCGAGTTAATGACGACGTCCATTTGCGGAAGGGACGACGGCCATGGAAAGCAACGGAGCGGCAGCCGAGGAATGGAACGCGACCCGCAGAGAGGACGCGCGCTGCAGAGACGGAGCGGTGAAATCAGTTCAAGTGCAAGGTGCCAGGTGGATAACTACAGTTCATGAGGAATGACGACTGTGGCCTTCATCCAACAGTGGATTGACCGTGGTTGACGATGACGATATAATCATCCTTGCAGTACATGTAGAACCATTTTGTGATGCCACTGAGGGATTGGGCTGTTCCCACGCCGTTTGAATTTTAGGGGTTATTTGACAATACTTAACCACGCTGGTTCAGTGCGGATTTGGTGAAGGTGAGGGACACACATGCTAGGCCATAGAAAGTTGAGTACAACAATGGATTTTGCTGCACTGGCCCACGCCACCACGTAACCCTGCAGCCGTCTATGGCAGCGTGCTGTGCACGGTGGTTGCCCATCCAAGGACTATCCAGGCACAACGAGTTTATCACACAGGCCACGCTCAAAAGTCGAAGTGATGTCTTGCTCAAATGAGCCATTCAGGCAGCGCTCATCTTCTATTTACAACCCTGAGCCAGTGGTGTAAATTCCACATTCCTATGGCCGAGGGAGAGTCTGTCCATAATAATATTAATTGCCCTTATACGGCTCCTTTCACAATGTCTCAAGCGGTCGTGCGTGAAAAGGACGGAGATAATCAAGCAAAGGGGGTGGTGGCAAAAGAAAGGCCAATCGACCCACTGTTGACTTCCCTACAAAGTAGTAATACATTTGATCGACTCCAGAGGGATGATCGGGGCCCGAGTAAACTCCCAACCGAGATGTCGATCGCGAGCCGTCCACTCTCCCGCCGTGCCACCTGTCCGAGCTCGCAGGCCACATGGCCGTGCAGAGTTTGTAATTTGAATTATGGCATTCGCTCGTTCACGCGCCCTGCTCATTGACAGGCTTCAATTAAAAGAAAAACGATGACGCACAGATTACCGCATTTCATTCATATTCCACGGGAATCAACATTGAAATCAGCCAATTACTGTAACTTGCGATGTTGAATAAATAAAGCGGTGCTTAAAAGTGAGCATCATGAAAAAACACACCCTCGGTAACATATCAGTCCACGGCATACTTTATTTATACCGTGGGAGATTGCCTGCATTCCGTGATATGATTTGATGTGTAGGGTACAGGCATGTTTATATCTTTTCATCCTATTTCCCCCCCTTCAAATCTTTTCATCTTTGTCCTTGCCTAAAATTCCTTCCCATGCCCTTTATAAATTATAGAAGGTGCATGCCTATGTTGTCCCAGTACCAGCATACGACAGAGTTTTCATCTTGGCCCTGCGTCTCAAGCGGATTCTTACGGCAGTGCCATTTCACGCGAATGTCATCTCTAAAACTCCGTGTTCACACCGTTTCCTACCGCGGTACAACTCCCGTCGTCCATAATGAAGAAAGTCCATCACAGTCCTCTCTTCGGACTAAGATCTAGCAGTGTACCTTGCCGACATGATTGGCACCGTGTGATCCGCACTTCTATTTCCCGGCGTTGAAAAGCGAAACCTCGCGTATTTAAAGGCGGCGCAAGTAATTTGGTTGCAGACTTTTTTTTTCAGCGTCGCCGCTGAAGCGATTGCATACAATCCGTGACGTGTTTTTGTTGTATCATTAACACGTGGATGAGTGTACTTTGTATAGCCCTTTGTCAATCTACTTCTGGATGAGCGTCTCCCTGCGCTGGTCAGTGCAGGACAGTCAATGTGTACAGTATTTTTTTATTTAAATCTTTCGTGACTGCAGGGATTCATATTCTTGGTTCTTTCGGTAAAGTCACGTAGAAGGGAAACAATAAAATAATACCAAAAATAAAAATATAAAACAATAAAAAATGTTTTATCGTTTTATATTTTTATTATTTTAAAATAATACCAAAAATACAAATATATTTTATATTTTTTTATTATTTTATTGTTTCCCTTCTACGTGACTTTACCGAAAGAACCAAGAATATGTGTACAGTACATTACGACAACTTATTTTTCTGTACTGTCCTCTGCTGCCCATGATGTAGGCCCACATCCCATGTCTACCCCTTGTGCATGTTGGTCACCCATCGAAGGACGATCCAGCCTCGTTTTCCTGCTTACCTTTCGAGATCTGAGGGCATCTGGCGCATTCCAAGTGATTTAGCCACAGTGGAGATATCGCCTTGCAGCAGGAACTTTAATTTCGGCAAATTAACTCCACGTACACCGATACCAATGTGCGAAGACGTATATATGTGCAAATGAGATCCCCACCAACGGAGTCCTAGTTTTTTTTTTCTCCGATTCGATATTTAAAATGACACCGATGTCTTTTCATTTATGGGCAGGCAATCTAAAAAGTTGTGTAAAAATTGGCCACGGGGTGACCTTTCTATCTCCGAAAATGTGTTCATCACCTTGTACATTTCAGGGACCCCTCGCTGAGTGTGTGGTCGTGTAAAAGAGAAAAAAAAATCGCCTCCACTCCACCCCAGACTAAAATGAACGCAATCATATCAGACAGAGTCACATCTGTTTTTTGCCGTCCGGCAAAAAGAGGCTTGGGAATTTATTTATTTTGGTTTCGCCAATGTCTGATTGAAAAAAAAAAGAAATTAGGTGAGTGGAGTAAAGAAGGTGCGACGTACAAGGCATGGAGTCCGTTAATGTCACACATGGCTGGGGGGGGGAGGGACCGGGGGGGGGGGTGGTAAGCCCCACTGGACTTTGCGTATGTGTTATTTGGTGTGATGTTTTTAAAATTGCCTGCATCAACCTTGAGTGACAAAGGAAGATAAATTGCGATGGAGCTTCAGGGAAATATCGCACTGAGGAATTCCGCGGGAGGTGTCGCCCCCCCCCGCACTCCCACCCGCCCCCCTCTCGCCCCCTCTCGCCCCCCCCCCTCCCTCCCCCCCCCGCCCCTCCTTTTTGTGCCCTGGGAGCAAAAAATAAACTCACAAGTAATGGCAAAAAATGAATGTTGTTCATTTGCGACACATTAAGACAATAACAAGCGGGTGAATTTACTGTGGTGTGTGTGTGCATAGTCGTGTATGGGATATACAGGGGGAGAATGACAACAACAAAGTCGGGGACGCTCCAATATCGCATTTCATGAAACGGTTTGACTTTTCATGAAATGACGATTTTTACAACATCAGTTTCCCTTTAACTTCGTAATTGTATTTTTTGCATTTTTATCGCATTGTTGTCACGCTTTTCTGTACTTTCCAGTATGAATAAATCTAAGTTAAGTATCAGCTCAACTGCAGTTCACGCAAAACAAACCTGCTGTGCGTCTTCACAATATCTTACGTTTGCAGCGAAAGTTGTATCGGCTACGCAATAATTAATGCAATCATGAGATAATTTCTGAAAATTTCGAGGTCACATAATTACCATACAGTTAATTACTCTGGAAAACATTTTGGAAAACGCTATTTGTGGTCATTATTTAATATATATTTTACAAACAACAAACACGGGCGTTGGTTGTATTTCTTATTTTTCTTCCTGAAATAATAATTCGATAGGAAGTAAAACGCTTTAAAAACAAACTTAAAACGAGCAACGCTAATTGCAATAAGGTAAAACAACATTTTGCAAAACGTACGTTACTAAAATCTTTAAATTTATATCGTATAATCTAGCATAACGCTGACATATCATGGCAACCCCAGAAGATTTATGATTCATACGTCTTCTTAAGTTAATGAAACATGCATCGCATCTCTTGTGCAAGGATTGAGATCCCTGGATGAATTGCGCCTTATAAATGTAAATTATTAAATATTTTTTCAGATGTTAATTATTATGATTATTAGTTGGTTCTTGTGCTCTCTCAAGCCCACATGAGACCGCTACATTCACAAAAAAAACACGTTATATCCATTCTTGGATGAATAAACGGTCCTAGGAATCACTACATCCTTATTGGATATTCAACCACAATTTGTACATTGTTAGCCGAGATCAAAGCTAACTTTAGTGCTGTGACACACAATGGCGGAGCCAGGATTTTTCAGGTAGGGGAGGCAACCCCTCCAGCAATGAAAAATGATAGGAGTTCTTAGTAAGTAAGGACTTGTCCCTTGCTTTTTATTTGACGCGTGTGCGGTGATGGCGCAGCCATCGATCGAGGGTCGAATTCGAACCGCGTTGTGTGATCGGCATCGCACTCGCTGAAGGTGAACGCCTTCCGGGAAGTCGTGTACTGTATACGCAACTGCGCACAATTCTGTGAGTCACTTATAACTGCTTTGCCGTTACTTATTGTCAATTATGGACTCCTATCATCTCATAGAGTCCCTGGCACGTAATAATATGCTACATAGTGGCAGTGGGGGGTCGCAAAATGCCGATTTATTACTAATAAACCCCAATGATCCAATCGAAATTAGGGATTTCGATCGGATCTTTGGGGGGGGGGGGGGGGGGGGCACGTGCCACCCCACCCCCACCACATATCTAGAACATGCTCCAGAGATAATACTTCCACCAGAGAGACGGAGCGATAAAATAAACGTGTGTGTCGGTGCCGAGTACATTATTATATCGCGGGATTACAGCAGATGGCAGTGGGCCTGGCGAGGTCCTCATCCAGCACTGGGTTAAACCACAGCTACGACTGCAGATGATGAGGAGGAGGATGTTGTTGAGAGTATTTCCAATTTCTTAAGACCTTGACAACACGATGTCTCTGAACTTTGCCAATCAACATAAAAAAAAACCAGCACGACATTTGATGTCGGCTAACTGCGCTACATCTAAGTTAAAGACAACCGTCAGAAGCGAGAGGGGGGGGTGACAGGGTACAAGAAAGTTCACAGGGAAGGTGCGCATCAGCCAAAACATATCATCCCTTGAATCATGCCGTACCTCGTCTACTGAGGCGCATGCACTTACCCCGGTGCATAATTAAATTTTTGGACCGGTGTGCCAGACAAGGCCATTTTCCCTTAAATTGCTTGACAAACTGCACCCGGGTTCGCTAAACTGTCGCTATTTATAGCGCGTCTCGCCCGCAGCCTGCGGAGCCACCGAGCGCTGCCGATGACAGTGGCCAGAGGGATGGGCACTGGACCGCGCCGTGACTCAGGATCATCCATAACTGAATCAAACGCACCGCAACGGAAAAAAAAACTAAAAAAAATGTAAGACGCATTAACTGCGCTTCCTGGAACGGTGCATTCGATTTGTATAGAAACCCCCGTTGCGATCTCGAGCATCGCATTTTATCGGACGCTCCTGCGCCGTCTCTCTCTCTCTCTTGGGTACCAGAGAAAAAACGGGTGAGGACCCAATTTTGAAATCCCTGTAGGACCCGAAAAGTAGCAAGTGTTGCTTAGAGTGCACTTACTTCGTGGCCCATTCTACGAGGAGGTGGGAGGCCTCTAACGCAGTAGCGGCGCTTGCTGCCAGTGCGGTGTGCTCATTTTTTGTCGCTTCCCATTGAGTTGACCCTAGGTAGGATGTGAGCTGTCGACGGTGGAATCGACCCAAGGTCATCAAGATGAGACAAAGAAAGGAACGGGCCAAATACGACTCCGTCACTCGGGCACTGCTGCACGGATACAATTCTGTCAGCTCACTCACAGCACCACCATCGCTCTGCTGTAAAAAAAGTTGTTTGAGAATGTGGCGCACAGCGATGCTCTCTCCTGGCCACCTCTTAATTAAAATAATGGAAGTGAGTGCGTGGTCAAAATTGAAATGCAGAAGGAATGGGTAGCCCTCCGATTAGCAATGTCGGCCACGTAAGGTGTGAAAGAAGTTCAACATACGTGCATACAAAAAGTAATTGGTGAGCAATGTAATAAGCATCATGTCACTGCAGATGAGACACTGCTCCTGGATTAGACATTCAACAAGGATTTTGTCTCGAGTGAGGATAATAAAGATCTCATGGTGATCATTGTTAAGAACAGCAATCCTAATCCTGTAGTTCCAGTTCAAATCCCACTTTAGGTCAATAACAATTGACGCCCTGCTAAATTTACACTGCATGGATAAACCGTAAAATGTACTCATTTCCTGTGGGGCTGGCTATCGTTCCATGCAAATGAGATGCATCAATCGTATTGAATATATCCTGCATAATGGTGACTTATATTAATACATTATTTCAAAAGCATTAAACATTTTCGCTGGATTAAATTAATTTGAATGTATTTAGCATGCATATTCTTATCTGTCTAGGATGCATTAAAGGGCACGTGATGAATAGATTTTTACATCTTTATAATTAAAACAGCAAGAGGTGCAGATATACATAATAGACAGGGTAGCTTTTATATACGACTGTCAAAATACAGACGTGTCTTATTCATGCTGTATTTATTTATGGGATAATGAGGTCACAAATCAGCATCAGGATCATCTGCCAATATTTATCCACTGCTGGATGAAGGCCTCTAAAAGCTGTCCACTATCTCTAATAGGCTCATTGATGCAACAATTATCCGTGCTCCTTTGCACGAGCCGATTTCATCGCTCCTTCTCTGCGGCGGAAGTCTCCTCTTGGATTTATACCCCTACGTTTGGCTGCCACTCCGTTGTTAGTCTCGACTACTGGCCACCGTTCCTCCCCCTGCTCGCGACGCGTCTAACCCAAAGCCCGCTCGCTTTTTGTGAACAGTCGTTGCGATGTTTCTAACGTGCACATGCTCTCTCATCCGCACGATTTTCTTTCTGTTTAGGTTGACGGAGGCCGGGGGGGATGCCGGGTGGGGTAATCCAACCGGCGAGCTCTGGATTTCAAGTCTAGACTGCTAACCATCACACCATGGAAGTCTCTCGGAGTAATAGTTATTCCATGTATGTAACAAAAACATAAGCAATCTGTCACGACACGTATCACAAACAACACAAAGAAAAATTACTGCTTTGTTTTTATTCACGAGGCAGGTTATCCTAACACATTGCACAATGACCTTCTCTGCTTTACAGGTTTCTGGATCTTCTTTTTTTATCAGCGAGCAAGGTGACAAGACAACAGCTTCAATGTCACATCTGAAGACCAGCATGACATTTTTTTTTTTACACTGCGCTTTAAAACATTTTAGTATTTAGTGGATGGTAGGCAATTGGGGAAAACTGGAAAGACATGGGCTCTGCAATATGTTCATGACCTCTCATCCACCCGGTCACTTTAATTAAAGGTTTACAATGAATTCCATCAGCGAGTCTGCATTGTGTAGCCAAAGGTTCTGCGGCATATTTATGTGCACCTTTAAAACACATTACGTGAAGAAAACAAACTTTAGTTTTATTTTTTTTCTCTCTGAAATAATTTGAAGACATATAGCAATAATAATAATATACAGTCCTTTGTCAATGTACTGCTGTATGAAGGCCTCCCCATTCTGCGTTATGTGGGTCGTTAGATGTTTTTTTGCACCACATTTCACCGTGGTGGTCAGTGCAGATTGGTGAATACAAGGCTCATCACTTGTTTGGATTTCGCTCTCCGCTGATGCTGGCCCGTGGGCCAGCAATCGAGCTTAGGTCAGCAATGTCGTGGCACAGTGTGCTAACAACTGTGCCACCGCTCCAAAAAAAAATCCCTTTGTCATCTCGACTTAAGATTCAGCAGAATAAGTGGATTCTGATTAAAATTTTAGAACACTAGAAGCCCTGATACGAATTGGCACCAGGTGATATAAAGAAGGGGGCAATAGTGCTTGCAACCAATATGCTAAGCTAACCTCAATCAAGTTCTGCATAATAGTGTCTGTCTTGTTAGCCCATCAATCAGCTGCAGCATGCACATGAGAGGTCCTTAACCTTTACCGCAAGGCTAATGTGCCATTAGAACACTTTCCTCTTCCTTAATGATTATCTGGGCACTCAGCATTAGATGTGTCCTTTTTAATTCATGGGTAACGTCAACACGAGTTCATATTGGTGATAATTAAAACTCACAACATGAATTTACAAGAATCGTTGCAAAACCCGCCACTCTGTCGTCAGTTCTAATTACGCGCGGTGACTGGAGCGCCAAGGTGTAGGTTCCGTGGCACGGGGGTTTCCGACTACGGCAGGATTCTTAAGCCTGTCATTTCGGCGAAACTCCACCAGCGGCCCTGCCATTTGGAAACGGAAGGGAAGAAGCAACACAGGGTGCAGCGTAACGACCCCTGTTCCGTGGCCTCTTGACAGCCCAGCCAAGCACTTGTAGCTTTTCCTTTTATTTATAAAATTTCCAGGTCTCCGGCCATGATTTCCTCCACTCTGGGAGAAATATGACGAATGGCAGGCCACTATATTGGGCATGAGGGAATATCTTCTTCTGCAATGCGAGCCACCTCTTCAGATAATAAGCCCAATCAGCTGTCAAATAAACACCAAAACCATCCCTCCCACATCTGCACCGCCCCACCCCCCACTCATCCACCGTGCTTCTGCTCGTGTTTGTACGGAGGCACAACCGAAAATTGAGTTTTGGTGACTCGTTTCTTTTGAGTAAACACAATTTGTGCCCTGTCAGCCCAGATGTATGGCTCCTTCTCGGCAAACCCGGTTCGGCTGCACGAGCTTATTACGGCATCATCTCGGAGGCAACCAACTTGAGATAGAGAAATATACAGTCAGAAGGGAGATTATTGTTTACTCCCCGTGTACACGTGTGTCTGTGTGCCGGCACGCGCACGCCTAAATGTGCCGTGGCATTTTGCAGTTGCTGTTGTTACAAAATGGAATGCACTGCATTTGCAAGCAACCATCAGGTCACATTAATTTCACCTTAAAGTGCAATAATTTGCCCAACTAACAAATAATTTTGTGTCGATGTGCTGACAGTATTGTTTTTCAATTATTTATTGACTACCGTTAGGCGCATTGTCGCATCCTAATTGATCTGAATTCGTTTACTTCTCAGTCAGGCCCGGTAATTTTGCGGAGAATGCAGATATGGAGGATGATGAATGTGGTCGTGACAGCAGGAGACAGTAGCTTACTCCTGGCAAATGCATCTTTAGCGACTTTAAGTTCTTTAATTCCTTAATTTTCGGGTTCACCGACTGTCCACAGGAAGGTCCGCTCCCCTTTTGTTGACTCGCTGATTTGATCTTTTCACAGCGCTGTGTCGTTTCCGTCCATCACTCTCCTCCTCATTTCGCCTCTCCTCTTCTTTTTTTAAATTTTCCTCAACCTCCTCTCTCGCGCTCGCTCTGCTTTTCTTCACTTTCTTAGATGAAAAAAGAAAAATCTTGTTTACAGCCCTGAGCCAGTGGTGTAAAGTCCTCATTCCTGTGCTGGGAACAGGTCTATCCATAGCACAACCCACAAAGTGGTGCGAATTTTATTGACCCCAGTGGCATGATGGGCTGAATCAACCCCCAACCAGTACTCGAACTGGCAACCTTCCAGTCGCGAGCCACTCGCTCTACGGCTAGGCGGCTGGCCAGGCCTCCCCTTTGGTTCCAATCTGAGAGTGCCGGGGTGCGTTGCTCTCCCACATCCTTGTCCTGTTTTCCTCTGCCTATGTGTGTTGAAAAACATGAATACAAATTTAATCAAATCCTTCGTGTTTTCGAACGCGTTGGGAAGCTAACTCAACGCGCCCTCGAAGGACGATGAATTTCCCAGTGCTTTAGCTGGCCTAGAGTTGTGCTATATTGGACTTGGCTTTCCAATCAGGAAACGGCTCATTGGACAGGCACGCTGGTAACAGGACAGCAAAACTTGTCGCCCCGTACGCATCCCTGAACGTTGCATTAACTGCAACCGGCGAAGCAGGATATGCACACCTGACGGAAATGTATCAGCTCTGTGCAGTAGTCCAGTACCTTGTTTGAATAAATCATCCGGAACGTCGGCGGCGCACTTTGCGTTAATTTGCACGAAGAGCATTTGCGATCCAAATTCACGTTCTGTAGGAAATTGCCTTGCTCAGGATTGTACGACGTTACATTCTCCCAGCCCACTGTCTCCTGACACGGCCACCATGCTTGAATGTTCCCATCGCCGTCCATTATTGTGTTCGTGAGCCGTGCGGCATCGCGGTGGTCGGCACACGGCACTCTAAATGTGGCGCCTCGAGTAACATCCCACCCCCACCCCGCCTGCCATCACCAACCGCGTGCTGGCAAGCATTGTCACGAACAGTGCTCCCTCGCTCTTCACAAACCTGCTTTTCGCGATTATTCTCTGCCCTCCGCCAATCTCATCTGGAACTGTACGTGACTGCATCGATAGAGAGAGATAAAGAGAGAGAGAGAGAGAAAGTGATGAGATACAGTGACACGATTTAGAGGTAGAAGACAGGGAACTTCTCGAAGCTTTAGAAGCATCTGCGGACGCTGCGCGTACGACATTCGTAGGCCAATATAATTGTCCGCGACAGTTGCTATTCACGAGCATCTCTGGAACGTATCACTGGCGAGAAACGAGGAAATTCATGGTCCAGTAAAGTTGAAAACACGGAGCACTGCGAACCCCAGTCGACCCTAAGTTCTAATCCCGAACAGAGCGAAAGTCAGTGGCAAGTGAGCTCGTTCGGATGCCACTGCTCGGGGGCTCGAGGCCTTCATCCACGTGTGTTTTGACAAAGGGACGTAAATGACCGAAGTCTGAATTGCACAGCGACAGCGCTGGGTCCCACAAGGGCTCCTGGCATACGCATCTCGCTGCAGTCGCAGGTGCAATTCAGAGCAGAGTGGGACGTCTATGAAAGTGTATGGGTGTGCGTGCGTGCGTGCCGAATGACACCGAGCGCACGTTAGTCGCGCTCCACTCACCACCCCCCGAAAAAAACCTAAAAAAAACCACAACGCTTTCATGGTCATCGTGACAGCAACATAATGAGAAATTATTGAGGGCGTACGACCCGTGGGCTTTTTATTTGTATTTTCATGGATCAACTTGACAAACCACGTTTTTGCCGCAAACCAGAGTGCGGTGATTTCGCAGCCCTTTTTTGTTGTTTGAAATCGGCTGGCTAAGACAAATGTAATCAACACTGCTGGAAAATACCAAGGAGCACCGTGAGAAATATGAAACCGTTATGATCGTGTGACATCGCAGGAACGCATGGGCCTGGCAACGCCCTGAGGGGTCTTCATCCAGCAGTGGATAGACAATGGCTGCTGTCGACTGCAACGATAACGATGATGATGACTGTGATAACTTAAACTGCATCGCTTTCATGGGCATTTTTGTGTAGGCATTTCAACAACAACAACAACAATAAAAATCAGGAGCAAAAATAGCCACAGCATCATTTTGACTTATAATGCTCTGTACTTGCAATTACAAACCACAGTTGTAAACAATCTGGCTCTGTAGAAGGGGCAATAATAATAAAAAGGAATACTGTTCAAGATAACAAAAAACTTATTTTCTACGCATGACGCATTTAAATAAATAAAGAAACACACTGCAAAATCACCTGCAATGTGCAAAGCTAAATTTTACAGGCTGTGAAATTACTCCATTACTCTGGAGTCCATCTGTCTAATACGCTGCAGCCGGTCTCAATAACAGATTCACCGACCCAGGATAATTAAAACCCGTATATTTGAGGATCGTGGGAATTTAAGCAAACCAATCAACCCTTGAGCCATGAAATTAGAAATTGTACTTTATAATTTTATCCCTACCAGTGGGAGAGAAAATAATTTTCACTTTGTGGCATTACCTTCCACACGTTTTCGGTGACACCTTATGGCACATTTTGTATCGGTTGTTCCTCCCTGCTCTGGTACAGCACCCGTGATAATTAATGTTGGATTAAAATTTAAAGGAGGTGGGGGTAGGGGGGAGCTGGCATGCTAATTGAAAGATGGTCCCCAAAGACTAAATTTGACAAGCAACGCTGCCTCACCGTCATCTCAGCATGCCTCCAAGGTAATATTAGAATTGCCATTTTAAAGCGAAGACTTTTAAGTAAGTGTAACTCCTCCCTCCTCCCACCTAACAAACCATTCACATCCGCCAATGGAGAGCGAGCGGACGCTTTTTGGCCTTTCATGTACAATTGAGAAAAGGCCAAGTACAGTGAGGGAAAAAAGTATTTGATCCCCTGCTGATTTTGTAAGTTTGCCCACTGACAAATAAATGATCAGTCTATAATTTTAATGGTAGGTGTATTTGAACAATAAGAGACAGAATAACAACAACAAAATCCAGAAAAAACGCATGTCAAAAATGTTATCAATTGATTTGCATTTTAATGAGTGAAATAAGTATTTGACCCCTCTGCAAAACATGACTTAGTACATGGTGGCAAAACCCTTGTTGGCAATCACAGAGGTCAGACGTTTCATGTAGTTGGCCACCAGGTTTGCACACATCTCAGGAGGGATTTTGTCCCACTCCTCTTTGCAGATCTTCTCCAAGTCATTAAGGTTTCGAGGCCGACGTTTGGCAACTCGAACCTTCAGCTCCCTCCACAGATTTTCTATGGGATTAAGGTCTGGAGACTGGCTAGGCCACTCCAGGACCATAATGTGATTCTTCTTGAGCCACTCCTTTGTTGCCTTGGCCGTGTGTTTTGGGTCATTGTCATGATGGAATACCCATCCATGACCCATTTTCAATGCCCTGGCTGAGGGAAGGAGGTTCTCACCCAAGATTTGACAGTACATGGCCCGGTCCATCGTCCCTTTGATGCGGTGAAGTTGTCCTGTCCCCTTAGCAGAAAAACACCCCCAAAGCATAATGTTTCCATCTCCATGTTTGACGGTGGGGATGGTGTTCTTGGGGTCATAGGCAGCATTCCTCCTCCTCCCAACACGGCGAGTTGAGTTGATGCCAAAGAGCTCCATTTTGGTCTCATCTGACCACAACACTTTCACCCAGTTGTCCTCTGAATCATTCAGATGTTCATTGGCAAACTTCAGACGGGCATGTATATATGCTTTCTTGAGCAAGGGGACCTTGCGGGCGCTGCAGGATTTCAGTCCTTCACTGCGTAGTGTGTTACCAATTGTTTTCTTGGTGACTATGGTCCCAGCTGCCTTGAGATCATTGACAAGATCCTCCCGTGTAGTTCTGGGCTGATTCCTCACCGTTCTCATGATCATTGCAACTTCACGAGGTGAGATCTTGCATGGACCCCCAGGCCGAGGGAGATTGACAGTTCTTTTGTGTTTCTTACAGTTGCGAAAAATCGCACCAACTGTTGTCACCTTCTCACCAAGCTGCTTGGCAATGGTCTTGTAGCCCATTCCAGCCTTGTGTAGGTCCACAATCTTGTCCCTGACATCCTTGGAGAGCTCTTTGGTCTTGGCATGGTGGAGAGTTTGGAATCGGATTGATTGCTTCTGTGGACAGGTGTCTTTTATACAGGTAACAAGCTGAGATTAGGAGCACTCCCTTTAAGAGTGTGCTCCTAATCTCAGCTCGTTACCTGTATAAAAGACACGTGGGAGCCAGAAATCTTTCTGATTGAGAGGGAGTCAAATACTTATTTCCCTCATTAAAATGCAAATCAATTTATAACATTTTTGACATGCGTTTTTCTGGATTTTGTTGTTGTTATTCTGTCTCTCACTGTTCAAATAAACCTACCATTTAAATTTTAGACTGATAATTTCTTTGTCAGTGGGCAAACGTACAAAATCAGCAGAGGATCAAATACTTTTTTCCCTCACTGTATGCCGGTCCAACCGCTTTGATATTTTGCGGTTGTGCTGTATCGCTCTACCGATGGGACTCTCGCTTGTACTGTGTTAAAATGCTCAAAGCAAATTATCGCAACTCCCATATTACTCCACGTGCTGGAAGCTTCTTTAGAGACTATGTAAGCAGAAGCTCTCTGCGCGTAGATCGAAACGTCGGACATGGTACCAAACACCACACGGTACAAACCCCCCAAAAATACATCAGAGAACAATATTCCCTTTCCAATAACTTGACCTAAAAAAGCTACAATTGCTTACACACGATTTTAAAAAAAATGTCATTGCAGCCTTAGCAGACTCCACGAGGCGTGGCATGTTTTTTATGTCTTTAGGCAAAGGTTCTTTGCTCGGTGCGAGACCGATTCATTCACCGGGGTCAAAATAACTTCACCATTTGTTACCTTTGCGAGCGGCGGAACAGTGGGTGCCAATCTCAGGTGCAGCCACTCGAATTAATTCACGACCTCATGCAGAGCGATTGTTTCCATGCCAGTTCTAAAAAATTCAATTACTGTATTCCTGATGTTCGCGTGTCACTGTTCCAAGATTTACTCTTGGGGGCGATCGAGTGGGTTGAATGCCGCTGCGCATGCAATACATACCGAGATGAGAGCACTTTGGCTACCAACCAATACCTGGTCCTCGACTAATACATTACAGAGGCCCTTTCGTAACGCTCTTGTGTGAGATTGTAGACATTTAAATGGAGCGGTGGTGCAGAGGTTAATCACATTTTTTTACGGACTCAAGGGCCCAAGTTCGATTCCTGGCCACAGCTTCCATCAGTGGCGAGTGATACCTGAATCAGTCCCGAGCACCCCACGGCATGCTCCAACTCACTCTGGCCAGCACAGTGAAGTATGGGAATAGGTTTTACCCTTTTAACTGGCACAAAAACTGACACCTTTATTCAAGGCATCATGTTTGCAATAACCACAACACAAGCAGTCAAAATGCCATCAAAAAAGACAACTCTGATAATAATATGCACTGTCCTTGAATTTGATTGGTCCACACCCGAGACGGCTTTTCTTAGAGCCTAGTCTCCGTTGGTGTTGGACCAGAAGACGCCAAAAGGCGTACAACTCAAAAACAGCGCACTATCAGAGTATTGAGGGCTCGGGGTGAGCATTTACATTATGAGACCTCCTTTGCCAGTAACAAGATATAGGAATAGGTTTATCAGAGTTGTCTTTTTTGTTTGCATTTTGACTGCTTGTGTTGTGGTTATTGCAAACATGATGCCTTGAATAAAGGTGTCAGATTTTGTGCTAGTTAAAAGGGTAAAACCTATTCCTATATCTTGTTACTGGCAAAGGAGGTCTCATAATGTAAACAGTGAAGTATGGTTAAGCAAAACTCCCATGCTTGACACTGTGTGGAGAGGGTTTCATGCACCAGTGGATTGACAAAGGGCTGAACATTTTCTGCGTGAAGAAACTTGCTAATCAATGATGACAAGATATAATAATATTCCCTCATTGATTTAATATTTTCCATATATAGAGTATACAAATATTTAAACAAACATCCAATGTCAGCTTCATACATTGACAGCTGTCCCTCAACACTTCTTACATATAATTTTGATCTCACTAGTAGTTCCCCAGCTCATTGTTAGATATCTCCCTAAACACATGCCACAGATGACTGAAAGGAGTCCATGAAACACTCAGTGGAGAAACAATTTGAATGTAAATTATTTTTTACAACCGTTTACAGAGCGTGTGCAACAACCACGTGTTTTTTTCTCAAGCGATGTGCAATTATGTAAAGCTATGCATACATGCATCCATATACAATAGAGATGATAATTAAAACGTAGAGTTTCAATTCGCATTTTACACATGCGAATAAATTATTTTAATATCCGCTTTGAAGCAACCAGCTTTCATGGTTTAAAAGTTATATCTTCTGCCGTTGTTTGCCATGTTTCCCGTTTAATAATAATAAGATGTCAAAATGAAAAGTAACCTTACACAATTGCGGTGGCTATCTTAACAAACAACAAAAAAACCCAAAGCATGATCCCAATCAAGGATTGCGTTCATGAAAGCAAAAAAAAAAATCCCCCATTGATACCTGTTGAAAGTGGGATGTTGAAAAATAATATCGATGTGAACAGGGTCCACCGCTGCATTGCACCAACATCTGAACTCCTCGATGAGCATTTTCAATTCGCATCTCCGCTCAACATAAAAAAGCCGGCAAACAGCAAGGCTCGTCTGCGATGCACTTTCATCAGGTGACCTCTCTCCACACATTGTCATCACCTCCCCCCCCCTCTCAAGAGATATCGGGGGGGGGGGCAGTGTGTTGGACCAGCGTTGGCGGGCTAGCGCTAGGGCAGTCACTTGCGCGCTCAAACCGAGCACCCTTCTTGCTCGCCGTCGCGTCGGTCGAGGCGAGCAGTGGAGAGGAAGGAAGAAAGAAAGAAAGGGACTGACATTCTGCTCCTGTCCGCTCGGATCTTGGTCACAAATTGGGTTTTTTGGGTTGAAGAGTGGCGTGGCTCCAACGGTCCCCTCGTTGGGTCTACAATGCGAGAGATCAAAGTGGTATTTTTTTTACTTTTCTCTGCCAGAGAGTGCTGTGTGTTAGGTTCACTCTGGCATTTGGGGCACAGACACTCGATGTCACGTGGGTTGTGGTGGAATGGATGGAGGAGGGATATATACGGTGAGAGACTTAGACGTCACATTGTCCTCGGTCACTCGCTCGTGGCTGTCATGTGGGGAGATGTTAAATTGGCATCTCTACGTATCTCCCCATGTCTCTATATGGCTACAGGGTTTGGTGTTGCATGTTGTTTATGTCGTTTATTGTGAAAATTCGGTCACAGTTCCTATGATCACTGTTACATTGCTTTTATGGCTTTATTTTGGTGATTTCGAAAAGTTTTTTGGTTTGGCCATATTTGTTTGTTGTAGTACGGAGTTAGTCTGATGGCCTTAATCTAAGTTGTCTTGTGGTTGTTCTTGTTGTTTGACATGCACCCCACTGGGATTTTTGCACACAGCGTTGGTGTATGGTGCTTTTTCAGGAATATTTTCCTGTTGTTTCCTGGATTTTCTGTTTGCACAGTCACATAGTCACTTTAAGATGTTTTCTTGTTCATGTTTTTGTTTTTTGTTTGTTGCGGTTGCACCCGATTCAAGAGGCGAATGGCTCACAGGGCTATACCAAATAAATGAAACTGAAATGTCTCCCCTTATCTCCCCGTTTCTAAACAACACCGCATGTCGCCTTGTGTCCTCCGCATGTCTTCGTCTGCATGTCCTTTTATGCCTTCCCTTGTTTCCCCCATGACTCCATAACTCCACTTGTTATCACGTGTCTCCTTTATTGCCCAAGTCTCCGCATATATCCCATTGTCTCCACGTGCCGCCACCTGCCAACACGTGTCTCCGCGTATCGTTCCCTAGCTTCCTTTGTCTCTAGATGTGTTTCCTCCCCATGTATCTTTCACGAGTGTTATCTTGTGTTTGTACATGTCCATGCGTCTCCACGTGCCTCCATCAGTGTCCACATATGTCTTCCCATAACTGAGCAGAGAAAAATGTCACCAGTACGACGGGAAGGGCCCACCAGATTTAACACAGCTTAGTGGAAGTATACTCTGAGAGCTAAACAAGTGCGATAAAACCTCACTACCAGGCACAGGTAGAGGGGGGGGGGCTATTCCATTTGATACCCTACGCTACAGATAAATTGTTAATGTTCGATGCAATGTCTCACAGTGGGCTGAACAAGCATATGCCGTGTTAATGAGGCGGTTGAACAGGTGTGTGGCACACCTGCTCAGAAGAGTCCATTGGGAGCTGATGCTAGCTGCCCGAGACTTCCTAGCTGATGCAACTTGCCAGAGACTCTTCTATTACATATCGCTTTGTAAATCATCATCACCATCGACCATGATGATTGTCATGGATCGGCTTCAATAGGCTGGTGTGTGGCTACGGGCGTTTTGGTGGCGCACCGAACTGGCACCACCTTGGCTTGAGTGCCATCTCCGCCAGTGAATTGTGGGGCTGCCCCAAAAAATAAATCGACGAGCCGTCCACATTGTCGAGGAACGTTTCTTACAATGGAAAGGAGGCGGACCGAGAGGAATGAGTGAAGCAGATGAAGTGACGAACAAGCGGTCGGGCACCTTGGATCTTGGCTTTTGATAACAAACGCAATAACAATCAATCATGATGTCCACTGCTTGATGAAGGCCTTCCCAAACTGCCACCATCGCCTCGCAGTCTTGCGGTGTAGTTAGTGAGCGTGCACCAACTGCTCTACCCAGCCATGATTTCTGGGGAGGCGTGGGACAGATACCCGGCACTGCGTTAGCAACTGCATGAGCCAAATGTCCCTTCGGCATTGAGAGGAGGTGGTGGATTGGCAACCCCAGCTGCAAGTGGCTATCAAATTCTCGCTCATATTTTCCAAAGGTGAGCCAAGACCGGGCTATTGTGGGTTTGAATGGGGTCATAGGTGTAGGCTCATTCCCACAAAGGCAGAACAGCAGGCGCACCTTGCAGATGGCTAGCCAATGGTCAGTGGACAAATCAGCTCCATGCAAGGTCCTGGTGTCAATAGCATAGGCTTGCAATTGCTGCTCAGCCATTACATAGTCCAACAGATGTTATTACTTGGGCCCAGTATGCACCCAAGTTGCTGTGTGGATGCACCAGTGATGGAACAGCGTGTTGTTAATTACAAGCCCATAGGCTGCACAGAAACCGAGCAGCCTCTTACCATTGTTCAGGAGCTGATCTGGCAGCAAGCATTGCCATCACAACCCACTCAGGCATTACATTCACCTAATAAAGTGACTATCATGCTGGGCAATCCTAGCCATCACCTGGGACAAAAGGTCGCAGGAGGCATCTGACTCATCAGTCTTGCTTGCCTGCATCTCTCCACAGACACCTTTGGTGGGAAGCAACAGTATTAGGAAGCCAGCCACAATGACCTTGAACTACTCACAAGCTTCCAGACTTCACCGCCATACCCACAGCATCCTTCGCTCTTTCATTTTGAAGAACAGCCCACTCTCTATTGTTTGATATTATCCTGTTCCCAGTAGTGGAGTGTCCACTCCACGTATTAACAGGAACTTCGACGAGGAACAGTGTGCTCGACAGAGGCCCGGCTGGTTACAGATCTAGCTCCACAAAGGAATGGCAGTATCTCCTGCCCAGCACTTGGACATTTCATGCGGCTAGCTGTATCAATTGTCTGTTGTTCCTATAAAAGCACCAAGAAAAGGTTTCATTCCCCGAATTCTGGAAAATGGGATTTACTCAAGAGACATAATGGACACATGGACACTAAGGCACTCTAATCAATTCCCTTTGGTAATTATTTTCAATGGTCCTCAGGTAATTGACAGTGTAGAAGGGTTACTGGCCACTCGCACTGAGCCAGAGCCCCCGCTAGCTATGGTGACGGGTGGCCTGAATGTTTACGTTGCACCTGCCAGGGTACACAGACAACCACTGCCAGCCTTATGCGTACGCACACACAAAGACACAGATTCCCCCACGTAGCCATACAGACTCTTGAAGGCAAGTGAACCCATCCCAATGTACCTTGTGAGATGGACGCAGTTCCTCAATCCTGTCACAGGGAAGTACATGCAGGTACAGGCAAGACATGTGGATATATACGGAGACACGTGCAGATACAGGAAGACAGCGAGAAAATGGAATATAAAGGAAGGCAAGTGGAGATGTGGAGACAGAAAACACCTGAAGAGAGACACAAGACTTTAAAGAGACAGACAATGCCAAGGGGCTACAGAGAAAGACGAAGCGAAGACAGGGAGACATACACATGGGGATAAACATGGAGACATAGCGAGACAAGAGACAATACGTGAAGGCATAGAGACATATTAAGTCAGAGATTCAGGGATGATATCGAGGGGAACGCAACAATACTCTAGTTTGATGTATAATATATGGCTTCTATCTCATTAATTTGTCAGACAATGGTTTGTGTCAGTTTAATGTCGGTATGGTTTTATCTTTTGATTTATTAAAACATGTTGAAGGCAATTCTAAAAAATAAATTAATAATGGAGAGCTTTTTAATAACTGTATATATGCTAATGCAAAAAAGGATGTAAAATACTGCATAATATCCATATAGGTAAATACATTGTGAGAAAATTGTGAACAACGTTTTTTTTTGTTTACCGAGACAACAGACGCAGGCTTTGATGTGGCACTGTCAAAATCGAAGTCGAATTAACGCGACAGTGGTTTAATTACTCGTACTGAAGCCACCTGATCACAGCTCAAAAGGGTCTTTCCCAACAGCGCCTGCTTTTGAGTGGAAATAATTAGTAGGAGATCATTGCACGCATTACACTCCTTGCGTGGATTTGGGATTCTGCCGGGCCTTCCGTGGCCTGGCCTAGACACACCTTTCACCGCTGTTTTTTTTTGTTTGTAAGCATTTTTTTTTCCCCCGTCATTAAAGAAGCCAGAATACAGTGGGAATTTCAAAAGAAGCGGGGGTGGGGACAACAGCTAACGTGTAACAACGCTCTACGGAACGCACCCTCAGAATTTGGGACCGTACTAGGGCGTCAGTGCTCGCTGTCCTACCGCCGCAGTGGTACAGTAACGTTTGGGAGCGGTTTATGTCATGGGGGGGGGGGGGGAGAAAATGGGAGAAAGGGGAGGGGGGGAATACATTTACTAAACAGAACCCGACTTAAAATAACATAGAGTGTCCAAGTTTCTAAATATTGTTATCTCCCAGGAGCAGCGGTTACCAAGGGTTCAGGAGGGTGGAATGGTATCACCAGGGGTGGCACGGTGGCTAGGAGATGTTAACTACCTCGCCTGGTATGCAGGAGCCCGTGGGTTCGATGCCGACCCTCACACCTGCTGCTGTATATTTGGAGTTTGTGTGTTTCTCTCTCCCCGTGGTCGCGTGGATGTTTCTGTTGGTCCTCGGGTTTTTCCACTCCACATTTAGAATCAACATCACGCGTTTGGAGTGTTTGGCTGCTGTAAATATCCACGTGATGAGCCACTTCGTTGAGCTATCATTTGCGGCCAGGATACTTCTGAAAGAGAGCTACATTAGTACAGTGGGCGTTCACCTGGTAAAAAAAAATATAAGAAAAAGAAAAGAAAAACCTGTTTTTAATAGTTAGTAGCTTCACCGCTGTTATTACAGCGCAGCACTGGCTGTCAACACCGCGACGGCCTCCCTTTACCCACGTGGCCCTCCGAGGGCTGCTCACTGAGCCCAACCATGCCTCGTGTCGCACAGCAAGCGGGATAATGAGACGAGAGTTGCTCTTCCTTATGGAGTTCAGCAGTGATGGGGGGGGGGGGGGGTAAGGGGAGGAAGAATGTAGTTTCAAATTTAATTCAACATTCTCTACTGATAGTCATCTTCTGATAGGAGATAATAAGCTCTAAACATGACAGCAACATGAAATTGGGCTATTGCTATAGCAATTTTAGCACAGGTGGAGGGAGAGGTGAGGCTATGATAACATCAGTGGTAGCTGGGTAAAAAAAATGCTTTTGGTTGAATTCATATCCCCAGCCAATTATCTTGTTTGAAGCCCCTCGACTAACCATCTGGCCTCTCTTTCCCTGGATGCAGGAAGAGTAGAAATTGGAAACAAAATGGAAAGCAGGTTTTATATATAATACCCTCAAATGACTGCAAGGTCTTCTTCCGACTACGATAAATGACAAGTCCCCCTAATCTAAACGATAAATGAAGGACAATTAAAATGTGAAAAGTTCTCAATCATGCTGGAATTATGAAATGTGCGCATCGTAAAATAGTTGAAGGTCGTTCGTATCTATTGCAGTAACAAAACTGAAATGTTGAGCTTTCGTATTTTTTTTCACACGTCCACGAGCGAGCAGCAAATATGAAAGCGCGATGCAGAGAGGTCGCCGGTTCGACTCCCATCTCCTGATTGGTCACTTGGAAACGATCGCGCGCGTTGCATCGAAGTCCCTCCCCGCGTCCGTTCGCCCAGCAGTTTTAAATGGGCACAACGGGAGTTATCGGACAGGTCACATGCGGTGGGGTAAAGCGTAGGGACACCGCCCACCTCTTTCAACACACCTGATCGATGTGGAAGAGTAGACCAAATAACCCCAAAGAGCTTGCTCAAGTGGAGGCCCTCACGCCAGCAGCAACGTGAGCATGCAACTATTCGGCCGCACCTGTGCACTGAGAGGTTGTTGATGTATCCGTACGTGTACTCAGTGTGAAATGTGTTGTGGCTTTTCTTTTTACCCTTTTTTTATACATATATACACAAAGGGTGCCATTTGCAAGTCCATGTTTGCGGGCATAACCAATACAATCAAGCACAAGCCACTGGACATATCGCCCTAGATGCGGCGTGAAAGCAAACAAAACACATTTAAGCAAGGCCGTAATAATAATGTATATATTGGGGGGGACACAGCCCTCCCAATATTCAAATATGCTCAAAATGCCCCCCCCCCCCAATATATCGCTATAAAATAGATTTCTGTTTATATGATTGTGGTTATGGTTGTACCTTATTAATCCCTAATCTCTGCCATTACATACAATGGAACAAAAAAAGGTAAAAAAGTAAAAACAGAGCAATGTAATACAATACACTATTGGACATTATTGTCAAAAATAAAAAGTCCATCCCATGTGTTAGTGAATTTTTAAATATTTTAGGCAGGAAATTCGTTTTCAAATTTTGATTTTTTCTGGGGGGGGGAACCCCAAGACCCCCTGGAAGATTTGGTTCCCCCCAATGTTGACTCCATGGCTACGGCCTTGCATTTAAGTACGGACACAAATTGCAAAATAAACGCCGCCCGTTTTCCGCTGTGCAGACGTGAGCAACACCGTCGCAGGGTGTAACTCGTCGCGATCGTGGGACGGGGGGAAACGGGCAGCGGAGAGAGAGAGAGCAACAATTCCGGGACGAGTATAAAGGAAACATCTTGGCAGTGCCCTTGGCCTATTCCAACGTAATATGAACGCTGCTTTCAAATGACAGCGTGCGCGATAATGCAATTGGTATCTCGGCAGTTCGGGCGCGCACGTGGGATGGCGTGCTGGTGTCGGCCACCGCGCAAGCCGCCACTGAAAGCCAACCGACCCAACGCGTCGGGCTCTCACGACCTTCCCAAATGCCACGTCGGAGGCGCCCCCTTTGCCGCGTTATCGCGATCTCGGCCAAAGTTCACGTTAGCTCTGCGCAATGAGCGAGCACGGATGAGAACTGGCGCACGCTCGGGCACACATTATTCATTCATCGTCGTCCAGCACCAGCCTCTTTTTGTTTATTTTTTCAAGTTGGACTGAAGCCGCGCTGCGCGGCACCCTCCCCGCTTCTCGCGGTCGTCCGCCAGTCTCGCTCGCCGCGTCGTTCAAATCTGTACCACCACCACCACCACCGCCCTCACCCCCCCCAGTCCATTCGCTCGCCCCGTTCTACCCATCGCCGCGTTCCTTTGCGGTGGAAACTCGTAAGCCGAGGAAGGTGCAGAGCACGGGCGGGTGCGATCCGCAGTATTTTACTTTTTTTGCATTCTGCATTTCACGAGCCGAAGAAACCCTAACGAGCGTTGGACGCGTGCGGAAATGAGAAGTGAGAATGTGCCCGCACGCGCGCGCGCCCGCAAACCCACGCTCTAACCATCCAACACAAACGTAAAGGCTGGACCGAAGGGCAATCTGAGAGTGCTCGGGACCCTTGGCGGACACCGCTGATGGGGCCCCTGGCCGCCACCAATTATCTGCTCCTTGAGCCACTATACACAAGATACAAATTGGCGAAGCGAGTGCCTCCGAGTTAATCTGTCCCGGTGCATCGCTCGCGGGGGCCTTCCATAGCGGCGGGGATTCTGTGGGGGTAGCGGGGGAGGGATGCAGGGCAGGTTCATGCTGATGAGTGAGGCGAGGTGCGAGACTAAAATGAGCGGTTTCTCCCAAGGAATTGCGCTTCCTCGGAGCGGGATGCACCAATAAGACCACTTCAGTGGCTGCCCCTCCATCATCGTGCGCCCGGCAGGAGTAGCTCGCATGCAAATCCGCTCGGCTCACCTGCTCTGCGTCCTCGCGGGGCCTAATCACCGATCCGCAATGACAACACACGTTTCACGCGTGTGCCTTGCGGCTGAAAAGAAGTGTGTTCTGCGCCGTTGAGTTCCGCAGGTGTGCTCTGCCACGCTCTTGCAAGGGCTGCCAGCGCGAATTTTCACAATTCGATTTGAAAGATTCGGAAATTCGAAAATAATTATCTTCTCCCGTTTGCGATGCGCATAACATTTTTAGTGAGTTTTTTTTTTAGAAATATAGCTCACGGTGGTGCAGTTCGGTTGTGGGATTCGACGGCTATTTATTTACTTAACGCGTCCATAAATATTCACCCATCATTGCCCAGCCTTCATAGCCATTATCAACGTCTCTTTCAAGAACTATCATTGTTTATCTGGAGTGTTATCGCTCCCAGAGAGAAAAAAACCAGCTTTCTTCTCCCAACCACAGTAAGCAGCTCTGCTGTTGTTACCTTTGTAAAGGATTCATTCTCACCTCCAGCAAGGACAACTAATTAAAACAAGTGGATCGAATCCCGTCCCTTTTTCCTTGGGTTCAAAGAAATCTCTTTGGAATTGCCTTAGCGAGTGCGATTTCTGATTCGGTGTTTAATGTGTACATTTAAGACACTTTTAAATGTTACATTAAGGTATATATAAGTAAAAAGACGACAAAAACAAAATTAACATTGCCTGTTGATAATATGAGTAAATAGGTTATTGACCAGCAAAGATTTGCTGGCCCTGGAGTGGGAACCTACAAGCTTCCCAAGGCTGTTAGGACACATTTTTGTCAATAAGCAATTATTGCAGGCACAAAGCCGGACATTAAAGGCTCCTGCACTTTGACAACCTCCGGGGTTATTTAAAAGCACGTATTTACCACTATTAATGAATGACATCATTTTTAGTTGTTGAGTTATAACAAATAATAAGACGAATGAAAAAAAACATGTTTAAAACCCAAAATTAAGTGCCAGTGACGTTAGCAGATGGAAAACGGCCTGCAACCCTTCATAAAACATTAGCCGCCACCTGAAAACAAGAGCCACTCTAATCATGGTTTTATAGCCTTTGCATTAGCCGTTTAGCCCTCCACCACCACGGAGCGACTGCAAAGAAGGCAACTTTAATGTTCTGCGTGCAGTGCGGCTCACAGAAAGGGGGGGAAGGAGCCAAATGAAAAACAAATGGTGACCTTCTTTCGCTGCAACCCTCTTTTCATTATTTCAAAGCACGCAACCTTTTACTCAGTCAGCAGGAGCAGCACTCGGAAGAGGTGTTTTATTTTTACGTTGGTAAAATATGTTCTTATTTCATTGGTTAAAATATGATTTCTTAATTAGCGACATTGAATGATTTTTGTTTGTTATGGTTTTCACTTAAAACGTTTCAACTCACTTATTTTCACTTTCATTACGGCGCTACGTAACATTGACCAAGCTTTCTGTACGTGTGCACGCCGCGTCCAACGTTGCTGTTACGGATATTTCCTTGCACTTATAGCAGGAGTGCTATAACCTTAAATGATTGGAGCGGTGGTACAGTTGTTTGTGCGCTGGACTGTGAACAATATCTGAACCGTACCTGCCTTCCGAACCTCCCAACAACCTGCAATGACCAGAGTGGGGAAGTATAGTTAATATATTTCACATGACCGATACAGCGCTGTGAGGGCACTTATCCACTGGTGGAATGAGGATGCCCGATAGCTTTGTTTCAGATAACCCTAACAGCGCACAAGTGTGTGGTGCACAGAGACAACGCACCAACGAACAACATTTTAATTTACTCTATCGAGCCTTGGTCAAGAGAATTGCATTGCTGCTCTCTGCAGGTGTGGTGTATAAAGGTTACATGTGGGTCAATTGCATTCTGGTTATAGATTAGTGGACAAGGCTGTAACTAGCCATCGCTGTGGCTCCTATAATGAAGCCAAATGATCAACCCACTTGACTTTCATTACAATGTATCTCAAAAGTCATTCCTCCAAACGTCGGTTCTCCGTAGTGGCCTCCAGGATAAAAAGAACTGGGGGAATGCCCTTGCCATGTTTTTTTTGCAGTGGGAATTTAGAGTGATACAAGCTGGAATAATGGAAGAACCCTACGGTGATATTAAAAATCCAATGAGAAATTGTGCTAATTGGAGACATTAAATATTCACCAATTAAAAAACGCCCAACATATTTGTGTTACCACTTAATTCGCTATGCAAATCGGCATGCAGTTTTGAAGGGTAATATCTACCTTTGCCCATCACAACGTTCTCTTATTCTGCTCATACATATTATATGCTAACAGCGCATTATTCTTTTTGTCATTTTATAATACAAATATATATTATAAGTCGCTCACATCAAGCCGCATGACATCTGGCTCCAATTGGGAATAAACGAAGACAGCAGTTCATTACATATTGTTTACTGCCTCCAGAGATGGGAAGTTTGTTGATTTAACCATTTCATTGGCCAGGCTGCCCATGGGATACAGTGCAACGTAAAAGGTAAGCAGAAGATGCGTAGTGTTGTATGAACACGTGGAGGAGCGATCAGTGGCACAGTGCTTAAGCGCAGTGCGCTATGGGGCTCAGCAACCCGAATTGTATTCCCGGCCACGGATACCGTACATCAGTGGCGAGTTATCTCTCAACTAGCAAATGGGCACCCCATTCACTAACCCACACTGACCAGTGTGTTGAAGCATGATTATTAAAAAAACCCATGCCCAACGCGGCTTGGAGTTGTCTGCATCTCGAGGCACAATTCTGCTTCTGTGTTTGCTGTTGTGCTGCTGTTGCTGAGCAACAGTGTTTTGTACAACTTTCCTTTTGCATTTTCCACAAGCAAGCTGCCACATACAAATGCAGACTGTCATTAAATCCCCATTATCCCCAGAAATGTAATTAATTCCAGGATGAAGTTTGTTTTTTAATATACGAATGATGAACGTAAAAAGTCGCGGTAAATAAAATTATCACCTCTCTTCCCACGTGTGCCACTGGACGGGAGGTGATGGCTGTAGCTTGATAAACGTCATCGGCATAATCAGCCGTGGGTGGGGGGGTTTCCACCTTTGGGATGCGCAATGTTGGGGTACGGGTAGTCGATTCAAATGTCCTTGTTAACTTTACTTAATCTTCCCAGCTCTAACATTCACACGATTAAAAACACCAGCGTAGAGCTATTTGTCAACCTACTGCCCGCCCGGATGAAGGCATCCCCCATTGCCACGTTCGTTGTTTTGACCACGTGTCGTGTGGTCGGTGAGGGTTGACAAACGGAGGGCCCAGCATTGATTCGGATGTCACCGCTCACCGATAATGTGCGCGGGCTCACGGTGCGGTCTGAGAAACCACTGGGCTGCTGCTTCTCCAATCTGTTTGATATATTATTTATTTAGACATTTGGTTCGTAACTTTGCTCCGCGATTTATTGTGCCACGTAATTTCAGCATTTTAAAATTGTCGTTTGCGTCGTTGATTAAATGGATGTGAACAGGATATTCAATGGGCGATTTAATAAAGGGTACACTCAGAGGGAATGGTTATTTTGAAGGGCATTTAAGAAGATGGAACTGTTCTACATTTTCCCCTTTTTGATGTCTATAATCAATTCAGGTTTTTATTTTAACAAAATCATATAATTTACAAGAAAAATATTGTAAAATAGCTCACAATATAGTCGTGTGCTTTATTTTCCAAAAGCGTTCTTTAGCAAGTGAAAAATATATACTGCATGAAACAATGCTATTTTTCATTATTTCAAACTGCTTCGGCATACAGTAAAGAATACAATTGAGAAAGATATATAGACTGAAAAAAAATCGTAACTCATCGTAAGATGTCGTACTGGAATTGTATTTGCAGATGTGTTTCCGTGGAGTATATTTTCAATGGATGTTTAAAATACTGCCCGTATGCGTACTCCTGTGCAGCTGCTGTCCAAACAATATTACAACATTACAGGTATATTTAATGTGCGAGTGCTAAATCTTCACAGAAGCATTAAAAATACAAAAGCTTTAAAATATCAGGCGTTGACAAGTTTTACACTGCACGCTCCATCTCTTTTATGGGCACTCGGTTAGGACAGCACTGGATAAGTTGTGCTGCTGCTGCTGTGTAGAACAGTACCTTCTACTGATGGTGCAAAATGGCAGTGGTTCGCTGCTACTGCTGCATAGGGATTTGTGTAGCCTTTTGTATAAAAAATAAAATAAAGCTCAGAAACAAAAATAATGCATACGCATGGATTATGCAATTATTTAAATCCTGGGAGGTATACAAAATATATGTAACAATGTTTATTGTCTGCTATGGATATGGATAAGAATGATGTGGAAATCAAGACAGAATGGAACCAAATACTGGAAGGCGCACAAAGAAGCGTGGAAATATGTATTCTTTGAATTACACCAAAAAGTTAACAGCAAAGAATACATTTTTTAAAAAAAACGTCAACTGGTTACACGCCACACAAAATTGTCTCACTCTCGAACAGCGAGAGCTACTCGGAGGCGTGACGAACCACAGACTAGTGTGAAGGCAGCAGCTAGGCATTGAGGCGTAAACAATTGGCCCAAGCTCTGCAGACCCTTATATATACACACGTTTTTTCGCCAATTAATGAGTGTTTTACACGTGGGAGCAAATTGGAGCTCTGCGAGGAAATCTATGTGTGCGAGGGGGCAATACTCTATCCCATACAGATGGAACAAGTGTAGTCCACATTGATGTACTGCCTTCTCCTGGAAAGCTA
This sequence comes from Petromyzon marinus, assembly GCF_048934315.1. NCBI lineage: Eukaryota > Metazoa > Chordata > Hyperoartia > Petromyzontiformes > Petromyzontidae > Petromyzon > Petromyzon marinus. The sequence goes on along the minus strand of NC_133688.1, from coordinate 17,748,493 downwards.
TAGTATGCCACCTCGATATTAACAGGAAGGGAGTTTCTGAGCATTTGTATAATCCACCAACCCTCACCTTGCAGTCATGGATTACCACCACCTGGGCAATGATATTTCAAGTGATATGTGGAGGGCATAATTTGAGCAAATATGTTTTTGTCAATCGCACAAAAGACCCACTATGACGTACGGAACGGAAACATGGTCATTGAGATGGGGTTTTTTAATCTTCCATGAAATATTAAAAGTTTGCAAAGAATAATGGAGAGTTGCATGCTTAGAGACACAGAAATAGGAACGCAATCATCAGAGAACGTATTCAAGTTGGGGAAATCACATGGAACGTGAAGAAAATGAAGTGGAAATGGGCAGGACGCTGCACAAGAGGAGATGAAGGACGTTGGGTGGGAATAATCCGGAGAGGCATCCGAGGGATGCAACGTGCCCAGGGGAACGTCCACCCTGGACAAAGAGCGTTGAAATCAGTATCGTGCGTGAGTGTCAGATGCATCGTTACATCGCAGGAGCACGGGTGGTGGCAGTTTGGGTGAAGCATTCATCCAGCAGTGGAACGACCATGCTCAGTGATGATAACAAATCACATGACCATTCGAGCTGGAGAAGGGAGTGGACATCATACCGCATGTGGTATTCCGAGATGACGTCATGCGTGATGACGTCATCGTGTGCGTGTGCATGACCTGTGATATCTTCACCATGTGAAATAGGCTTAACCTTTTCAATGTATTCTCAAGTTTTAGAGGGAAAAAAACCCATTGCTTTTAAAAATCAATTAGCACCTAATAGCAACGCACATTTTTACTCAATTTTATTTCAAATGGTTCACCTTTTGGAGAGTTATCATGACCTCCCTTCCACAGACAGATGGATAGAGCTAATGCATTCACATTTTCAACTTAGTTTGGAAGGTGTAAAAATATATATACAATTGCGACTTTCCCCCCCCCCCCCCCCCCGAAATAATGCCACTCCTGGAAAAAAAACAAGTGGCAATGTTGCACGAGTGCAGTAACATTTGGAAGAAGCAAAGTATTGCCCTAATTAAAATTATATAACTAATCACATTGTGATCTGCATTCTCCGCCAATGATTTTCACACCGTTGCCATCGCAGCTTCCTTACATTTAAACCAACAAATAAAATAATTCACGCATGAAGCCACCGCGCCAATTAGAGCGCCGTTATTGCGGCAGCTCGTTTAATTAGACGAAATCTTTTGGGTAGGAAATAATTGCACACCTTAAGATGTTGGCGGATTTAGAAATCTCACGCTCTGTGCATTGCGGGGATTTAGAGGGATTGCATTCATTTTACATCGTCGTCATCGTCACCTTCGGACATGGTCTATCCACTGCTGCCTAAATGTCTCCCTAAGCCGCCACCTCACCTCGCCATCCTGCAAAGCAACATCCGGCGAGTGCGTACAACCCGAGCCCGATTTGCTGGCTCCATCTCCGCGATGGCTGGGCTACACTCGGGCGCCGCCCCCCTTATCTTGGCTGCCGCTCCGTTGTTATTATTATTCCTGACCATCGGGCGTCATCGCCCGTAGCGACGCGTCCTGCCCAAGCCCGCTAAAGTTTGTATTAACACTTTAGAATGATGATGTCCCTTAGCCTGCGTGCGTTCTCTCGTTCCATGTTGTTCTTCTTGTTGGCTCTCGATGCGTTTTCCACATCTCACCATGCTTTGCTTACTTTTGAGCTTTGTTCACATTTGTCGATGACTATGTTTATTTCAATCACGTGTCATCGCGGGTAGTTTGCACCGATTAAAATGTTATTCTTTGGGAACATTGATAAATGACATTTCATTATCAAGTTCATGTCTCCAAAAGCACTCCAGGCTAAGTACTTGCATAAGCACTGATGTTAGCATAATAGTACAATGCTTCGGCAGGTCGTGTGCGGTGCAGTATTTAAAAATAAATGTTTTTTTGCTCTGGAGACCGGGAGATCGACGATCGACGTTGACGGCGTTCGCCGCGATTGCTCACCTAACAAGAGCGGGGCCACGTGAGGGGCTGCCACCTTCCACTGAAATGTGGTCAACTACAACCTCTTTTCAGACATCTTGCCCAACGTGGAAGTAAAAGCCAAGTTACCCTGTCCAGGAGGCTTCAGTGCAGGGATGTTCACCCAGCCAGTGGTGTAAGCAATCGCGAGGCAACAGCGCCTTGACGGTTTTTTTATCTTCTTGGTTCTTTCGGTAAAGTCACGTAGAATGAGAATAGAACATTAAAACAAAATAAGGCAATAAAATTCTCACGACGTTTCGGCGACAACACAAGTAGCCTTCTTCAGGTGAAGGAACACAACTGTCGGGACGACAGCGCTTCAATGAACGCTGCTAAGATTCGCAGCGTCTTTTAAGCTAGGTGGGAGAAGGAAAGCGCCTTGACAAAGGAGTTTACATATAAAACAGGAGAATTTAGCATTGAAATAGCTGTGATAAAGTGTTGGATCAGCAGGGTGTTAAAGTCAGAAACTAGCATGTAACTGGGAGATTAGCATGATGTTAATGTGAGGGATTAGCATGTGACTGGTCACAGAAATAGCTATGTTAAAATCAAAGGTTACATATCAACAGAGGCATTTAGTATATGGACGCGAAAGGACTGCAACTACCCAACTATCATACAATAAACCGATGTGAAAAAACTAAGTATAAACTACATCAATATAATAAATGTACTCAATATATTATTCAATAAGTTGAGCTATAAACATAAAGTAACTGGGTATACACTACACTATATAATGAATACCATATAGTAAACTAATAAAAAACTAAAATACAAACTACATCAATGTTATAAATAAACTCTATATACTCTCCAATCAGCTGAGCTACTAACAATAAGTCGTTATACATTACAATGCCATATGGCGAAAAAATGGGTGGCGGTTTTTTCCTCAACGTTAGCACCACGGACAGCGACGAGCTTTGTTCAGACGGACGAGTCCATCTATGCTCGAAACGGAGGAGGGGGGAGAAACAGCCACGATGCGCTGTTATACTCCATGTTATAAACCATACCATTAACCGTGGTGTGAGAGGTATTAAGAGGCAATGCCAGTGAAAGAGCTGCGGTCTGAAGGTCACCGTAAAATACAATTAATTAAGAACCAAAATGGTTTAAAACATCTTTCCAATGGTTGCTAAGCCAGAATCCATCTTCTCGGTTGAAATTGTCTCTGTGCTTGTATATGTGAATGGCCTCATGAACGAATCTCTCATGGTAGCCGGTTGGCTTGCAAAGAACCTCCGTCTTGGATAAGTCAATGTCATGTGAGCCCACTGAATTATAACAGTGATCTGCCAAGGCAGAGGAGTTCGTCCTACCGTGTTTCAAGTCTGCTTTATGTTCGCGAATGCGGTCCGAGATATGTCGATTGGTTTCTCCAATGTAGCTGCTACCACAGAGGCACTTTAGTTTGTAAACGCTCGGGTACTGTATGTCTGGAACAGCATCTTTTACAGATGGAACCAGATCACAGATTTTATGTACTGTGTTGAATCGGACCTGGATCTTGTGTTTGTTCAGGATTTTGGAGATCTTTTTCGTGACCCCCGCAATGTAGGGTAAGGTATGTACATTTTAAACAGTTTTGCCATCAGCATTCCCGAGAGCAAACATGATTACAGGCAACAATGCATAAATCACAATTTGGCATGCATGTGCATAAAAGCCAAGGCCGGGATTTGATCAGCTAGGTCATTCAGGACAAAAGCCCTTGGCCAAAAGATGAGTGGATGGATGGTGGGTGAGTGGGTGGATGTGGATGGAGATGGGGAAGCGGGTTTGTAAATGATCGGAGGGAGGTAGGCATGCATGGTGTGTGAGGGTAGAGGGGGGGGTCGGCAATATTGAGGCCGAGAACACGGACAGGGAGGGGGTCTGGATGTCATGTCTCCACGCAGCAGGGATGCAGGGGAAACAAAATAAAAAAAATCCCTCTTGCACAGTGTGCGTTTTATGCACTAACCCGGGAAGTCGCCTTTACAAGTTACACATGCGGACTGTGCAATGCGTATTATATACCCGGGCCAGATTTGTCTTTGCTGAACCGAAGACGAATTATTGCTTTGGAAAGATCTACAATGATTGCACGTGTTGACTGTAAAGTATAATGCATAGAATATGTAATTACACGTTGAATGAAAGGTCATAACGTTTTGATTTATGTAATGCTGTATTACTAAATACTTTAGTGTAGTATCACAGCCTTTTCTTTTTAAGCGGCATACTGAACATTGCTTATGACAAAATGATTAGGAATGCGTTCACTATCATCTGATTTGGCAAGCTACGCGGGGCTGAGCCTGACAGGGCTTGGATGGGTAACCAATATGCATGCCAGGGTGTCATAGGAGGTGGCTACTTTCAACGCCAACCTTCATTGACCAGCGTGGTGAAGTATAATCACATCCCATACCCCTCATCCAACAGTGGAGTTACAAAAAGGTCCGTCCGTGCATGCTACCGTAATCTCCGGGATTTTAAGACGCGCTTTCACTCCATTGTACTCTTCACGGGGCGGGGGGGGGCGGTCTTACAATGCGGTACACGTGTGTGAGACCGAATCCGGGATCTTTATTTCGACTGCGGAAAGAATCCGATGAGCTATAAAGCTCGTCTCCCCAGATGCCCAGTAGGGGGCACGGGGTCAGCGAGTTACGTCAACAAAACAGTACGAAAAAAAACCGACATAAGAGCAAGACAGAGCAAAGGTAAGCAAGTCGATAAATAAATAAATACATAAATGTCCATTAATTCATTATCGAAGCACACATATTCCTGCCGATTTGTCAACACCAAATGCAAGCTTGGGCAGAGGCAGCGAGACAACAACAACAACAGCCCCAGACCACACCTCTATTGCATTGCAGATGGACGTTTGATTTAACTGCATTGATAACGGGAGCGCAGGTTCGCGGTGCGTCTTGCTTTCCGGATCGTCTTCTAATCGGCAGAATACGACGTCATGCACCGAATACCCACTGAAGAAGCAGCCCCTCCGGACTGTGTGCTGCGATAGGCTCGTGCAGTCTCGCACGGCCAAAATCGACGCCCCGTAGGCTGTGCTGCAGGTTAACCAGTAACTACTCACCGAGTCTCCCACGTGTTCATCACGAGCGACAACCCCGACGGCTTTGTTGGCCAGAGCCCGGCTCGATACACACATTCATTTGCCTGTCCACCAGCGCTACCTCCATTTCCACAATAGCCCGCTCTTAAAAGTCCATTAAAAACACAACGAAGCCAGAATGGATGTTACTACAGGATGCTACCACTGGATAGTACATTACCAACATTGGTCCTTGGCCAAATGAAAAAAAAGAGGGCTTTTTGGTCTAACACGTAGGCTTTCTCGACCAATGTTATCCATGACAGTTTTTATTATTTATTGGGGTTCGATATAAACGCGTCGCTAAATCCGCCACCACTCGAGACAGCCGATGAGTAAGGTTTATCACGTGAACAAAACATGCCAATTCGTTACTAGTTCAGCACACCGGTGTGTTGGTGAGTAAACCCACAACATTTACAATCTGAGTACGACGTTTCGTTGGTAATTATAACCAGCATTATCAGGCGACAGCCAGAGTTGTGGAAAAATCCTCCTGTTTCGGTCTTAAATCTAGGGATAAACGTAATGCCACTTGTGAGTCAATCAGTGGGGGAGTGTTAATGTTTGCATGTAGATTACAATGGGTATACATTACCGGTTGCATTATTCATAGGGTAATCGACATACATAGTGTGTCGATAACCCTAATCAACAGAGGGCTTTTTTTCTTACTTTTCTACCAGAAAACTATCCACTATCAAGTGTAGCTCTGCATCATGTTTTCCTCGCGTTTGAGATTGGATGAGAAAACACTTTAAACTGATCAAACAAAGTTCCATCATTGGGAAACTGCATTTGTGCATCAGTCGCTGTGTTGTACACAAACCTACCGGGCCACTGAGGGAGGGGTAATCCGTTCTTGGAACAAAGGATCCAAACGTTCATGATCAAACCTGAAGTTTCGGCTGAGAAGTCAATTATTCTATTATTCGAGGGAAAGCTGTCGACCTATTGTCAATACGGAGGTGCGTGTGCGTGTATATACACGTCTGTTATTTGTGCTGCTTACACATCAAATACAGAACACTGCGATGGTGCAAAAAGGCCGGTGGCGTTGTGGCATTCCAAAGAGGAAATACTCCCAGAGACCAACCATCACGGATGGCGACTGTGGCCCTGAATTTGTCAGTTACTGTGTCTCGATGACCACACGCAAGCGGCTGCTCGGCCACACCTCCCGTATTGCAATGGCTGCGCAACTCAATTTTTTTATAGGGATTGCCTCGGATTGTGCCTGACCAAAATGACTGTTTGAATGGAGAATTTTAACGGCAGAAAAAAAATTCGCATAAGAAATGTAAACATTGTAATTGCACGTGGATGATGTTGAATTTCCACTCGTATAGCCTCCCTCCTAACTTCCTGGAATTTATTTTGCGAAAAGAACATTGCAGAACGTCATCCGAATATTTGCAGCCCGAAATAGCGCAGCCTAGTGGATTGAAACGGTGATACGTGCTCCCTGGGTTGCATTCTTCAAAGCTCCCAATTTCGTCATCGTCATGATAAGCCACGGTCGATTCAAGCTGACCCCACCTCCCAAGATCCTGCGATGTTAATAATCCACATGAACGGATTTCTTGAATCCACCGCCTCCCTGTCAAGGGGGTACCTCTGCGGGTGTGTATACTTTAACTTAGCTATTTCAATGAGCCATTTCAATGCTAAATTATATGCTAATTCCTTTGTCAAGGCGCTTGTCTTCTTTATCTTCTCACACAGCTTAAAGGTCGTGATCTAAGCGTGGCTTCTTCCACTCCAGCGCTGTCCTACCAGCCAGTCTCGTCCCTTCACCTGATGAAGGCCGCTTGTGTTGTGGCCGAAACGTCGTGATTTTTTGTTATTTTATTTTCACCTACGTGACTTTACCCAATAGAACCAAAGAGTAAGGTAAAAACGTGTTACGATGGGAATATTTATTTGAATTGAAAGCTTTCGTGACTGCAGTAATTCATATTCTTAGCTCTTTCGGTAAAGTCACGTTGAAACGTCGTGAGAATTGTTTATTGTTTTATATATATTTTATTATTGTATTGTTTCCCTTCGACTTTACCGAAAGAGCTAAGAATATAACATTTATTTGGTTATGAAAAGCAGCATGAGAATGTCCTAAATCGGAAAGTTTCCAATCAGCACACAAGTCCCGCTTTGACATACGATTTGTAAATATGGACTCTGACTTAAAAAAATAACTAAAACTGAAAAGTGTACGCAGAAGCATTGAGAAATTAAAATTTGGGAATTATGTTGAGAAACAAAAATACAAATGCATAGATCAGAGTACAGATGCAAATTATACATCGTATGGACTGTCGATAAAAGTGCATGGGCATGGGTATAACGCATAACTAGAATGGATGATGGCTGATGAAAGAGACTGATGATGGCGTGACATTCCAAAGAGGAAAACACTCCCAGAGGCCAAACACCACGGAAATGGAGCGTCGGTATTTTTGGTAGGTTCAAGACGACGTGAGGAGGCGTCTCCATCCCGCAGTTGATCGATCGTTACCCTTCACGATTACAACAATAATGGGAAAATAATGAGCGGTTGTCAAGTTAGTTAGAAAACCATCTATCACGTGATGCTATCACAAATGAGCATACTGTATGTTGTAACTATGGACGTTGAACTTCTTCTGCGCCGTGCGTAGCTAAACGTGCTAATCGGAGGTAACCTGGTCAGGCCAGGAAGCTGAGGTTGCTTTGAGAATAAAATATCAGCGACTGCTCACCTAGTCTGCTTTGAGAGAGAGAGAAAAAAAAATACGTGCTATGTATTACAGGCAGCAACTCGCCCGCTCAGTGCGCTTGCCCGTCATTTTCATTTTCAGGTCCAGTCGTACGCCCATGACATTGCACTGTGCCACCGTATCGTCAAACACTAACGTCTGCTGATGCGTGCGTGGATGCACAGATCCCATGATGCTGTTCACATCATTCGGTCGTTTGAAGCGGAAGCGCGGTTGGCGCTTGTGGCAGATGCCCGCGGTTCATTAAAGATCACGTGACGTTGTTCGTGTAAGGGTGGGGCCACGTTTACCGGGATCATGGTACACATTTGTCACGTTTGTTAGGTTACTTGCAAATTATTTAAATGAGGTTGGGGGGGGGGGGGCATCCATATTGCAAAATTGCTCCCTAACTGCCAAACTAATGCCCATTTGCAGGCTGGTGTTGTGTACACTTTGCCACACAGGGATTGCTGCCACTCGGGGTTCCCTTGGCTAGAATGCAGCAGGAGTATTGGCATGGTGGAGATGAAATGTGATGCAAAGGTGCATTGTGTTGCTGAAGTATTTAGGCTCTCTATAAATGCAAATCCTTACATCGGTATTGTTCGCTGATGTTACAAAAAAACATTTCAATAATGAATGAATCAGCACCATTCCTAAAATGACACACGCCGGGCAAGTGGCCACCACAGTGAAATATGTTTCCGAAAAAGACGACGACAATTCGTATACAGATTACAATAATACCATTTATGTATACAAGAAAGCCTCACTGTGTCTCGGCAAGTATTCAGCGATGGAGCGATGACATCGGTTCATGTCCAGGAGTGAGATAGATTGTTGGTATCGCAGAACAACGGTGGATAGCAACGACACAAGGATGATGCTGTCGGCTGCTTTGCAGTGCTAGGACAATTCCATTAATGAGCGTTTAGCACTCATTACTAATATTATTTTCATCATTACCTATCATATTTTGAATCACCATGCTGCAGCACATAGAGAGATCGACAATGCGCGGCCCATTAGTGCACAAACACTTTTGCAGCAGTGCTGCCACTTTAGCAAAATAGGACATTTCTGGTTCAATCTTGCCATGACAACAGCGCGTAATTGTCACCTCCTGTGGAAATGGATATGGGAGCCATTCAAGTGAATATGGATGCAGAGTGCAATCCAATGTGCACCGGGCGTACATATCGATGATTCTTCCTCTTACACTTCAGCGGAACCAAGGTTGGTGGGGTATCCAGGGCACCTTTGTGTCCAGGGTAACTGCATTACAAACACGAGATGACCTGTTTTGTCCATAGAAGTGTGCACTATTCCCACTGTCACATACGTAGAACAACCCTTTGCAGTGGTCCAAATGTGCCATTATACAACGGCACATCTCAGAATACTGGAAGGCGTGTACAGGCACTTTCATAACGGTTCCTGTTCCTCGACTACGTTTTTGTCCGCAAATGGAAAACGGCAGTGAACACGGACAGCAGGATGAATAGGTTTCGTACCGACATTTCTGAATCACCATTTCGACCAACTGGCCCTTTGTCAATCCACTAGCTGAATGATTTCGGGTCGGTTGTTGGGATTGTTTGACCAGATTACAGCGTGGGGTTTCTCAGTTGTGCCGCGAAGCTCTTGAGGAAATATAGCTCTTGAAATTGACGGAGTTCCTCCCACGAGGAGCGAAACATCGGATATCGTTGCACTGCCTCCGCTCCAATCTTCCATGTAATATCTTGAGAAAGTGCTTGCAAATCAATCTTGGCAAAGAATGTAGCAAAGTACGTGTAGCACAAGCATGTCATGTAAGTGAGAGAAAACCCTAGGCTAATTCTATAAAGTGCACGTGTTCTATGAAGCTGGAATGGGGAAGCCAGATTTATCCTTTTAATAGCTGATCTCAGGTAACCATGTGAGCTGTTACCAGAAGTACTCACTGAAGTCCTTAATGCAGTTATTACCTGTCTCGCATTTGGCAGTTACTCCGGCTGATACTTCATCCAGAAACTTTAAACATGCATGGCGGTTTGTGCAGGAACATTTGAATGCTATAAATACCAATGCTTGTCCAATTATCATTCACCAATAGTCATCATAATGCACGCTAATTTCTTGATAGCCGAGCGAACAAAAAATTTGCCCCCGAGGCATCGTTATCTATGACTATTTATCTACTAAAAAAAGAATAATTGTATTTTATTTTATACCTACGTGACTTTACCGAAAGAACTAAAGAGTATAATTAATATAACATTAACAAAGCCACGGTTCCACCGTGACCTTCACACAGCGCTGTATTAATCACAAAAAAGTGTTTCGGCAGCTTGATTTTTTTTCTGCCTCGTCAAATAATCGCCTAACGTGTGATTGAGGAATTGCACAGATCTAGACAGCTGGGCAGGGAGGGAGTGACAGACGAGGCGAATTTGGGCAGAATAAGACTGAGCTGTCCGCCAAGATACAGCAATTCACGTCACATGTTATCCCCCTCAATGTAACCGTGGATTTGACAGTCTAAGCCCACAGCCTGCATCCACGTGTCGTGTTGTTAGAAATTGCCACTTATTAATTTCTCTGCAGTTCGCTCTCGGGGTGATAATTTGCCGAGGAATGGGGCCTTGAGAAGGCCTCATTAGACTGATTGCTCTGTTTCGCCGATTTTATCGTGATTCGTGAACACTGATGAGGGTCGCAGCTCTCCCGTAGCGACAACAACCTCCGCTCATCAGCACATCAGCCCTTCATTTGCAATTCATGATCCCTCGGTGTGGCAAATCAAGAGAGAAAGAGAGTTTCAACGCCTTTGGGGTGCTTCGCACTTCAAAAGCATACAGATAAACACTGCATTAAAAAAAAACGTAACTGTTACATTTATCACAATTGTGTTCTCAAACAGTGTTTAGCATTCTCAAAACCAGTTTTTTATTGTTTTACCCCAAAAAAGCCTCTTTGAGACACAAGGGTCTGATTAAAGTGTTTACAATCACCACTGTTCTGCTTATTGTCTGACAAATGTTCATTTAAACTCCCTTTCTTCCAACACTACACAAAGTAGAACCAAGATTTAACCCCCTCCTTCCCACCAATTATTTTTTTACTTGCTATTGTTTGGCAAATTCATTTTTAGAGTTATTATTTGGGCCGAACGACAAAATCACCCAGAATTCCTCGGAAGCTAAGCTGGAAGGAGCCTGGATAGGGCTTGGATGGGTGACCAACATGAATTTTTAAGAGACAGGTGCGATAGGCATTGTGGGTAATAGAGGGCAGTGCAGCAAAAGCCTTTGTTGTTTTGCGATCCTCCAACGTGCACTGACTAGGGTGGTGAAGTATGGTCAAATATCTCTCAAGAGGAGTGGGGAGTCCCCCATTCAGCAGTTGATTGATAAATGAGCTGTACATGTACATGAGGGAACTCAGGCTCCTGACGAAAACCCACATATGCCACTGCCAATCAGATAGGGTATAAACCTACTTTATGAGACCTCCTTTGCCAGTAACAAGATATAGAAATAGGTTTTACCCTTTTAACTGGCACAAAAACTGACACCTTTATTCAAGGCATCATGTTTGCAATAACCACAGCACAAGCATTCAAAATGCAAACAAAAGAGACACCTCTGACAATAATATGCATTGTCCTTGAATTTGATTGGTCCACACCCGAGACGGCTTTTCTTAGAGCCTAGTCTCCACTGGTGTTGGACCAGAAGACGCCAAAAGGCACCAAAAGGGTCTTCTGGTCCAACACCAGTGGAGACTTAAGGGCTCTAAGAAAAGCCGTCTCGGGTGTGGACCAATCAAATTCAAGGACAGTGCATATTATTATCAGAGTTGTCTCTTTTGTTTGCATTTTGACTGCTTGTGCTGTGGTTATTGCAAATATGATGCCTTGAATAAAGGTGTCAGTTTTTGTGCCAGTTAAAAGGGTAAAACCTATTTCTATATAAACCTACTTGTTGTACTTCCTTCTGCAGTTACCTTGCTCCCCTACAGGAGGATGTCTCACTCGCAAATCCAACTTTGCACGATCTACTAACCCAGCCTCCGAGTTGTTGAATTGCAAGGCATGCAATTATGCTTGATTGATCGATTAATATTGATTCTTACACTCACAAAGCAGTCATTAAATATGTATGTGAGAATACATTAGTTGTGTAAGTATAGGAATAGGTGTTACCCTTTCTGTTTGCATGTTCACATATACTTGTGGTGAACATGTTTGCATATTCACCACAAGTATATGTGGTCAATGCGGACATGATTCCTTTCAAAAGGTTTATGTTTGGTGTTTTAACATCGTAACACCTGTTTTATTGTCAGAAAGGGTAAAACCTATTCTTATATTTTGATATATTATGCAAATTTAATACAAATTATATGCTCTCTTTATGTTTAGGCCAATAGCATCAACACAAATGTGCAAATGATACAAACATTTTAAAACAACAGCATAAACAAGATGGCAAAAATGAGTTAAACTATCGGTGGAGGTTTCGTGAATTGGCTTAAATTACCACCATGAATTAGAACATTTGTTGTTTGTAGCATATGAATACAGGCATTTAAAAAAATATATCCTCTGTAGTGCTTAATAGACAGGACAGCTCATGCCGTGCGGAGTAGACCAAAGAGCCTTTAAAGTGGGCTACTCGAGCTCCCTCTAGGTGCGAGGCCCTCCTGTCAGCACATAGCTCGAGTGAATGAATGCGGGGCTGCGCATTTACCCTACACCTCATGTTAGCTGCATTCAAGATGTGTTTTGTATCCAGAAGCTGCACAACATAACTGTACATATATCTATATTTTTTTATAGTTTAACGCTGTCTGTGCATACTTTTTGTATCTCACGAATTATCGTTGGACAAAAGTATCACTATCTGCACCTATAGATTTCGTAGGAATACCGCATGTGCTTTTTTGTGCGTTTGCCGTTCGTCACATATCAACGGACGAATGCTCCAAAAAAAAGTAACTGAGTAAAAGCGGGGAAATATGGCAATTGAACGTTGGTGGGTTGGGGGTTGGGGGTGTCGCGGTGATTAATTTCTTTTTTTTTTCTCAAAAGCCGCGGAACGTAAAACAAAACCCCGATGCACAAGAAGTGGACGCGCCAGCGTCGAAGCAGAGGGCCCCAGCGCACGGGGAGGAAGGGTCCCGCGCTCGACACCGCCAGCGCCGTAAACTGTTCACGCGTAATTGCCTGTTTGTGTCATTACGTTATAAAAATGCATACATAATACATGGGTTTTAATTTTGTCGTAATGCAGCTCCGTTGCGATAATTATCGGCCCATGGGCTGGAGTGTTCCACCACGCTGGGAACATTACACTTTTTTTTTCCCCATAATGTATCAGTTAGTTTAGGCATTATACATTTCTTCATGTGCAGCAAAATAAAATATAAAGTACGCGCACTGTTATCACTGTTTACAAATGCGGTTCAGAAAATAGCAAATGCGTGCGATCGCAACAACGCTTCGCCATTTTACATCATCCCTATTCTTCTTACTTTGCGGAGAGAGAGAAAAAGATGAATGGCATGCTGCATTTCAGTCCAATATTGTGCGGGTTAGGATTAAAAGTGGCACGCCACGTCACAATCACAGCCAGTTATCTCCACCGAGACGAGCTCCGCCCCGAAAGAATAATCATTTTTTCCCTTGCAAGGTGCATACATATACATGCCGTTGATCATCAAATGTAGTGGGCCCCTAGTCAGCTCATTATCCGCATCCTGACGAAGCAGGCGTGAGTGGGAGAGTGGGAAGGCTTTGTACCGAGCAGTGTGTCCTGGCTTGTACTGGCATCTGAACCTCTACGGGTTAATGCCCAGCCCGAAAGGTTGACAATGGACTATCGTTAGTCACTCTATAATCTATATTGTGGGCTAGGCCAGCAAAGCACAACAACTGTGAAGATGCGTTGCTGTTGGACACTGCCTACCATCACGGGCGCCACTAAGTAATGGTGTTGCCGCTGTTGAAATAAAATATACATATCGATTTAAAGCTTTCGTGACTGCAGGGATTCATCTTCTTGGTTCTTTCGGTAAAGTCACGTAGAAGGTAAATAATAAAATAATAAGAATAAAACATAATAAAATAAATTCCCTTCTACGTGACTTTACCGAAAGAACCAAGAAGAAAAATATACATACTTTACCTCAGGAAATACTGTTAATAAAATGTGAATTTTACATATGTTTTTTGCGTTAATATCCGGCGTTTTTTTTCTGTTGTAGTGAAATACTGAATAAAATAAAAGTTCTAATTAGCACTTGTAAGTCGACGTTATTTTTGTACACATGGAAGAACAACAAAAAAACGAATCAAAGGACATAAAGCAAACTGTCATTTTCCGATGGTAATTCTGAGCGGGGGAAAGAAAAAAAATCTTAATTAAATGTTGCTTCCAGTCAACAGCAGTAAGTCACTTGTACAGCTTCTTTTTTATAAATTTGTTTTGTAGTATTATTAATCTTCGTAACGTGTTGCTGACTCAAGGAAGAAAGGTGCTTACGCTTAGGTGTGCATTTGATCCGCTTAACAGGACTCCCTTTTAGACCATCCCAGTTCCCCCAGAGCAACGCACATTTTGGTAATGCAGCAGTAAGGTAATCCCATTGTGGCTGATGTTCTACCGTCGTAGAAAGCGGTTATTGTTCCAAGGTCCTTATCATTTTAAATAATGGCTAAAGATGCAGTTGATTTTACGGGGGGAAATAAAGTGCTTGCCTTTTCGCAGATAATTTTGTTTTTATGAATCTGACCCCTAATGCAAGGCACCACGGCCTCAAGACGGCTCTGAAAATGCTCTCAACGAGCGCACGCTAATACGTTTAGCCCACCCCCCCACCGCCCGCCCGCTCACCCACCCACTCCCCATTGTGTGCCACAAACACTTTGAACCCAGGCAAATTCATTCCCAGATTTTAGAATTTATGAGAGCCTTCATTAGACAAAGCCAATTAGCCGCGAAGAAAGTTTCGGCCAGAAAGAAATGAAAGAAGAACACGGATTCGTCACGGCCTTCGTATCCGACACAGGAGGACGGTGTGGGACCGTCCATATGGCAGGCGCATGGCAACAACGGAGAACTCTCACGTGCCTCCTGCCTAATTGTCACCTTTAAATTGTATTATGCAAAGGAACGGTATATGTTGCCGTTTAACATTTGTGCGAGTTTTTTTTTTAATATGTATTCCAATTTTTTTTTTAAACGCACCGAGAGATGCCTGCTTGGAGGAACGGTTTAGATTTGAGAACATATGCAAGGTTAATTACATCATTCACACGTCGCTCGAAGGGATGACGCTCGGTGGTCAGGAATAATGATGCAGTCGCAGCCATAGGGCGAAACACATGTCTGATAGCGCGTCCACGAAGGAGATGGAGCGATTAAATTGGCTCCTCTTGTAGGTCCTACGTGGATACGCCACGTTGGCTTTCGTGACCAATGTTCGTAATGCAGTTTTTTTTTTGGGGGGGGGGGGGGGGAGTGAGATCGCGTAAATATAAACGTGCTGTTAACCGCGACCCGACACAGCCAATTAGTGAGGCTTGTCATGTTAACAAAACGTTACAATTGGCGACTACTTCAACCCACCGGTGTGTTGGAGGGTATGTTGATTATTACAACGCAGGATGATGAGACACGAAGGCGTCTTGGGGAGGCCTTTATCCAACAGCGGATTGACCATAGCCGATGATGATAATGATATGGCGATGACTGGATTAAATTAATCGAGTTGTATGCTAGTGGCCTAGATGTCGTCTGTCTTGTGTGTACCGTGTGAATTGAGAACCATGTCAATGCCTTGTTTTGTTTAAATATTTTATTAGAAGCCATTTATCCATCATCCGACAACAGTGTTTGTTGAACATGAAACGCCATGCTTCTTTTTTTCATTAATATTTTTTTTAAATATACAAACATTCTATAAATTAATAAGTACCGTACATTACACGTTCTATGCTGTCTCATCGAAGGTTGGCGTGGTTGAATCCTAAAGCCAAGAGTGTGCCAGTTGTTGAAGCAGAAGGTGACTATTTGGACATCCAGATATTTGTGCACATTCCAAGAACACGACTGACATTCAGCTCTCTGTTGCGATGCATTAATCGTTGTGAAATGTTCTTCACGAAAGGAAATCAACTCACGGCGTAGGTTTCAACAGTTGTCCTGCACGGCTCCCAGGTGAGTTTCCCAGTCACACCACGTGTTTGATCGGCACAAAGTCCGACATTTCCCCGTGCTGGGAGTTCTTCGTGGACTGAAATCTATTCGATTATTGCGCAGGATGGCAATATGTTCGGGAGCTAAATGCCAATGTGAAGCTCTGCTAGCCACGAAGGGGACTTTAGGAGAGGGTTTTGTGACGCTTTTGCGATTCCTCCGGTGAAGGGAGATGGCAGCCTTTTATCAGAGCCCACCACCTTGTGACGTGATTACGTGTCAACCTCAAAGACAACTAATACCGTCACTAGGCGAAATAGCTGTTCCAAATAAAAATGCAGATATGGCCAGGAGAGCTGAATGCCAAAAAGGGTCCCTTTCACGAGCCAGGGACCGATTTGATGAAGTCTTTTAGTGAACCAACTCAACATCCAAGGACTATCAAGACCTAAATGTGACTTCCTGGCCAGAAACCTGAGGAAAACAGACATTGACGTTGTTGCCTTACAGCAGACGCACACCTGAACTGAATATTCAGTTCCTGACTATGTTCCCGAAGAAGCTCCCAGTACATTGGAATAAAACATCGGATTTCAGTTCCTGAAGAAGCTCCCAGCACGAGCAGCGCAATGTCGGATATCATGCTGAACAGCATGCGGTAACGACTCTAAGGCGCATCTCAAAGAGAGCCGGAAACATTTTTATCAAATGAGAAATCAATTTTCATTTTCAGTTCTGTGCTCAGCTTTGACATTTAATTGCAATTATTAATCATTTGTCTGAATTTTTCTCTCTCTTTTTCTCCTCACAACTTTAAATGTGTAATGGACGCCTAGGGGTGACCCACTTACACAAACGATCCCTTACGGCTTCGATATACGACTGAAAAGAACACATAATTTGATTGTTGTCATTAATCATTTAAACTTGGTGCATTGCTCAATTATGCATTCAGATATTTTTGACAGGAGCGGACTTGGTCCTGTTTGATATCCCGCCACAGAAGAGCATCCAGTTTTGTCAGACAATTTATAGAGCAGAATATGCTGTTACAACATTCATTACACAAATGCCAAAAATGGTCTTGATTTGACCCCAAAAAGCTCAACTGATTGCACACAGCTAGAAGCACCAAGCACACTGGGTCCTCAATAAATGCGAGATGATGCGCGATAGAGGTTCCTCTTAACTATTGCGTTTTCTAAAGTGTTTCTTTCCTCAAATGCGCACGTACAAATTCACGCAAATACTGCCAAAAAAACAACGCATCTTAAGCACAAATTATCCTACAGTCTAAACGTGTTGATTTATGTTTGGAGTATGTTTATTTCTGCGTCAAAATGCAATTTGGATATTAGCGAAGAGAAACTAAAAATTGGATGAAAAAGAAGAAGTGAATAGCATCTGCAAAAAAAAAACTCAAAATGTATCTTTGTATAAATAAGTTATTGTTTCCGATGGACTAAATGCATTTAAAAGTAGTCTGTAGTTCTGCGTGTATCATAAATATGGACAGTCTGTTTAATGTGGTGTATGCTTGAGTAAAATTAGGGTAGCCTCCTCTATTAGGCTGGTCGCACACTTACACAATAAAAACTGAAGCATTTATAAGCCCCCTGTAAACATTCTTAAGATCTGTACATGATTGCACAAAACACATGACAAAACAAACCCAATAAAAACAAAGCACTTGCTTTCTGTGTGCTACTCGAAAGATTATTAACTTGTAGGGACCAATCCCTGACAAACAAATTATTATAATCATTTCCCCCCCATCTCCCCACCCAAATTCATTAAATCAGCCAGTCATGTCACAAGCACGACAAGGTATGGCTACAGACTTGTACCAATCACTTCCCAAATTCATACGTTTGTCTCGGTTTGCAAAAGCAAAAAACAAAACCAGAGGCCACTGACATTTCCGAATAAAAAAAGGAAACAACAGCTGAAGTCCTTTCTTTTTTTGTTTTCCAGTCATTCTCGTTGGGTGCACGATGAAATTCACCGCAACAGTAGGCTGTAACGAAACGGCGTCGGCGCGTCGCCTCAGCACAGAGGCGACGTCTTGTAGCCCGCATAGCCGGGCAGCCCCGCGCTGTACGCCTGCAGGGCCGCCCCCACGCGCCCCACCTCGCCCAGGCTGAGGCGCAGCCTGTGGCGCAGGAGGCAGGAGAAAAGGTCGAGGCGGGGTCGGTCGGCCTCTTGACTCAGGGGCGCGTAGCGATTCACGCGGTCGCGCGCCTCCAGCAACAGCTGCAGGGCCTCCCTGGTCCGTTCCCGCTCCGCCGACGACCCCACCTGCTGCAGGAGCAGCGACGGCGCCGATCTCGCGGCCGACCCCGGCGACGAAGCCGCGGCGGCGGCAGCGGCGGCCGCCGCCACCGCGGCCTGCCGGTCCACCCGCCGCACCATGTCGCGCATGGCGTCGGCGTCGAAGTGCGTGCTGTAGCCGAACGCCTGCACGCCGTTCACCTTCATGTGGCCGTGGCCGCGGGCATCGGCCGGCGGCTCGGCGGGAGGCTGCTGCTGCTGCTGCTGCTCAGTGTCGTTGCGCTGCTGGCTGCGCAGGTACACGTGCACCGTCTCGAAGAGGGTCCTCCGCTCGGCGCCCAGCATGATGCTGTAGTTGTAGCACTGCGCGCCGGGGCTGTCCAGCCTCACGATCTCCCAGCTCGGGTAGCGCGAGCCCGGCGTGGCCGCTTCGCCGTACGCGGCGTTTCTGGCGCCGATTTCCTCCTCCTCCTCCTCCTCCTCCGCCGCCTCTTCCGCTTCGTCCTCCACGCTGACGGTCCCCGCCAGCGCGGAGGACTCCTCGCCCACCGGCATGTGCCAGCTCTCCGTGTGGCTGCCGCCGAAGGGGTTGACGTATATCGCCATGAGCGGCTCGAGGGTGCTGTTCTTGGTCTGGCAGAGTTGCAGGGCGATTCCCAGCAGCATGTGCACCGCGTTGGGCTTCAGCTTGTTGCTCTTGAGGGTGACCAGCATGCGCTTTCGGAACGCCGGGTCGAACCAGCTGCCCAGGCGCATGTCGTTGCTGACGAAGTTGGCGGGCACCACGAGCCGGTGGTCGCGCCGCGCCAGCAGGCCGTGGAGCTCGTCGTCGTGAAGGTCCAACTCGGGCGCCTCGAAGCTCACGAGGCGCTCCAGGAGGTCGGGGTCGGCCATCGTCGGCTCGCAGCGGCCCTGCGACGTGAGCGCGTAGCCCGGGTTGCAGGCCACGCACCTCTGCGGCTGCTGCGGCCTCTGCTGGTCCCTGGTCGGGCACACGGCGCAGGCGCCGGCGGCCCCCACAGTGCAGCCGAGGGGCCGCTGGCAGGTCGCCGCCGCCGGTGCACCCATCAGCACGGAGCCCAGCGAGGACTTGGGGCACGCGCAGGTTCCCGTGGCCTCGTGGAACGAGCCCAGCTGGCCGTTCTCGGAGCAGTAGAGCGCAGACAGCACGCGGTTCATCCAGTAGCTCAGCGGCCTGGGATTTAAAGTTTCAGGGTTAATTATTGCAGCGTATACAGATGCAATGCATTCAACCCTCCACCAATTTGCGTTTAACCACACTCGACATTTGTTCTTCCCCCTATCGTCTCTTTTTTTCCCAGAGTTCACACAAGCTGGCTTTATTTATGAAATGCACAAAGAAGCATTACGAAATGCATGCTTGGAATGACACTGAGAGACAGTAAGAGGAACACATGGATAAGAGAACATTGGCAGGTGAATGCAATCATTCAAACGGTCAAGAAACACGAGGGGACTTGGGCAGGAATGTTGCATCACGGAAGTGGATCTTAACCCCCCCCCCCCCCCCTTTGGCTCTCAATCGTAAAAAAATGCGCAATGTTAATAAATAAATATTACATTAATTAAACAAAGTAGTAATACGTGCCTGTGCTTAATTTTTATTTTCGATTTACCTTCTTAAAAAAGTGTGGCATGTCTCACCCCCCCCCCCCCCGAAAGGGGATCTCGTGCGTGCACCCCAGGTTAAGAGCCGCTGCTGTAAGGGATGATGGCCAATGGTCAAGAATATTATGCGAGTGGCAGCCAAGCAAGAGAACATGTGTGACAGGCCATGTAAAGGAGGAGATGGAGCAATTAAATCAGTTCATGTGCTAGTTGTATTATTACATCGCGCGGCTTGGGAAGGCTTTCATCCAGGACTGTATTGATCATGGCTAATGACGATGATTAACTGTTAACTATTACTCCTCCAAGAGTAATCTTTGTTGTGGACTGTGTGGCCTTTTAAACCTTTGGGCTTGTGCTCAGTAAAGGTGATTACAATAAATAAAACATTCCCCAATGTTGCTTACATGTGTTCTTTGAAATTAGAATGCACAATTGGGGTGATTTTACTGGTAATTTAACTCAAATAAGGATGTGCAATGGTTTGTTTTATTGGGTGCAATCAAAGTTATTTCAATAATCCATTCATCATTTGCCTAAAATTGTTTCGGCATGGTACGGAAATAATTTGTGTTCACAAATCCAATTATTTGACCTTAGCTTATTTTCTGGGTCAGGTGCTCTATCTTGTCTGTGGTATATTTAAACAAATAAGTTATTTTGAGACACATTTTCATCACGGCTTCAAGTGAAACAAGCGTTTCGATCACGGCTTCAAGCGAAGCCAGTGTTTCCACTGCATGTGTTTTCATTATGAAAACATCAAACTGTCATCTGAAGAGTACGGTGTCTTTTATCCCAATGAGCCATGAATCCCCACTCATCTCTAATCCTCATTATTTTAATTAGAGCACTATGCGATAGGTAAGTATGCAAATCAATTAGTTTTTTTCTCCTGCAGCTGTTCTTTATATGTATAAAAAGACAAGAAAAAATTAAAACCTCTAGTGCTCTGCAAACTTTCCGCTTATAAAACATCCTTCATGTTGCTCCTCTTTTGCAAAATTATGGTTCATCTATTCCTTTACTCAGCTAGATCTTATATATGTGATTATGTAGGACAATCATGATTAAGCTAAAGCAGTAGATTTAGTTACCAACTTTCCGTGGGTCACAAAAATACATTTTGAATTAAAACTGCCATTTTTCTCGAAAACGCAAAAAACGATGGTTTTTGGTCAAAGGGGACTGAATCGATTTCGTCTGCGAGCTATGCAAAGTAGACACTGACACGGAATGCGAAGTGAGCGTATTATGAGTAAACGGTCAGAGAATGTGTTCCTTTTCTGTCCCTGTATATGTTTTAAAAGGATAATTATTTTAAACCTTTCCCAAACAGTGACACTGCCAGATCCTAAGGGCAAGCGGGTGGTCATTTTCCTTCAGACTCAAAGAGTAAGGGCCAGAATTGGACATTTAACAGTGTGAATGCTTTAATTTCATTGGGCACTTGAGTATGTGGAATGAAAAGGTCAAAAAATATGCCAGCAGCGATGACATCAAGCAAACAGGAGGGCTCAGATGAAAACTGTCTGTCGCTATCGAAACTTTACACTGTTCCAATAACAAATATCTGAATGTCTCTGTCTGATGATTCAAAGAACACCCTTCACAAATGTGGTATTCGTTGCAGTGTACGGACAGCCACACTCAACTTTGCTTGAAGGCCATTTTATTGGATCCTGCGTACAGCATTGGACACATTTGGGTAGGGAGCCAGACTTTGACTAACCATTTTGTGGAGAATACAATGAACAAGAAGAAACGTTTTTGGGAAGTAATTTAAGCAAATCAACGAGGTGGCTCTATTGCAGAGCGAGCGCCTTGCAGTCAGAAGGTGGCGAGTTCAAATCCCGCCATAGGAACGTGGAATTTCCACCACTGGCTCAGGGCTGTAAATAGGCGATGAGCCCTGCTCGATATTCATTTGAGCAGCAAAATCACTTTGGCTTTCGAACTACAGGGGCAGACGAGTGGTGACAATGGATGATTATGATTGGGCCTCTTGCCAACAACTTATGGCAATTGTTAAGTTGAACATCATCTATTTGATTATATATAAAGCACGTGTGGCAAGAGATAGGGGAGCTGTGGCGTTGAACTCAGCTGACGATTACCAGCTCGAGCTAACACAGCTTATTTGAAAACATCACCTGATGGAAAACTATTTCCACACCAGTATTTTTTAAATTTCATTTTCACCGATGCGCCCCTTTGTAAAATGTCATTTCCAACTACGAATGCAATCTTCAACAATTCCTTTTCATTGCTCTGATGGACAGGGGTCTGCAATGTAAGATCGTTGTACATTGTTCACTTAAGAGGCTGTGCAGTGGTGAAACATTGTGATATTTAAGCTTGTTATTGTATTCTAATGTATCCCACAAAAATGACAGAATCTCAGATGCATAGATACGAGATGTATAAACACATGGAGGGTTGGAGCAGTTGAGCAATGGTTAGCACACACCGCGCTATGAAACTGAGGAGCTGAGTAAACATGTCTGGCTGTGGCTAATATCAATGGTTCTTGGTTCGTTCGGTAAAGTCACGTAGAATGGAAATAAAACAATAAAAATAAAACATAATAAAATAAAATTCTCACGACGTTTCGGCCACAGCACAAGTCACCTGAAGAAGGCTACAAGCAACCTGAAGAAGGCTACTTGTGTTGTGGCCGAAACGTCGTGAGGATTTTATTTTATTACGTTTTATTTTTTATTATTTTATTTCCATTCTACGTGACTTTACCGAAAGAACCAAGAAGATGAATCCCTGCAGTCACGAAAGCTTTAAATCGAAATTTAATATCAATGGCAAACGGTATTTGGAACCGGTTCTGACCAACCCCTTCACCAACCTGCAATGATAAATCATGGTGAAGTATGTTGATTGGCAAAAGGGCTGAAAATTATTTTGCATAACTTTTAAATCAAGATCTGCCACTTATTTCCAGGTGGAATGAGACATGAGGATAGCCATTGAGATGGGAGAGGCACAGCATAGAAGCACAACACATCTGAGCAGCTAACCCTCTGCGATAACGAAACTTCTGGTTGAGAAGATGATGCGAGTCTTCGGATCACTGGCTCATGCAAGCGAGTCTACGGTTCTGTATGGAAGTCTGTGTGAGTCTCTATACAAAAGTCTCTAATTCTTATCTTCTTAGATTTTTATCGTGCACCATTACCAAGGCACTTTACAGCAACTGTTAAATTGTACAAAGCATGATGATTTCGAATGAAAAAGTAAGTAATTGTAAGTAGGCGGTGTAGTTTTGATGATGGTAAAACATGGGGTTGATAGGGAGGGGTTGGGATAGGCCTGGTCATAGCTGGAGATGGGGGTGATAGAAAACTGGGGGGAGAGGCTGAAGATCAATGGGGCATCATTCCAGTGGGAAGACAAAAGGGAAAGGAGGCTACCCGCGACTGAGTCCTCTGTGTAAGCCTATGGGTCACACGAGTGTAAGTTTAGGCTTTCAAGGCAAACAATTGGGTCTGCATGTAAGGGTGGTGGATGTGAACGAGCGAAGAGGTACGGAGTAGAAGCACGTGGGGGAACGAAGATCCGATCAGCTGACGCCACGTGATAATGGAACTCTTTGGGCGAATAAAACGAAGAGTAGACTCACGGAGACCTCCCAATCTGCGTGTGATCAGTAGCTTTCAGTGATCGTCTTTCTGTGCGACATTGCGAGGAAAGTCAAGACTTGCACGGGTGTATTGCTTGCAGCAGGAGACGGCAAACGCGCAGATGATGTACGGTTCGAGCGCTTGAACACCAACCCCAGCCCAAGGCCAGCACGGCATGCAGTGCAAATCCACATTTATATATTTATTTATTTATATGCTCATGGCATATTGGGGAAAAAAATAAGTACATTTTTATGACAAGAATATTAAAGATTATCCCGCGATACCAACGAATAAACCCTCTTGTTTACACGTCCATATGTTTTGATTAATTTTATGAGTAAGACGATGGCTGAAACAATACATTCGAGCGAACCAAACAACAACAAAAAATATCCCCGGCTCACCCCGTGGTTGTTTCATGGCTTTGCCAACAAATGATTCACAGACACCGAAATGAAGAACGTTTCCTCAGCTATGTACATGTGCACCCTGGACCGCTATTTATGCGAGCGCAATGCTTGGGGTCCGCATGCCAATGATGCCGTTTGTTTTCGTGTTCTATTGCAATCTTACACTTGAGCACGCGGCATCACACACTGCATCACGGATATGCTTCTCATGAAGAAATGAGTTTTCCTTCACGATTGAAGTATGACACCGAATACTTAAACATAACCTTGAATGGAATGACTGAAAAGCATTCGAATAATTAAATACAGTATTTGGAAGGGCTCGTTAAATTGGCTCTAAGTTACGATAGACGATGCAGGTACAGTATGTATATAAGCGACTTTTACCTATTCGGAATTTAACTGCTAACAAATCTCAAGACATTGCACAAAGTTATTTTAATACCAAAGGAAAATAAGGTTGTGGGTGGCTGGGAGATAAACCAACATCACGGAATTCTCATGCCACTGACATCACATGCAAAGAATGATACTAAACTATTTTTACTTTACCAGGTAAGGCCCACTGAGCTATACAGCTCTTTTTCAGAATCGACCTGGCCAAAAATGTTAGCTCAACGAAGTGGGCGTATCGTGTGGAAATTTATAGCAGCCAAATAATGTAAACATGTTGATTCTAAATGTTTTGGGAAAAACCGGAGGACCTGGAGAAAATTCCCCACGACCACAGGAAAAACTCCAAATATACAGGAGGCATCAGGGTCGGGATCGAACCCACGACCTCTTGCTTACCAGGCGAGGTAGTTAACATCTCACCACAGGGAGAGAGAGAGACACGCAAACTCCAAATATACAGGAGGCATCAGGGTCGGGATCGAACCCACGACCTCTTGCATACCAGGCGAGGTAGTTAACATCTTACCACAGGGAGAGAGAGAGACACACAAACTCCAAATATACAGAAGACGTCAGGGTCGGGATCGAACCCACGACCTCTTGCATACCTGGCGAGGTAGTTAACATCTCACCACAGGGAGAGAGAGAGACATGCAAACTCCAAATATACAGGAGGCATCAGGGTCGGGATCGAACCCACGACCTCTTGCATATACCAGGCGAGATGCCTGAATGAGCTGAGATGCCTGAATGCATATAACTGACTGATATCACACCCATTCAAATGACCATGAGCCGTGCCCCTGGCCCTGTTTGTCTTCCAGGTCCAGATTCTGATAGTGCGAGGCCAGCGTATCATGGTTTGGTTTTAGATCGGCATCACAAATTACCGGTGGTAAAACCACCCACATGGTTAAGGCCCCACGCCAGATTGGCTCGGATGTGCCAGTAGAAAACGGGTGTCAGGGGGCGAGTGTCAACAAGAGATCAGGAACAAAAACCCGTCCGCACATGGTCTCGCCAAAGGGGACGCTCGCTCTGAAACCCGGGCGTGCTCACCGATCATCACCGTCAATGATGCAGACTTGAAGCCTATCACAGGAGGCCTGGCTAGGGGCGACGGACCCCGACACCTGGAAGGAACATTTGAATCGGTGGGCCCCATTGATGGCTCTGCGATCGCTATTACGGGGTGATGAGGGCAGCATACCAGCCCGCGTCCCCCCACATACCGCTCTGCTGGCAGGCGGATGGCCGGGTTGATGGGGCAGCGGCGGCTAAGGCTGTAGAGGCGGTGGACAGCTCGACTGATCTTGGCCTTCACGGCTTGCAGGCGGCCCCGCACGACCCCGAGGCGGGCCTGCAGCGCGTCGTCCCGTGTCCAAAAGCGGAACACCACCGACGAGTTCAAGAGGTGCTCCGGAGGCAGCCGCCGCACAAACGCCTTGAACTCCTCTGCGAATGAGTGAGTGGATTTGTTTGTTTGTTTTGCAGAGAAACAAGAAAACAATGAATGTGGCGGAGTTACAAAGTCCGCGGTTGATCAGCATTTACAAATAGAAAGAAACATATAAACAAAAAAAACACCGCTCAGTGGTAGTTTGCAAATACAAATTTCCTCTGGATTCTTAGAAATTGCTTTTTCAACTTAAGAGGCAATTGCGGTTCGGGTACATTGTGAGATCAGGTAAAGTGGCACTGCAATGCAAGAAGAATATTTCCATAGTGGTTGGTAAAAATTGCTCAAAAGTAGTAATATGCTAGAAATTCTACCATTGAGGACACGTCTTTGAAAAAAATTACGTTACGACTCATTGAGTTTCCCACAGGACAAACAAATTGGCTATTTTGAAAACAGCATTCATTATTTTTGTAAGTCAAAGTTGTTTACTGTGCAACTGAGCAGAGTCCATCACTCGATGTTCTCATCTCGTGTTGATAGCCCTGAGCCAGTGGTGAACATTTTTGCTTTTGACAAAATCAGCCTATTTCATCTCCTCTTGGAAATATGGTTAAGTCTGGAAAGTTCTTGGATGGGTGACCACCAGGGCTTGATTGTTATTTTATTTTAGGAATGGGACTATGAGGTGACCAGGAGATAGCGGTATTCAGCATTACATTTTCACATCTACGTGGGCTTTACTCTGGAGTTTCCGGTTTCCTCTCACAAGTTAAACATCCAGTACTGGAATTTGCCAAACATTTCAATTCAGGACACAATGAAAAATTGTCTAAGACCCGGGTGAAAGCTTTCCTGGGTAAATAATTAGCACTTTTTCAAAGGAATGGGCAAGTCATTAATTACCACGCATATTCAGTGTTGAGCTACCCACAAAGTGTTACCAATTTTATCGACGATGGAGGTATGATGGTCAGAGTTTTGCCTCCAACGTGTAATGCATTCACAAAGTTATGGCTGTGAGCTCTACACTCTACCACCGTGCCACCCAAATAAACTTACACATCTTTGTTTAATAAAAGGTAACGGTGCAGCCTTGCAATTACCTGATCACATGACCGCTAATCAGACAAAACCACTGCACCCTGGCAGCATCTCACGAATTGTTACCATAACAAAATGTAAAAGTGTGATTGTTACCGGCTGCTGTGCAAAACACTCTCCGTGCGATGATGCAATCATCGACGGCAAAGTCAGGAGGATGTGCATATTGTCCAGAAAAAAAAATCGGGGTCCCATATCGACAGCTCCACTCGACTATGATTGCGTGAAATAGTGCACTGTGGAACAGACGCACATCAAGGCAAAAGTATGATCGTTTTTCAACAGCTGGACTGCCGTAATTAACGTGAACCTCTGCAATTTAGCGATCGCGTTGCAACGCAAGTTTAACGTATCGGTAGATAACCTTAACATCAGCATAAAGCAATGGAGCACATCCAGTTTTAATTACTATTGTTTTATTTATTAATTAATGAGCTCCTAGGGAGCAGGCGAGAGCAGTGTTTTTGTGATGTATTACCGCAGTTTCATCCCCACAGATTTCGTCCCGCAGCTGTGGCTGCTGGTAGCCGTGATGCGAGCGCCGGCGTTTGCCTTTCGAAACGGGATCTCCCTCTCAAAGTTGGCCATGAATATTTCATTCGGGAATAAGCGTGCGGGGAGAAAGGGGCCGTTACCTCGACGTGCGGACAGATTTAATAATGATGTCAAAACACCTGGAGCATATCACAACCTCTCCTTACCGTCTATGCATTTCAATATTAAAACGTTCACTCATTAGCCGATAAAACCCCTCAAATGAACATTACGTCTGCGATCGAAACGTCGTGATATTGTTATTATTTTGATTATTTTTTTCTATCTACGTGGCTTTACCGAAAGACCCAAATAATATGAATATTACGCTCTAAGTTTGGAAATTGCGTTAAACTTTGTCATCGTCATCGTGTAAATTCTATACTGGCGTGTAATGGCAATATGGTGCAGGAGCTAAATGCCGATGTTGAGGTCTGCTGGCCACAATTAGTGGGGCTTTAGGAAAGAGTTGGTGTACTTTTGCTATTCCTCCTCCGTTGAAGGGAACACAGACCACAGTGGTTTAATTGTGCAAATGTGATCTGCTGCCCCAAGGAGAACATTCACTATGGGTGGGACTAGCCTATTGCAGTGTGGAGGGGCTTTGATGGAATACTTTTGGACTTCCACCAGGTAAGGCCCACTGAGCCACAGAGCTCTTTTTCAGAAGCGATCTGGTCACGAATGATAGTTCAATCAAGCGGCTGATCACGTGGGAATTCGTAGCAGCCAAATGTTCGAAACGCACACGTCGATTCTAAACGCGGAGGGAAAAGTTGGAAAATCCAGACAAAAATCCACACGAGCACGGGGAGAGAGACACGCAAACTCCGAACACACAGGCGTCAGGGTCGGGATCGAACCCACGACCCCTGTCTGCCAGGCGAAGTAGTTAACATCTCGCCTCACACCACACACCCCTTAAACATATATACTAATCGAGTTATTTCGACAAACGTAAAATCATACCAACACAGCACACAGTGATGCACTTGTTAAAAAGCCCGCGTTCGAGGTGAACAACGCTTTGCGGGTAAATCACACAAAATAATGACAGTAATTAGAGACATAAGCGCTACCTTGCCATCGTTAAAGCACGGTCTCCGGCACTTCTGATTCTAAGTCATCAATTATATCACCGTACGACAGTTGTCTCAATGAATACTGATTGATGCTGGTACTTACCACTGAAGACAAACGATCCTGAGCCGATAACAAATTAAAATAATAAATTAAAGCTATGCATGATTTGGGCAGGTCCCTTGAGTTGCTTGGGGCCCAAAGCAATGGCTGATGGCCGAGTCACCCCTGGCCCAGTGTTGTGGCACTGACTCTCACACCCCACTTGACATGGACACAAGCACCCACACATCATTCAGCAAATAATGTGTCATTAGATACTGTATAGTGCACTGCACTGTGAACCCGTCGACTGAGAATGTTCGATTCCCAGCCAACGGCTAAGATCACCATCAAGTGATATCTGCACCAGTTATGGGTGCCCCCCACACCACCTCCCCCCCCCCCCCACAATTTCACAAACCTACACATTGACCAGCGTGGTGAAGTATGGTCAAACAACCACATGCCGAACATGGCGTGGAAAGGCCTTCATCAAGCAGTCCATTGACAAAAGGCTGTGCATATTAACTTGCAGTCACTGTGGATAACCATTAAAATCGCCCGTGAAATATATGAAAGTAGCTATTGTTATTTTCGGATGCGTTTTCGTTGTCGTCGACAGAGCTCCCAGCACGTGGGGTAAACACGTCACACCAGATCGCTCCGAGCAAGACGCTGCACAACCCGAGAACACGGCCCGATAGCCGTGCTACGGCAAACAACAGGGAAACGCGCCTGTGCAACCTGTATGATGGAAAAATGATAAGGAACTAAATAAATAACCCTCCACTCAAAGACGGACAGTGGGGGGGGGGGGCGGGGGGGCGAGCTAATTACACGCATTGTGGAGTGATCTGTTCTTTTTTTACACGCGACCTCACCGGATTGCGTGAAGTCCTCTTGGGTCTGCTCCAGGTCTTGCCCAAGCTTGCGAATGGCGCTCTCCAGCGTGGCGATGTCAGATTCCGGGCAATTACAGTTGGGGAACTTGGGCAGGCAGAGGCAGGCGCATTCGCCACCGTGGCATCTGTATTCCCCCTCGGCATTGCACAGCAGGTAGCCGAGGGCCGCGCGTACAAAGCGCTCGCGAATGTAGTCGGGCAGGATCGTCTGCAGTCCTGCGAAGGATGAAAGGGCAGAGTGGTGCGTGGTAGGGGGAGGGGGGTTTAGACGGCGTTTTGGAAATGTAATAATCGTATGTATAGTCTTGGCGTGTGCGCTCGACAATTAAAAATGCACGTACGTAATTTTTTTTGACGAAAGCGGCAAGCATCTAACGCTGGGGTCGCTCGTGCATTCCTCAAGTGAAACTGCAATTTCCTGGGAGCTTTCGTCAAGTTCCCGGCGTCCCTCGACAAAACGAGTGAGGAGCCTCCTCAATTGGCTCCTAATTGGCTCCCATACACGATTGTCATCGGTCTCCCAGGTAGGCTTTAGCCTTAATATAAACACGTCGCCCGGGAGGTCCGCTGCTGTTGGGGAGAGGAGAATGCTCACGATTTTTTTTCTCACCTCCCCATACGTGTATAATGAACTGACCTTAAACTGACGATTGCCAAGGCGATTGCCTTTATTGTTTACGAACGTTAACCGTGACCATATGAAGGAAAAACAAATGCGTGTGTGTGTATATATATACAATGTTTTTTGTTACAATAATATCGAATGTTATTTTCTTAATTCGAAGTGCATTTGATTTAAGAATGCATTTTGTGTATATTTACACCTGCATTCAGGGATGCGTGTTCGCATTGATTATACAATTACATGTTTTGTGTTTTCAACAGGCGACGGACGGCTAGTTTTTTTGCATGTAGGATTGGCTGGGAAACTGCACGCCGCTCTCTCAACGTTTTTTTTTTACTTTTGGGCAGTTTTCAAACGTGAGCTTTTGGGCTCATATATATAAAATCAGAACACAAATGTATACGGACAATTAAAATGCATTTGTGTATTTAAGACCTCCAATGAAGACACACGAGAGGAGACAACATGTCTTAGGTAAATGTCCACAATCATTACAATGTGATCTGGGTAAATTGACTGTGGGGAATATATCATCATCTGCGGACGAGCGTATATGCTCCCCTAGGTGGACTCAGCCTCATGAGTACCTGGTGCAATGTGTAAATATTGCCACTTGGATACAAAGGCGGCCGGGCGTGGTTCCTTGCCACCCACCTGCTCATGTGCCGTGCCGGCCTTCATAGCTGCTCTCTAACAGCACTTGCCCCAACAGTCTATCAAGGCTATACGGGGGATCTTTGTTTTTGGCTTTGCAGTATAAGCGCTATGTGCTATGAACCTGGCAACCTGAGTTTGATTCCCAGCTATGGCTATCAGCAATTAGAGATGTCTGAACCAGCCCTGGGACTTACAATGGGCAGGAATATATAATGAGTATCAATGGTGCCCATATTGCAACGAGAGATAATTTTAAAAATATGCAAAAACATTGGAAGATAACATAAATAAGTAAACAAACACTAAGTAAATAGCCAAGATTAATTAAGCATGGCTACTCAATAAATTCGTAATTAAAAGTTAGCCGAGCATAGCATATCATCACAATCAGTTGGCAGTTAATTAGGAAAGAAAATTGTGAAACAGATAAATGGCAGATGCCTGGCAGGGAAACAGAGTAGGGACAAAGGCTGCAGAGAAATTACGAGAGTGATCCATGATGAGGTTATTAACCCCTTCCCACCACAATTCCCTGAGCGCCGTGATTTTAAATACCGAATTACATCGCCGAGGCAAGACGTTTTTATTTCCTACCTCCCAATTTCACGAGACCGCAACACCTGCAGCCGTGGTTCTGTCCAGATATCTATTCAGCTCGCATGTATGTTAAACTTCGTTCGCACCGTACGTAGCAAACCGTGATAATCGGAGGTGTTGGGGAAGACCAAACTAAATACAAAAATCAGTTCTAGAGAAATTAGTTTTCAATTTAGATTTTAAAGTGCACAGCTCCAGTGGCTTCTTAATATTGGAAGAAAGAGCGTTCCAGACTACTGCTGAAGCACATCTGAAATCGTGCAATGTGGTTGTATGTCTTTGTTTGATGGCCAGCCAAAAGCCACTGCAAGGATGACTGGAGCTAGCGTGATGGTTTACGCTCCGTGATGAAATCAGCAAGGTATTGTCCTTCATTTGTGGCAAGGACTTTGTGTGTAATGAGTGCGACCTCACAGTGGCACGCTTTACAACAACAACGACGACGTCACCCATCACGGAACAAGAAATGGAGAGAGACAAAAGATGCGCCGGATTTGACAACGGCGAAGAGTGATCTTGAACCAAGAAGGGGTGAGCAGTAAATGAAGCTGTCAAAAAGCCCCAAGGCGAGGCGGAGAGAGGTGGAGAGTTTATCATTTGGGCCCCCTTTGCCTACGAGAGAAGTCGGAAGGGAACTAAGGAAAAATGCTGGCACGCCACGTTTTGGGATTAAAACATGACCGGCCACTGCAGAGATTGGCGAGCAGTCAGGCTGCTCGTTATTGGATTCAACGTGCTCCAAATTTTAAGGCCCTAACTCCATCGCTCGTGAACATTGAGCCCAAGGGCACAACACACATCCAAATATACTGTAGCGTGTTTGTGGAAACTTTGCAGGAAACCACAGCAGAAAATAAACTTCCAGTCCATAAGAGTGATTATTAAAACGTGAACTCAGGGCCCAATGCCTGCCCACGTTGACAAAGCTGCATGCTGAACGCGACAGTAATTAATTGTAATATCGTGTAAGGTTTTTTTAATCTAACTAATTGTATTTGTAAGGTAAAGGTGAAGCCCTGCAAGCCCTTGATCGAGAGTGCTCCTCTAGATAGCATTTGGGCTGCTGTTCGGTGCTGGTTACATATCTGGGAAGAGGTGGGAGTGCCTAAACTTTTCGCCACCGGACACTACCTGCCAATCACCTGCCCGTGCTGTATCCGGTTTTATTGCTGGGTGGACAGAGGTGTGGAGATTCAAGAAACTCGCGCCATCATATCAACTGCTGCGCCTGAAAATCTAATTAAATCGGAGACCTCTGGATTGAAACTCCAGTGTGCTTCTTACCAATGCACCACAACAGCTTTCCCAAAAAAAACATATACAGTGAGGGAAAAAAAGTATTTGATCCCCTGCTGATTTTGTACGTTTGCCCACTGACAAAGAAATGCTGAGTCTATCATTTTAATGGTAGGTTAATTTGAACAGTGAGAGACAGAATAACAACAAAAAAATCCAGAAAATCGCATGTCAAAAATGTTATAAATTGATTTGCATTTAATGAGGGAAATAAGCATTTGACCTCTCGGCAAAACATGGCTTAGTACTTGGTGGCAAAACCCTTGTTGGCAATCACAGAGGTCAGACGTTTCTTGTAGTTGGCCACCAGGTTTGCACACATCTCAGGAAGGATTTTGTCCCACTCCTCTTTGCAGATCTTCTCCAAGTCATTAAGGTTTCGAGGCTGACGGTTGGCAACTCGAACCTTCAGCTCCCTCCACAGATTTTCGATGAGATTAAGGTCTGGAGACTGGCTAGGCCACTCCAGGACCTTAATGTGCTTCTTATTGAGCCACTCCTTTGTTGCCTTGGCCGTGTGTTTTGGGTCATTGTCATGCTGGAATACTCATCCACGACCCATTTTCAATGCCCTGGCTGAGGGAAGGAGGTTCTCACTCAAGATTTGACGGTACGTGGCCCGTCCATCGTCCCTTTGATGCGGTGAAGTTGTCCTGTCCTCTTAGCAGAAAAACACCCCCAAAGCAGAATGTTTCCACCTCCATGTTTGACGGTGGGGATGGTGTTCTTGGGGTCATAGGCAGCATTCCTCCTCCTCCAAACACGGCGAGTTGAGTTGATGCCAAAGAGCTCCATTTTGGTCTCATCTGACCACAACACTTTCACCCAGTTGTCCTCTAAATCATTCAGATGTTCATTGGCAAACTTTCTTGAGCAGGGGGACCTTGCGGGCGCTGGAGGATTTCAGTCCTTCACTGCGTAGTGTATTACCAATTGTTTTCTTGGTGACTATGGTCCCAGCTGCCTTGAGATCATTGACAAGATCCTCCCGTGTAGTTCTGGGCTGATTCCTCACCGTTCTCATGATCATTGCAACTCCACGAGGTGAGATCTTGCATGGAGCCCCTGACCGAGGGAGATTGACAGTTATTTTGTGTTTCTTCCATTTGCGAATAATCGCACCAACTGTTGTCACCTTCTCACCAAGCTGCTTGGCAATGGTCTTGTAGCCCATTCCAGCCTTGTGTAGGTCTACAGTCTTGTCCCTGATATCCTTGGAGAGCTCTTTGGTCTTGGTCATGGTGGAGAGTTTGGAATCTGATTGATTGTTTCTGTGGACAGGTGTCTTTTATACAGGTAACAAGTTGAGATTAGGAGCACTCCCTTTAAGAATGTGCTCCTAATCTCAGCTCGTTACCTGTATAAAATACACCTGGGAGCCAGACATCTTTCTGATTGAGAGGGGGTCAAATACTTATTTCCCTCATTAAAATGCAAATCAATTTATAACATTTTTGACATCCGTTTTTCTGGATTTTGTTGTTGTTATTCTGTCTCTCACTGTTCAAATAAACCTACCATTAAAATGATAGACTGATAATTTCTTTGTCAATGGGCAAACGTACAAAATCAGCAGCACGTAGTTTGGTTCGAAACATTTCCAACAAAACCATACAAACTTAAAACGCAATGTGGAATATCTGGGCGGCTTAGTGACTTAGGTCACAGTGTCAGCATCGTGAATGTGCAATTTGTGCAATCCAGAGCTCACGCCCCGGGGTGGTACAACAAAAACACAGAACAACAAAAACAACAGTCTTCTACGTCGGAAATAATTTGCATGGTCAGTGGATTTCATGGCTGTGCTTTAGTCAATGATGACAATTTTGCACACACCAATTAAAAAAAAAACTTTTTACGAATTGTTTACGATAAGTTCTGATGCGGCCAGACATTACTTCAACAACAACAATATCTGGCTCTCAGTTTTAACCCACTTGCGCCAATTGCCTCACAGTCAAGTGACAATTTATATTCGTTGAGGTCTCTTGCAGAGCAGT
Source organism: Petromyzon marinus (assembly GCF_048934315.1). Lineage (NCBI taxonomy): Eukaryota > Metazoa > Chordata > Hyperoartia > Petromyzontiformes > Petromyzontidae > Petromyzon > Petromyzon marinus. The sequence continues at coordinate 17,713,845 of NC_133688.1, read as the reverse complement.
GCGACCTTTCGAGTTGGAGAACACAGAAGCGGCGAAATCCCTTCAGGTGACTGCTGTTCAACAAAGTAGGGAGCAGCAACACCTTTGCACCGGCTCTTGCAACCAGGAGTATTCATTTTTCAAGTTCTGGAATTTAGTGAAATTAAGCGCAGTTAAGATAATGTTGTTAATTTATTTATTTAAGCAGTTACTGGTGAACGGACTGAGACCATCAGACTCGCTGCACAGGTAGCCACCCCCAGTCAACTCAGTGCTCTAGCCTTTGTGCCAGACTGCCTCCCATGGAAGACAATCTTTTAGCTGGTGTAATACTGGGTGAGTTGGACACGGTTCACTCGCTTCCAATGAAACTGTTTAAAATTTGTTGATCGTAATAAAGAGGTGGATCAGAGCAGGTGAGATAAAAAAAAATTCAGAAGCTGAACTTGATAATAAATTGTAACGTGCAGATGTGCATACATTTATTTTTCGAATTGCGTACTACCTGCTACGACGTACGGTTCAGAGACACTGTCATTAACAACAACAAAAATAACAAATAATGCACCAGTTTCAGGTCGATGAAAAGATTGCATGCCAATGTATAAAATGTACCACGTGTACGCACGCACTTATGCAGGGCTAGGCTTGTATGGACTTAATTTACTGTATGATGAAGGTGAAAGTGATGGTGCAGCTCATCGAAGTGGCTTGCATCGTATTTGGGAATTGATAGTCGCCAATTAATAAGATAAGCACACGATTATAAATGTGGAGGGAAAAATTCGAGGACCTGGAGAAAATGGCACAAAGCCACCACGGAGAGGGCACACAAACTCCAAATAAATATAGGGGTCAGGGTGGAGATATAACCCACGGCCTCCTGCGTACCATGCAGGGGAGATAACAAATCGCTATCGCGGTGCCCGAAGTCTCAGCGTGCCGACCTGCAGAGACTGCGTCCAGTTAACAGGCCGCCCGACAGCTGTAGTGCACGGATGTTTGTTGTTGCCAGCAAAAACCAATAAGGAAGACCCCCTGACCTTAGCGACTGCCAATAACATAACAACAACTATCAATAGTGCCCCACGACAAAACTCGTGACGGCGGACAAGTGTGAAATGTGACGGTTTGGTAATGTGATAATTGGGGCCGGCGTAGAAGCAAGCTGTGGCTGACCTTAGCATGAGGTGTCGATAATACTGAGGTGGCTATCAATAAACCTTCAGTCAAGGTGCTTTCGAGTGTTTGCTTATGAAATTAAATTTTCGGCAAATGAGTTTGGATACACGGGTCGAGGGATGCTGCCGCGGTTGCAACGGTTAGCGCGCTAAACGCTGCAACAGCCGCGGTTCGATTTCCCAGCTTGGCAGTTGAGACGATGGTGCAAGTTTGTTAAATCCCCACCATCACGGTCCACCCAGTAGTGGGAAAGGAGTCGCCACGGACAGTCGTTCGGCGGGTCGTGTGTGCGCGTGTGCGTGTGCGCTCCCTCCACTTCAAAATATGTCTGGCCAGTGTGGAAGAGTAGGCCAAATACTATCTAGACGGGGTCTCCAGAAATCCTTCGAGTGGAGGCCCTTCCACCAGCAGTGGCGTGAGCAAACGATTGAATGGCTGCACCGTTAGCTTTTACTTTGGAAGAAAAGCGAAAGCAGGTCGGAGATGTAATTTATCATAGAAAAAATAATGTTTTATTTGAGTGCGTATCACCTGCTAATACATATGCATCAGGAAATGCTAACACATAGGTAAAAACAAATAATGGAAAAAGAAATCTCAAAAGCACATGCAGGGAATTATATTGAGAGGTAAAATCAGGAGCACGTGGATGATGACTGAACAACAATGAGAATCACAGATATCATCATAACCGTGGAGATAAACAAGTGAGCTTGGACAGGACACCTCACGGATAGAAAGGATAATGGCCGATCGGCGAGACTACTGACAGTGTGGCAGCCACCAGTGGGATCACACTCGAGAGTCCATCCGCCAGAGAGATGGAGCGATGATATCAACTCATGGGTGTAAGCGAGATCGTTCGTGGCACTGTTGGACTACTGGAGCGGTAGCAACGTGGAGGGGCCTTTACCCAGTCGGGGCGAAATATCACTGCAGAGGAGGAGGAACCAAGCCCCCCCTCTCTCTATATATTTAAGGCCTCGACACAGAGGCGTTGTCTCTCTGTGTGTCTATGTGTGTGTCTCTCTCTGTGTGTGTCTCTGTGTGTGTCTCTCTCTGCTGATGTGTCTCCGTGTCTGTGTTTTGTTTCTCTCTCAAATTTAACAATCTTTGGAAGATTTTAATCAACCAGGTACGGTGTTGACTGTTGTGTTAACCGACTCTCTGTTTTGTGTCGCATTATATTTCTAAGTTTACTAGGTTTGTTTTCTCATTCATTCTTACCTGATGACGGTTGCTTGTGTTGCAAATGAAACGTCGTATTCTATTATTTAATTAATTTTCTTTCTACGTGACTTTACCGAAAGAACCAAAGAGTATTTTAAAGATGTTTTAAGTTGTAATAAAACTTAAATTTGACAGGCTTAGATTACTAGTGACCTAGATATGAGAGCAAACGCTTCTATGCCTTATTCGAGCTTACCGGACAATATAAAAAGTGCACATTACCTACAGTACACGTACAACTCCTCTTATTTGTAACACGATTATCCCCTATTTTTCATTATCCTCAAGCCATCATTAATCTGCCGAAACTCAAATTCACACAACAACGAAATCCCTGGATAAAAGGCGTCACGTGGATAAGTCACCCAGGGTTATGTTCCCATATAAGACAAGTTATTGTGATGATCAGACGTGTATAGTTAGGTATGCCTATAGTAACCTTCACATCAACACAGATAAGTGCAATTTCATTCGCGTTTATATTCAGTTACATTTTATTAAAAGTAAAACAAATCTGAAAATTGATTAAACTTTATTGCATGTTACACATACAAATGGAAAACCTAGCTTAATTATTATATAATGCACAACATAATTTAAAATGTTAAAAACCCAGCGCCATAATTGTCATTATGATGTACTTTCATTGAAAGAACATGATAATTTACCATGCAAATTGAATTTAATTGAAAATGCTCAACAGCTTCACCCCATTAGATAAATTTCCGAGAATATTTGGTTAAAAAAATACACGTAGAGAAAATTCATTCTGTATGTTTAAGCACAATCAGAACCCTTAGATTTGTTATTATGATACTTTGTTTTGCTCTTAAAAACACGCGTATGTTCAAATGCAAGATTCGGAAAGCAAATTGCTTCGTGGCTACAGTTGGGGAAAATAAACTAGTTATGGACCTTTTATTTTTTTACCCATTAGCAATTCATTGACTGCAGCGTTAATTGGATCCCTTTAGCTAATTACCCATTCCCACGTCATACATCAGAAAACCAGGAAACACATGAAAGCTAATGTGCAAATGACGAGACGTCAAACTCGGTGCACATTATGTGGCTTATTTTGATTTTGGGTCAAAGAACATTCCACATCTATCCATGCTGTTCCCACATCCCGTCTGTGTGGCTATAGATTTAAAAGAACCAATGTTCGCCACGACCAGCAATGAGATTAATTGACTTTTATATATAATGAGCATGACTAAAAAAAGTTAATAGCCAAAATCACTGAACACAGAATGCTTTTATAAATTGCTTCACGACGCTTAGGTTGTATTACTTGTGAACACGTTTCAGAAAAAAAGAACGGGAAAACATTAAACTTACTTTGTCCTCATTTTAACACGTAGGCTTTCGCCACCAATATTTTTAAAAAGGTTTTTTTGCGTTAGATTGCAAATTAATTGTCCTCATTACTGCTAAGAGTACTGTAACATAATAAACGTGTGCATGTGTGTGTGTACAGTATATATAAACACGATCATTATGTATATGTAGGATGCGCAATGAACCCAGCAATCTGATTTTGAATCCCGGCCATGGCTAACATCATTGGCAATTGATATCAACACTCGCCACTGGTCTCTCCTGGGCTGATTCAGCCATTAAATGGGTACACGAGATGGTGTGTAATTATACCAGCACTGGGCAGAAAAAAGTGGTGGCTACACCATCCCCGAGTGTGCCATGCCAGCCTGAATAGTTACTCACCAACAGCACTTTCCACAATAGTCTATTCGAGGCTATATGGGAGATCCGTGTCTTTACATAGTATAGGCATGTGCACGTTCTTTACACTTTGAACGCACATTTGGAGTGGCTTAATTTTCTTTTCTTTTTTTCCCCCCATCGACAAGCGCGTGGCGTACAAGCGCGCTTCGAATGCATTCAATGAAATATCGAGAATCAACATGGCAGCGATGATGCACATGGTGATGCATGTGCGCAGGTGGTGGGACCGTCAGTACCTTGCAGTTGGATCTTATTCTCCGTGCTGTGGATGAGGACGGAGCTGACCAAGTCCAGGTTTTCGTAGCTGCTGCACCCAAGGGGGCCCTTGCGCGTCTCTGTTACCTATGGTGTAACGGCACAGGAATTAATGGCTCATTTTTAATTGTTCTCGCCACCAAAAGGAGGAGGCGGTTTTTTTTTTTTCGCCCGACAATAACCCCTAACTCCCAATCGTGATAAATTTGATAACCTACACAGTTTGTTTTCTTATCATGGGAAATGGGTTCTCAGGAAAGGCCACTCTAATTTGGGTCTGCTCGTGGTTGCATGAAAGGCGTTCGTAAATGAGGTATTCTGCCGTATCCGGCACAGCTTATTAGTGAGAACGCGTATCCGTGACCATTGCACTTCTTGCCTATTAAGTGCAGATCATTTCGTTGCACGAATAATGAATCGTTAAATTTAGACAACATTCCCAGGTGCCCGCCCCTCCGGTTGATGTAGCACGCCACCTTTAAACTGCTCCCAGGCCGCGCTCCGGGAATTCTAGATAAATGCGGGGAGGTGCGCTGTGTATGAATTGCGTAGCTGTAAAAAAAAAAATTAGATAATTAGTTAATGTGGGAATTGAAGGCAATGGAGAGAGAGATTAAATAACTAATAATTTGAAAACCGCAGGCTCGAGAATTGCCCACAACTTCTTTAAACGTAACAACTTTCTCGTGCTCAGCTAAAACAAAAAATTGTGGCGTCTGAAAATTGCAAACCATGCAATGGCAGATAATAAACAGTGATGTTAAAGGTCAGTCTCAATATTTATTTTAATAATTCCACTTGAAACTTGAGGTGAGACGATACATATTGTGAGCACGTACACCTACACCACATTCTGGTCAATTCCATGAGGATCTAACAAGAGGTAAATCCTCCAATGATGAGGGTTCAGGTGTGTGTGTGTGTGCGCGTGCATCTATCTGGCTTTGAAATGCCACAAACGACGGTAAGGAGCATCTCAACCAAACACTTGGGAAGTTCTCCTTTATTAAAATGCCGAACAGAGGGGCATATTTTCCATTTCCCTTTCCAGCCATCAAAGCACACACACACACACTGCATGTTCTGGAAGAATTGATGTTGGTCAGAGAGTGCTTGAAAAATATAAGCAATAAAAAGGAGGGAGACCACATAAAAGTGGGAACGAGTGTTTTGTTAAATTCTCTCAAGCCTTTCTAAATTTGTTTTTTAACAGGCTTAGGGCAGTTTATGCTCATTATACCCCATTAACAAGGCAATCGCAAAGAACACAGAAGGCATTTCACTGGCCAATGAAAAACACGTTTATAAACCACTTAAATCCAGGGGAAATAAGTGAGTTAATAATTTACATGTTTGCTCATTTGAGCACAGCTAATTAAAATTTCACCTGTATTGTAGTATTTACACTTGCAAATAGATTCGTGGTTGTAATTCAACACTTTCTGCGAATTAGTTTAGAGTGACAAAACGCCACGCTCTTTGTGTTGGTAACATTAGAATTCGGACAGCAGTGACGAGCATAAGACATTCCGCATCGCCACTGCAAATGCAATAATCGATGCTGTATTATTATTTCACAAGGCTACATTTGCTAATATTTTACATCTAGTGAAAAGGCCTCCAGAGTTTTGCTCGACGATTATTGCACAACCCACTCCTCCAATATGGCGAGCGGGGGTTCTGCGCTTTATAAAATGGGATAAAGTCTGAGCCACCTCGGTGGACTATTTAGGTTTGCAAATTACAATTTCGTTGACTTTGGAGTATATTTTAAAACTGCAGTGATTTATACGGAGGCTTTTGTAATGCGCATCTACAATGTTTTTGATGTAGTAATAGGGCTTCTGTGAAGCCTTCTTGCTGAAAAAAGCTAAATCGGTGAGTTGATGAGCACTCAAAAACACTTAACAGGCCATTTACTTGCACCGAAAGGTGTTTGAGAATTTATTATATTTTTTTGCTTTCTTCAAATGTTGCACTTTTACACAAATATTATTTGACGCAAAGGCTTACAATGTATTGGACGAAGAATATAAAACGAGACCGCAGGAAGCATTTTGATAAAAATAAAACATCGAAACTAAATGTCTGTCCCTGCTGTGGCTTAATCAGACGGGAGAAGATATTTTCCAAGTTAACTGAATGTTCTTTTTGATGTCGTGAGAACAACACCGAGTCGAGAGAGGCTTTAAGAATGGCACAAAATGGTATGGGTTTCTGAAAGGTGCTATTAAAACAAAGATCGATAACGTATTCATCCACACGCGTATTATTATTATTTTTACCGGGTTGAGAAGTGGCACAGGGGATTCGCGTAGCGTACTCGGAACCCGGTGACCCAAATTCGATTCACGCCGAAGTCCAAACCAGTCCTTGTCCTCCCCCTTTCACCATCCTTCACTGTGACCAGCCAGTGCCTGATTATCCTAGTAGCAAAAGTAGCATATGCTACGGACCCCCCACTTTCAAGCTATCAATTCCGGTTCAGTGATTTTGCACTTGCGATATTACTATACTGCCTTAAACATTTCTGTTTTAATATATACGTGTTTTTATTTGTTTATTTAGGGTCCCTTCATAACATATGCTGCAGGCGCCGCACTAGCTTATTCCGGCACTGTGACCAGGATTTGTGAAGTATGGTCACACAACCCCTACGACTGACATAGCATGGAGGGAGGCCCTCCATCCCAACGGGAACTGATAAAAAGCTATCAATTTAAATAGTTCTATATTATTACCATGTCACGAAAGAACTCCTCCTTATCTGCAACCATATTACCTGTGACTCCTATTATCTGAAGGTAGCCATTTGTTGAACAAAAACTCCTATTATCCGCGGTCCTTCCTTATTAGCCACGATTTTTTTTTTCCGAGGTTGAGTGGAGTAAAATCGTAGATAACCCCATGAATAATAGGATCGGTGGTAATGGTCCCCTGGCATCGTCGCAGATAAGATGAGTTTTTCCTGTACAACAATCAAAGCGGCGTCGAATTTCCCTGGTTTTAAAACGTTGGCGAGGGGCAGTGAAAAACGCACGATGCAAGAGGCGGCCAAAGAACGCAACAATCTGGGCGGCCTGCTTAATTGTTCAGCGGCGATCGGAGCACGGGCGCCGACGATGGAAGCCGTTACCTGCACGGCCCAGCCGGTGATCTGGATCTCGTGCAGGCGACGCAGCGTGCTCTCGCGGTTGATGAAGTAGGATGCGGCAAGCTGCTGGATGGCTTCCAGTCCCTGCACAGAGCCATTGTCTGGACGTCCCCCGAGCCGCGCCAGGTCCACCAGTATCGTCAGCTTCTCCTCGCCTGCGGGGAGCGCGGCGGAGCGAGACAACGGGCGGGTCGTCGGAGATTAATAACGGTGAAAAAGGGGGGGGGGGGTGGGGGTTTGGGAAAGGCGGCCCCTGTGACTGCTGGCTCTTGCCACTGTTGGCGGATAGGGCCTGCGTGAGAGAGAGCTTTTAAAACGCCTCTCCAAAAGGGATTTTTAGGTCTATTATTTCCACGTTGGCCAGACGTCTTTTTTGTTGTTGTATTGTTGGTTGTTGTTACTTTATGACCCCGTGCCCCTACTGGACATCTGTTAATGAGAGCTTTCATAACACATCGGATTTCTCCAGGATAAATACAAATTCTGATTGTCTTGGAAGAGGTGGAAAAACCCATATTTTACCCCATCACACGTGACCTGCCAATCAACTCACTGCAGTGCAACTATTTAATACTGCTGGGGGGGGGGGGGATTTAAAAAAACGTCGCCCAGTATTTCAACTGCCGTGCCTGGAGGTGCAATCGAAGTGGTGCCATCTGGGTGGCATATCCGGTGTGCAATCCATGACACCGTGGCAACATCCATAATAATGGTAAATAATGTTAAATGATGCCCTTCTTTTCAGCCGACATCAGATGCGGATTTAAAATTATCTTAAATGAAGAGAAGACCGGATAAATTAATGCCTTGTCTTGTCAGCTCATCAGCAAGCACAGCAGCGGTCTTTCGCATGGGAATGGTATGCGGGATATAAAATTATAGGTATGGCCACACAGGCGAAATAAATTGCATTGGTGTACCACCATGTTCCATTATGTGTGTTAGTACCAACCAAGCCGATAACTTTGAAATTCCCAAGGTAGTTTAATGTACCTGGTTGAAAAATTCCTCTCGCTCTGGCGGAGTGAGATATCAGGCCCTCGCTGTGTATAATAATTATATGTTCTCTCTCAAACCCATTACATGCCGGGGTAAGAAATATGTTCCACTTTCACGTACTGACAAGTCATTTTTGGCTCCGTGGAAAGTCTCGGCACAGCCCAATTGAATCAATCATATAATTATTAAAAGTTTTGTGCATGAGCGATATTGGCCATAGAGCGACAGTCGGCTATCTTGGAATGAAAACAAATATATATATATTATTTTTTATGGAAAATTCAAAAAAATTAGAAAACCTTTGAGAAGTATATCCCGGCACGCAATATCGAACATCAATGTAAATGTTAAGCGGCGTTTGCTCACCCCCGAGCTTGCCCGAGACGACATAATGCGTGCCGTATTTTCGAATGAAGTTATCCAGGAGCTGCTGCTGAGTTGGCCGGCGACCCAGTTGCCTCACGCTGCGCATGAACTCCGGGGAGAGGGGCAAAGGTGCGTGGGGGAACTCCGCCCGTGACTCCACCGCGATATTACTCACTTTCCAGCGAGCAAATTCCCTGCAATAAAGAAAAGAAGCAAAGCCAACTGACTGACTGCGTTTGGGGAGTGGGGGGGGCAAGGCCACGGGGCCACAAGCCAACGAGTGATCTTTCCAAGATAATAATGTGAACGGAACGAAGGGAACGTTCTGGAATAAAATGAACGAGGGCGGCTGCGTTTTGGATCGCGATGATACCTTTGTACGGAACGTAGTTGTTTTGAAATAACGATGACACCTATTTTGGATCGCGATGATACCTTTGTACAGAACGTAGATGTTTTGAAATAACGATGACACCTATTTTGGATCGCGATGATACCTTTGTACAGAACTTAGTTGTTTTGAAATAACGATGACACCTATTTTTGACTTAAGGCAGAAGATGTATTAACTCGATTAAAATATTTCACACCTGTGAGAATATTACGTGCCGAACTCGGAACTATTTGCAAACAGAAAGGGAGGTGAACCTGGCAGTTCACAAGCGTTGCTTCAGGCAAGCCAGCCACTACTGATGAGACTCTGCAAGTCAAAACTGGTCAAGAGTTCCGCTTGTATTGTACCAATCATGCTGAAAATATACACTCCCAGAATGCCATGTTGGCTGATACGCTTTGTAAAAAGTACCTTATTGCTTTACGTGGATGGAAAGATACGCTGTCTGCTTATGTATTTTGTAACTTAAATATTCCACAACGGCGCTACTTATTATTTTGTGCCACGGGATGAAGTAATACACTGCGCTGCCTAAAGACTGCACGTGATGTATATAAACAAGCAATGCACAACAAAACACGAGCGTGCGTTTACATTTTTGTTTATTCTTTCCTATACTACCGACCGAATTTGTTTTGGAACACAACGTGACACATTTGGAAAGTACAAGACGAGGATTGATGAGCTGTTTTAATGTTTTTTGATCAGTCATTGCAAACGGCACCCTGAGCAATTGCCTTGAAAGGCTCGTCAATTGCTTTATCAGGCTGGTAAAAAAAAAAGACGTTTCTTTACCGATGTTTTTCCAGCCATTCATCACTGGAAGTGCATTACTTGAGCTTAGTAAACACACACACACGCAGCCCAAATCCAAATGCAAGCGATGCTCCTGCACATTAATCTAGTTCCTCGTGTGATAATTGATGGAGCCATGAATAAACACGTTAGCGTGCATAAATTTAGTTCTGCGTGTGATCGGACTTGAAAGGGGACACAGCTGGATTGCATGTCGGTCAGAACACCGTGTCACCGTTAAAATTATCCAAATTCCAATCTAAGCGCCTCGCAGCAACTGAACCTGGTATTGATACTTGAGCATGTGCTGCCACCTAAGGCAACTAAACCTCAAATTTGAAATGAAGTTAAAGGGGCAGCCGTGCAATTGCTTGCTCACGCCACTGCTGGTGGTCAGTTCTCCACTTTAGAGAGGGAGCTCCGGACGGCGCCTATTGGAGGTATTTTCGCCTACTTTTCTAGGCTGGCCAGACCGTCTTCGAAGAGGTGGGAGTACCCCATTCTTGCCGATTGACTATGGAACACCCATTTACAATGCTGGGAGGACAGAGGCGGTGGGGATTTAAAAAAACTTGGCAATTGGTTTAAACGCCATGCCGGGAAATCGAATCGAACAGCATGCAATACGGCTCTCTTGCTAATCGACTGCTAGATGAGGGCCCACCAGCACCGCGTGGGTTGTGGGGATTATTATTGGGCATGCTTCACCACGCTGGTTGGTGCTGGTTGGCGACGGTGCAGAGCCATGGACTTGGCAGCAACAACAGAGTTTGCGGTGCTGCCCATCTGCTGTCATTGCAGCCCCACGGCCGCCTGCGACGCTGGCCGTGCACGGCGGTCGCCCGTCCAGTTGACGGCCAGGCTCAACCCAGCTTAGCTTGCGAGATCCCACGAGATCAGGCGCATTCCGTGCGACTTGAAATCAAAGGCAACGTCGACATAATACAAGGCAAAACGAGAGCTTGTACAATGCCTAAATAGACGAGGAGCCTCTGGAGGCTGTGAACAGCAGACGGTAACTTCTGGACAACAGTTCTGGGGCCCATAAGTCTAAGCCAGATGAAATTAAGATCTTTGTCTCTGCCTGTGCATGTGTCTGCACGTGGGCGATTGCGCGTGTGCATGCGTGTGCACTGCTGAATAAGACGCCGTGTGCCTGCGAAGCTGATCACTTTAGACAGCACTTTCGTTGTTTCCATGGCAGCTTTGCCCACTGCATCGCTTGTGCTGGGGCCTGCTTTTAGCACACCTCAAAATACTAAAGGCAAAGCATTTATTTCATTTTAACGATCATCCCCGCGTGTGTCACATTTTAAATTAGGCCTGATTTATTTTTGTTTTTCAGAAAGCGTCTGATTTTTTTCGGTAAGAAAACAGGTGATGAATTTCCAATACGGTCTTTACTATTTATTTATTTTGCTTACCCAGGCCTGAAAATACCAATTTATCAAGAACAGTTGAACAATGTAATTGTATGAGTAAACTAAATATGCCACGTGTTTTAATGTAAATATGAAGAAAATAAATATGACCCGTTTTTATACAGTCCAGGTGATGTGAAAACAACTTTTAAAATAAGGTGAAGCCTTGCTCTTGCCACTGCTGGTGGAAGAGGCCTTCAATGGAGGGAGCTCTAAAGAGCCCCTCTAGCAGAAAATTTTGGCCTACTCTTCCATACGTATGCATGTGCATATATCGATGTTGAACGTCGTTGACGCTGTACGTAGCAAACTGTGCTCAACGGAGGTGAGGGAGAAGGACAACAAACTAAAACCACACGGGCACCACGGAAATCTTGAAAAAGGTTGGAGTACCGACACGTGACCTCACCACACGTGACCTCACCACGTGAGCTGCCGATTGACTCTGATTTTACCCACGTATACAAAGGATGGAGAAGGGGGCCGGAGGGGGGGGGGCATTTTATGAATCTTTCCCCATTGTTTAAACTGCCGCAGCAAAGAGATTGAACCGGCGACCTCTTATGATTGCAAGAGTAGTGTGGTGCTCACCAATGCACCGTGGCAGCATTCCGATATCAGGCCTCCTTGTTAAATGTCTATTCATTTTCATTGTTTTCAATGGCTCAAAAGCGAAACAAATTGGAGTGCCCTCTCTGTTGAGATTCGGAGCATCGCGTCCCTCCCCCTGGCTTTCGGCTGCACAAGTATGGCAGGCGTGCAGCTTCTGCCGCGGCAAGTGCACCAATGCGGCACGAAATGAATCCGCACAGTGTGTGTGTGTGTGGCCACGGCAAGCCGAGCACTACTGACAAGCAATGCATACAAATATTGCAAGTGCACAGGCACAAACCGAAAACAAATTACTTCAACTAATTTACAGCCGCCCGGGTGCCTCCGGTGGCAGGGCTGGCGGGCGGGCGGGAAAGGTTACGAGTTCAAATCCTGGTTCAGTGAGGGCTGGTGGTGGAGCGGGTTGAGTCAACCCATCATTAAAATCTGGGGTCGATAAAATTGCTACCACTTAAAATGGGGAAGTCGACAGCAGTTACCCTATGAAGATCCCCCCCACCCAACCCCACCATAGGAATGTGGAATTTCCCCCGCTGGCTCAATGCTCATTTGAGTAGGAAATCACTGTTTACTTGGCTTTCCACATGTGTAGCGCGAAGACGGTTATCAAATTATTGATGACAATGATGATCTCATCGGCTCTAAATCCAGCAATTCATGGAGACGGAAACAAATGGAAAAATAATTAATATAAAAGTTTGGTTCAATTCGTACCAGCTTTGGCGCTACAACACCGTCATTACCATCACGTAATACATTTGCATTTACGAAATAAATGGCTCAACCAAAATAAAAATTACCTGTTACAATTCACACACTTGCACAAAAACGACGCGGACGAATAAAGGACCGTACCTGTAGATTTTGTATCGGACGGTGTAGCCCTCGCTATATTTCTTGAGAAAGTCTTTGTACTCCTCTGCTTCGTGGAATGGCCCGCGGTCCGTGAGCAACCAATCAAACGCGTCGCTTTGGCCCTGGCCTCGCCCGTCTCCTGCCGCCACTCCTTGCGGCAATCCCAGCGTGCCGTGCATCTGGCTGGTCACATAGTCCCAGGCAGCCAACAGGCAGAGGGCAGAGAAGATCCGCGGCCAGTGCATGTCTCCCTGCGCCCCTCCGCCGTTCTCTCATCATGCTCGCTCCATCGTTCCGACCCCCCCCAACCCCCCCCCCCTGAGCCCCCCCCCCCTCCCAATTCCTGTGGCCAGCTGTCGTGGTCTCAGTGGCCTGTAGAACAAGGTTTAGACACAATCCCAGGTGTGGTGGAGCTCGCCTGTGGGTGGGGGGGGGGGGGGCAAAGAGAATTCAATTTTGGTGAAAAAATGAGAGAGCATTGCAAGGGGGTAGGGCAAAGGGGGGGGGGGCGATGGGGGTTGGGGGTTGTGGGGAGGAATGAGTAAGTTGGATGGTGAGGGGGTCTGGGAGATAGATGGATAGGAAAAGGGGATGGGACATTGAAATTGAAAAGAACGCAGGGGTTGCCGTGTGGATTTTTACTCAAGTGTAAAGGAATAACATTAAAATATATATATATTGCACATCTTAAAATATGTATTACACCGGGCTTCGAAAACATTTAGAAAACTGCACCTGAACAGTCAATGGTCACACTTATTTTTCATGCTTCAGTGTCGCGTTCTGATCGGTAACTATATCATCGCTAAATTGGATGTGCTTAATGCGTACAGATGGCGCTTCAAGATAAAACGCAATTTCCGCCAAGAACGCTTGAAGACATACATGACCGAGCTACAATTAGCCAAAAAACAGCATTAGGTGTTCAGAAGCACACACTTTAGTCCCACTTTCACCCGCCCGATGTCTTCAAAGTCGCTCGCGCGTGCCATTGCTATGGGAAGGAGTTTGCGTCGCCTGATGTGTCGACCTGACCCTGGAACCTGCCGCCCACTGTCAAATGTGGCATCGTGTTGATCCTCTGTCCGGTCGGTATAAACGGCGGTTTTAAAACCAAATGGAGGCACCGTCCGGCGCCACGTGAACGGGCGGCATTTGGCGAGCAGAATTGAGGCACTGCATGTAAACTATGAACTATTTTTTTTATTTTATTTTACCAGGTAAGGCCCACTGAGGTACACAGCTCTTTTTCAGAAGCGACCTGCCCACAAATGATCGCTCAACGAAGTGGCTCATCATCACGTAGAAATGTCTAGCAGCCAAATACTCCCAAACCACTTTTCTAAAAGTGGAGGGAAAAACCGGAGGACCTGGAGAAAAATCCACGCGACGACGGGGAGAACATGCAAATATACAGGCATCAGGGTCGGGAACAAATCCACGACCTCCAGGTATTGGGAGCCACCGTGGCTCCCAATACCTGCGATACGGCGGTCATTTGGGCGTGAGATTTGTTGCAATCTGCATCAGGCACATGTATGTCTGTGATTAATGATAACAAACGCCCATCAATGTGAATGGCACTTGATGCTGTAAATCAAACGCAGAATATGTCAGGATTTGCTACCGAAGGTGACAGCAAATTGAGAGAAATCGACTAAAAATCTGCAAATTCGGCCCCTGATTTACGCAGCAACCTTAGGTTTATTGACATTTTCGTGCGGTCTAAATGGCCCTTTTGTGACCAGTTTCCAGAAGTAGTAGAAAACCGTATGGATTTGTGCCTAAACATGATAAACAATATGGCATTAATGTCAATTTTCTCGAGAGTCCTACGCACCACGTATATAGAGCTTCCATTTTCCTTTGGCATAGGCAGCATTTCACACAGATACTTTCATGAATTTTATTTAAAAACAATTATTTCACACTCCCACAACAATTATTGCATTGGCCCGAAGCCTGTTATTCGCCAAATACAATCAGCAATGTTAAACATAATAATATTGTATTGCTTTTTTAATATGCACGCTTAAGGGACCAACACAAAGCTACCCCACGAAACATTTCAAATTATGAGCCAGTGGAATTTCACCAGTGCAAAAAAATATAAATCAATTTTTGATTAAAAAAATAATACACTGTATAGAAGATTATTTGTCTGCCATGGCGTGCTGATGGAAGATAGATTGATGACTTCGGGGCTGATGTAGGAGTGAGATGGATTGCAGACCAAACGACAGGAGTTGATGGAATAATAATCATCATCATAATATGAGAACTAATCAATTAATTTACAATTACGTTAACTCTTTGCTTTCCTGTCAATAAATCCCATGGCTCCCGACGGGATGACTTTCGCTTTTTGTTCAAAACCCCCCTTTTGGTGGTCCCTCACACTGATGCCATTATCGAGTCCACATTCATTCTGCCCTGTGGGAGATACCAAACGACCAAAACAAGACGGTTGTCCAACCGCGGCCATTCGTCACCTCCCACGGGCCCTTCCGTTCCCTACTTAAAAGTGCCGACCGCGTTCGAGAGGGGTGCATAATTGCAAGTTCTTACGGTGAAGTGGGGAAATTTGCCGCAGTCGTGGAATTACTCAGTGGTCATTAAAAAGTGTGTGTGTGTGTGCGCGCGCGCGCGCTGCGTACGTCCGTGATTTTTTTTTTTGTACCGTTGCCGGAGGCTGATTTTATATCAACGATCGTTTTTGACTAGTAACTTAAATACAACAAATATGTGACGAACCACCCAGCAACCTCTTCCATCGTAAAAATGCGTTGTGCATTGTCACGCACGGCTAATTCATGATCATCTCGCGTACGTCCCATTGGTCAGGTTTCATGCCGCAATTCGAATGATTGCGCTGCCATTGAGACGGACAGTCGGATCGCCATCGGCAGCGGGCACCGATGATGCGTAGACATCGGACTCCGGACTGCAAATTGCTTGGCTCGCAGAGCCCTCCCGCCCGCCGACCCCCCCCCCCCCCCAGGGCCCCCACCGCCCCCCCCCCCAATCTCCGCCCCGTACTCCCTCCTCAATTTCCTTCTGAAGGCCTCCAACTTTCAGCCACCTTCTCCCAGCTTCCCCCCACGGTGCGATCGCACGCGTTTTAATCTGGTCGGCGGTGATGGTGAGCACGTTTCATCTGTCTGCTAGTGCTCTGAGAGGGCATTTCATCTGCCCACTGGTGCGGAACAACACGTTTCATCTGTCGCTGGCATGGGCCAGCGTTTTTCATCTGCACATGCATTCGATGAAGGTCCCTAACCCACCCCATCCCTCCCCCCTCCCACTTTAGACTGCCAAAGGAAAGGTTAGAGCTGTAAATGGACGGAACCTGAATTGCTCTGGGACACCACGAGTAGACCATCGTATAACATTTTTTTTTTAACTCGCAATTGTTACTCACAGGTGCGTAACGCGCAAATAGA
This sequence comes from Petromyzon marinus, assembly GCF_048934315.1. Lineage (NCBI taxonomy): Eukaryota > Metazoa > Chordata > Hyperoartia > Petromyzontiformes > Petromyzontidae > Petromyzon > Petromyzon marinus. The sequence goes on along the minus strand of NC_133688.1, from coordinate 17,697,414 downwards.
GGTGCCCACGGATGATTATTCCATTACATTCCAACTCTTTGACTTTAACCTTGGTCATTATTGTGACATCCTCGATGGAGATTGGTGGAACAATGACGGGGTGGGTGTGGGGGGGGCGGGTGCCATCGAAGCTCGGAGAAGATGATGCAGGCTCGGGCGCCGTAGCGACAAGTCGTGTGATGCAGTTTCTCAATTACAGGTCGCCGTCGGCGTTCCTCGCTGGCAGGGAGGAGTGCTGGAGGTCTCTGTGGTCTCTTAATTGTCCTCGCGCAGCGTCTGAATTTCCACGCGGTGTCGGATCTCCCTTATCGGGCGGCACGGTAATTATCCAACTGTGGTCAAGAGCCACGGTATATAAACTGCTGCTGCTCAAACAATAAAGTGCAGACATGTCAAATGTTGGGAAAGTGAAAGGTCAAGACGCGGCGCACGGCGGCGCTTGTCACTGCTGATCAAGGGACATTTGACCTATTCTAGTAGGCGAGACAAGGAGGGGTTAGATGAAGGGGTGAGACGCTTGCTTGGCCCCACCACAAACGATCTGCCAATTCGCCTTCCCACTGCCATGCGCTCGGCCGCACCTTGGAGCACACCGACTGAAAATTGAATCCTCCATGTCCGGACTGATCATTCAACTTGACAAGGCCCCCCGGGAATTGCCGCAGAGTTAAACACAGGTGTCATTTACGCCGCATTCCGCTCGCCATCGCAGAGTGTGTGCCACGGTGGCGAGATATTAACTTCCTGGTATAGAGGAGGTTGCGCGTTCGATTCCAACCTTGACGCCTGTTGTATATTTGGAGTTTGCGTGATTTATCTCCCCGTGATCATCATGGATTTTTGTCCGGGTCCTCCAGATTTTCCTCTCCACATTTAAAAATCAACACCACTCGTTTAGAGTATTTAACCGCTATACATTTCCACGTGACGATAAGCCACTTCGTTAAGCTATCATTTGTGATTGCCAGGTCGCTTCTGAAAAAGAGCCACATAGCTCAGTGGGCCTTACCTGGCAAAATAAAAAGAGTTTTTTTTATGCTTATTCATTAGAGCACCACTGATGTTTTGCTGTACGAGCGCTCCGCGTGTTGGGATATTTTCTTCAGCAGCTGATGGAGAAGTTCTTAAAAGGGGCGTTCGGGCGTGTGGAGTGTAGCATCCGCACATCGTGCCAAATAAGACACAGCTAAAAGCCCGAAAACACATTGGAGGGATTTACATTGCCGTATAGGTAAAATGTATACTCGGCATATGATGGAAGTCACAGGAAATAGGTTATGATTTTTGCACGAGCTTAAATCTGCGATTCACTGGTTAAGCAACATTTAAATTGACGTGGCTTGTTTTCCTCCGACTGTTATATTTATTCGGGTTTCATGAGTATCATAATAATAATGCAATTTATTTACCCAGGAAAGCCACACTGACTCACTCAAGAAGGTCCTGAAAAAGGGGGATGTTTGTCCAAACCCATAAATAAGCGATTGGCATGTGGCAGGAAACCGGAGAACGGGAAGATATTTTGCATACGAAGAGAGATATGACGCTTAAATGTCTGCACAGATTAATTCAACAATCCATTGCTCTGCTACGAATATCTCTGGGCTCCCTCCATTCCCAAGCCTACCACCACCACAATACCCTGTGTTCTCAGGCAGTCTCCCATCCGAGTCATTAAGAGACTCAAACCTGCTGAACTTCCAAGATCTCGCGAGGTCAGGTGTAATATCTGGATGATTTGATCTCTTTGTAAAACTTCATAGCCATTCACTAGCTATCGAGTGAATGCCAGATGCTTGCAAATTAATTTTTGTAGTTGTGATGCCACCCAGACTAAAGAAGCATGCATCATTTATAAACGGGAAATATTTTAAATGGTATAAAATGAAACGGCTATAAGCACACACTGAAATCGTATAGAACATCACTATTACCGCCATGCTACATTTCGTTCTAAAGGACAATATTTTAAAGCTTAATTTCCGAGTCCACGCGGATGAAAATCGATGGATTATGCGCCGCCATTAGTCGCAGATGTGTGCAGCATGTGTTCTGTCGACAACGTCTATTTGGCAGGCGGCAGTTTCTCCGCTGAATGCAATAAACATAATTAGACAACTTAGCGAGTGTGTCGACGAGAGCTTCGTTGCCGCTAATGCCAGACATCGGGGAGCGGTGCGTGTAACGGAGAAAAATCTGCGGCACATTAGATGTTTTTGAACAAATGATCGTCTTTGCGAAGCTCAATATCAGACGGGCGAATTTGTTCGAGATCCAGCGTGAAGCCCATAAAAATCACCTAATGTTTCCATTACCGTCGCTGCTGCTGGCAACACATCACGAAGGAAAATATGCAGACGGAAACTGACACGTCCTGGTTTCCGCAGTTCCCAGTGGCATATCACTTCCCCAATAAAAAAAACACGCTGGAAAGAAGGTTTATAATTTGTCGTTCATTTATCCTGCCCAAAAAAGCTATCACAAAAAAAATTTCGCACGTGCATGCAAGTTCTTTTCATAGCTGGTAAAGAGTTACGGGCTCGTTGCGTTTCGACCCTTGCGCTAAAGCGAAGGTGAGAAGCGCGTGTTTTTTTTTTAAACCCTTCCTCTCTTTCCGAAAGTGCCGAATCAAGCAGTGAGCATGGATGCGATCGCAAACCCATGGGGCCGACAAACACCTCTCGGAAAATAAACGATTAAAATAAACTAAACTATTTTTTTTATTTAACCAGGTAAAGCCCACTGAGCTATGTAGCTCTTTTTCAGAAGCGACCTGGCCATAAATGAGAGCTCAACGAAGTGGCTTATCACGTGAAAATGTCTCGCAGCCAAATACTCCAAACGCACGTTTCTAAATGTGGAGGGAAAAAAAAACACGGAGGATCCGGGAGAAAAATTCAAGCGACCAGGGGGAGAGAGAGAGAGACACCGCAAACCCAAAATATACAGCAGCAGGCGGTCAGGGTCGGGATCGAACCCACGAACCTCCTGCATACCAGGCGAGGTAGCTAACGTCTCGCAACCATGGCGCACAGTTGAGTGCCGCTTGAAGTGTGCAGACGCGGCTATTGCGCGTTACGGGAGAACGCTGGGCCCGCCGGGCATCTGCCTGCGGGCGGGCGGGGGTTCTCGTGCGCACGGGAAGCGACGCTAAGCAGCGTGGAGACGTTGCTGTGGTGGGGGGCAGCGCGTTCACGTATCCCAGGCGCTTTATACGTGGTGGGGGGGGGGCTATTTTTCCTAGGAGGTGCGATGCGTCACGTTCGGTAAGTGGACTTTTCTCAGAGCTAGAGACAAAGGCGTAGGGGAGATGAAACAAAATGGTTTTGGAAGGTTTTGTATTTTCCTATTTTTTGTGGTGGTGGTGGTGGTGGTGACGACGGGTGGAGTGGAGTCATCGTGGGTGTTACATGACACAGTGGTCGACCTACGATCACACCGCGGGCCACAAAGGCTCACACTGAAGATCACAGTCATACTCGCACAATCGTCACATTTGCATTCACGTGTCGCTGCTTATATGCCTGGGCAGCTCAAAGCGCCTTACGTCACATCGCATCTCAAACAATTCGGAGTGCACCCTCAGTGGCAGCTATCACCGCGCAGCACATTGTGAATTAGCACTGGCCTGCAAGTGGGGATTAGTCTCCAGTAGGGGGGAGATGATTGATCACTGTAATCCAACATGAAGCAATTTTGCCGGTTATTTTTAAAATGTGTCAACATTGTTTGCACCACGAAGCCAGCGCACAACAACCTACTCTTTTCAAAGGACATCACAAGATATTTAACGTCCACTGCGAGTGAAGCAGGCAGCTCATGTATTACGGTTAACACACCTGCAGTATTAGCCTGGGCAGCCTACCAGTGTCGTGCAACTAAGGTCACATCTCTCCTTAGTCCACGCAATGTTCAGCGGATTAATGTATGATATGGTGATGATGCCAATTCTTATCGAGAGCAGCAAAGCAAAAAAAAATGAACGCATCAGAGAAGCCAGAGAGGACGTGCGTGGCATCAGTTGGTGTCCAGGCGCTATGTGGGTTATTACATCGCAGGATTGTGAGAGGTGGTGGCGATTTGGGGAGGCCTTCATCCAACAGTGGACTCACCGCGGGGGGGGGGGGGGGGAGGTGCAATTTCTCGGCTGAGAAAACACGAGCAACAACACCTGCTGAAATAGAGAAATGTCCGACATTTTCTACGCACGTCAAATTCCAGGATGTACTATGCTCACAGGCTGTTGTTTTGGTCAGTATTGAATCTTCGCAGTGGGAGCAGCGACACGCTGGTTAGCGCACTTCCCGGCCATTGCTTACATCATTGCCGAGTGATAACAGAAGCGGTGCTGACCCTCCGGCCTTCAACTTGCGCTCACCAAGTGTGCTGCAGTGCGGTGAAAACACCCCCAATGACGGACCAGGCTTGGTTATGGATTCATCCAGCACTCTATTTATGAAAGAAATATGTTATTGTGATTTTTATGATTGCTAAAATCACCCAATGTGTGGCTAGTAGATGCTCAGTGTGCATGGCGAGCTGGTATATGTTGGGTTGAACCACAATAATCCATAACTGCCGTTGTTGAACTGGAGATCAAGTCAGTCGCAGCGATACAATTGGAACCATAAGCCAATGGACATACAATGACGATGGGAGAGCCGCCATACATTGTAACACTTTGTCCGAGCAATTACAGTTGCTATTCAAAGTATGTTTTTTTTTAAACGTAATTGACATGCCATGCGGAATGCCAATTTTACACAAATTAGCTTCGATGAAATACAATGGCTTATAATTATAACTGGCCTAAATTCACACGTATCTCTCATTGGTTAGCAGCTTTGCACCACTGTCAGAAAATTAAATAATTGTTGACGAAAAAAATTGTAAATTATTTTGAGAGTGTTTTTTTCTTCATAAATATGTATATAAACGTGTACTATAAGTGTCATCCAATTGTGAATGAGCTATATGATTGCTGCTGGAGTGGGTATATCCGACTGAATAGACCGTCCTTCAGACACAATGCCCTCTCTATCTGACTTCAGCGAGGCTATCAAAAAAACATAATTTTCACCGAACATGTTATTCTCATAGTCGGTTAGATTATGTCATCCATTACGAGTTCCAAGTTGCCAGGACGTTCCGATTCAAAGCAAATGCACACGCAGCGAAACGCCTCTGTTTACTCAATCGCACGCGACGAATCATCAGCGACGCTCAATCCGACTTCGCCGCTCACCAACAACGTCCCAAATCAATGTTCGGAAGCCGTGCAGGCCTTTTTGGACGCTGCGTGCTTAAACCTCGAACAAATCTAACTTGAACCCCGACTCAAAGCTTTCGTGACTGCAGGAATTCACATTCGTGGGTCTTTTGGTAAAGTCACGTAGATAGAAAAAATAATAACAATAAAATAATACTTTTAAAAAATAAAGTGAATAACAAAAATAATACATTTACCGAAAGACCCAAGAATTTGAACTCTGGAAATGTTCATTGGGAGTCACGGACAAGCACCGTGTGAAAGACGCGACGCGGAAGATCCCTGGCTATGAATCATCCGCGAAGCTCACGGGGCCACAAACCATAACAGCAGCTGGCACGGATACTCGATGGTGCACGAATGGAAAATAAAGAATAAATTCTCACCGTAACAGAGGTTTTTTGGGCTGGATCGCGTGAATACAAATTTGGCGTTAAGCCCGCCACCACCCGACACAGTCAATTAGTAAGGTTTGTCACGGAAACGAAACATGCCAATTCGTTACTAGTTCAGCACATCGGTGTGTTGGAGAGTAAACCCACAGCGTTTACAATTCGAGTACGATGAATTGGTGGCGAAAGCCTACGGGTAAAAAAAATAAAAACTCCTCCTGTTTGTGACTGTGGTCGCCCAGAACAAAGACCACGGAACATATATCGACTCAATTGCGCGATTCGCAAATAAGGAGGCGTCATCACAGCGACACACCACTCCGCTACTCCCGACTGAATCATCTAGCTCAACCATCTCGGTGTAAAACTACAGTTGCTTGCTCCACATTAATTAGACGTACGGAGAAGAAGGCTTGGCTTCTGAATGAAGACATCAGCCAAGCTGTTGCCATCACGCATGCTCGCTGTGATATAACAATCTACGGAGAACCTGCACATGAGCTGGTTTCATTGCTCCATCTCCCCAGGGGGAGTCGTCCTCTCTGATGCGTTCCTTCCCTTGGCTGCCACTCTGTCATTATTTTCGACCTCAGGCCGCCATCCCGTCTAGAGCATTGTCCTGCCCAGGGACACTTTTCTAAACAGTCAGAATGATGTCATTAACCTTCGTACCTTGTCTCATCCTCGTGTCCCTCCCTCTCTCTCTCAATATAATTCCGAGAACTCTTCTCTGAACAATTTTCGGTTTTATTACGTTTCCTTTGTTAGCGATGAAAAAAAACATTTCCAATTGAGCTGCCATACGAAGTATGTTTTATTTATCGTTCTGGTCAAAGAGAGAATTAGTGTAATTTCGCCTTCACAAAGCCAACAGATATGTACTGGAGACACCTACACACTGCTGCAACCCTTGTTGCCACTAAGCAAATAGAAAATAAACAGCAATCTATCTTTAAAGAAACCTAAATCCATGACCATGTCTTGTTCTTGCGGCTCCATTCACGAAAACATCATTCTCAGTATGGTCGCCGTGAATGCATATGGGTTAGCTCAGTCACACCTGCGTCAATCACTGGAGCTCTTTGTTCGCACTTGACATAAAAAAACGGTCATTACGAATCCAGCTAAACATGAAAGGAAGCTACAGTGAGGGAAAAAAGTATTTGATCCCCTGCTGATTTTGTACGTTTGCCCACTGACAATGAAATAATCAGTCTATAATTTTAATGGTAGGTATATTTGAACAGTGAGAGACAGAATAACAACAAAATCCAGAAAAGCGCATGACAAAAATGTTTTAAATTGATTTGCATTTTAATGAGGGAAATAAGTATTTGACCCCTCTGCAAAACATGACTTAGTACTTGGTGGCAAAACCCTTGTTGGCAATCACAGAGGTCAGACGTTTCTTGTAGTTGGCCACCAGGTTTGCACACATCTCAGGAGGGATTTTGTCCCACTCCTCTTTGCAGATCTTCTCCAAGTCATTAAGGTTTCGAGGCTGACGTTTGGCAACTCGAACCTTCAGCTCTCTCCACAGATTTTATATGGGATTAAGGTCTGGAGACTGGCTAGGCCACTCCAGGACCTCAATGTGCTTCTTCTTGAGCCACTCCTTTGTTGCCTTGGCCGTGTGTTTTGGGTCATTGTCATGCTGGAATACCCATCCACGACCCATTTTCAATGCCCTGGCTGAGGGAAGGAGGTTCTCACCCAAGATTTGACCGTACATGGCCCCGTCCATCGTCCCTTTGATGCGGTGAAGTTGTCCCGTCCCTTGAGCAGAAAAACACCCCCAAAGCATAATGTTTCCACCTCCATGTTTGACGGTGGGGATGGTGTTCTTGGGGTCGTAGGCAGCATTCCTCCTCCTCCAAATACGGCGAGTTGAGTTGATGCCAAAGAGCTCCATTTTGGTCTCACCTGACCACAACACTTCCACCCAGTTGTCCTCTGAATCATTCAGATGTTCATTGGCAAACTTCAGACGGGCATGTATATGTGCTTTCTTGAGCAGGAGGACCTTGCGGGCGCTGCAGGATTTCAGTCATTCACGGCGTAGTGTGTTACCAATTGTTTTCTTGGTGACTATGGTCCCAGCTACCTTGAGATCATTGACAAGATCCTCCCGTGTAGTTCTGGGCTGATTCCTCCCCGTTCTCATGATCATTGCAACTCCACGAGATGAGATCTTGCATGGAGCCCCAGGCCGAGGGAGATTGACAGTTCTTTTGCGTTTCTTCTATTTGCGAATAATCACACCAACTGTTGTCACCTTCTCACCAAGCTGCTTGTCAATGGTCTTGTAGCCCATTCCAGCCTTGTGTAGGTCTACAATCGTGTCCCTGACATCCTTGGAGAGCTCTTTGGTCTTGGCCATGGTGGAGAGTTTGGAATCTGATTGATTGCTTCTGTGGACAGGTGTCTTTTATACAGGTAACAAGCTGAGATTAGGAGCACTCCCTTTAAGAGTGTGCTCCTAATCTCAGCTCGTGACCTGTATAAAAGCCACCTGGGAGCCATAAATCTTTCCGATTGAGAAGGGGTCAAATACTTATTTCCCTCATTAAAATGCAAATCAATTTATAACATTTTTGACATGCGTTTTTCTGGATTTTGTTGTTGTTATTCTGTCTGTCACTGTTCAAATAAGCCTACGATTAAAATTATAGACTAATCATTTCTTTGTCAGTGGGCAAACGTACAAATCAGCAGGGGATCAAATACTTTTTTCCCTCACTGTACGTTGCTCTGGATGGCCACGCTGTGTGCATCGCCTGCGTGTGCAATCTAAGAGCCGAGGCCCCTTGTTAGAAACGGTGGAATACTTCCAAGTGAAGTTACTATCATCGCCATCATTATCATCGTCATTATCATTTTCATCGCCATAATCATTATTATTATCATCATCATCATCGATCGTCAGCCATGAATCAATCCACGACTGAATGGCCTCCCCACACTGCCGCCAATCTCTCACAACACCCGCGGTGCAACAAATCAAACGAGAACTACCGAAAAAAACAGTGCCGATTTTAATCGGCTCCATCTCCGCCGTGGTTCAACCTCTCAGATGCTTTTAATGCCTTGGGCTGCCACTCCATCGCTCGTCTTGACCTTCGTCTATCGTCTCTCCTCGCCGTGATGCGGCCGGCCTAAATCTCACTCACTTTCGTTATTAAACTACACGAATGATGACATTAATCTGCGCATGCACTCTAATTGCACGTATGCCTTCCTCTCTCAATGTAATTCCAAGCGTGCGTCTCTCCCTCTCTCTATCCGTCGTTGGCCACTTCTTCTGTTTTTTCTTCTACATTTTATTCACTAATTCATGGGAGGTAGGGAGGGAGGGGGGGGGGGGACAGCACGAGATCGAAGGGGACGCGAAGACTTTCGAATCGTTTAGAAGCACGCGGTTGGACATTTACACGCTGGCCTGTGCGCGCGCGGAGACAGATTACCTTGAGCGACTGAGACGTCCAGAGATGCATGGGTTGGGTTAGAGATACGCGCACGCAGATTGGCTCATCTATCATTAGCTTTGTCCACTTCGTCAAAGCGGCGCCGGGAGAAAAAAAATCGAACTGCTTTTGCCCAACTTGGGCAAAGTGAGATTTTGAGCGAGTCGCTGACACGGCTGCTGGGGAATCGTTACCATCAGATTTGTCAAAGTCCATTTGCCGTGTCAAGCCCCACCTTGAGAAGGAGGCGGCCGCGGCCCATCGCAACGCCTTAATGTCTGCTCGACATTAACTGGGCCAATGCTTGTGAGGGATGGGCGGCGAGCCGCAGTGAAAGCAGGAGAAACTTCAAGTGCGAAAATAAAAAAAACTGCTTAACATGGGGATAATTAATTTCCGATTCCTGCGATGGCAGTGGTGCATAAGCAAAAAATAACAAAAAAAACTCACTCAACGCATCCGTCAATGACACTGCCCGAAAGAGAAAACACATACGATCGGCAATGTTTTGACCAATGGCCCCTCTTCATGGACAAAGCCCTGTGCGTACATCACTGAAAAATGGGTACGAAAAATTGTAACATTGAGAAAGAAGGACCATTGCCTGAAAGGTTGCGTTGAGTTTTCGAGGAACGTATGGGATCTTGGGACTGCTTCTCAATGCTGCAATTTTTCGTTCCCATCGTTTTTAGTGATGTACGTACAGGGCTTTGTCCATTTAATGCTGGATAAAGACCTCCCACACCGTGTGGGCCATGGATGGGTATTTTGACCGTACTTCACCACGATGGTCAGTGCAAGTCAGTGAATGGGTCCGGTGCCACGGGATCAGTTCAGAAATATCGCCACCTATACTCTTGGGGTCTTTCGGTAAAGTCACGTAGGTAAATAAATAAATAGATAAATAATTAGACAAAAATGAAAACTAAATTAAATCACGACATTTCGGAGGCAACACAAGCTTCCTCATCAGTTGCAAAAAGCACGGCAGAATTGGTGTAGAGAGAGAGAGAGAGAGCTATCTGTGATGAGAGATTAATTACATAGGGTAAGAGGAAAGCGTATGGATCCTTGCAGTCACGAAAACTTCAAATCTAGAATCGCCACCGCTGTTAGCCGTGGCTGAGAATCGGCTGCCAGAGTTTGTAGCACAACGCGTAAAGCACTGCACCACCACTCCCACCCTAACATTCGGAAATCAAGTGACTAAACATAACTTTGCACAAAGTTGGTTTGAACGTTTCTGAAACAACTTAAGATGTGCTGTGTCGCTGTCGAGAGTTTGGTGCTGGCCATGGTCCCTACTAGATAGGCTGTTAACATCCATGTTGGGGCAAGGGTTTAGAGCTCAGAAACACTTTCGCAGATAAATATACCACTAATATTTCAATTATGTACTGATGGCACATTAATGGAAAAAATTACGCATTGTAAATGGTTCATAATTGATTTTTTTCTTCACATTCGAATACAATTTTTCGTGCATAAGTTTACATATTTATGAGTTCTTTATGAAGCAGAGTTTTTTTTCACTTAATGCCACTTAAGTATTACATTTCAGGTTTATATTGAACGCAATTCATAATATCCGTTTTGGCACTAGAGTTTATAAAGCCCAAGCATGAGTCTTTAGCAAACACACCCTCATAGACGTGGTTTCAAATGAAAAGCCCTCCCATCACAGCATGCACCTTTGCATCAGCCTCTCTTCGGCAATAATCTATGCTCAATGTGGCCTTCCTTATAATTTCATAATAAACGGCATGAAAGCCATTTCCCACACACAGACAATCAAGTATGCTATAATCCTTCCCATAATCCATAAATGCTGCATAATCCAATGCCTTTCAAACCCGTGAACCACAGACGCTGGCTGAGGTGTTTGTGATCAAATGGGTACGCTCTATACATTCACACATAGGTGCACGAGGGATTTGCATGATGGAATAGATTGTTAATCCACTGCTGGATGAAGGCTTACCCATTCAGTGTCAACTACGGCGGTTGCTTGACCATACTTCACCACGCTGGTCAGTGCGAGTGGGTGAAGAGTGAGGCGTTCAGGACGAATGTTCATAATTTACTCGTCACTGATGTTAGCCACAGCCGGGAAGCAAACTCACGTTGCTACCAAGTTGCATAGTGAAGTGCGCAAGCCACCGAACTGCCTGCTACCTTGCTGGCAGTGATTTGGACATCTAAATAGATTGTAAGTGCATAATAACAAAAGCAAAACCTAGTGTATACATTTTTTTAACAATTACTCTCCTAATTCAGATGTGGGCAATTACTTCGGCTGTGCAGATGAATAAAAAAAAACGACGATGTCATCGCTCATGTCTGACTGGCGAAAAAATTACTCATACGGGCCATTTTTATTCTTTTATAGTTTAAAACTGCAAATGGAAAAATCCCAACGCGAATGTAAAGAACATAAATGAGGCTCTATCTTTTGTCTGTTGATTTCTTCCGGTGCTATCTTTGACAGATGATACTCAGTGTTACGTGATTAAATGTCATTACGCATTATTAGTTCTTTTGAAAAACTTTTTTCTCCGATTCAAGTACCCGACTTGTCTGAGCAGAGATAGTTTTATGCTATTAAACAGACGTCGCATCTTTCTGCTAAATCGAAATCCAATGTAAATAGATACAATGCCTACGGAACAATACGATCAACACCTTCAAAACGCAAAAACCTGTTTTAATTACGAAGTCTAAATTGGGAAAAAAACACTAATATTTCACAGTGCATTTTTAACCTGTGTACCGATGTTGATTTGTTGCCAAATACAAACTGAAATTACTTTTTTTTTACATAAGCATATAAACAGTCTATAGTTATATCGTGTTTGTCAGCGAATATATTTTGTTAATTATCTGAAAATTAACAGTAGGCTCGTATGTAACATTATGAAACAAACCGAGACAATCTTATCATTTTAAATTAAACTTTAAATCAAAGGATGCTTGCTCAGTCATGTGGAGATGTTCATCTCTGACCTATGAGTGTACGCGCTGTGGACTTGGAATCCCAATAAGCAATCAGACCAACACATGGCTTCCTTCCGAGAAATGCAATTCTGGCGCGCAAGCGCCTTATTCGTACAAGACAGTGTGTGGAAAATAAGGCCACTGTAAAGAGGTTTAACACATTTTGATGTAGTGTTTATGACCAACAGACTTACCGTGACATAATCCTCAAGGGGTCTATAGTCAGAGGGAAAAAAATCAATAGGTGGGTCCAAAGTGCATGAGCAAATTATAACCGATATGACTTGAGGCACACTCATTATAGGCTGAATACGAGCCAAGGTCCCCCTGATTAAGCTCTTTCATTGGAACATTATTCATGTCAGTGGGGTGATATTTAAAAGGTATAACATATGCTAGTCTCTCATTCGTTGGGGTTTCATATTTTCGGTGGACGCTGAGATATTCTTGTACACCAAATGTCGGTGGAGAGAAAAAAATAATAAGTTCTGAAAGACATCAACAAAAATTGCGGCTTGGCCCGTTTAAGCTGTTTCGTTTCGGCAATATCAAACCGAGATTTCAACGCAACGCAAAGTAAATGGCATTTTGATTGCCGCTTGCACTTTTTCCATGCCTCAGTCGACCGTTTTTGATCTACGTGCGAGCATCTGCCAGCCGCGTGCGCTGCGTGGCCCGCGTCCGTCTTGGGTTTAAATGCAGTGAGGGGCACTGTGCCAGCGCGTCGCGTACTTCCCGGCAAGCTGGACACGTGACACGGCAACGCTGTCATCCGCTGCTGCTGCTGCTGCCCGTTCTCTCGCCACCACTCCCGTGTTCTTGGCTCCTCACCCACCGCCTTCCGTTCGCATTCTCGAATCCCCTCGATAGAGCCCCCCGCCTCTCCCCCCTTACCCACGCGTTGACAGCCGCGCTGCAAAGTAGCGCAGATGAAAGTGACATGTCGCATTTCGACAGAATAAAAAAAAAAATCTCCCCTTTGCGCTCGCTGCAGCTGTTCATGCGTGTCTCTCTCTCTTATGGTTGAGAAATGTTCTTCTTGTTTACACCCCCCCCCCCCCCATTGCATTGCTTTTCACGGAATAAAAATATGTTGTTTGGGATTTAGATTCTAAAAAGGGGAGGGATGGGCATTTTAACATCAGTGAATAATGTTTGGCCATGCGGGGTGACTAATATGCAGCAGAGAGGTCGTGTGATTTATGCATTTATATAAACATGGTGTTACGAGCGTCCGTAACGTAGTCATTACAATTTCATACAAAACACGTATTATTTTTTCGTAACCTCCCACATCAGTGTACAGGCTCTGCGATTAGTGTCTTGGCTTAAATATGTGGCTTCAAAAAGGCCGAGCGTTAGGCTGGTGTCTCATAATAATAATGTACCAGCCCTTTAAATTTTGATTTAAAGCTTTCGTGACTGCAGGGATTCATATTCTTGGTTCTTTCGGTAAAGTCACAATAAAATATGTATTGTTTTATATTTTTATTATTTTATTGCTTCCCTTCTACGTGACTTTATCGAAAGAACCAAGAATACCAGCCCTTTGTCAAACCACGCATGGACACAACACCTTCTCCTTAACACCACGTTCATCACGAGGGTTGTTCGACATACTTCACCGTGCTGGTTAGTGCCGATTGGTGAACGAGTTCGAGTGGCCCAGTACTGGTTCAGATTTCACTTGCCACTGATGTTAGCTCTGACCAGGAGGAAAATCCATGTCACCAGGTTGAATAGTAAAGTGCAAAAACCACTGCACACCACCACTCAACTGCCTCATACGGTGCTTGCACTTATCTCACACATAACTTTTTATGACATTTTTATGTGTTTACAGTGGGACGCCTATAATGAGCACATCTGTGCATTTGTGATGTCACAGTGGTTATGGAGGAATTTTACTGAGCATTACTGACATATTCGACAAAGATAACGCACGCATAATAATGACTCTCATATCCCAGTGACAATCTTCTAGCTAAGTGGTTTCCTGACCGAAAGACATTTGTGGTGGTGGTGCTCATCACCTGTTTGCAACCCTGAGCCAGTCGTGGAAACTCCACATCCCTGTGGCAGGGACATGCCCATCGACGCGACATAATTAACACACGTATATACAGTATTATATTAACGTGCAATGTATTAATCGACCGGTCGCGTGCGGTGGGGTTAAGGTGTAGGTAGCCTCAACCTCGTCCAAGACGTATGGGAGAGCGTGGAAGAGTAGACCAAATAACCACCCCTCCCCACACCCACCCACCCACTCCTGGAGCGCATTCTAGGGGAGGCCCTTCCTGCCAGCAGTGGCGTGAGCAAGCAATTGCAGGGGCTGCGCCTTCCCCCCGTCCGGCGTTGGCTCCCAGTTGGTCGTCGCGGTGCGTGCAACTTCGCCAGTGGCAAAGAGGCGGTGGGGGGTGGTTTCTCGTTCTTCCGCCCCACTGCGTCCTCAACTGTTGCAGCGCACCCCACACACGCCGCCTACAGGCAGGGAGGTACTTTACCCTCCTCCCGATCAAGCGTCGCACATGCAGGCGATCATCATAAATACGTAATAAAGCGCATTACATTATCGGACACGAATCAGGCGCATAGCAACGGCGACAAAAAATAAGCCCTCCCCACCCCCCCCCCCCCCCCCGACGCTCTGCTTACTTTGGCGATGCACGACTCCTTATTCACGCCACAGTGACAATAACAGGTTTCAAGTAGTACAATATGTACGCTAGCAGTCCCCTTTGTCAATCAATGCGGGGGTCGAGAGAGCCTCTTCCTCGCGCCGTGCGGTGCATGTGGGGAGTATTTTTTTTGTAGATGATTGCAGGGCGTAATTAGGACGGTATTCGCCGACAATGAATCCCTGCAACGCTGATCAGAAGCGGGAGCGTAGCATCGGTGTAGAATGCAGTACAACCAATGATATTGCTGCCACTGCTGCTCACAACACTATATATATCCCCAAGAGCAGACTATATTGTGCTGCGAGTGATGAGCCTCGGTATGTGTAAAAGTGGAAGAGTTATTAAAAGGTAACTTTGTTCAAGCCCTGTGACATCTTGCTCATTCCACTGTTGGCGGAAAAGGCCCCTAGAGGGAGCTCCAGAGATCTTCTGTAATGGATGGTATTAGGTAGTGTATTAATGCGAAAAGTCGCATTTAGATTTGTAAGGCGCATTTCATCCGGGGATGACAAAAGCGCCGTTTATGAAAGGCAGGAAATAAACAACAGCGGAGGTAAACGGACACATCTAGGAGGTTAAAGAGGCGAGTATTCAGTATATGACTTTCCATTTGTGTGGCGTTACACATTTATACTGCTGGGTGGATAGAAGGTGGATATATTTAATAATCTTGGAAAACTAATTTCAGCTGCCCCACCTGTTAGATCGAATTATATGGTGACCTCTATAAATATAAGTCCAGTGTGCTCGCAGTCACACAACGCCGGTATCAAAGTGGATTAGTGAACAACAACAACAATAAAGCACCGCTGTCTACATACGGTGCGAAAGAAGTTCAATATACATACATATACAGGCTGAGTGACGAATTTATGCAGGGTTTCCCAAACGCCAGTCCTGGCGGCCCACCACCACGCTACTTCTTTTAGCGCTTCACCAATGCACTCCTCCCCATTCAAATGAACTCGTCCCATGCTGCGCGCGCCCGATGATTGTTAAACGTCCCACGTGACGCGCCAAACAATCAACGCTATGTGCGTTAATGGAGCCTATTCAGATTGAAATATCAGTGCGCGCGCGCGCGTGTGTGTGTACGTGTTCCACGTAACGCACGCAGTTAATTGCTCAGCGCGTCACGTGGGGCCTGTTTGACAAACATCCGGCGCGTCCAGCGTGTAACGCGTTAATTCATCGTTTGAATGTGGCGAAGTAAAAATGGTAAGGGCGGAAAGACACAGCGTGGTGGGTGGCGAGGACTGGAGTTTGGGAAACCCTGCATTAATGAGGGCTCACGGATCGCACGCCGTGGATGTTCTTGAGATCTTGAAAGTCACCGTCAGTGCGGTGTCCATAATTCTCGTATTCCCGAGGGCCGGCATGAATGTAGCACCTCATTATGCACATCGAGTCAAAATTACGCCCCGCCAAGTCAGTCAGGGAATGTCTTTCGACTTATAAAATAAGTAATCAGGGCTTCATCTCAGCTGGAGCTATCCGAGGCTTAGCCTCCGGAAAATATTCCATATAGTAAGCCGTCTACATTAATATAGTAATAACAACGAATACAAATGTAAAGGCCTTTGTCAATTTACTGCTCGGTGAAGGCTGTATTAGTCATGGGGGGGGGGGGGGGGGCAGGGGATTGAACATACTTCACCAGGCTCGTCAGCGCGAATTGGCGAATAACGGTTGTGGCCCCTATAAATGGGTTTTAGATGATCACTCGACAACTGAACTGGCCTTAGCCGTGGCCGGGAATCGAACAGATTTCTGGGTTCATGAATAGCGCGGTCCTCTGAAAATCACTGCGCCACCGGCTCCACCAAGAAAAACAGAAGAAGAAAAAAAAGAGAGACACGGCACCGTGCAAAGTGTAATGGGGAAAAAGTCTCGCACGGAGCGAGAATGACGAGAACGCGCGTGGGCACGGCGTGGGTATACAGGGACTCTTCTACTTACGAACAAGTTAGGTTCGAAGTCTGTTGGCAAGTCGATTTGTTCGAAAGTCAAACTGTACTCCTGTCGATTTCAAACCTGTTGTACGGCATGTACACTAAACACGGGGAATGGCTTTAAAAGTTGTGTAATCTCATGTAGATGTAGATGCTGCTGGTTCGTCACGTTCTGCAGATGTAGATGCCACCACTGGCATCTATGTGCGCGGCGGTTGAACTTGCGACTCTCGGTCCGTAAAAGGCAACTGGACATACGGACAGGGTTGCTCGTATCTCTGAAAGTTCGTAAGTCGAATGTTCGTAAGTAGAAGAGTCCCTATATCGTGCTCGTGAATGGAACCCCCCCCCCCCGCCACTGGGCCACTACGTAGCTACAAGAAGTGATGAGTTGCCACTGCAGGGTCGCTACATTTCAGAGCCATCATACTCAGATTATAATTACGGTGAGTAGCTTAAACAAAGTCAGTCTCTCAATTGATTTATGCCGGTTTCCCGCAAAAAAAATGAATGTGAATTTTATGAACCCAATCGATGCCCCCCCCCCTCCCCCATCTCCCCTTCCTTTCGAACGTGATTTTAATTCGTAGCAGCTCGCGGCGCTGACTGGGGCTCGATGAGCCAAGTCGAAGCGGCTCCCTGCCATCCCAAATCCGCCCTCACCCCCCACACTGAACACCACCACCACCACCCCCACCCACCATTTATGTCAATGTCTTGAGAAGAGCCCATTCCTCCCACCCAACCACTTCCCCCAACCCCCTTCCACCAGCTTTGTGCTTTCTCGCTCTCTCCCTCTCCAAGCCCACAGAGCCATCCTCACAAGCTCCTCGACGTGCCGCTATTCTTCCTCGCCTCCTCTCACCGCGCAAACTCCGCGCGTGCCAAAATTCCGGACCCGTTGCACATTTGTATGATCATCTAAGCAATGCGCGTGCGGTTCAAAGTGGCACAAATGAACGCGCCGTGTGAGCGGTGTCTGTATGGAGCGAGCAGGGGTTGATGCAGGGGTGGATGTAGGTGGGGGGGGGGGGGGGTGAAGTTAATTTGCCCCCTCCCCCAATCCCTCTTTTCCTTTGTAAATTCGAGAATAGCCTAATTTTTGTTTGGTTTAGCCTTCTATATTACTGCCCTGTCCATTTATTCGCCATGCGATTGTGACTGCTGCACTCTGCAGGCAACGTTGCACGGTCAATGACCTAAGTTGCGTAAAAGTTGCGGGCTTTCTCGCTTCTGTACTCGCCCAAAACCAAAAATGTCAAAATGCACGATCCTCGAAGGGCCGCGTCGCCTCGGATTAAAACACAGGGGACGTTGAAATGCGAATTATCGTCCGGCACCAAAGGGTTACGTGCATGAGATATGGCAACACGCACTGACGCATGCGACTGGTGAACTCAAAATTTCATCCGTCGCAACAATTGGGAATTTGCATTGCCCGATACGGAGAGACGGTGGCGCATCTGGCGTCTCCTCTCGGTTCTCTGTCTCTCTCACTCGCCAACGTGAAATAATGCGGTGGGTTTAAAGTGCCCATCGTTCTGAAATGTTAACCGCATTACGCACGGACGCTTAAATCGCACGAGACATCTTAACCGACGCTCTTTATTTTAGCAAAGTGTGTAGAAGGCTGCTCCATAAAGTAGCAGCCAAATGAAGATGCATTACGTTTAAACGACGCGTGGATACTGTGACTGGCTTGATTTTTAAAGTTGAGTTCTTCTCTGGATTTCGTTTGGAAATCCATTATCTTAAACCTAAAACATGATTATAGTACGAGACAATTTGTATTTCACGCAAAAAAAGTCTCACATTCGTCACGAACATCGTGCTAAGGTGATGAATATAATAGGCGACGTTTCGGGCAATGCTCCTTATTCCCAGCACAAAGAAAATGTCTTTCATGTGTGTATATCTGAAAGAGTCCTGGCCTAATGTGCAAGGTGATGTGGACGCAGGCTATCGCACAGTCGTAATACATATAACGTGTGAACGCAATTGTTTTAAATAACTCGATAGGAGCACCGTGATGGCTTAGGGCGTGTAATTTATTACGCGTTTATCTCGAGAACGCAGCTGTTTGAAAAATGGTCACAGGTGTTGGTTTATGCGACCCGCGTGCTTTGCATGACACTAAGAGCGGTAATAATCAAATAAAGGAAAATATCCCCCCGTATAGCCTTAACAGACTGTTGGGGAAACTGCTGTTAGCGAGCACCTATGGAAAGCCGGCACGGCACAAGAGGGGGTGGCCAACACCACGCCCGGCCGCCTTTGTCTCCCTAGTGGAAATGTTTTTACACACGGCACTAGGTACTCGATTGAAGCCGAGTCGACCTAGGGGAGGCCCAGGACCGGTTCAGATAATCATCACCGATGGTGTATGGCCGTGAGCGGGAATCAAACCCGCGTTGCCGGATTCGTAGCGCGGCGTGATGACAAATACACTACCGCTCCCCACTAATAAAACACGCACACACACACACACAGATACGTCTCCGCCCTTGCGTCGTACGTTAACGATTCATACTAATCACTCGTCTTACTCGGCAGACAAAATGCTGACTACAACAGCTTGCCATGCCCGAGTGGTGTGTGCGCGCGCGCGCGCATTCACCCAGAGAGGTCGTGTAGTGGTTAGCAGCACTGCGCCACGAACCTGGATTCCCCAGTTCGATTCCCACTCACGGTCAACATTAGTGACGAATTAATTATCGGAACCTGTACTGGGCCACCCGAAGGTCGACTCAGCCTTAACATGAGTACTTGGTGCGGTGTAAACATCGGCATGAGAGAGACAAAGGCGGACGGGCGTGGCGCCGGCCACCCCACCCCCTCTTGTGCCGTGGCGATCTTCATAGATGCTCGCTAACAGCACTTGGCCCGCACGTCTATTGAGGCTATACGGGGGATCTTTGTCTTTGCCTTTTTGCCACCCTCTCTGTTGGGCTGATCCGACAAAAAAAAACAAGTTAGAAAAAAAGAATGCACACGCATGATATAGTACAGAACGCTTCTCTGACATATATATGCCCTGGAAGGTATTGCATCGGCCGATAATGGGTAGCTAGCTGCCAGTGCAAAAAAAACCCTTTGCTTATTTACAGACCAGTCCGCTTATGCTCTGGTTGTAGCCTCCGATTTTTGACCAACCCTTGCATCAAGTTGGCCAGTTTTCAATTGGTTAGAATCCCCATGAGCAACACACAACCCGACAACATTCTCGCTCACGTTGAATCATCTTCCGGAGAGTTAGTGCTCCCTTTCCTCCTCCGCTAAATAAATACAGACAGCTAATGCACCACACGATTTCCACCGCGGTTGCAACGCATTTGTAAACATAAAAACACACAACCCTGCCGCTGATCACATTGCGTAGTAGATAAAGTAGCCAAACAGAGCCTGTTGGTTCTCACCAACTCACTGCCAGTTCTGGAGGAGAATAATAATTAGCTGCACAAACGAGAAGCGAAAAGAAAGGGCATGCATACATACATCATACACAGTGCACATCGTTATCACGATGCCTCTCTATCTATATATCTCTCTCTGCATGTGTAGCGAACGTGCGGGCCTTACCTCTGTGGCAGTAGTAACTTAACATTTCGGGTTCGCTGCTGTGAGCCAGAGGTCCCATCCGAGAGCGCATTAAAAGAAAATCCAGGATTCCACGCGGAGAGCTGATAGCTCTCTCTCTCTCTCTCTGTGTCGTCAAGAGGTCGGAAGGGCCGCGTGGGGTGCTGGACAACTGGCGCTGTGCGCACACGGTGAGGGGGTATTAAGTCATTTCCAGTCCATCACGCTCACTAAAACAGCTCACTAAGCCTCGTATGCCCGTCGCGCGCACGCACGCGCGGACACACACACACGTGTGAGGCGTGCGTTATCCAGGGGACAACCGTCCAATCTTCCGATCCACCAAGAACCCCTTTTCCTCCTTCGCGTGGACGCCCGCTTGTCTGTTATTCTGCTTCTGGCTTTTCCTCGGCTTCTTCTCCGGCACGGTAGTGACTTTAACTCTCGCCCTACCCGTCGCTCTGCAGCCGAGATTCCTTACGAGCTGCGAGCACGCGTGTGGCGAGTGCGGGCGATTGCGAATATCGCCGAATGGGTCCTTTGCTGAGGATTGTGGATTTTTCTATTTTTCCCCTCTCTGCGCCTCCCCCCCTCTCCGTCTCCCTGTGAATGAGTCTCTCTCCACCGCTTCTCTCCCTCTCTCTCTCTCGCGGGCGCGCGGTCTCGCTGGCTCCTCGCAGCCTCCTCGCTGTCTCTCCAGCTTGCTAAATGGCCGGGGAGGGATTTGATGTGAGCGCTAGCCAACCGAACAAATAAAATGACGACTGCGATGTCTGCGGGCTAAGGGGTCAAGAATCCCAGCCCCCGCACTCTCGTCCCTAAATTCAACCCCCCCCCCCGCTTGCCCTGCGCGCTCTCCTCTCCACACCACCCCCCGCCCCAGTGCCTTCCCTCCCCTCTATAGCCTCCTATAGTATCGATTCTGGAGAGAAAGAGAGAGTGGAAGACGGCGGGGAGAGAGAGTGACAGCGAATAAGAGCGTTATTAAGTACGGCTCCGAAGCGTGGCTGCACATCTTTCAAGGGGTCCAAAAAGGAAAAGAGAACATCTCTCCTCGTTTGTCCACAGCGCAAGTTTGTTTTGATGGTGAGCGGTGGTGGCGGTGGTTTCTTTGTTGTTTTGCTTTAGGCTCGTCCTTTAGAATAAAAACGCGCTGTAGCCGCCGTGCTGTGAAATGCTCTAGCGGCGATATTTTTAAGCCGTCGGTCAATCGATGGCCACGCGGACAGATTCGAGTACCAACAAGAAGAAGAAGAATCGAAAATAAAGTAGACGACGTAATATAAATATGCGCACAGAATTTCAAAACGGTAACGCGACACGTTCATAGCGACCAGTAATATCGCTCGTCTCGCAACACCCCCCCCCCCCCCCTGCCAAGACAACCTCACATTGTTCGGTACGAGCTCTCGGCGTGAGCCGACGGGAGTGTGGTACACACACGCGTGCGCGCGGCATATCATTACCACACGCGGTACACGTGTGCAAACGCACGTACGCGCACACAGACACACAGGCACACACAGACACGCGCGCGCGCTACGTACCTGCGCTGGAGAACGCGGTCGACACGCCGGACAGCTCATTCAAGGTGGGGTGGGAGTCGAGGGGGGGGGGGTGGAGGAGTGAAATCCGACGGACAAGGGGACTCGCTCACTGAGCGATCTGCGCTCATAAAGTCACAGGTAAGACTCGGCGCGCACGGGCCCTGCACAATCATATACGAGCGAGAGAGAGCGAACGAGAGAGCGCAAGCGAGCGAGCGAGCCGAACGAGAGAGAAGCGAACGGGGCGAGAGACAGCGAGCTAGCGAGCGAGCGAGCGAGCGCCACTCTTTTATCGCTTCGGCGTAAGTGATCGTGATCTCTCTTCTGTTGCCGGCACCGCAGGGGTGCCCGGCGCGTGGGTGTCTGTGCGCCGTTTGCACGCCGGAGAGCGCGAGCCGAGTCTCGCGACGAGCCCTGCACGATCGCGAAATGCGCGCAGCGCAGCGGCTCATCCCACCGCGCGTCCATCCATCGATTCGGGACAGCGCCACCGATGACCGGAGTCAGGAGTCGTACCCAGGCTAGCAGCGCGTACTGGACCGAATTGCAGGATTTGGAGGAGAGGAGCAGCGGAAGGGTCGGGGTCGAGGTTTGGGTTATGTCGTCTTGGTGGGGGGGTGGGGGGGGGGGGGGGTAGTCAATCCTGAAGGGGGGCGGAGGGCGTGCGGGTTAGCGTGTTGCGTTTGGTCACTGCATGCATCGATGTCAGCGCGTGTCTTCCCCTCGGTTAAAACGGGTGGCCAAAACCTCGGGCTAACGCGTGGAATAATCGAATTGATGCAACAAAAAACTTTACAGCAACAGCAGCCGCAGGTGAGTATTCACATTGTGTTCTGGACATAAACACGCCATCGATAGCCAGCATTGTGAAGGCATGGTACTCAGCATGCTGAGTACACCAGCTGACCGCATGCTGATACTGCGACTTTTGTTCCTCTCTGCAGGTCAGAGCGCTCAGTCAAAAGGACACCACCACGAGCAAAACCACCACCACAAGCACCACAACAACAACAACATCACAACAACATCCGGCCTCCACACGTGCACCGTTGTACTTACAGATCACGGCTGCAGCAAGCTCTCCAAAAAGGCGGGGAATGAAACTCGACAAATATAGCGCAATTCACGGCACAATTTGGATCCGTATATTAGTCCAAGTAAATTGACTTGCAATTGAAGTTACGGCGACAGTAACTGCCAATAAATAGCAACACTAAATCTGCGCGCCGCGATCAAAAAGGGGACCGGGTCTGCGCGTGGAGCAAAAGCTGCCGGCTGCTTTCCGCGTGCCGACGGCGCGCTCAGAAGAGAGCCGTCGTGGGCGTCGTTCCGTGGCACGCGCGGCAATGCCCTTCCTCTGGATCCTTTTGTGCGGCGCTTGCCTCGGTGGCCGCACCCCCTTTGTATCCCCCGCGAACCCCGCGGCCGAGTCCCACGGTGGCGGCGAGCAGTGCCGCCTCAAGACGGTGACGGCGTCCAGCGTGCCCGCCGCAGGCGCCACCCGGCGAGATGGGCAGACTCCCGGCGGCGGGGACGCTGGCGAGAAGGTGTCCCTGGCGGTACGAAGCGATTTCCCGGGGGAGCTGGCCGTGGTGGACGACCTGCAGAGCTCCGAGACGCCTTACTTCGTTATTGGTGCGCGGATTTTTGCTGTTGTTAATAGCGCAAAATGTATGCCTCGTTTAACCCGGTCTCCGTTATCCCCGAGAGCGCATTGATGGTCTTCAATGAGCACACACCAAAGACACCTGCGACCAATTATGTGCGCGCTTCCTGTAATCACCATCACGGCCATCGCTATAATCAATCACTTATTTCACCAACATTAATTCCTCCCCCCCCCACCTCCCCCTCCCCCAAATCACCCCCCCGCCTTTCCTCTGGAATTCGGGGGCTGGCGAACGCTTAATTATTACGCAAGTCAGGGCCTAATTCTTTCCCATAAGAGGAGGGAGACCAATCGATCTGGAGAATTGATTGCATGTTTACGCGATGACAAGATATGGCAATGTCACGGGGCTCCCCGCTTGTGCCGCGCGTGCCTGGGCTGCCTTCACGTACCTTGTCGAGTCGAGCACCACGGCCACCAATAAGACAACCAGAAGACCCCCCCCCTCCCAGCCCCCCGTTGTTATTGTGTGTGAAAGCTGGGATTTATAGCGCTGTGCACGAGAGACTACCCCCATCCTCCACCCTCCCCTACCCTGGATGCCCTTCACTCGCAAAACTTTGTGCGCCCGCCTCCAAGCTGCCTTGCAACTCCACGTGCAACATCTCGGGGTGAAATTCCCCATCGCGAAGGAAAGCATTCCAACGTGAATTGTGTGGGCCCGGCTTGCGCGCACAGACATTGGCGGCGATGACTCCCCAATGAAATGAGGCGTCACACGATTGTGCATCTCCTAAATTCGCCCAGTATGAGGCAGCCCTGAGTCACGCAAATAATCAGGCAAAATTAAATCATAGACATGCGCTGCGGTTATTTCCATCCGAACGCATGCATTACAAGCAAATTGAACGTCAATTACACCCCCCTCTCGTCTAAAAGCCGCTGAATTCGAAATTGGAGTGTGATTTGCGGATCATGCATTTGCGATCTTCAGAGATGCCATTGACACACCCAAGTGAGCTGTGGGCCTTGCCAAATCAAAGCCGGATATTTGTTGTTGTTGTTGCCTGCATGTTGTCAGCACGTTCACATGATGCACGCCTTCCGTTGTTGGTTTATAGAGGCGGGGTGAATTCGACAGGGAGCTAAGGGATTGCTGAGCCTTCACCCAGTTTAGTGTCAACCTACGCAATAATTTATATATGGGCCAAGGAAGCTGACTTGATGACCCCGAATGCACTTGGGTGGAAGGTGCAAGTCTCAAATTGATAGCAAAAGTGCAAGGCTGCAAGAATGCCTTGCGGAAAAGAACAGTAAGTATAGAAATCCAATACAGCCATTTTAATGTCTTTTTTTTTTCACAGCGTGAATGCCCCGGCTTGCGTACAGTGTGTACACCTTTTACAAGGGAGCAACTTCGCATGCGAAACAACTTCGCATGCGAAACACCTTCGCACCTTCGCATGCGAGTAAAGGCCGACTTTTAAGCAATTCTGAGAGAATGTTTTGAGCTCGCTTCCGTCGCTTTCTGGATGACCGTGCTCCAGTTTAAATCACAAACAGAAGAAAAGTTGATCACAGCTGCGAGTTTATTTTCAGCATCTCACAGTGGAGATGCATTTGAGTGGCGGAAACATATTTCTCAATCTCCTTCCGCAGGGGGTGAATTCGTTTTTCAACATTTACCAAAAGGTCTTCATATTGAGACGAAAAAGGAGTGTGTCACGAAAAAGTGAAACACACGCAGGTAAATTTATTCATGTTCTGTCATTCCACATCTGTTCTGGAGGCAAAATGAGCCAAAAGTGTGGGAGAATTTGTTGAAGTCTGAATTTTTGTGTTTTTTTCTTGGTGCAAATTTGCTTAAGAAGGTAACGTCTTCGAAGCATAAATTATGCAATTCGTACCAGCCCGAGCCCAGAATATATACTGTATGTACGTCAATCTCAATTATAATTTTCACGTATTATAATTAGCTGCTCGACTCTAATATTGTGTAACCAGACTCTGGGGGGGGGGTGGATTGTTAAGTGCCAGATGAGAATGATAATTCATAATTACCTTAAATGCATTCCAGATACGCCAGTGAAGGTTTCTTGGATGATGTTCAAAAAGGACAGCATTTGGGCTCCTGTTGTAGTGCATCTCCTTTGACCACAAATCTGTTTTCGTTTTGAAAATAAGTCACGCAAAGCATTGCTAAAACTTGGAATTTATATTGAGAGTTGTTACCGCTTCACCTGGAAAGTGTGGCCATTTCCATTTGTGGAACTAATTTAGTTTTTTGTCCGTATCTTCATTTTTTTACAAGGCATGCATGAGTGTATGTTCTCAATTCTTGACAGTACACACACACAGACATACCTATATAATGGTAACTTTTATTTATTTTCATCAGCGGTATGTATTTCAAATATTTACAGCCATACTAGGCCAACATTTATTTAAAAAAACTCACTCAAAAAAACCCCTCACTCGGTCTCAGTGCTTTTATCTGAAGGATCCTGCATTTTTGGACATTTGACGAATTAATTATGAAACATTGTATGTTCTTACAAAGAAAGATAAGATGGAGAACACCAGGTTACAATAGTGGGTGCTTTGGAGACAGGTTTATGAAATGTATCTCTACAGTTTGTATTTTTATTGAAATAATTGGTAATTTTCTGGGTGGAATTCATGAAAGTATTGTGTAAGAGATATGTGGTGCAGTAATTAACTCGGGCAACGATCATGGGGCACTGCAGGTGATTACTCAGAGTCCATCAAAGGTAATGGTGCCTCCTTGGAATGGCTCACTGCTGACAGAAGGGACTTCAGGAGAGGGATCTCTAAAAAAGCCCGCCTAGATAGCATTTGGCCTACTCTTCCACGCTGGCCAGACACATTTGAAGAGGAGGGAGCACACACAGACACACACTCGACCCCACCACTTGCGACCTGCCAATCGACTGTCCGCGATGACCCCTTTGTTACCGCTGGGTGAACCGAAGCAGCGGTGGGATTTACGAAAGTTCCACGATCGTCTCAGCTGCCACGCTCCAGGAAATCGAACCGGTGACCTCTGGCTCGCGAGTCCGACCCGCTAACGGCTACAACCATGGCAGCATCCCCGCCGAGTCCACGTAGGCTCATAAATGCCCAACGCAGCCGATTACTAAAACAAATTAAATGCGTCCTCTCGCAAGCACGCACCATTTCCACGTGCTCAAAAGGTCATCCGTCGATGTTCACTTCCTTCCCTCCACCCCGACCCCGACCCCCGCCACCTTTGTCCGCAGAAATCTCAGGCCCCAGCGAGGAGATCGCGCGCGTCTACTGGAAGCAGGCATGGCTCGCGAACGGCACGTTCTACTTCCACGTCCACGCCCGCGACGCAGCCTCTGCCGCGGCAGCGCCGCCACCCCGGACTCCGTTGGGCCCTCGTGGACCCACGCAGCCTACACTGCTGGAGCACGATCGAGGTCACATGCTGCGCGTCTTCCTCATGGTATGGCTTCGACACTTGCACCCGCACTTCCTCGTCGTTCAGCCCGCAGGCCAGCGCGAGGCGCGCAACCAGCGGCGATCTTCAAAAGCGCATTCTCTTGGATGCAGAGTTCACAAAGGGTGGCCAATTCTCCTCCATTCACCTGTTATTTATAATTGGCATAGAGACGTGTATGTTGCGGTGATGGTGGTGGCGGTGATGATCGTACCGCTGAGTTGTCATCATCTGCATTTTTATTTCCATTATCATCACATTGGTTAATCAACTCCACCTGCTCATCTCACATACGGTAGCCAAGGACATCGGTGTGCGTCGCCGGCACCATCTTTGCGTTGTGTTAGCTGCTGATGGATACGCGCAAAAAGCGAAAGACCAATGATGTACTTACTCTGAGAGTTGACGGCCTGATGCCAAGGCTAAAAAGACTGTATCACCAGGGGTCACTGAGAAGGCAGACCAATCGTGACGGTTGTTCCAGGACCCAGCCTCTTGCCGTGGGCCCGGTGGGTTTTGAAAAGGGAGGGGGCTCAGGTTTTAATCGGGGAGGTGGGGGGAAGAGGGAAAAGGAAGCTCATGCCACGACACCTAAGGGGTCCAGATTCTACATTCTGTATTGGGCTTGCAATTTAATTTAAAAATTAATTGAAATATTTCACAGGAAGGGCAAAAAACCGTGACGCATGAAGGTTCAAAGTGAAATCTTTGCAATCAGTCACTTACACCCAACAAAATAATTGTTTGAGCCTTCCAGGCTATTGCTACAATTTCCCAGTTTAATAAATTGGGTTAAATTGTTCATTGATTCAAAAATTGCCTCAATAATTCAATAATCCCGCAGTTCTGGGCTTATATTTTTGTCTCAGTTTAATGATATAAATTCAAGATTATTGATTTATCGTTACCAGAATAGATTACTTAAATATTTTGTACTTGCACGTGTTTCATGTGCATATAATCAATATCTGTAAACTATGATTACCTTAATGGAATCCAAGAACTTATAACGTGTGATGTGATTGTACATTTTATTTTAGGATAAAAAAAATATATATATTGTCGGGTGATTTAATCTATACACATTGCATTCTCCATATAGAATGGTGCGCAGTTGTAACACTCCTGAATCACAGAAAGAGGGGCCTGGGTTTAATTCCCGACTAGGGCACCTTTGTGGGGGTTGCATGTCCTACCCGCTGTTCTGCATGTATATGGGTTTCCGCTGGGCTTTCTGGTTTCCTTCCGTAGCAAGCAAACAAAAGAAAACCCCTACAAAATAACTGGCATTGTCCAGATATCTCAAGGATGGAAAAATAAACATGCAAATTACTAAATTGGCCACATCTTAGACATGACCCTACCGCAGAAGTTTGGCAGGAATCTCCTGAAAGAGAGGCCCGAGACTCAGTGAGGCCTTCATAGGTATATCAAGCGCAACACTCACACACGGATATAATGACGAATCTTTACAGATTGCATCGTGCAATTAACGTTTAATCGACTCTACAATCTTCGTATACAACGATAACGTCCCCATCACAGACAGACTGCACATTACAATGACAAAATACATATATTTGGATAATTATGCATGACACTGCAATTTCTTATAATCTACAACGTGCGAACAAAACAAAAATGTAAAACCAGAGGAGGGAGTTGGAATTTTGCAAGATACCTGTTTATATTAAAATGCTTATTTCTAAACACTGCCTTGAGGCCTGAAACGTGTTAACAAAATATAGCCTTCAGCGGGAAAACTACAAGTAAAAAGTGTGCTTTAAAATAGTGCTGACACCCTTAGATATTGGGCACCTTCAGGCAATAGGTTTTATTTTAGCATGATATAATAAAAAAGACGAATTTAGATTCATAAGTCCACAGCGGCTTCATTAAAGCTCATGGTCTTGCAGATACCAGGTTATAAACAGCTCTACATACTGTCTGCTGTGTCTCCCCTCCTAATTAGCGTGCAGGCTGTTTCCAGGCAGCCGATGATAAGGTGAAACAAGTGAAGGTCCAGCCCTGCAATTGCCTGCTCAGAGCACTGCCGGTGGCAACGCATTCATTCAACTCAGCTCTAGAGCCTGCCGGCCAGCGGGTCCTAGAAGAGGTGGTAGTAACCACAATATGTTAACTACCTCACCTGGTATACAGGAGGTCGTGGGTTCGATCCCGACCCTGGCGCCTGCTGCTGTATATTTGGAGTTTGCGTGTCTCTCTCTCTCATCATCACCACGGTGGCTATGAGATGTTAACTACCTCACCTGGTATACAGGAGGTCGTGGGTTCGATCTCGACCCTGACACCTGCTGCTGTATATTTGGAGTTTGCGTGTCTTTCATCATCACCACGGTGGCTATGAAATGTTAACTACCTCGCCTGGTACACAGGAGGTCGTGGGTTCGATCCCGACCCTGACACCTGCTCCTGTATCTTTGGAGTTTGCGTGTCTCTCTCTCATCATCATCACGGTGGCTAGAAGATGTTAACTACCTCGCCTGGTATACAGGAGGTCGTGGGTTCGATCCCGACCCTGACACCTGCTGCTGTATATTTGGAGTTTGTATGCTCTCTCTCATCATCACCACGGTGGCTATGAGATGTTAACTACCTCGCCTGGTATACAGGAGTTCGTGGGTTCGATCCCGACCCTGGCGCCTGCTGCTGTATATTTGTAGTTTGCGTGTCTCTCATCATCACCACGGTGGCTAGGAGATGTTAACTACCTCGTCTGGTACACAGGAGGTCGTGGGTTCGATCCCGACCCTGGCGCCTGCTGCTGTATATGTGTAGTTTGCGTGTCTCTCTCCCCGTGGCCTCGTGGCTTTTCCTCTGGGCCCTCTGGTTTTTTTGCTCTTCACATTTAGAAACATGCGTTTAGAGTATTTGGCTGATATGCATTTCCACGCGACAAAGCCACTTGGTTGAGCTATCATTTGTGGTCAGGTCGCTTCTGAAAAAGAGCTACATAGCTCCGTGGGACTTACCTAGTCAAATAGTTTATAGTTCATGCTGTTGGGTCGACAGAGGTTGCGAGAGGGGACGAGGTGTGGAGATCAAATAGACATGCATCATTGTTTCAGCAGCAATTCTTTTTTGTCCTTCCATATTTATTTTCTGTCGCAAAAGAACGCAGCTGTGAATCTTGAACAATTGCCCTCCATACAGTACGAATGCTATAATTGTAAATAGGCATGCCTTTGCAATTACCCTAAGTACTACTTTGCATGCCACAATGGGCCACCTGCTCAGGTAATTCGAGAGCGATGGCAGTGGTGGTGGTGGTGGTTGATGGCGCCAAGGATGAGAGGAACCACTCCTATGGCGCGACACGAACGCGACCACCCCACGTGCTCACGCTGCACGGGGCATAGCTTCCTACTCAGATTTACATTTAAGAGGCCCGCGCAGCAGCAAGGCATTAAACTTTCATTTTTCTTTCATTATTCCCATACAAGAACCACTCGAGGCCCTTGGCAGAGTGTGGTGCGGTTGTTATGCGGCGCGCAGGGTCACTTTCAGTTTCAGCGGTGTCAGCCCCAATGTCAGATTATCCTGGAAGATATTTTTACATATTATTTTTTTTAACCGGCGTCTGCGTATGCACACACATGCACACATATGCTCGAGAGTTCGTGGTTTGTTGGTGGTGGTGGTGGTGGTGGTTTCAAAGGGCCGGAGCGCTACATTTGTATGTGCATGTTTACAATTCACCTCTGTCCTTTTCACAGCAAGAAGCGGCGAACCGTAGCAACAACAACCACAACAGCATAAGCTACAAAATTGCAATTCATATGTTTTTTTGTTTAATGCGAGCACTTGCCGTGCATTTGCGCGGGATACACGGCCGGCGGTTGCGGGTTTGGGTTGGCGAGGAGGCGTAACGTCAGCACGCAAGAATTCTGCTCGAAGCTGATAAAAAAAACCGAACTTGTGTAAACAATGCATTATTATGTATTTATTTATAGCGCCTTGCTTGCGTTCGTCTCTATTTTGAACTCCTATCGGGTTTTTTTGCATTGTTTGTTGTTGGACTGGACGTCTGTCAAAAAAGGGCTTCATAGCTCATCGGATTCCTCCAGTTATAAATAAAGATTATGATTCTGTTGAATGAAGGTGACGTCATTACGCAAATATGCACGGTAACGCTATCACCGCGCAACTTGCCCACCGACGCTCCAGCCAGGCAGCCAGGAATCTAGCTAGCCAGCAAAACTTTTTTTTCTTTTCTCATATAGTACAGCACTGGAAATGATTAAAGGTTAAAGTGCAGCCCTGTCATTTCTTGCTCACTCCACTGCTGTCAGGAAGAGCCTCCAACTAATGGGAACTTAAACGTGCTCCTCCTAATTATTTTTTTTAATATTGACATGGCATGAAATGTTCTGACTTTTCAAATATTTAGTGCTCATCTGACCTAACAATATATGCCAATTATACCCGGACTGCCACGTGTATTTGAATGATGTGTCTCGAATATCAGTGTTCATGTACTATTTTGTTCATTATAATGTTGGTTGTGATCTAACAGTCAATTTGGTAAATTGCTTGGGAGTTTTTTTAAAAGTCGAAATGCATTAGTGTACCTCGGGCTCTGTGCATGCACTGCAATTAGATGGTATGAACCATGTCTTAAACGTGGCCAATTGCATAAAGCTGCGTTATCATTGTCATCGAATCCACTGCACAGTAATTATATTAATAATAATTTAAATTCAGAAAGCGCCCTTAAACAATCGCTCCCAGGGCGCATAGTACCCTGTCACCTCACAATGCGATTGTGTAAATTACTCGGAGCGGTACTTTTAATTTAGCATGGAAGATGATGCGTTATGCCTTGTGAATTCTGAAAACAAGGTCTATTTTTAACTGCATGCTAAGGGCGGGGTGGGGGGGTCAGCATTTGTAGTTTCGAGCTCCTGCGAGTGGGGTCGCTGGGCAGAGTTCAAAAAGGCAAACATGGGACTGACACCACTGTGCTTCGTTTGCAGTATTGTTTACATCTCAGCCAATGCAGAACCACTGTTACAACTCAGCAAAAAAAAACTATTCCCATAAAATAGGAATATTCATAAAATCATCATCATCATCATCAGCCTTGGTCGATCAACTACTGTATGAAGGCCTCCCAAATCATGTTTGCACGATTCTGCAGTGCCATAATGCACCTGTCACCTACAGATAAGTCGATTGTATTGCTCCATCTCCTCTCTGGCCGTACGTTCATAATGCTTTCCGTTCCTCCGGCTGCCACTCCGTCATTATCCCCTCTTGCAACGTATCCTGCGCAAGCCTGACAACATTTCGTTTTTACAATTGGAATGTGATTAACCTGCGCATATTGCCCAATCCACGTGTTCCTCTTTCTGCCTCTCGACGTATTTCAAAGCATGTATCTCTCCATCCTCCATTGTGCACTGCGGAAAACTAAATCCAA